>NC_069135.1:47903181-48555681 GCF_026914265.1 Mya arenaria
CACTTCACGCCTGCAACCGCAGGGCTATAGGCCACCTGCGGTCTGTGCTAAAAAACGAACACTTCACGCCTGCAACCGCAGGGCTATAGGCCACCTGCGGTCTGTGCTAAAAACGAACACTTCACGCCTGCAACCGCAGGGCTATAGGCCACCTGCGGTCTGTGCTAAAAACGAACACTTCACGCCTGCAACCGCAGGGCTATAGGCCACCTGCGGTCTGTGCTAAAAAACGAACACTTCACGCCTGCAACCGCAGGGCTATAGGCCACCTGCGGTCTGTGCTAAAAAACGAACACTTCACGCCTGCAACCGCAGGGCTATAGGCCACCTGCGGTCTGTGCTAAAAACGAACACTTCACGCCTGCAACCGCAGGGCTATAGGCCACCTGCGGTCTGTGCTAAAAAACGAACACTTCACGCCTGCAACCCCAGGGCTATAGGCCACCTGCGGTCTCTGCTAAAATCGAACACTTCACGCCTGCAACCGCAGGGCTATAGGCCACCTGCGGTCTCTGCTAAAATCGAACACTTCTCGCCTGCAACCGCAGGGCTATAGGCCACCTGCGGTCTGTGCTAAAAAACGAACACTTCACGCCTGCAACCGCAGGGCTATAGGCCACCTGCGGTCTGTGCTAAAAAACGAACACTTCACGCCTGCAACCGCAGGGCTATAGGCCACCTGCGGTCTGTGCTAAAAAACGAACACTTCACGCCTGCAACCGCAGGGCTATAGGCCACCTGCGGTCTGTGCTAAAAAACGAACACTTCACGCCTGCAACCGCAGGGCTATAGGCCACCTGCGGTCTGTGCTAAAAAAACGAACACTTCACGCCTGCAACCGCAGGGCTATAGGCCACCTGCGGTCTGTGCTAAAAAACGAACACTTCACGCCTGCAACCGCAGGGCTATAGGCCACCTGCGGTGTGTGCTAAAAAACGAACACTTCACGCCTGCAACCGCAGGGCTATAGGCCACCTGCGGTGTGTGCTAAAAAACGAACACTTCACGCCTGCAACCGCAGGGCTATAGGCCACCTGCGGTGTGTGCTAAAAAACGAACACTTCACGCCTGCAACCGCAGGGCTATAGGCCACCTGCGGTCTGTGCTAAAAAACGAACACTTCACGCCTGCAACCGCAGGGCTATAGGCCACCTGCGGTCTGTGCTAAAAAACGAACACTTCACGCCTGCAACCGAAGGGCTATAGGCCACCTGCGGTCTGTGCTAAAAAACGAACACTTCACGCCTGCAACCGCAGGGCTATAGGCCACCTGCGGTCTCTGCTAAAAAAACGGGTACTTCACGCCTTCAACCGCAGGGCTATAGGCCACCTGCGGTCTCTGCTAAAAAACGGGTACTTCACGCCTGCAACCACAGGGCTATAGGCCACCTGCGGTCTCTGCTAAAAAAAAGGGTACTTCACGCCTGCAACCGCAGGGCTATAGGCCACCTGCGGTCTCTGCTAAAAAAACGGGTACTTCACGCCTTCAACCGCAGGGCTATAGGCCACCTGCGGTCTCTGCTAAAAAAACGGGTACATCACGTATGCAACCGCAGGGCTATAGGCCACCTGCGGTCTCTGCTAAGAAACGGGTACTTCACGCCTGCAACCGCAGGGCTATAGGCCACCTGCGGTCTCTGCTAAAAAACGAACACTTCACGCCTGCAACCGCAGGGCTATAGGCCACCTGCGGTCTCTGCTAAAAAACGAACACTCCAGCCCTGCAACCGCAGGGCTATAGGCCACCTGCAGTCTGTGCTAAAAAAACGGGTACTTCACGCCTTCAACCGCAGGGCTATAGGCCACCTGCGGTCTCTGCTAAAAAAAAACGGGTATTTCACGCCTCCAACCGCAGGGCTATAGGCCACCTGCGGTCTCTGCTAAAAAAACGGGTACTTCACGCCAGCAACCGCAGGGCTATAGGCCACCTGCGGCCTCTGCTAAAAAACGGGTACTTTAGGCCTGCAACCGCAGGGCTATAGGCCACCTGCGGTCTCTGCTAAAAACGGGTACATCACGCCTGCAACCGCAGGGCTATAGGCCACCTGTGGTCTTTGCTAAAAAACGGGTACATCACGCCTGCAACCGCAGGGCTATAGGCCACCTGCGGTCTCTGCTAAAAAACGAACACTTCAGGCCTGCAACCGCAGGGCTATAGGCCACCTGCGGTCTCTGCTAAAAAACGAACACTTCACGCCTGCAACCGCAGGGCTATAGGCCACCTGCGGTCTCTGCTAAAAAACGAACAATTCACGCCTGTAACCGCAGGGCTATAGGCCACCTGCAGTCTCTGCTAAAAAACGAACACTTTACGCCTGCATCCGCAGGGCTATAGGCCACCTGCGGTCTCTGCCAAAAAACGGGTACCTCACGCCTGCAACCGCAGGGCTATAGGCCACCTGCGATCTCTGCTAAAAAAACGCGTTCTTCACGCTTGCAACCGCAGGGCTATAGGCCACCTGCGGTCTCTGCTAAAAAAACGGGTACATCACGCCTGCAACCGCAGGGCTATAGGCCACCTGCGGTCTCTGCTAAAAAACGGGTACATCACGCCTGCAACCGCTGGGCTATAGGCCACCTGCGGTCTCTGCTAAAAAACGAACACTTCACGCCTGCAACCGCTGGGCTATAGGCCACCTGCGGTCTCTGCTAAAAAAAACGGGTACTTCACGCCTTCAACTGCAGGGCTATAGGCCACCTGCGGTCTCTGCTTAAAAAACGGGTACTTCACGCCTGCAACCACAGGGCTATAGGCCACCTGCGGTCTCTGCTAAAAAAACGGGTACTTCACGCCTGCAACCACAGGGCTATAGGCCACCTGCGGTCTCTGCTAAGAAAACGGGTACTTCACGCCTGCAACCGCAGGGCTATAGGCCACCTGCGGTCTCTGCTAAAAAAACGGGTACATCACGCATGCAACCGCAGGGCTATAGGCCACCTGCGGTCTCTGCTAAGAAACGGGTACTTCACGCCTGCAACCGCAGGGCTATAGGCCACCTGCGGTCTCTGCTAAAAAACGAACACTTCACGCCTGCAACCGCAGGGCTATAGGCCACCTGCGGTCTCTGCTTAAAAAACGAACACTTCACGCCTGCAACCGCAGGGCTATAAGCCACCTGCGGTCTCTTCTAAAAAACGAACACTTCACGCCTGCAACCGCAGGCTATAGGCCACCTGCGGTCTCTGCTAAAAAACGAACACTTCACGCCTGCAACCGCTGGGCTATAGGCCACCTGTGGTCTCTGCTCAAAAACGAACACTTCACGACTGCAACCGCAGGGCTATAGGCCACCTGCGGTCTCTGCTAAAAAACGAACACTTCACGCCTGCAACCGCAGGGCTATAGGCCACCTGCGGTCTCTGCTAAAAAACGAACACTTCACGCCTGCAACCGCAGGGCTATAGGCCACCTGCAGTCTGTGCTAAAAAAACGCGTTCTTCACGCTTGCAACCGCAGGGCTATAGGCCACCTGCGGTCTCTGCTAAAAACCGGGTACATCACGCCTGCAACCGCAGGACTATAGGCCACCTGCGGTCTCTGCTAAAAAACGGGGACATCACGCCTGCAACCGCAGGGCTATAGGCCACCTGCGGTCTCTGCTAAAAAAGGGGTAAATCACGCCTGCAACCGCAGGGCTATAGGCCACCTGCGTTCTCTGCTAAAAAACGGGTACATCACGCCTGCAACCGCAGGGCTATAGGCCACCTGCGGTCTCTGCTAAAAAACGAACACTTCAGGCCTGCAACCGCAGGGCTATAGGCCACCTGCGGTCTCTGCTAAAAAACGAACAATTCACGCCTGCAACCGCAGGGCTATAGGCCACCTGCGGTCCCTGCTAAAAAACGAACAATTCACGCCTGCAACCGCAGGGCTATAGGCCACCTGCAGTCTCTGCTAAAAAACGAACACTTTACGCCTGCAACCGCAGGGCTATAGGCCACCTGCGGTCTCTGCCAAAAAACGGGTACCTCACGCCTGCAACCGCAGGGCTATAGGCCACCTGCGGTCTCTGCTAAAAAAACGCGTTCTTCACGCTTGCAACCGCAGGGCTATAGGCCACCTGCGGTCTCTGCTAAAAAAACGGGTACATCACGCCTGCAACCGCAGGGCTATAGGCCACCTGCGGTCTCTGCTAAAAAACGAACACTTCACGCCTGCAACCACAGGGCTATAGGCCACCTGCGGTCTCTGCTAAAAAACGAACACTTCACGCCTGTAACCGCAGGGCTATAGGCCACCTGCAGTCTCTGCTAAAAAACGAACACTTTACGCCTGCAACCGCAGGGCTATAGGCCACCTGCGGTCTCTGCCAAAAAACGGGTACCTCACGCCTGCAACCGCAGGGCTATAGGCCACCTGCGGTCTGTGCTAAAAAAACGCGTTCTTCACGCTTGCAACCGCAGGGCTATAGGCCACCTGCGGTCTCTGCTAAAAAAACGGGTACATCACGCCTGCAACCGCAGGGCTATAGGCCACCTGCGGTCTCTGCTAAAAAACGGGTACATCACGCCTGCAACCGCTGGGCTATAGGCCACCTGCGGTCTCTGCTAAAAAACGAACACTTCACGCCTGCAACCGCTGGGCTATAGGCCACCTGTGGTCTCTGCTCAAAAACGAACACTTCACGACTGCAACCGCAGGGCTATAGGCCACCTGCGGTCTCTGCTAAAAAACGAACACTTCACGCCTGCAACCGCAGGGCTATAGGCCACCTGCGGTCTCTGCTAAAAAACGAACACTTCACGCCTGCAACCGCAGGGCTATAGGCCACCTGCGGTCTCTGCTAAAAAACGAACACTTCACATCTGCAACCGCAGGGCTATAGGCCACCTGCGGTCTCTGCTAAATAACGAACACTTCACGCCTGCAACCGCAGGGATATAGGCCACCTGCGGTCTCTGCTAAAAAAACGGGTACTTCACGCCTTCAACTGCAGGGCTATAGGCCACCTGCGGTCTCTGCTAAAAAACGGGTACTTCACGCCTGCAACCACAGGGCTATAGGCCACCTGCGGTCTCTGCTAAAAAAACGGGTACTTCACGCCTGCAACCGCAGGGCTATAGGCCACCTGCGGTCTCTGCTAAGAAAACGGGTACTTCACGCCTGCAACCGCAGGGCTATAGGCCACCTGCGGTCTCTGCTAAAAAAACGGGTACATCACGCATGCAACCACAGGGCTATAGGCCACCTGCGGTCTCTGCTAAGAAACGGGTACTTCACGCCTGCAACCGCAGGGCTATAGGCCACCTGCGATCTCTGCTAAAAAACGAACACTTCACGCCTGCAACCGCAGGGCTATAGGCCACCTGCGGTCTGTGCTAAAAAACGAACACTTCACGCCTGCAACCGCAGGGCTATAGGCCACCTGCGGTCTCTGCTAAAAAACGAACACTTCACGCCTGCAACCGCAGGGCTATAGGCCACCTGCGGTCTCTGCTAAAAAACGAACACTTCACGCCTGCAACCGCAGGGCTATAGGCCACCTGCGGTCTGTGCTAAAAAACGAACACTTCACGCCTGCAACCGCAGGGCTATAGGCCACCTGCGGTCTGTGCTAAAAAACGAACACTTCTCGCCTGCAACCGCAGGGCTATAGGCCACCTGCAGTCTGTGCTAAAAAAACGCGTTCTTCACGCTTGCAACCGCAGGGCTATAGGCCACCTGCGGTCTCTGCTAAAAACCGGGTACATCACGCCTGCAACCGCAGGGCTATAGGCCACCTGCGGTCTCTGCTAAAAAACGGGGACATCACGCCTGCAACCGCAGGGCTATAGGCCACCTGCGGTATCTGCTAAAAAAAGGGGTAAATCACGCCTGCAACCGCAGGGCTATAGGCCACCTGCGGTCTCTGCTAAAAAACGAACACTTCACGCCTGCAACCGCAGGGCTATAGGCCACCTGCGGTCTCTGCTAAAAAACGAACACTTCACGCCTGTAACCGCAGGGCTATAGGCCACCTGCAGTCTCTGCTAAAAAACGAACACTTTACGCCTGCAACCGCAGGGCTATAGGCCACCTGCGGTCTCTGCCAAAAAACGGGTACCTCACGCCTGCAACCGCAGGGCTATAGGCCACCTGCGGTCTGTGCTAAAAAAACGCGTTCTTCACGCTTGCAACCGCAGGGCTATAGGCCACCTGCGGTCTCTGCTAAAAAACGGGTACATCACGCCTGCAACCGCTGGGCTATAGGCCACCTGCGGTCTCTGCTAAAAAACGAACACTTCACGCCTGCAACCGCTGGGCTATAGGCCACCTGTGGTCTCTGCTCAAAAACGAACACTTCACGACTGCAACCGCAGGGCTATAGGCCACCTGCGGTCTCTGCTAAAAAACGAACACTTCACGCCTGCAACCGCAGGGCTATAGGCCACCTGCGGTCTCTGCTAAAAAACGAACACTTCACGCCTGCAACCGCAGGGCTATAGGCCACCTGCGGTCTCTGCTAAAAAACGAACACTTCACATCTGCAACCGCAGGGCTATAGGCCACCTGCGGTCTCTGCTAAATAACGAACACTTCACGCCTGCAACCGCAGGGATATAGGCCACCTGCGGTCTCTGCTAAAAAAACGGGTACTTCACGCCTTCAACTGCAGGGCTATAGGCCACCTGCGGTCTCTGCTAAAAAACGGGTACTTCACGCCTGCAACCACAGGGCTATAGGCCACCTGCGGTCTCTGCTAAAAAAACGGGTACTTCACGCCTGCAACCGCAGGGCTATAGGCCACCTGCGGTCTCTGCTAAGAAAACGGGTACTTCACGCCTGCAACCGCAGGGCTATAGGCCACCTGCGGTCTCTGCTAAAAAAACGGGTACATCACGCATGCAACCACAGGGCTATAGGCCACCTGCGGTCTCTGCTAAGAAACAGGTACTTCACGCCTGCAACCGCAGGGCTATAGGCCACCTGCGATCTCTGCTAAAAAACGAACACTTCACGCCTGCAACCGCAGGGCTATAGGCCACCTGCGGTCTGTGCTAAAAAACGAACACTTCACGCCTGCAACCGCAGGGCTATAGGCCACCTGCGGTCTCTGCTAAAAAACGAACACTTCACGCCTGCAACCGCAGGGCTATAGGCCACCTGCGGTCTCTGCTAAAAAACGAACACTTCACGCCTGCAACCGCAGGGCTATAGGCCACCTGCGGTCTGTGCTAAAAAACGAACACTTCACGCCTGCAACCGCAGGGCTATAGGCCACCTGCGGTCTGTGCTAAAAAACGAACACTTCTCGCCTGCAACCGCAGGGCTATAGGCCACCTGCAGTCTGTGCTAAAAAAACGCGTTCTTCACGCTTGCAACCGCAGGGCTATAGGCCACCTGCGGTCTCTGCTAAAAACCGGGTACATCACGCCTGCAACCGCAGGGCTATAGGCCACCTGCGGTCTCTGCTAAAAAACGGGGACATCACGCCTGCAACCGCAGGGCTATAGGCCACCTGCGGTATCTGCTAAAAAAAGGGGTAAATCACGCCTGCAACCGCAGGGCTATAGGCCACCTGCGTTCTCTGCTAAAAAACGGGTACATCACGCCTGCAACCGCAGGGCTATAGGCCACCTGCGGTCTCTGCTAAAAAACGAACACTTCAGGCCTGCAACCGCAGGGCTATAGGCCACCTGCGGTCTCTGCTAAAAAACGAACAATTCACGCCTGCAACCGCAGGGCTATCGGCCACCTGCGGTCTCTGCTAAAAAACGAACAATTCACGCCTGCAACCGCAGGGCTATAGGCCACCTGCAGTCTCTGCTAAAAAACGAACACTTTACGCCTGCAACCGCAGGGCTATAGGCCACCTGCGGTCTCTGCCAAAAAACGGGTACCTCACGCCTGCAACCGCAGGGCTATAGGCCACCTGCGGTCTCTGCTAAAAAAACGCGTTCTTCACGCTTGCAACCGCAGGGCTATAGGCCACCTGCGGTCTCTGCTAAAAAAACGGGTACATCACGCCTGCAACCGCAGGGCTATAGGCCACCTGCGGTCTCTGCTAAAAAACGGGTACATCACGCCTGCAACCGCTGGGCTATAGGCCACCTGCGGTCTCTGCTAAAAAACGAACACTTCACGCCTGCAACCGCTGGGCTATAGGCCACCTGCGGTCTCTGCTAAAAAACGAACACTTCACGCCTGCAACCGCAGGGCTATAGGCCACCTGCGGTCTCTGCTAAAAAACGAACACTTCACGCCTGCAACCGCAGGGCTATAGGCCACCTGCGGTCTCTGCTAAAAAACGGGTACTTCACGCCTGCAACCGCAGGGCTATAGGCCACCTGCGGTCTCTGCTAAAAAACGAACACTTCACGCCTGCAACCGCAGGGCTATAGGCCACCTGCGGTCTCTGCTAAAAATCGGGTACTTCACGCCTGCAACCGCAGGGCTATAGGCCACCTGCGGTCTCTGCTAAAAAACGGGTACTTCACGCATGCAACCGCAGGGCTATAGGCCACCTGCGGTCTCTGCTAAAAAAGCGGGTTCTTCACGCCTGCAACCGCAGGGGTATAGGCCACTTGCGGTCTCTGCTAAAAAAACGGGTACTTCACGCCTGCAACCGCAGACCTATAGGCCACCTGCGGTCTCTGTTAAAAAACGGGTACTTCACGCCTGCAACCGCAGGGCTATAGGCCACCTGCGGTCTCTGCTAAAAACCGGGTACTTCACGCCTGCAACCGCAGGGCTATAGGCCACATGCGGTCTCTGCTAAAAAACGGGTACATCACGCCTGCAACCGCAGGGCTATAGGCCACCTGCGGTCTCTGCTAAAAACGGGCACTTCACGCCTGCAACCGCAGGGCTATAGGCCACCTGCGGTCTCTGCTAAAAACGGGTACTTCACGCCTGCAACCGCAGGGCTATAGGCCACCTGCGGTCTCTGCTAAAAAACGGGTACTTCACGCCTGCATCCGCAGGGCTATAGGCCACCTGCGGTCTCCGCTAAAAAAACGGGTACTTCACGCCTGCAATCGCAGGGCTATAGACCACCTGCGGTCTCCGCTAAAAAACCGGGTACTTCACGCCTGCAACCGCAGGCTATAGGCCACCTGCGGTCTCTGCTAAAAAACCGGGTACTTCACGCCTGCAACCGCAGGGCTATAGGCCACCTGCGGTCTCCGCTAAAAAAACGGGTACTTCACGCCTGCAACCGCAGGGCTATAGGCCACCTGCGGTCTCCGCTAAAAAACGGGGTACTTCACACCTGCAACCGCAGGGCTATAGGCCACCTGCGGTCTCCGCTAAAAAACGGGTACTTCACGCCTGCAACCGCAGGGCTATAGGCCACCTGCGGCCTGCGCTAAAAAACGAGTACTTCACGCCTGCAACCGCAGGGCTATAGGCCACCTGCGGCCTGCGCTAAAAAACGGGTATTTGACGCCTGCAACCGCAGGGCTATAGGCCACCTGCGGCCTGCGCTAAAAAACGCGTACGTCACGCCTGCAACCGCAGGGCTATAGGCCACGTGCAATCTCTGCTAATAAAAACGCGTACTTCACGCCTGCAACCGCAGGGCTATAGGCTTCCTGCGACACGATACACTTTTATCGGCTTAGAATATTTATCATCATAAGTACAAACAAACTAGAATTCATATCGGCAAGCAATATGATTTGACAAGCAGTGGTTGAGTTTTCTGATGGTTTATAACCCGGTTTAACCATTGCCTTAAAATCAGAAAAAAACGAATGGAGCCATTCATTGCTTGTGATTATTTTCAAACCCTAGTTTATTCTTTCCTGAAGTAGGTACATCATTTTTTGCGCACCATGTATAGCTAACATACATCTGTATGAACTTTGAGGATTTTTCTTCTGCGAAGTGTTGGATGCAGTATTTACAAAAGATCCTTTAATTATGATGTCTTCACTGAGATTTAAGTAATGTGTTAAAATCCTTTATCCTTTCATAATTGGATACTCTATTGTGGTCTATAAAAAAGATCACAAGTCCCATATTTGGGATCTATAGTCTTTGAAATATATAATGGATCAATGGGAAACTTCTATTGGTAAATTAGCTTCATAGACATTAAATCTAATACCATTAGATCTTTCTAGTTTTGGGATTTCTTTATCTTTACTTGAAACTGAATACCTTCATAATTAAGTTGTTCTATGCTATATTTAATTATTCTTTGTGGGTATTTTTATGTGGGAAAGGTGTACGCCAAATGACACCAGCGAAAACATTCACTGTCCTTTTCATTCTCTGTAATATTTAATCCTTGTCTGTTTTTAATGACTGCATGTATTGGAAGATATGAGGAACCTCTTAAAGTCTTACATTTAACAATGGTAATGATATGTTTATCAACACTTTAAATTGTCCAACCAAATCCTTCTGAAATCCAATCTGCCATTCTGTTTAGAAGTGCATTGTTTATATCATTTAATATTTAAACTGTATTGTTTCCATCAATGAACTGTTTTACCTTTGATTGAAAGTAACCAACTTGTTCTTAATCTTCAATTGGTTTAATAAGTGATATTTTTAGTGCCATATTTAATTTTATACTTTGCTGTTGGTGTTTTTTACTATTGTTTTTCATTGATATGTATTCAACAGCAATATCAACACAAACTTGTAATATCGTATTCAGAAGAAAAAGCACACAATATATTTTCAATTGTCATACCTCACTTTTGTCTACAATGGTCAAATCCCATTACTCGAAAATGAGATATTTTGACTGTCAAAAACATTTGCTACATTTTTGACAAGTGACCAAGCAAAAATCCAACTGCTTCAATATTTTAGCAAAATAATGACGTGATTGTCTCCCTTATACACATACAGAAGTGACTTCACTATTCAAATTATATACAAAAACAGCAGACGACTGAAAATTAACGGTTGAATTTTGTTCTAGATATTATAATTTATTATGTTATATTCTGTTAACCTTGTCAAACTTGTTTTATTAAATGAATTAAAACAATTAAAACTTTTTATGTACTTAATTTTGTTCGGTATAATACAATAAATATCATATGGCTAACGCCTCGGGTGACATTCTGCTCTCGGGTTGACAATATCAATGACACACATGCTGCCATATGATATTTTTATATGGTTAAATCCACCTTTTTCCCAGGAGCAATATATTTGTTTTCGTTTAATTTATCAGGTTTATTATCCCAAATAAAAGCAAACATATATTTTGTGATATCTCATATTATTTGTTCTGGTGGAATTGGTAGCATAATGAAATCGAAGACTAATTACAGAGACCTTTCCAAGCAGATTTCATTTCTGTGTTGCCACTGTTTTAGACATTTATTAAAATCTTGTACTTAAGGTTAAATATAACTGGCTAAAATTATAAATGTAAATGTGATTCCTAGTGTTTTTGTTGAAGTAGAGGTCGATATAAAACGACTTATATCTTTTTTTTTAACTTCAGACTTAAAGTACCACTGTTTTGGAATAGTTAAGTTTTAAGCCTTGCACGACGATTCATTTCCATTGTTGAAAAATGTAGCATCGTCTTCAAATAGAGTATGTTTTATTTGAGTGTTTTAACTGTGATCCCCTTCGATTTTTTGGCAATAATTAATGTAATTTAAGATTATTCGATACACGTGAGAAACAAAAATAAAGACAACTGACATCCTTGTCGTACTCCTCGTTCTATTACAAAATGTTCTGAAAGGTGACTATTTCTTAGAATAATTCCTCTGATATCACTATAAAATAAGTTTACTCAATTATTAAGTTCATTTCCAACATTGAATTGTTTAAGATATGGTATTATGAATTCATGATCAATGCTGTCAAAAGCCCTCCAAAAATCCACAAATATCAGAAGTCCTGGTTTGTTTGTGTTGTTTAAATGTTCAATTACTTCTTGTACAAGTCATATATTTTCAACAATGTATCTCCCTTTGATAAAACCGGTTTGATTGGGTGATAAAATTGCATCTATTATTTTTTTTTATTCTATTTGCAATTGCTTCAGTTGCAATTTTATAACCTTTACTAAGAAGACTTATTTGACGCCAAACTAAAACCGCTTCAAGATCTTTACCAGGCTTAGGTAAAAGAGAATTTTATTCGAAATGTTCTTTCAATAAATCTCAAAATACATTAAAAAAAATCGACTGTTAGTCGCCCTGAACCAGGACTTTTGTTTAAATTCATACTTTAATGCATTCAGATTCAGTTAACAAACCTTCACAATTTAGTTTTTCTTCATTGTTTAACAATTTTAGAGGAGCTTCAAAAAAGATGATTTTACTTTTGTTTTGCGTCTGGTTTTTTTGTATATTTTTCATATAAATGTCGATGTTCGATAAAAATAGCTTTAATATCGGTTAATGTAGTTTGGTCTGCTTTCAGTTTTGTGATCGGTTTTTGTTCGTAGTGATGTTTTTCAAGAATTGCAAAAATACACTATTGTTTTCGTTGTGTTCTACATACATTTAGTATCATTCCATTATTTTTTTCTTTTGTAATAATATCTTATTCCTGATGAAGCAAATTATTTCCTCATCATCATTGTCATTGTTATTTGAGCGTGTTTTTTCTTGATTTTTTTCGATGAGTTCATTTTATTTCTTTTCTTTTTCCTTGTTAATGTTAGTGGAGTATTTAATGATAATGCTTCCAATGGTTCCTTTGATCAGTTCCCAAAAGGTATTTGGGTTATCGTTACTGTTAATTTCTAGTTTCCCTAATTGCAGTTTTTATTTGGTTTTGGTACTCTGTGTGATTATTGATAGTATTGTTTATCTTGAAGTAACCTGGTCCTCCTTTTTGCTCAAGTGTAAATCTGTCCTTTTATTTTTCTTGTCGATAGAAGGATTAAGTACCTACAGTGTTGTAATCACCGCCTATTATTATATTTCGTTCATTATTGGTAGCTACAAAAGTTTCTAATTGTTCAAATAAAGTTGTCTTATCATCGTTAGGTCCATATATATTAGTTATTTTTAGTTATCTTTGTTATTGACTTTTATATCTAGAATGAATAACCAACCAGCTACTGACTCAATAAAATTTGAACATTCGATATTTGAAAATTTATTGACAAGGAATGAGACGCCTTCTGTATTTGATTTAAGTCCGCTAAAGAATGAACAACCATCCCATTCCTGTTTTTAGGATTGATTTGTAGATGCATTGGTTTCTTGTAAAAAGATGACGTCATACGATTTAACCTCAATATACTTAAATACTTGTAGATGTTTTTGTTTATTGCCGAGTCCCTTAGTGTTTACAGTGCAGAAAGTGACATTCATTATTTAAAAAAAAAACACAAAAACAATGATATTTGTATTATTTTTTATAAAAAAAATGTCTCTCAGAAACGGATGTTGAAACAAATTAAGTGGCATAAGGTTTTTTTCTGTTCAGACGAACAGTATAGGGATATTCTTGTAAAGCTGGATGTGTAGAATACGTTGAAATTGTTGATCAAATTAAAGATAGAATCAGAAAAAAATCAAAAAAATATTTTTGCTTATACAAAATGCCATGACCATGCATAAGAGTTATTATTATTCCTGAATAATTTAATTGATACTATAATTTTATCCTGTCACATTAAAGTTAAACATTATTATTTTTAAAAGTAACATAAACACAACACATACCATGTTTTAACAATATTGAATAATTAATAAGGGGTGTATTGTGACATTTTTTTAACACAAGTTAACTATATATATATAAAACAAATATAAAAAAGGCAAATGCCTAAAATAACTCTGACATATTGTATCTCAAATTAATAACATCATGCCTTTACACAATTAATGTTAAATACTTTCCAATAAACATAGATATAACACGGAGACATAGTTTAGCTCTTCATGACATGACACGCGACTAAATGTCTAGAATATTGTGTAATTTTCATTTCAGTAAACTAATGTTGTAAAATTCGTTGGAATTGCTCCATAGTATTCCATTAGTGGATGCATAATACTTTAATAAAATTTCCAAGAAATGGGATTAAAACAAACTTACAAAAAGAATTTTACTTATACTTTTATAAGGGAGCATTACTTTTGGCTATATTCTAACCTCTTAAATTTTCTGAAATGTAAAAAAACGATAGGAAACGGAAAAGGTTGGATGGCAGCACTTGTTATTAAGGATGTATCATTAGGTTATACTTATTGTTTGTTTAATTATTTTAACCTACTTTTTATATGTAACAGCATCCGGTATAAGTTTGCAAATCCGGTTTACTTGCAAACTTAGTTTTTTTTATTATCTTAGATATCAACTTCAAAAGCGGAACATAGAAAGTTTGCCCATTAAATAAGAAATATTTTAAGTAAAATTAAAAAAAAAGTTTTAAGAAATATGAAAATTTCAATTCCAAAATTGATTTCTCCCGTTGGCCACCAATTGGATTTTAGGTACCCCGCGGGATTTTGGCAAACTCCAATTGGAGAATTTTCCATATGTGGTTACAATTGACTGATGCATAACATACACTGGGAGTGTGAAGAAATACCTAAAGGAGAATGTCAGGACACTTTGTCTGCCTGGCATAAGTGTGGCCAACAAAAGTTTTTTCTGAACAGCAGAAACATTCGAAACCACCTTCTAAGGGCTAGAAAAAACATGGACCAGTCGCCTAATGATCTGGAGAATGTAGAAACATATGCTAGAAAGAAACTGGAAATGAAATTTGTCAAACAAAGGACAATATATCAATAATAACAAATTTACAAAGAAAATAAATAGAATGGAAGGTATAAATAAAAGGTTACAGCTTTGACAGGAATTTTATGTTGATGTCGGTAGTAATCATGTTGGCAGTGAAAATTAGTTTTCCTACCAATTATGTAATGTACTATCTGCATTGATGATTCACCAGACAAGAAACTGTGAAGCTCGATGAAGTGGATGAAGAGGAAAATAACAACAAAGGAATGGAATTAAAGAATATAATTCAAATAGAAGTATTCACACTAGCTTCGTTGTTCAGATGTCCTTGCTACCTAACATGTATGGTATCGTAATCACATATTGTAAGAGGTAAAATGTATTATTAGCCGGATATTTTCCCAACTTCACTCATATGAGGAGCAGGCTCAACAACATTTCTTTGTACACCTTCTATTCATGTTTCAAATTATTGCTTCAACTGTTTGTGATTGTATACTGTTCCCCACATTTAGAATAAGAAAAAACAAATTTTGAATTTTATAGAAAACAATTTTGGGTAACAGTTTTTTCTATGATCTTCTGTTCATTTGTAATTGATAATGATGCATTGGTATGCTTGATTATGCTTCATATCATTTGATACTTTTCAGAAATATTCTGTTTTATAATGATTTGTTCTAAAACCAACATACATACATAATATTGTATTTTCAGATAAATGTTTAACTACTGAGAAATAACATTTCATTTCACATACATGATACATATTTCTCTTGAATTGTTATTTTTTTGTTTAATAAAGTTAAAATTTCAGAAGCATCAGAAATTCATGTTTCTGATACAAACATAGCAAATGAAGTATCTGCTACATAAGTATGGAAATAAGGTGACCCGGATGGACATTTAACTTGACTATAAAAATATCTCTAGTTTAAATCCAGATTCTGTTAATATTTCCATTGTCTTTATTTTTCAGAGGTTTTAATCCATTCTCATAGCAATTCAAATTAAAAAGATCAATGTAAAAATTGATACTTTTATTGGAACATATTTTTACATATTATATATATAAATCATTCTTCAGGTTTATTGATTTTCTTTAGGAATTAAATCATGCAGAAAGAGTCTTTTTTTATTTCAAAGTATTTCACACAAATAATCAAGTGTTTCTAATGTTCTTTTCTGCTTTTGCCATGCCCGGGAAGTCCTGATGCTTTCTGGTATCCTGAAACACAAACGAAAGAAGATATAAAGAAAAATACTTCAAATTTCCATTAGTGTGGCAGTTTTGGTCCATTCATGTATACTTAAGTATATACTGTCCATTTTGGGTTGTTTTTGCATTGTGACATGTAAAATAAAATCTCAGTGAGATTTATGTCTTATTTGTTGATGAAAATGTTCTTGAAAAACACTGTAATTTCTCTATCAGAAAACATTTTTGCTAATTGTTCAAAACTAAATTTTTAATATATATGCCAATCATGATGTACAATACCTGACTGAAACTATTTTCTGTAATTCAGAAAGTCAACGTCTGCAACTTGCCAATGTGCTCTTATCTGACAATATCATCCGTCAGTTGGAACAAACATTCTGTAAATATAGAGCAGAACATGACTTACATGTGGCTATATTCCATGCTTGGAAGATAACATACTTTTGTAACCGATCACTTCAAGGTTATTATGCTCATTTATTTTTTGACTGACACTCTTTAAAATGCAAACATTTCTTTTACAAATACATGGATGAATAGTATAAACCTTTGGCCATGCTGTAGACGAATGAGCCATAACAAAATGCGATAAGGGCCCTGAATGATTACACATTAATGACTAAGGAAGCACTCAAAAGACATGTCAAAAGTCAAATGAAATGTCAATAATTATTAAAGCTAGTAATATTAATTTTGATAATAGAATCTTTATGGAACATAAATAAAGAAAAAGTTAATGATGCATTAAGGTATTATCAAACAATAAGGTCTTTTTAAAAAGCCAATTGCAATGCTTTAAGGATGAGAGCCATGGTTGCTATAGAAACATGAGAATAGTTAAAGTATTAAATCTTCAAAAATTGTAACAATTATCTCCAACGCCCAAAGTTGCACAATGTCACTTGCACATCTGCATACTATCTTTTTCAAACAGCAACCTAGCAGCCATTTAACATACCTGAGTAAACTAGTTTCTGCACTGCTGAGTCTCCAACTATTTCCCAATACTCAGAACATGACATTGTTGGTGACATCATGAAGTATGATATTGTATAACATCTAGCCATTTCTCATTACTAGGAACTGTACAATCTGTAATAAAATCAAGTAAATCAAATATTGCACTTAAATATATCACCATTCAGAACATAAAAGAAAGAAAAATACAGAAAAATAGTATTATTGACCGGCTAATGATCATCACTCAGAACGTAAAATTCATAAATAACAAAAAAACATTATTAATGACTGGCTTCTGTATATAACTCAGAAAGTTAAAGTAAAAAACGACAAAAAATAGTAATATTTACTGGCTAATGATCATCACTCAGAACGTAAAAGTCAAAAACGACAAAAAATAGTAATATCGACTGGCTAATGATCATCACTCAGAACGTAAAAGTCAAAAACGTTGCACAATGTCACTTGCACATCTGCATACTATTTTTTCAAACAGCAACCTAGCAGCCATTTAACATACCTGAGTAAACTAGTTTCTGCACTGCTGAGTCTCCAACTATTTCCCAAAACTCAAAACATGACATTGTTGGTGACATCATGAAGTATGATATTGTATAACATCTAGCCATTTCTCATTACTAGGAACTGTACAATCTGTAATAAAATCAAGTAAATCAAATATTGCACTTAAATATATCACCATTCAGAACATAAAAGAAAGAAAAATACAGAAAAATAGTATTATTGACCGGCTAATGATCATCACTCAGAACGTAAAATTCATAAATAACAAAAAAAACATTATTAATGACTGGCTTCTGTATATAACTCAGAAAGTTAAAGTAAAAAACGACAAAAAATAGTAATATTGACTGGCTAATGATCATCACTCAGAACGTAAAAGTCAAAAACGACAAAAAATAGTAATATCGACTGGCTAATGATCATCACTCCTAACGTAAAAGTCAAAAACGACAAAAAATAGTAATATCGACTGGCCAATAATCATCACTCAGAATGTAAAAGTCAAAAACGACAAAAAATAGTAATATCGACCGGCTAATGATCATCACTCAGAACATAAAAGAAGGAAAAGACAGAAATATAGTAATATTAACTGGCTAATGATCATCACTCAGAACGTAAAAGTCAAAAACGACAGAAAAATAGTAATATCGACTGGCTAATGATCATCACTCAGAACGTTAAAGTCAAAAACAATAAAAAAATAGTAATATTAACCGGCTATTGATCATCTCTCGGAACGTTAGTAAAAAAAACTACAAAAAATAGTAATATTAACTGGCTAATGATCATCACTCAGAACGTAAAAGTCAAAAACGACAAAAAATAGTAATATCGACCGGCTATTGATCATCACTCAGAACGTAAAAGTAGTAGAAGACAGAAAAATAGTAATATTGACCAGCTATTGATCATCACTCAGAACGTAAAAGAAGGAAACGACAGAAAAATAATAATATCGACTGGCTATTGATCATCACTCAGAACGTAAAAGTCAAAAACGACAAAAAATAGAAATATTAACCAGCTATTGATCATCATTCGGAACGTTAAAGTCAAAAACGACAAAAAATAGTAATATTAACTGGCTAATGATCATCACTCAGAACGAGAAAGTCAAAAAACGACAAAAAATAGTAATATTAACCGGCTATTGATCATCACTCAAAATGTAAAAATCAAAAACGACAAAAAATAGTAATATCGACCGACTATTGATCATCACTCAGAACGTAAAAGTAGGAAAAGACAGAAAAATAATAATATTACCTGGCTATTGATCATCACTCAGAACGTAAAAGTAGGAAAAGACAGAAAAATAGTAATATTGACCGGCTATTGATCATCACTCAGAACGTAAAAGTAGGAAAAGACAGAAAAATAGTAAAATCGACCGGCTATTGATCAACACTCAGAACGTAAAAGAAGGAAACGACAGAAAAATAGTTATATCGACTGGCTATTGATCATCAATCATAACGTAAAAGAAGGAAACGACAGAAAAATAGTAATATCGACTGGCTATTGATCATCACTCAGAACGTAAAAGAAGGAAACGACAGAAAAATAGTAATATTGACTGCTATTGATCATCACTCAGAACGCAATAGAAGGAAACGACAGAAAAATAGTAATATTAACTGGCTATTGATCATCACTCAGAACGTAAAAGAAGAAAACGACAGAAAAATAGTAATATTAACTGGCTATTGATCATCACTTAGAACGTAAAAGTAGGAAAAGACAGAAAAATAGTGTTATCCACTATCCACTCAGAACGTAAAAGTCACTAACGACAAAAAAATACAATTATTGACTAGCGATTGATCATCACTTAGACTGTAGACAAAAAATAGTATAACAGGTGGTAAATTGACTTGATCAGCACTCAGAACTAGAAAGTAGCTACAGTATTTATTTAAAAGTCTAGTAATTTCCAATACTTGGTAACCTTGCTGACAAGTTAAAAAACAAAATATGTTATCCAGTTACCCAGTATCTTATTTGTTAAACTTACCTGATACATAAAAGATTTTCTTGCACATCCAAGGAATGAAAAGAAACATTTTTCGTTTTTCGTACATGTTTAGATTTATGGTGGCAGACAACAATTTTAATTGTATTTCCATCTGTATGATCTTTGATGTGTCGATTCGGTATTGGTATGATCTTTAGCGCTAACCTTTTCTTACATGTTTAGATTTATGGTGGCAGACAACAATTTTAATTGTATTTCCATCTGTATGATCTTTGCTTGTGTCGATTCGGTATTGGTATGATCTTTAGCGCTAACCAAAAAAAAAATGGATTGAAATGGACAATCATAAAATTTTGGGCTATGGACTTATTGAAGACAACTGTATGGTAAGTCTAAATGCCGTTTGTTTTCATGATGGTTTAAATGATAAGAATTGTTTGCTATTTTACCATCAGTTCATCCCTGCAGGGAAGGAATTTAAGCGGGGATTAGTCCACCTAAATGGCCTTCAACGAGTCTTTTGAAGATTTTTAGATTATGGCTGACTTGAGACAGGGATATCGTACATAATGTAGTTAGTGTCGGTTAGAACCAGCCGCCTGGCTAACCCAGTTGGTTAGAGCGCCGTGCTAGTGTTCCAGCGGTCGTGGGTTTGAGCCCCACACCGGGCGCACTTTTCCTCCCAGGTTTACTTTAATAACAAATGTCAAAATAATAAAAAAGTATCCCTGATCGCTAATTATTGTAGCTTTATAAAGCCGGGGTTGGCTGGACCGAAAATCCCCACTATTCCCCGGACCTGGGGAGGCCATGGTTACAATTGACTGGTGCAATAGTTAGCAATAGACTTGGCGTCAATTGAATTTAGTTTGAAGGATAAACAATAACACTTTTTTACCTTATTTTCAAAAAAATGATTGCAGACATAGAAACAGTGATTCGTCAAAATCGTGAGCTTATGCAGACATAGAAACAGTGATTCGTCACAATCATGAGCTTATTTGTTTGTCATACTGTACCAAATTATTGGGAATATTGTTAGCACATGTTTTAATAATACCATTTTACCTCAGGACAATTTTTCAATACAAACTCAGTCAAGTATGAACTATTTCCATTTTGGAAGAATGCTGTAGATCTTTTACATTTGAAGATTTGGAAATTATTATTGGTTATTCTTTAAAAAGTGTCAAAATTTGAGTAGATCTATGGTAATGCAATTATTAGCTGAAAATTTTAATCCTTCAATTGTTATTTTAAAAACTGTTTTGCTTAATGATAAAGGAAATTTATTCATTTTATTAAACAGATGTGCACAGGAAGGTATGCAATTCTAATTTTGTTAATTTTATCCAAAATTGAAAACTTATGGGCTAAGTATCTGTAGATGTTGATACATATTATATATACAATTGCCTGTTTTTATTGCTTATTAGTGTTGGGAATCGGACTGAAATATTACTATGGATAATCGGTTTATGAAAACAATCAATGATCGATTATTAATTGCTTTAATCATTATTTAATTATCTCTGGTCATCATATATAAGGCATATAGATAAACTACATGAACCAGTTTAAGAAAAAATGTTCCCTTACAATATTATTTGTACATTTATTTGTATAAATTACATTATTTATTCAGAACGCAACTATACTCTAGTGTTTACAAGGCACTATTACAGATCAGGAGACCGCAGGCTCTAAATTTTGTGTACGGTATTGCATGCATGACTTGTGTAAAGTAAACACAAAGAAAAATATCAATTTCGTTTTGATAATCAGTCAGTAACAAGTAAAACAAGCAGTTGAATATTCTGTATGTTTTACAAGAACATTTTCTTTCAGAAAACTGAGAAAACTAAATTCGTACATGATATAAGAAGTAAACAATAACATTTTAAAACCACAAAAGTGTGATGTTGAGAACCAATCCTTTTGCAGTTAAATTACAAAGAAAATTTGTAATAAGGTACTGTAGTGAGCTACTGACATGAACATTTCAACATTGACATGTATTGACCAGAAACAAAATATATTTTCACGACAATCTTTTAACTGGTAGTCGGTAGTGGTTACGTCTCTTGTTTCTATAATTGATTGTTCAAATTTCACTATCGATTGTCGCCGATGAAGGCCTTTCCGATCAATTGTCGATTATAACTGATCATCGGCACAACACTATTGCTTATACTTCAGTGTTTTGAGATTTCATTAAGTTTCAAGTAATAAATATCAATATAATTTCCATGTTCTTTTTTAATAATGATATAGATAGACTATACTAATTAGTGATGTTCTGATGATCAATTATAATGAAAAAATAACTGGTATGTTCCTGAAATCAGTTTTTCTTCTTTCAATTTTGTTCAGTTGTAATCATTAACAATATGGCTAAAGCAACAACAACATTAATAGTGTTTTTTTTGGTGAAATTTACTGCCTTAATGCCTTCTTCCCTAGTGAAAACTTGTCCATTTTTCACCATATTTTATGTTTTCCAAATTTGATAAGTGGAGATTTCATAACATTAATGAATAAAAAATCTTGACAACACTTACTATACACTTACTATAAATTAACAAAATAATATATGCATAAAATTCTTTAAAACATGTAGTATATCGAATTAACACACACTGCAAACAGGAACTGATTCCCAACACTTCAGTTCTTTAAGCATTCTGTGCAACTCTCCAAACTTGCCCCAGGGTCTGAAGTAAAAATAAATGACCTAATAAATATTCTGCTTTGTGGCATGTTATTAAATGCTTGATCAACACATATCCACTGAATATTATATATCTTAAAATGTCTGACCGCATCAAATGCATCAAATGCAAAAGAATCAGTTACTACAATTCAAAAAAAGATTTTGGTATTAATTTTCTGTCACATAGCTTTGACTTTAAAATTCTAATTAGCTCTTAAAACATGATTTAACTTAAGTCATATATGCACTTGCCACTAGACCATGGTGGTGTTAGTAGTTTATACTCCGGGTCCCGGCGTGAGCACATTGAAGGGTCCCAGAGTGACAGTTCAACCACCGCACACCTATCCTGGGCGGTGAACCAGTACTGGGTGCCTTCACTTCTGCAAGGAACTGACAACTTCTGTACATGCCAGGGGCAGTGGTACAGTGCGAATGGTCGTAGAAAGGATTTCATAACCAATCACAACAGAAGTGACATGGTCCGCCCGGGAATCGAACCCGGGTTGTCCGATTAACAGTCCAACGCTCTACCGACTGAGCTAACCGGGCGGACAAGACCACTAGACCATTACAAGTTAAAGGCCATAAATCACTGATTGTGTAAATCACTGATGGTGCAATCAATTGGAAACAAATGGAAATATTGCTAGATTTTATTCAGAGTTTATTATATTGGTCAGGATTTTGATCCAATCAGATTGTTTGTTATACCTAATCTGATGACAAAACAATTTTTAGGCGGAGCTAAAGTAGTCCCACCCAATCAAGAAAGGAACATTACTTTGAATTTGTGTCATTAAGAAACAAAACTATCTTCCATATTTCTGTATATTTTCTAAGCATTCTCATTCATTTAGAACGTCAAGTCTCATCTTTGATCCCATTTCTAAATGTAAATAAAATCTTGTATTGCTGTTAGCATTTCTTATTACATCATCATATCATTTTATGTTTAAATAATTGCTTTGCTAAGTTGATTTTTCATTTTGCGAGTTGCTTCAAAAGCACTCGCAAAATTTTGCGAGTGCTCCTCAAAGTTAAATTCGAACCCTGTATATATGGTACTCTTTATTATAGGAGATTTTACTTAATCATACCCTTATTGAATAATTTGTTATAATATAAGAGAATGGTTTCTGGAGGAAAAATAATTAAAGTAATAGATTTTATAGTATCAAAAAGGCTATTGATTGAAAGTATTAAATTAAATCTTTATCAAACTCTTCACTTTGATAATAATTTAAAAAATGAATGATTCTAAAAATATCGAGCTATATGTAATAATTTAGACAAATTTGAAGAGCTTGAAAACCAGAAACTTACAACTTTTAATATTTAGTGTAGCATCTTTTCTGTAATAGGTAGTGTCAAGGTGTTTCCTGCAGTCCTACTGTGGGGACATTTAAAAGTGTCTGACAAGTTTATGATATACACAGAATGGTGTCACTGTTCCCACAAGGATCATAAAAACAAAGAAAAGGCCTTTTTCAAAGAACGAAGTCATTCAATACATAGGAAAAGTAATGAATAAGGCCATTTCATAGTAACTTAAATTTAGACTTAGAAAAAGAAAACTTAGAAGTATGGTGGTGCCTAGAATTATGCTATTTAAATGACTTATTAGTATGTGGAAAATGCAGCTATTATAATTTTAACAACTTAAAGGTTTAAATGACAGTATATTAATTATAAATTATTATTCACAAGTAGTTTTAAGGTCAATATGTTTTAAATTTTATTGGGACTTTCCTTATTGGCGGTGGAGTGTGAGTGTTCTTCAGGGTTGAAGCTGTGGAGGATGGTATATTAACGTTGACACACTTTAATAATTGTTGACACATAGGATTATCAAATATATATTTTGATATTTAAAATATCCAATCAAGTTCCATTTCTTGAAATATATATATGATATGTAAACGTGAATTAATCGCCAAATTATAATAAATTAAAGCTGCACTCTCACAGATTTACCAATATTACAACTTTTTTTATTTTTGTCTTGGAAAAAGCAAAATTTGGTAAATATCTGCAAACCAATGATTGAAGATTGCTGACAAAAGCTAACATCAAAGGTTGGCATATTTCGTTTGGAAATTAATGATTCATGGCTTAAGCCTTACTAACGATTTAAGAAAACTGCATAAAACATTAATATATATGTGTGGCATGTTAGTAATAAAAGTTTAGCAACTAAAAAAAAACACAAGTCATGCATTCAGTGACATAAAACAATAAAATTGTATTGTTGAGAATTTAAGATATAAAGAAGAATATAGTAAAATTAATGTACATTTTTATTTATTTTTAATTCAATATACATAAATCACGGACCTATAAACCATAGTTTATAGGTCCATGACAAAATATATCATTGAAGGCTACTGACCCTGATCAAATTTTGATAAGAAATTTTTCAGTAGCAACTCTCTGACTGTTATCTTTGCCTTCATCTAAAAGCACCAAGTATTGTCATGGTAACTGTCTTTACTGTGTATAATTAAGATCTTAGTTGGTCATTTTCCCACTGATATTTATTAAATATAGTCAACAAAAGGGTGGTTATTGCCCGCTAATAGTTTAAATGATCTTATTGACAAAAAAAATTGGAATGGTTGAAAAAAGCTTATCATTAAAATTTGCTGTTGGAATAAATTTTGTGGAATAAATATTTTAATAATAGAATTATATAGAGATATATATAGTTAACTTAAATAAATTTTGTTTTTAGATAAATTACATAAAAAAATGAATTAAACTGTTGTTTTTCACACAAAAAATATTTGTTCATTCCTGGATCTTTTGACGAAAAACTATGTTTTAGATCACCAGCATCATTGACATAAAAAAACATTAGCCTATTCAGATCACTAAAACTCAAAACATGTTCAAGAAATGAAAGCCCAAAATTGGCAAATACTGAGACAAATGAACTTGGTTTTGTTATATATCGTCACTTTAGTGCAAAAACGTAATAACTGCATTTTTTTTCAAAAAATCCTTTTTTGGCTTAATATGACACATAATATATAGATACACATCCTCAATATGTCTTAAAACCAGATTCCAACTAAAAATGTGACTTTTGAAATAAATTGCAAAATTCAATAACTACAATGAAATATTTATTTAGTGCAGAAAGTCCACAAATACACATATTCATTTCTTACACTTAAAACTTGCTCAGCATTTTATTTATTTTCAGTACTCTTATTTACTTTTTGCTCTAATATAAACATGCTTGATTATCAAAACAATTGGTGCAAAAAATCAAAAACTGCTACACATTCATATTGTGATGTCATTTTATAAACATTATAACATCATCAATATTTAAATCACACCTCTGGTTGCATGAATATTTATGAGATACGCATAAAATGAGATACGCATAAAAAATTATGGATTCCTTAAAAGGTGAAGAAAGTTCCTGCAACTAAATGATTTATGCAGCAGTATAAAACAGGTAAGTTGTAAATTTATATTACATTTAAGATGAGAATAAGATGATAATAAATAATTATAAATATAACACATGTTCAGAGAAAGTTAATTTAAAGATATTTACTTTATCAAACTTACAAAAAGAATTTAAAATATATGTATTTAAGTTTTCGAGGAGAAATGTACTGGAAATTTAAATGGAGTTGAAAAAAATTAATATAATTATATTGTATAATGTGTTTAATATCAATGACTATTTTCACATGTTTAAAAAGTGTTGTTTAAATTAATAATTTAATAAACATTTTTTTTTTATCTAAAGAAACTTTTATCCTGAATTTAAAAAAAAAAAATGATTTGTACTTTGTATACTTCTATTTATATTATTTCATTGTTGTTCAACTATTATACAACTTAATCTGACAACAGGTTATGTACAGTAGGTCTTAAAAAAACTAGACAACTCTTGTAAATTTTACATCAAATGTACAATATGAAAAAAACACACCAAGTAATGGATAATGACAATCATGTATTTTTGTAGGTAAAAAATGATACGAGCATCAACACACCAGGGGCATTCAAAATTCAAAGCAAATGGAAGACAATGCATGGCCAATTCTCTGGCTGCTGTGCTGGAAACAAAAATATTCCTGTGAAAGAATGGTCAACTATGACCCTTGACCATATTCTTGAAAGAGGTGATGCACTATACACCTTAAATTCATTTGAGGATTATTTGATGTTAGAAGATTGGCAACCTTCATGTGATGGATTTTACCACTCATTACACATTGGCAAAGTTATGACTGGCATGACAATGAATCGCAAGAAACACAATCATCCATACTATACCATGGAAGAGGCCTTGGGAAGCATCTTACTAGATAAATCTGCCTGCATATTCACCATGGGGAAATCCGTACCAAGCTACAGTTCAGATATAATGTATGACACTGCACAATATTATTTGTTTGATCCCCACTCTCAAAATGAAGCAGGAATGCCAACGTCTGATGGTTGTGCTGCATTGAGTGTCCATCGTGACCTTGATGCATTATGTTTATTTATAAGACACCTATCAGCGATGCTAGATAATTTGAAAGATATTCCATTTGAAGTGGCTGAAATATCTGTTATTGAGGACAATACTGATAGAGACATCTCTGACTTTGAAGGCTTTTCAGATGTAAGTGATGGTGACCTTGCTTGCCGGCTTTACCTTGCCAAAGAAATCTCAGATGTATCCAGCGTGTCAAGTGTCAGCATGTCTGCAATTTCCTCACTGAGTGACATGGAAAGCATTTCTGATATGTCAGTGTCCATTAATGACTTGGATGACAGTTCTACTTTTTTTAATTCGATTAACATTGAAATTTTCAATTCTTTTGATAGTACTCATGTTGGTGAACCAAACACTGTAACTCTTAAACCTGCCTTTACGGCCACAACACGGTTATTGTTGATAAGTGACCAGTCTGGTGTTACACAGCACACTGGTCACTCGGAAGAACCTTTGACTGTTGGAGGCTGTGGTGACCAGTCTGGTGTGACACAACACACTGGTCACTCAGTTGAACCTTTGACTGTTGGAGGCTGTGGTGACCAGTCTGGTGTGACACAACACACTGGTCACTCGGAATAACCTTTAACTGTTGGAGGCTGTGGTGACCAGTCTGGTGTGACACAACACACTTGTCTCTTAGTTGACCCTTTGACTGTTGGAGGCTGTGGTGACCAGTCTGGTGTGACACAGCACACTGGTCACTCAGTTGCACCTTTGTCTGGCGGAGGCTGTGGTGACCAGTCTGGTGTGACACAACAACCTGGTCACTCAGTTGACCCTTTGACTGTTGGAAGCTGTGGTGACCAGTCTGGTGTGACACAGCACACTGGTCACTCAGTTGCACCTTTGTCTGACGGAGGCTGTTGTGACCAGTCTGGTGTGACCCGGCACACTGGTCACTTGGAAGAAACATTGACTGTCGTCAGCTGTGGTGACCAGTCTGGTGTGACACAACACACTGGTCAATCAGTTGACCCTTTGACTGTTGGAGGCTGTGGTTAACAGTGTGGTGTGACACAGCACACTAATCACTCATTTGACCCTTTATCTGATGGAGGCTGTGTTGGCCAGTCTGGTGTGACACAGCACACTGGTCACTTGGAAGAACGTTTGACTGTTGGAGGCTGTGGTGACCAGTGTGGTGTGACACAGCATGCTGGTCACTTGCACGAACCTATCTCTGTCAGAGGTTGTTGTGACCAGACAGGAGAAGAGGAGATAAAACGGTGTCGTAAAAGAATAAGAAGAGAAGAAGGGTTGGTCAGAAATGTAAGAAAAGCCATAAAGAACTCTGGACAAAGATATGTTACATCATCTGGAAAAGTAAAAAGAGCAAGAATGCTTAAATGTGGTTGTGGTCAAAAATGTAAAAAGCAATGCCATTCTAAAATCAGTGGTGATCAGAGGGCCACCATTTTTCATGAATTTTGGGGTTCCTCAAGCTCTGTCAGGAAAAAAGAATTCATTTGTAATTCAGTTACAGAAACAAAGGTTTAAAGAAGATTAATACGGGATTAAATTCAAAAAGACAGAAATATTTCAAGGAAATATTTGTTTACTGTTGATGGTAAAAAAATCGATGTTTGCCAACAGTTTTACATCGACACTCTTGATATATCTGTGTCAGCTGTTTCAACAGCCACTCGCAGACCTCCACCTCTGGCACATATCAGTAGTATTGACAAAAGAGGCAAGCACTCCAACAGGCAGAATAGAATTCCTCAGGTTGTAATTGATGATGTCAAGTCACACATAGAGAGTTTTCCAAAAGTTGAGTCCCATTATTGTAGGAAATCTACCTCTAAAGAATACCTAGAACAAGGACTAAATCTGTCTAAAATGTATTCTCTTTACACAGAAAAGTGTGAGACTAGAAATGATTGTCCGGTAAAGGAGTCTATGTATAGACACATATTTAACACGCAATATAATATTGCCTTCAATAAACCACTTAAAGATATGTGTGACTTTTGTTTCCAATACACTAATATGTGCCCAGAGGAGAAAACAAAACTGAAACCTAAATATGACCGCCATATTGAAAACAAAAATCTAGCTAGGGATGCAAAAGAAATTGCAAAGTCAATTGCAGAAAGCAACCCATGTGAAGGTGCAGCCTGTTTTGATTTGCAACAGGTAATGATGCTACCAAAAGCGTGTCAATCAGGGATTTATTTTTCAAGAAAGCTGAATAATTATAACCTATCGATTTACTCCCTGGGCACAGGTCATGCATACTGTTATGTTTGGAATGAAACTATAGGAGGTCGAGGGTCATGTGAGATAGCATCATGCGTATTTTCCTTTCTAAAGACTATGGCATCCGAAAACATCAAGTCTATAACCATCTTTTCTGACAATTGTGGTGGACAGAATCGTAATCGCTTCTTCTTGACCATGCTCTGTTACAGTGTTAAAGCACTTGGCTTTAGCAAAATATGCCACAAGTACTTGGAGCGTGGTCATACTCAGAATGAAAATGATTCTGTCCATTCCACAATTGAGCGCACTTGCAAACACATCCCAGTATATACAACATCTCAGTGGGTCACATGTATGCGCATGGCGGGACGCTCCAACCCATACCATGTCACTGAACTGACTAGTGAGGATTTTATTGATTTAAAGAGCTTAGCACGAAAGTCCGCAACCTTGATACAGACAGCGAAGGTTCAAAAATCAAATGGCTTGAAATAAAAACCATATCCTTCAGTAGTGATTGCCCAGACACTGCAGTCATTCAATATGACTATGGTGGCTCCTTGATAAACCTGAACGTTAAACCACGACTAAGGAATAATGACAATACTTTGCCAGCTCTCAAAACTCTTTTTAGGCAAGCTGATTTTCCAAAACTGTCAAAATCAAAGTATGATGATCTCATGACACTGTGTGAAAAGAACACCATTCCCCAGGCATATCATTCTTTCTACAAGAGCTTGCCTGTAGCATTATAGGAATGGTATAGCTTTATAAAATGTGTATTGACAGGGTGAACCTACCATTCAATTGTAAATTAAGATCGAATGATCATTGATCATTAAATATAATTTATTTTTTATTATAACATTATTTAAATAGAGGACATACATTTACAGTAACTGTTAATAACATTAAATATTAAAATGTTTTATATAATGTTTGTTTAAATAATAAACATCTCATCAAATTATCAAAATCAGGTTCTACTGAAAAATCTATTAAAACATCATGTTTGAATATTAATAAAAAAGATGATAATCGAAAAATTTATATTCTGTAGTCATTTTATGCCATTTGCTACCTATTGTTTGTTCATTAGAGTAAGTAATGTTCCTTCATTTTGTTAAAGGGACTAGACACAATATGGTCCAAAATTCGGAAAATTCGGTATTTCCTCAAAGCAAACATAGAATTGTTAAAGCATGCTAGCAGGAGGCCAATAATACATTGTTTTACATGATTAAATGAAATAACACAACAATCATGTTGCTGTCTCATCTGAGATTACCATAGTGCATATTGGTTTCCAAGTTTAAATCATATCTATTTATGAGTATGAGTACAGATAAATATACCCAGGCTGTTTAAAATTTATGGAATTTACATTTGACAACCTCTGTAAATTTTGAATTGAAAAAAATGTACAAAAACTGCGAAAAATATATGTATATGACTTTGGCTTTGTAAGAACAATTTTCTTTTTTTTCTTGAAAATAAATAAGGTATCTAGTCTCTTATAAGAGAAGTTCATTATTACCAAAATATCTAGAAGAATCCCTTTAATAAAAAAACAGGTTCATTGTCAACTGATACAATTAACCTGTGAATATTTCTCTTAAAGGGAATGACAGCCTTCAGTGAATGAAAAGTAATCTCAGCTGTATATTTATAAACTAAATCAATTTATTGCAATTTTATTAAATCAAATTATTTTGCAAATGTTGATTTTTATGTTTGTTAGCAATATTTACGAAATAAAGTTTTGATTTCATCAGTTCTTTCTTATTATTATTTTTTTTTAAATAAAATAGAATCTTCAGGACTTTATTTGGGCTGTTCCTCAGTATTTACATTGTGCACAATGTTAATTAAGTTTAATTGCTGGATATTTGACCTGAAATGTCATTATAACTGTTTCTGTAGTTGGTATTGCTCCAACTGATTTCAGTATTACTGTTGTTGTTTTTCATGCAGATATATTATAATGTCCGTTAGTATGTTCTTGCACCAACAAATTTAAGTGTGGCATAATCATAAGTGCACTTATAGAGTTATTGCACTAAAATATTTCAGTGTCAAAATCAGATAAGAGCAAAACATTCAAATATTTCTAAGAGAATAATGACATAATAATATTTTTCTAAATAATGTATTTCCTTGTTTTATGCAGAGAAAAGATAAACAACTGCAATGTTGAAATCTACTTCTAGAAAAAATCAGTTTTAACTCTCTCCTGAATTTTTTTGAAAATGCAGTTATTGAGTTCTTGCACTAAGGTGACGATATATCAGTGTGTGTATACCACATGATATGTGCAGTCACAAATGCTGCAACAGTAGGCAATATTCCTTTGAATGACTTAAAAGTTAAAACAGAAGACAACTTTTATTTTTCTTCACCATTTTGAATTAACTAAAGGACAGACTATACAGCTGCAAAGAGCCCTGTATTTGTTTTCTTACCGGTGTTGATAAGGTGATTACTTTTCTCAAACACTTTAAAGCTGCACTCTCACAGATTTACCATTTTGACAAATCTTTTATTTTTTGTCTTTGAATGAGCCAATTTTTGCCAAAATATCTGCAAAGAAGTGATATAAGACTGCTGACATAAGATCTAAATAAACAAATTTTAATGGCATAAAGCATTACTAACAGTTTAAGAAAAATACACAAGTATCCATTTTTTAAATTAAAAATTAAAATCAGTGATCTGATTTTTTGTCAGCACTCTTATATCACTGGTTTCCATTCATTTTCGCATAAATTGGCTCATTCCAAGATAGAAAAAAAAAACTTTTACAAAACGATCAATCTGTGAGAGTGCAGCTTTAATAGACCTGTAAAGACTTGTCATAGTGTGCCAAGAAACTAAACTCTCAATCAAACTTTGGTAAAAGATCAAATGCGGGGCTCTGTGTGTGCAGCATAGACTGTGCTATTTTTTATTTAATATGATGAAGAGCTAGTTAAGTTATCTTCATATGAAGCCAAAAAATGTTTCAATACCCTGTATGAATTTTCTTCACCAGATATTGATTCATAACAAAGCTTGCTATAGGGTGCGGAGCTACTTTTCCCTATATGTCTAAATGGAAAAATCTTCTCCTCAGATCCTGCTGGCCTGTTTTCAAAATAATGTCACAGAAATGTTCCTAAGGCTACCATCTGTCAAATTCCTTTACCATATGTTGATCCATAAAAAATATGGTTTCAGAAGGGGGGGATTAGTGGGTGTGGTAGTGGATCTTCACCAAAAGTGTTCAAATGTCCCTAAAGTGAAAGCCCTGAGTTATTTACACCCCATAAAGTAGTAGTCTTACACATTTATTTGTTCATGTTCTGTCAACAACTATGTCGTGTTATTTCAATTTTTCTATAAATTATATTGTATTATGAAATATCATTGATAATATAATTATGTAGGATTTGAAAAAAAAACAACAACTGCATACTGTTATAAATAAAATATGTATATTTTACCAATATGTTATCGATGTTGGCCTGAATTTGTATTTTTCCGAAAGTCAATTTTGTTCCCCAACGTGCAAGGCACAAGCGGTGAAAACAATTCCAATAAAAGTCACTAATTATTATTATTGTTAATATTATTAATAAACTTATTACTGTTTCAGGAGATAAACAGAAACACAGAGGTGCTATACATTCTGATGGAAAAGACAACAAAAGAGTCTCCCATCATTTTGGCGTGGCTCAGATCAAGAGGAGAAATTTAAAAAAGGTAATAACTGAGCAACTAAGAACATGCAAGTTGCACTGGTTAGAGTGTAAGACCCATCTCGCTCATAAGAATTGATAATCATCAATATATTAAATCAAGAAATTGAAATGTAAGTGTCTTGTCTTTTGCAGTGTTTTTGAAATAGAATTTATTGAAAAAAAAAACTAAATTATTTTTTAATATGATTGTGAATGTGTGATGTTTTCTTCTGATCATTCTCTCTCAAAACCAGATATAGCAAACATATTTCAAGTTGCAGATTTTTTTTGTTTTACTTGTAAATATAGTTCTGAGGTTGTATTTAAGGCAAAGCCTTTTTATTCTGCTCAATACAAACTTATTTTGTAAGAATTATGGCCCTTTGTAATTATTAAACAAATACATTTGTTTTATGTTTTTTGTAAGCCCATTATAAAGGGACATTTAATGTTTTCACCAGCTGCATTATAAAGTCAGACCAGAAGTGTCCAGTAAGTATTCAAACAATAACTAATTTAGAATCCTTTCTCAAATCTGGTGAGCAATATATATAGGGCCATCTCTGTGTTTGTCTGACAAAAAAACAATAATCAATACTTGTGTTAAATTGACAAATATTGTTGTAAAATGTTTTGTGAAGACATACAATTGGTTTACTTTTGGGTTAATAGGATTAAGGTTTCTGCACATAAAAATATTTAGAATTATATTTGGGTCAGTCGGTTCATGTTCAATATTACTGATAGTATAAGTGGAAGCAGTGAAAATAAATTACCAAACAGTTTATGCTCAATTGCTTTGAGTTAACATACAAGATATGACACTTGGAATACTAGATCTTGGTGGCATTAATAAAAGAGTTAAGACCTTGTTTTGTCACATTTACTTGTAATCAAGCACTAACTAAATTCTCTTCAGGTGATGGTTGGGCACACACAAGAAGACATAGATCACATTCGTCTAGCCATATGAGTAGACAGGAGTTTCACACAATTTGCAATCATACAATAAAAAATACAGGGACAAGCCCACTGCTCATATAATATGATAAAACCTTGTTTAGGGGCATGAGGCAAACAGAGTTACTTTCAAATGTTTAAGATGCACTCTCACACTTTGGATGTTTTGACAACTTTTTTTCATTTTTAGCTCTACTGGCCAAAGGCCAGATGAGCTTATGCGATGGTAATGTGTACGTAGTATGTGCGTCTGTAAACAATCCTCGTTAACATGATACAGCCTTCAGTTTTGATTGTATCTTGATGAAACCTGTATAGTATCTACATCCATTAGAGCTCGGTTCCTTTCGAAAACCAGCCAGATCCGCCCATGCATGCCAAGATTATGGGCCTTGATAATAAAAAAAATAGTGTGTCAGTAAACAGTTGCTCGTTAACATGATACAGTCTCCAGTTTTGATTGTATCTTGATGAAACTTGTCCAGTATATCCATTAGAGCTCAGTTCCTTTCAAAAACCTGATCTGCCAATGTTTCCTGGATTATTGGCCTTGAAATTATTAGATGATGGGCCTTGATAGTATAAAAAATGTTATTTTGTAATAAATGCTTGAGAATATGATACAGTTTTCAGTTTTGAGTATTCAGATACCCATAAGGGGTTGGTTCTTTTCGAAAACAGTGATGTTGACCACACAAACCCAGCCAGTAGAGCATAGGCCCTTTTGGGCCTCTTGTTTGTTTTGGATTGGTACCATCCAATCTTTGCGAAAAATGCATGGAAAACAGTAACATAAGACTACTGACAAAAAAATCAATCGCAGACTTTTCTATTTAAGTTAAAACATTGATATTTTATGCACTTTTCTTAAACCGTTAGTAACATTAATCTTCGAAGAAAATATGAAATCTGGGATTTGATGTTTAGTCAGCAATCTTTTACCATTGGTTTGCTGATATTTACGCAAAAATTTGCTTATTCCGAGACAAAACAAAAGTTGTTAAAATGGTATATCTGTGAGAATGCAGCTCTAAATGTTTTGGCACACATGTTTTTGATTTGGCAGCACAATCAATCTTGCAAATTGCTTGATTTTACTGCTGTATTAGAAATTACAGGGGTAATGGGGATTTTTTTTAGTGTTTTTATTGCTTTTTGTGATTCATACAGTCATACTTCATTCCTCAGGGCACAACTTACAAATAGACAGAACAGGAAAATGGTCATTTTAAAAGGTCAAGGACAATGCAAGTTGAACAATCATATTGTTCATGGCTTATATTTTTGGTATATTTTGTTGCATATATGCTATAAAAAAAGTTGAAAGTTAACAATAACTTCATAGTTGAAATGATGGCTTTGAATGGTATTGTCAGTTGAGAAACAGCACTATTAAGAAATATGTTTATGGTACTTTATTATTTTAATCAATTTTAGATATTTGTATGAAAATTATTATCTTATTTTGTACATGAGACCTTTTGAACTGTTATTGACAATATAACAATGTGTAAATGAAGCTTTAGATCAAAACTTAAAGCTGCACTTTCACAGATTGTCATTTTAGACACTTTAATTTTTTTTTCTCAAAAGCTGATTTGGTTATCATTCCTTTAATTCAGTCATATTAGATAATTCACAATAGAACCAATCAAAAATGTTTGGTAAGACTGCCGAAAAGTTCATTTACATTAAATTGTTCGTAATGCTACTATACCCATAAAACATCATTTTAGCCATAAATATGACAAAATGCAATCTGATCTTATTTCAGCAGTCTTATATCACTTAAAATTGGGTCTATGCAAAAAATGGTCTATTTATAGACCAACAATAAAAGAGTGCCGGTAGTCAAAACGATCAATTAGTGAGATTGCAGCTTTAAATACACCTTTTTAAGACCGCTGTAAAATAATTCCAATGGTTTGCCTCAATCTTTAAAGCTAGCATACTGTTTAATTGACAGCCATACTTTTTGTTTAAAAGTGTCATGATATGTTTGTACAATTTGTTTATATAATTCATTAAAGAAGTCAAAACAAATTTGTTTATCATGTAATTTGTTTTCTATTATTTAAATGACCCAGACGAAAATTGGGAACGTCAGTGCTCGTTCTCTTACTGCTAATATCCAATGAAGTTTCTATTGGTGTAGCAGCAAGGAGGTGTTACATTAAGGATGCATCATATAAACCAAATTATACATTCATATGTACAACATACAGGCGTGTAGCCGCCTATACGTGAATACGCGGCTGAAAAAACATGGTTTTGAAAAAAGAAAACCGAAGTAGCAGTATGCGAACTTGACTACATGATCCAAAAACTGGTTATTTTCCAGTACAAAATAATGCACATCGAAACGCCCAGAATACACTAGATTGCACCATGGTTTTCAAAATTTTCTGAGGGGAGCATGCCCCCGAACCCCCCAACACATTTATGAATCCACATGAATAGAGGGGTAGCTACGCCCCTGACATTATTGAAACCACAGTGTGGCTAAACAACACTTGTATGTTTATCCTACGCAGTGATCTCCCATGGAAAATGCAATCGTCAAAGAATCTAAAGGGGATGTTTATATGGACTAGATTTGAAATACACCAAGTGTTTAAAAAAGTTGATTTCAGTCACGAAGAGAATCAACCATACTCCTCACTTGTTGGAGTAAGATGAAAAGTCCACTTACCGCGGGAAAGAAAGTACATTGAAAATATTCATTTGAATCATTTGACTTTATCTTTTTATAAATATGTTGCAATACATAAAATACGTTATTTTTTATAATTGTTTACCCATGTTGAATTTTATTTGGCAAATTTATTACAGATTTATATATTAAGAAACTCAGTTTTTTAGTATGTGAATGGTTTGGGCCGGCTTCCTCAGCCGCTAAAGGGGATATGTTTATGACATACTTTTTTTTTTAAATCTTTCGAACTTGAGTTTTTGAGTGAATTTAAGCGTACAGGATTTTGAAAATGCATCTTTTACTTGGATTTTATAGATTGTTATTATAAAAAAAGGTATTGTGAATCAAACTAAGTGTTAAAGCTAAGCTATTGATGGCTGGAACCCTAAATGTTGATATGTGCTAAAATATATTGTCTTTGAAGTCCAAAATTTTGAAATGCGTTACAAACACGATTCGACAAAAGGCTGTTGCACAATCAGTTGATTGACATAATCTTCGAGTATGTGTTATCTGCACCGGCATGGGCTTGCTCCCATCTTTTTTTAAAAATGCAATTGAAGTATAAAAGAAAATCAACCTGGTTACTATTATTTCTGCAGTTTTGGCAGATACACAGTCAGTCAGATGATCATAATTGTATAAATAATAGCTTTTAAACGTTGTCATTCCTGTTCATCAGAGGTCGGATGATAAATATAATGCATAGCATCATCGCACTGGAGTACGAGAACGTTGTATACAGAGTATGTTTAAACTGAACATGCCTCTGTTTATTTCGATGTCCTAAAACGTTTAAACTGTTTAAAGGAACTATAACATTTTGAAACAACAATTCTGATTACAGAAACTCATTGGCTCAATCTTTTCACATCCGCCCCTCCTTCGGAACAGAAATTAAATGGCTTAAAATGTTGGGCCAGGGTAGGTATACTCCTCTAATTTATAGTCCAAAATAGGGCATTTTTATCTTAATATTGTATTTTCCCCGATATTGACTGAGAATGTATAAACGGACGATTCAAAGGGGTGGAGGGACCGACCCCCCCTCCGAATCTGCAATTGAGTACATGCATTAATACCGTCTCCGTAGCCTATTGGTTAAGGCGTAGCCTATTGAAGTCGTAGTCGTGGGTTCATTCCATGTTACATTTAGCTCGATCCCTTTGCCGCGTGATGCCTGCCTCTCGGTACTTTAAGGATGAAACTGGTTTAGTGGTGTAGGTTTCTGCTTCTGACCCACGACTATGTGGGTTCGATCCCAACCAGGGGTACTATCTCATGGATGGCCTCTCAAAAATGACACAGTGACAGTTTCTAGCCAGGAAACGGACTCGAGAGTGATTTTATCAGCTAATCACCTTTAGCAAAATCGAGCTTGTTTATTTTAGTTAGATTTAACCAATGAAAGTTGTACCCCTTCATCGGTGCTTTGAAAAATAATTAAAGGACCCTGTTTGACGTAAGTGCTTGCGCTTTCACGGGTAATCCTTGACCGAGTGGTCTTACGGAATACATTCAGTGTTCTCTAACCTTAAAGTCGATTAAAAGTTCAATATTATAACCAAGTACCACCAGGAAGTATCTTTGGAAAATACAAAATTAAGCAAACATCTTGCATTGTTATTTTCTTGAATATTCTATCAATATTAAATTAATTAGCAATTATATGATGATATATATATATCCCAATTTTTTTTAACCCAGCAGCTGTTATACTGTGGAAATCTCCAACTGGTGATTTCTCCAACTTCTTAGTTCTCCAACTTCTGTATTCTCCAATTGGTGAATTTTATCAATAGAAATTGACTGTGGAATTCTCCAATTGGAAATTTCTCCAATTGGAGAACCGTTTTTACAAAATCATAATTTTTGATTTTTTTTTAGATTTTAATAAAGTTAATAACTCGAGTACTCAAAACATAAATAGAAATGTAATTTTCTGTTCCAAATTGTAATATTTGATTTTTTCAAATTGCTGATTTTTCCCCCCGTTTCAGCTCATATGGAAAATTCTCCAATTGGAGTTTGCCAAAATCCCACGGGGGACCTAAAATCCAATTGGTGGCCAACGGGAGAAATCAATTTTGGAATTAAAATTTTCATATTTCTTAAAACTTTTTTTTTAATTTTACTTAAAATATTTCTTATTTAGGGCCTTTTTTATTTGATTCTATGTTTTACGAACACCGCCGCTCAAAAAAACTCATTTTTGAAATGAAAATAAAATTGTGATTTCGTTTTTTTTTATTTCCGCCGATGAAACTTTTTCGCGGCAAATCATAAAAAAGCAGAGGACATCGCAATAGCTGTAAAAATATTGGTGTAAACATTTCTGAAAAAGTTTCAGCCAATGAAAAACATTCATCGGATTTGCAGGCTGATGATAAAAAACCTGGTATCCGGTACCTGGAATCCCCCGGTATCCGGTATCACTGTCTGATACCGAATTATGTTGATATCAGGGTTTATATCAGATGATAAATCCAAGTATCCACGGTCCGTTATTAATTGCTTTTTGACAACCAATGCATACTTTAAATAACACGGTATCAACATAATCCGGTATCATAAACTGTGATAACGGCTTTTCTCGATATCGATACCTGGTACCGGGTTTTAGTTCACCCGGATAATCCTTTGTGGCAGTGTGACTTCCGGTTTATTTCCGGGTTATAACAGCGATAAATATGGACTAATTATCGTTCCAGGTTTGTTATTATTTATTTATTTTTATTAGATTTGTCATTTAAATGAGTTTATATTACATTATTGTGATATAATTTGACTGTCATGCGCTATAAATCGCTTGACTGTTTACCTGGACAGTTTAGTTCTGGTGGGTGGGGTAGATGGTTCACAAAAGACTGCGGTTACTATTCTTATTGGAGTATTATTAATAACAAAAAATATCATCTATTCTAAAACATTTGTTTTGAAAATTAGCACAAATAATACATTAGGCTGTTTTACTATCTGACAGTGATAATCTATAACGAGGAATCTGTATGTTCATTACCAGGTACAGTATAACTATGTAATAGTCTTATGAATGAAAATAAATAAATCATCATCAATATAAATTATGATATTTATACTGCTCTGTGTGTTTTATTACTATGTAATAAAAAATACTTAGAAAGAGTAATTATGTTATGCTGTCACCTTTGTAGTGTTCTCAGCTTCTGAATGATACTAGTTACTACATGTAGTAAGTTATGTTTAAACATTATGATGGCCACTGGACTAGTCACATACACCCAGGCCTGGAATTAAATCGGAGTCCAGATTGTTTTAAAACCCATCCATAAATAAGTCTGAGAGTAACTAATGTTTTTATAAAAAGTATACTTTTAGTGTTCCGTTCCTTTCTTTACAGATATGATATGCAGATGTTATCTACTGAGACCATCACTTTCAATGAAGAACATCACTACAATCGGTTGGGCTGCTAGATTGGTAGCAATATGATGTAAGCTAGTGCCTCTTGAAACACTATTGTTGGTTGAGCATCTATTGCTTACTGGACCGCTATATTGGATGGACCATACGTGTTGGTTGAACAACAGTTACTATAAATGGTTGGACCGGAAGTGTTGGTTGGACCACCAGTGTTGTTTGGACTGCTTGTTGGACAGAATGTGTGATGGACAACTAGTATTATTTGAATCACTGTTGGATAGACAGCTTTTGTTTTATCAGACAGCTATAATCAGTTGATTTACAAGTTCCTGGATCGCTAGTTCCTGGCGGATAAATATTCCCTGTACAGAAGGAAACAAAAAAGCTCTTTTGCTAACTGTAACAATGACATGGTTGGTGAATTGGTATCAGACAATTTGCAGCCAAGACAACACAGTGAAGTGATAGCCGATTCCTTAAACTCTAAATGGCAAATCATAGAGAATACATCATAGATTTTGCTTTTTTGTGTGTTTTTTTCCCCCGACCAAAAAATAAAATTCCAGAAATGTAATTTTATTTTTATTTTTATTTCCTCCTCCTACGACACTTCTCAACTCTGGCCGTTCGTAAAACATATAATTAAAAAAAGGCCTAATGGGCAAACTTTCTATGTGTCGCTTTTGAAGTTGATATCTAAGATAATAAAAAAAAACTAAGTTTGCAAGTAAACCGGATTTGCAAACTTATACCGGATGCTGTTATGTTCTCTTCTGAATGCATGTGTATCTGGTTTTCCATAAGGCGAAATGAAAACCATTAAGATTGGATAATCTAACTACCATCAGCAATAATTGAATTTAATACAATTACCAACTAAATATCTAATGTTATCTAACAAATTTAGCAGATCTGCGAGGTAAGAAAATAACACTCATACCTTATTATTGACTATACTGAGCAAAAGAAAGCAGCAATGTGATTATGCAACAAAACATCTAATTGTATTATTTTTTCGTAATTTTCTTTATATTTCTGCTATTAAATGTATATGTATTCAGTCTCTCATGATCATAAAATGTTAATGACATACGATATTTGACGTTACGTTTAATTAAAGTAACTTAATAAAACCCTAGATTGAATAATACATATGGAATATACGTAATGTTATGTGATTGTGAAACAACTTGTAATACAAATAAGGGGCATCTCATGCTGTTTGTATATAACAGAAAATGTCAAAATAATATGTTGCGTAATATTCATTTGAAATATAAATATATGATCATAGTATGGGTCCCTTTTATAAAGCATAGCTATGCAATATAAGCTTCTGTTGATGTTGTTATACAGATTTACTAAGAGTCAATAACATGAGTTTATAGTAAACTGTTCAACAAAAAAGGTAGTCTAGTGTTGACGGTGTCTCCGAGGCCCCGGTGGTTCGAGCTATGGGTTGTAATCTCTGAGAACGACATTCGATGTACTCTAGTCGTAGCGCCTCAGAATAATAAGGCCATTTCTGGTCAAGACTGACTTTACCTCATCTTGCCCTTTCAGTCAAATCTCTGTAGAAAGCTGTTGATTAAGATGTGTTAAGTCATTGTTACTATTAAGAACAATAGGATGCGGCTTTCCAGTTTTCTCCAGCTGCTGTATTTAAGGATCGTTTGCTCAATATATTCATGATCAGCAATGTTATTGTCTATTGATACTTGTATCGGCGTAATTACCATCTTGTCTACCATTAAATTATTTCTAGTAATCTCATCCTAATATACTGAAATAAAAATGTTTACGCTTTTAGGTACAAACATTTCCATCTTGTTTGATTGTGTTTTCAAAATGCACCTTTTACTCCGTTTATACCTTCGCAACACATTTTAAATAACCCTGGCTATGTATTCAAATCTTTGCCAGCAGCATACATAATTTTGAAACGCAATCATATCATTACCAAGTCAACATTCAGGAGTATAGTATAGAATAGTACGTTTGTCTCTACATCGGCTCGGTATTGAAATTGATCGATTGAGAAACGTACCAAGAGAAGAACGGTTATGCGCTTCATATAATAAGTTAGAAGACGAATACCATTTGCTATTTAAATGTATATTGTATAATGATATACGCGGTAAATATATCAAGCGATACTTTAGAGAAAGACCAAGTATGTCTAGAACTAATCAGTTGTTAACATTTCATTATGCAAATGTTGTGAAGCTATTTGCTTTATTTATCTTTAATGCTTTTGAAATAAATAGGACACATACCAAAATCCAGGCCAATAAAGACTGACCTAAATTACTATAATGCTGGTCAACCAAAATATACAACCAGTTTCATAAACGTGTTTAATCACTATTAAGGTTTTTAGCATTTTATCATACTCAGATTGGTATACTAAATTAAGATAAAATTGTTGTTTTATGATATGTCTATTTGTTAATTCATTTCTATGCTCGCCAAAGATTTTACTTACGGTCATATGAATTTGATCGTGAGCAATTTCTTCTAAATCGAATATATATGTAAAAGCGTCGCTTATTCCAATCAAAGATATACAACAGAGAAATAAATCATTATTGATTTAGTTAGAATATAATATTGAATTACACATATACAGCTGTTAACATTGCAATATAAATAAACCTATGTATAAATATGCTCCGCCAAAAATGTATATGCCATTGTATTACATTAGTTTGATCAAGGGTCATATTAGCCTATTTCAAATATGTATTGTGTTGTTTATATTTTGAATAAACTTCTTTCTTCTTTTTCATACTTCTATACACTTTGCTGTTGATTTCATTGTCTCTTTCAATTGCAACTGGTATCAGACTCTCCTTTTCCTAAGTAATAAGTTATAATATCAAAGTACTTAAGAACATCACTATGGTTTTTATTTCATCCATATTTCTTTTAGTACATTCTGTATTTTCTTTTATATTTTTTATTTCATTTTTCTAATCGTCGCTGAAATTATTGTAACTGTAATATGTTCTTTAGTAGAAGCTACAGTCATAACGAAATAAATGTTTTTTACTATTTCTCCAATCTATATTAATACATACATGTTCTCCATATCCATTTAGTTTATACCTCTATATATATATTCTATTGGTACAACGTCATAAGCTTATTTTTTAAGTTCTAATATTAAAGTAAAAACTGATTTAATAATTTCTTTTTCGCAATATATTTTTGCATTGTCATTTTATGTGCGTATGAATGAAAATGTTTAAAATGTCTATGTTGGGATTTTAGTAATGTTTTTTTCTTTAATATGAGTTTTATTTCGCAAAACAGTAATTTTTGCGGGAATGGCACCTGAACCTGTTAAAACAACTGGTGCAGCTAGTACTAAAGCTTATATGGCTGTGCATCCTATTAGACCGCTTGCTACTTTTAAAGCTGCGCTTATATTTCCACGTATCTTATATCTATTTCTTTATGCTGCAACTAATTTTGTTGAATGAGTTAAAAGCTGTCCTAAATTTTCTATTTTAAACTATGTAATTATATTATTTATATTTAAATACAAGTTAACCCAAAAAGTGTGCACCAAATAGGCACCAGTAAAAGGCACAGGGACTAAACCGTAGTAGTATGTTATAGTACGTTGTATGGGGGATTTGACTTATTTGAAGTTTACTTTTGTTGAGTATTGTGAGATAGATGTTTGATTGACAAAATCATAACATGACTATGTACAAAATAATTGAGATTGCAAAGTAAATTAATTTAATTCTACTTTCTCGCAACACTAAATTCTAGAAAAGCGCAAAATTGGCCAAACTGCGCTAGGACGAACATACTCCATACAATCGGCACATGCGACCTTAACTTGAAATGAGCGATTCGACGTCTCAAACCGAAGGATTTTAGATCCCCTTTGACTTCAACTACAAAAGGGAGGTTTGACACCTAAAGTGCTAGGGCATTGGTCACATGCAACTGTATCGACATAAAAGGTAAATGGACGCCTACAACTGTAGTGATTTATGCTACATGCAACTTCTACCGGTGACACGCGTTCAGTCGCCCTTTAAAGTGGCAGTTGCAGTCTCCTGCGACCTCATCTGCAAAAAAGCGTTGTTCACCGCCTCGAATCGTAGAACCATATGTCATCTGCAGCCTCCTCTGAAAAAGGGTAAATTGGGCGGCTGCATATATGGCAACCAGCGTCTCCTCTGGAAAAGGGATTTCTGACGCTTGCGACCGTACGGCTAAAGGTCAGCTGCAGCCTCCTTCAGAAAAGTTCAATTGGACGGCTGTCACCGCAGGGCTATAGGTCACCTGCTGCTTTCACATTGAAAGGATTATGTAAAGCTTGAAACCGCAGGGTCACCTTCGACTTCAGTTGGAAGTGGGTTGCATGCTGCCTCGAACCGCCATTAGTGCAGCCTCCACTTAAAAATGGCTTTTGACGCCTGCAACTGCAAAGTTATAGGCCATATGCAGCCTACTCTGGAAAAGTTTATTTTGACGTCGGCAACCGCAGGCCTTAGGGCCATCTGTGCCGTCAACTGGTAATTGGCACTCGTAGGTATGCAATCGCAGGGTCTCTGGTCACCTACGACCTCAACTGGGAAAGGTAGATCGACGCAAAGAACAACAAGGCCACTGGTCACCAGAAGCATCCACCTCGAACCGCAGGGCCGTAGGTCACCAGGGGCCTCCTTTGGAAAATGATTAATCGAAGCCGAAAACCGTGGGACCACTGGTCAGCTGCGATCTAATCTTGACATTGTATGTTCACAACCTCAAACCACAGGGTTAGGGTTTGCAGTAAAGGTTTGTTTTTTCACGCATGTGAAGAATGAAACCGCACTGGTCACCTGTGACATCAACTGAGAAAGGGTAGATCCTCACCGCAAAAAGCATTGCCACTGGTCACATTTGGCCTCAACAGGAAAATGGTTGTTTGCCGTCATGAACCGCATGTTCATATTCATCCGCGGAAGAGTTTTTATACGCATACAACTGCAAAAGTGTAGGTCACCTGCAACCTCCACTGGAAAATGGCAATCGTGCACCTGAATTATCCGGGCCACCGGTCACCTTTTACCGGAACCGGGAAAGGATGGATCGACGGAAGGATTCAAAGGGCCATAGGTCTCGTGAGGCCTCAGCTAGAAAATAATTATTTGCAATTAGTAAGCATTTTCGTCATATACTGTTTCTCTTGACAAGAATACCGGTGTTAACGTGTTTATAACGGGCCACTGCATCTATGAGCCAGGTATTTTGTTTGTAGCTTACGAAAAACTTATAATTTTCAACGAGAATTGGTCTTTGTTTACATTTTCGCCGGGCGAACACTCTTCACTTGTTTCATATTACAGGATAGGGTATTTTTTTTTTCAAATCTCATTTTTTTATGTTTATGGCAATGTATTATATTGATAATATACATATTCAAGTATGTATAAAATATCATTTTGGCTATTTGAAATTATTTCTTGTGACTTTAATGAGCCTTTGTCATCAAGCCACTGTGGTAAATACTTGGATCGAAGCCTCAAACCACATAGCCATTAAACATCTGCGGACATTTGAAAATGATAGTATAACGTTTAGAACCATAGGGCTAAAGGTCATCTATCGCCTCTATTTGAAAAGGGATATTTAAAACCTCGAGCTGCAGGACACACGTACGCCTGCGACTTCCACTGGTTAAGGGAACTGTTATTGGACACCTGCAACCGCATGGATAAATGTCACATATGAACATCCAATGGAAAAGAACAATCTTACGTCTGCGACCACAGGTACCCTGATTGCCTGCGACTGCAACTGGAAAGACTTCCATGCTTTATTTGTAGAAAGTAATTAAACGGCAGCTAAAAGGGTAAACGAACGCCTGCATCCACGGAGCTACTGTTCACGTGCGATCGAACTGAAAAAGATTGGTTCGACGACTCGGAAACGCTAATTCTTCAACGTCAGTAAGTGTAATGAAATTATATTCAGAAATCACAGGACCAAAGTTCTTGTTTTAGTATACAATACGCATTTTAATACTTATGACACTCATATTCAACTTCTTAGGCATTTCATGGCTTGTATATACAGGTTTAAATAGATACTTCCCAGTTTGGATAACTGTGCCAAAGTTCAAATAGCTATCGGCTTGAACACTGTTTATGTTCTTAATTTCGTAATAGATCTAACCTCCGTTGACGAAATGTTTATATAATGGATTCGCACAAGATGCTGTAAATTTGAGAGATCAACTGGTGATTTGACATCAAAACTGTCTGTTAGCCCATGTGTGTCATGATCTCATTTACCTCGATTAACTAATTTGCATGAACACCTGTATTAGTCCATTACAAACATCTTGGCACACAGTGTGTTGTGGCCCTTATGCACGAGCCTGTTCCAGCGGCGTAGCATGTTGATTCATCGGTGGTAAGGGGTTGGACTCCGTCCTGTGTCGCCAGTAAGCGCGGGAACTGGGGTGAATCTATGTACACCGAGGTCGTATCTCATCGCGCAATTGTGGTCTTTGTCTGAGGGTTGGAACTGCTTGAATCCCCATACTAGGCTAGATAAAACCACGACCGGTACAACACAAGAATTCTACAACTTTTCATATGGTTTGAAGCCAAGGTCTTTCAGGTAATGCACTAGACCTCTACTCTACTTTTTCATTTTCTCAATATAAATTGTTCTATGTTGTTAAACGGATATAAAAAAATAATAATAAAGAAATAATATTCCAAATATCTCCTTTTTTCACGACCGCGAGGAGCAGAGCGCTGAAATTGATTAATTTATGAATTGTATGACTGAAAGTAATAGATCTGTTTGTTGCATTATCTAGTTGACCCTATTAAGGTAAGTTAATGGATGTAATACGGAACAATGCCAAATAAATAACTTTATTATTATCTTTTTACCCCACCCTGTGGCGCAGCGCGCTGATATTTTAGGAATAAAACATAAATTGCATAATTGCACGTAATCAAGTTGCTTGTAGGTTTTTCTATTTGAAACTTACATGCTTAAAAATCATCCAAAATCAGAAAGCCGGAAACATTGTTGCTACGTTTGGTTTTGATACAACTAACGTTCGTGAAGACCTTGTCCTGCCTTGCTAAAATCAGCAAAAACTTATCGACGTTATCAAGGTTAACGTTAACGAAAACAATCTATTCATTTGGGTGATTTCAATCGTTAAATTGTGTTTTAAAAGTGTTATATTCTATTCGGATAACCATATATACTACTGGTATCCTTACTGCATCGCAAATAAATTGGCTCTAAAAAGCTTGGGTTACCGTTAAAGGTATCTTATTTCCAACTCTTTCAATAACACTTAGATGGCATTGATGTTAACATTCAAATACGAAAGTGCTTAACTAAGTATTGAAAATAGTTTTTGAACGTTTATAATTATGCTGTTGTAAATTATATCGGCTGTTATCTTCCAGTCGTTTATTGTGTTAATATGAACGGATATAAACACTCACGAGCGGTTGGTAAGTTTAACACACATACTTTAATAACTGATACATGCAAACTGTTTCGAATAGTTTCTTTGTTGTGCTTGGTTATTATTTGACTTAAAACTGGACTATACGTTGCATACCTATAAATTACGTTGGTTATATCATCACAGACAGTATACATGGGTCAGGACACCAACCTTCATGCATCTCAGCAGACTGACGACCTTAGTCTTGTGATGTTCATCTTTCAGCTCTTTCAGAGCGGCTTCATATTCACGGCCTTTGTGGCCGGTGCCATCTGTGTCGGTCATCTCGTCTTAATACGCCGGAAGTACTGCCGAAATACCACGACGCTGTTCGCAGTGGTGCTCTCTGGATTTTTGCATCTGATCGCGAGCGTGTACATGTTGACAATTGCCGAAAATTACATGAAAAAACGCGTAAAACAGGGGCCTCCGAGCGTCGGCTCGTGCATGGATTACTCGATGACGGCGGCGTTTGCAAACGGGGTGGTGCTCGTGTTTATCGTGCATAATGTTTACGTTCAGAACTTTAAATGGTCGATGTCATCGTGTCTAGCATACGCAGGCACACTTGGTTGCATCATCACAGGAAGTTTTTCCATTATCAAGATTGTGCCTCAAAATAGCCCACTTCCAGTTGAACAACATTCGTTTGTGACGCTTGGGACGTATGGAAGTCAGCACTTTGACGTATTCTTGTCCGTGTATCAGAAAAACGTTTACGAGGAAAGATGGTCTATTCTGGTGGAATATTTAGTGATATACGTACCCGTCATGTTCACCGTGCTGGCTGCTCTTTACACGAACAGGACAAAACAAACGGGTATGATAGCTTGTATGAACTTATTTTAAATATTATTATATTATTTATCTTAAAAATGTTTATAAGATTTATCGAATCTTATATCGTAGCCGTATACTCTCAGCTCGACATCACACTGCTTGAAAGAGACACAATGCAATTTACTCCATTTTAAAAATCAGAAATACATGGACATGCCGACTTGTCAAATATTCAAAAGTAAAAGCCTTACTTTGGTGTTTATTTCTCCAACATAATGACTGAAAGTGTTCTAATCGACATGTTCCCCCATTGTTGACACATAAATAACATTTGGTTATACTGCCTGGATTTAAATAGTTGTTAACTTCTAAATACTATAATATTAGGCTGACTCCGTCACGTATTGTTGGATCTCGAAATACTTATAAATGTAACCGAATGTCGTTCTGATTTTTTCTTTGCAGAAGTCACCATCACAGAGCTAAAGATTCTCTCAAACAAGGAGTGCAACGTTTCAGGGTTTAACTGCAATTGTGTTAAATTGAACTCAGTCATGGTTGCCATTCTTTTATACATTACTTTTGTCTTACTCATAGTACGACCGGGATACATTCTGTATGCGCACGCAACTTCGGGTTACTTCTGGGACATATTGCCTAGTTTGTTACCGACAGTAATTTTCACTTTTATTTGCTCAGAATATATTGGAAAAGTCCTTATTCGATCACAATATTGGAATAATGAGGTGAAATCAAACGGCTATTGTGACTGTAAACATAAGAGCAAGTCCCTTATGCAGGTTTGATAAGCTGTAATTTTCTGTAGACAGGTTATTTAGGGATGTGTTGTTTAAACGTAAAGACACATTTCCTTGGAATGGGAAATCCATCGTTATATTTCCACAAAACTGCGAAACTATGCTCAAATATGTTTGAAGCGCTAATTAGCACAAAAGGGTATCATATTGACGGAGTTAAAGTCGAAATATTGCCATATATTTACACTTGGTGTCATCTTCGTTCATTTAATCAAAATGATACTTATGACCAGAAACAACATGTTAAGATGGAACTTGGGACATAATGATGCTAAGTATGTCGGGAAGCTTATGCGTAGCTTTAAATACATAAACTTGAGCTCTTTGATGCGGACATAGAAACATGCTGTGACAAGCAAACGAGTTTTAATGTTTGAACATGATATTTGCATGCAAAAGAAGTTGTTTATATATATTTTAATTGATAAAATGATATATACGTCTCGTGATTAGTAAGTAAAGAAGGCTGTGATAATTAAATAATATCCAATTGAAATAAAGTTTAATTGTCGATGTATTTTTTATGTGTACATTTGAGTTTGTAGTAAAGCATAATGTCACTGTATTTAGATAAACTATTATTACAACGATCGTGCATGCATATTTTGAATCATGTTTATGCATTATTCATATTATGTATATGTGTTGAGTCATTTCTATTTTTTAATATGTATGGTTTTAGAAAAATGTTTGAGGTAAATCGCATTAAGATTCTATGTTCATAGTTTGCAGGCTATTGTCCACTACATAATTTCACAATAGAAAAGTGTTTTATAGTTAATTGACCGATTTGCACGCGAAATAACACTGATTTCTAATGTTACTAGACCGTCAACTCCTTATAGGGGATGATAGTCTAACAAGTGTACCAAACATTAAACGGCATTAAAAATCCTAAACGCAGCCCCTATGTACTGAATATAGTGAAATCATGAATTTACAAGACAACTACTGGCACGGTAGGTATTGAAGACACGACATTGTACTATCAGACGATTTGAAAACGCCCCAGATCTTGAGAACATTTTCGGTTTGCATTTCAAAGGGACTCTAAACTACCGCACGTATTCAATGTGAATATTTCATAGACAAGAATATTTAATTGCAATGCATGGTCCTTTTCCTTTTAAGATTGAGCGTGCTTTAATCGTTCGTAAAATTGAAATTAATCCGTACGTTAAATATATTTTTCTTTGGTAATGTTTGCACACATCGTGTGTAAAATCTCATTTACACAAGTATTAATTTCTGACGCTAAATAGTCTACTTTTCAACTGGCAAATGCTAATAATATATGTATACCCGTAAAGGTTGTCACTTTTCGCAATCAGCACAACCAAAGGGTTCAATAAAGACATTGCAATTTACCCGGTGAAATATTAAAAACAAACATAAAAGCAAAGCTCATGCGTTATGTCCACAACTGGCAAAATACGCAACAAAATCAACCATTTCGTTAGAAATTCACAGAGACGCATATCAAAACCATGCTTTGAAAACTTATGAAATGCCTTTATTAAATATTCTTTGGAAAACAATACAGATGTTTGCTTTATTAGTGATATTATTATATGTTTTATATTATGAAACGAATTCGTAGTAATGTCGCAGGTCTGTTGATATGAATGAGTTACTCATAAATAACGCAGGAGTAACGAAAGCGTAACTTGAAACATTCGCCCAAATTAGTTTCATTCTTACCATACTATAATTCCTATTTCACTTGTGTTAACCTTGGTATTGACCTAGATACGTTAAATGTTCAATTTTAGACATTGGTTTGCATTTTCTGTATTTTTCTATATATTTCGTTCTAGAATTTTGTTTTTTCCACCCATTTACTTATTACACAAATGTGTAGTGTGTTAATATTTCGACTACAGTTGTTAACAAGAACTATTTAAGGTCTTGTTAAGAGAATGCATCTTATATGTTATAAATATAAAATGCAATACTAAGTTCAATATTCAATTATAAATAAAGTCTTTTCAGATAACGACACATCTGTAAATACACCCCATCCTGCGACTGTCTCAGCCCTCAATACTTCTACAATAATGTTGGTCATTTCATCACTAAAGATTTTAAATCTGAAGAAAAATGATTAACTGAGGAAACTTTACAACCATAGTCCTTATTACCGAAATGATCTAAAGAGGGTCTGTGTTTTGCCATTTTTTTGCCTTCTTATCTGTGCAATTTGTAATGTATTTTTAAAATATATTAGTCAATTTATCAAGTAAATCAACAGGACAAATGCATATAAGTTACAACATTGATTTTTTTATTTTTAATTGCACACATTGGAGTTGAAATATTAACTTGAGGATTGTTTAAATCATGGGTAGTTATTTTCCCCTTGATGAAACCTAAACTCATCACTTTTGGACAAGCAGATGTTGCCAAAATGCTGCCCAAAATAATAATTTAATGTTTAAAAAATCCTTCATTTTGTACGTGTTCTTTAACTTAAAGTTCAAAGTTGGAACATTTCCTTTCGTGCAATACAAATGACGGACGAAAACAACTGCTCAAACATGAATTCGTAGTTATATCGCATACAAGCTTTATATATGGATAATTGGGTAGAGTACCATTATTTGTCAATAGATTGACATCTAGCATCCGCTTTTGGTTTAAAATTACAATAACGGATAAGAGAAAACTCATCAAGCTTGCATATAACTCGATGTTAACTGATCTACAAAATAACACTGCGGAAATCAATTGGGTAGTTAAACTTAAAAAGTTGTTAGAATCTATCGAGTTTGCTGAAGTTTGGCTTAACCAGGTTGTCTGAAATACAAAATTTGTTTTACACAACTTTTAGATGAGGACTTGAGACTGTTTCAAGCAAGAATGGAATAAAGATTTGCGAGAATCATGAAAGACGTCAATATATATGCTATTTGCAATTTTACTATCACTCATATTTAGACATCACAAAAACCAATAAATTCCGAACAACATTAACACGACTAAGAGTAGCTTCACATAGATTAGAGATAGTATTGGGCAGATGGCATACGCCCCACTCAATAACAAGGAATGAACGAGAATGACAAATTTTGTATTACACTTGAAACCGATACACTTGATACCAATTTCTCTGAGAATGTCCATGATACAATGAATTAACATATTTTATCCAATATGCGATATTTTGGACTCAATCTAAACATCCAAAAATCTATCGAACGTACAATGTAATGCATTTTGAAAGTTGTTATACTGGAAATGTTTATAAAATGTACATGTTCATATTATATTAACTAATGGACTGTATGCTTATAGTTAATATAAGTCTAATTCTGCTTCTGCACAAGGCTTGAATTTATGCAAGTTGTGGTGCATATGAATGTGAGTACCAATAGCTCATTGGAGTGCTCGTGTATTATATTCTAGCTCTTTAATTAAGTTCTATTTTTAATAAATTAACGAACTCCTGTTGTCAACTGTGTATCAATTCGATGCGCATTACAAATACCCGTAAAGTCGCAGTGCCAAATGGTGTGTTTATTACAGAGCAAAGCAACTGGTATATTTATTTAGGAAAATAAACATTCAGTATACGGCAGTTCACAAAGCTATAATGTGATTTGAACCCCCACTTGGCTGCGGTTAAATCCCCGACGCCGTTATACCGACTGCGTCATACCGACCGCGTTATACCGAACGACGCTGATAAAGGTACTTTATTGACTAGCGTCAACTTTTTATTGCTGAACAATTGAATCGGACACTTGTTTTCCGTATATATATATATATGGTTTACACTTTTAAAGATGGGATATCGCATCCAGATCAGCTTGTATATCATGCTGTTTATGGCAGCCGTTATATAAAAGTGACTGGACGTTGCGGTTACAGTTTGGTGTGTAAGGTCACTTTTAGTAGTGATGACACGTATGTCAATTCAAAAAGCAAACGAGACCTTTCATAGATTATTTTAAAAATAAAATAAACAAGAGCATCAAATGTCGCAAAATGCTAGGGCACCAAGCCGTATGTCGGCCAAGTTTAGAGATGGGAACTGTAAATACAGTTTGCCTTTGCCTCCACGGTAAAACGCAGTAATTATATTAACAAATTTCTTACATATTGCACAAAGGTTAACAACTCACTAATAATTAAAAAAACATAATGACATATCTAAGGATACATGACTTGATTTAAAAATGAGGTTTGTGCACGTAAACTGGTTTAAATCTCCAGTAAATTTACATTTTACTGACCGTTCCAAGGCGGTACCTAACAATCCTTTATAAACACATCTATTTTTATATGTGAATAGAACATTAAAGAATTCCTATTTTAAACGAGATTATGGCAATAACTAGAAGGGCAAATGTTCAACAAACACCTGCAAATTTGATGACCTTCAACCATTTACGTTATTACTTTATTCGGGATTGTTGGGATAAGAGTGAGGTTGTGCACACAAACTAGTTTAAACCCCCAGTAAATTTACATTTTACTGACCGTTGTAAGGCGGTACTTAACAATCTTTGATAAACATACCTAGTTCTTATATATAGAATGTATGCACTGTGCAATTTGTGGAGTTTTTTGCTGTTTTTCCATGCTGTAAAACGGGTTTATGTTTAAAGTTTTTGCTACTGAGCTTGTTTCTGTAGTTTTTCACATAAATATTTACACATGGAATATGCCCAATTTGTGCCTGAAGAAACGTTGAAATATAAAACAATAATAAAGACAATCTGTTGCATTAAAGTATAATTTATCAAGAACCCAAAATACAATCCTAAACTATATTCAACAATAATCTATTACATCACAAGCCTAAAAATAACTCAAAAGTAATATTACTGATAAGCAAACATATCTATGTAGCGTAATGCTGAATAAGATTCGATATTCAAAACATTTCTCGTCTCGCTGGTTCCTATATAACAAAAAAAAACAACAACATATGTCATAGTGTATACAGTTCGCCTACAGTATCAAATACTTGTAACTTAAGCTATATAATAGCAATAACAAATGTCTCCTCGTTTAGTTCTTGAAGTTGACTATAACTAAAAATTAATACGATTTTATTTTGCTTTACTTCATACTTTCATATTATCTAGTTGATTCTGGTCACAATTGTATTCTGTTTGTGTTTTTCACATTGTTCGTGCTGCTTTAAAAGCCCGGGTTGTTTTGTCATCGATTATTGTGGTTTTACAAGCTGTATTTGCCATGTTAACCTATTTAACTAGTCTTAACATTTGATATTCACTAAAATGCGAAAACTATCAAATAATGTTACATTTCCGACCTGATTGTGAAGATTTTAAAGACCGTTGAGTTTCCGAACTTATTAATCGGACTGTAGCCATTTCAAATGCATTTGGTAAAGTTAGAAAGTCAGCAAAAAGGGATCGAATTGTCTGCGGCGTCAAAGATGTCAATGCACTTGTTATTGAAAATATCACATTTGAGAGAGTTATTGGTATTTGAAGAGTATCGGAATAATCTAACAATAAAAGTAACTTTGTGAGACATGTATCTGAAGTGTGTCAACAAAAAGAGAGAAAAAAGACGATAATGAAATGCCATCAATTGGGACAAATCACGAGGTGATGAAGTGTCCGGCATGCGGAAAAAAGTATGATGAAACATTTCGTAACGACCACTTTGCAAAGAAATGTACAAATGAAAAGGCCTTGAACCTCAAAACAACTCAAAACGTATAGTGCATTCAGTGGAATCATATTCGAGTGATGATTTTAATAGTGATAATATAAAAATACCTTTGAGTAAACCCGTGTCTGCATATTGTTTGAAAAGAGGCAAAAAGGCAACACCTAAGAATGTGAAAGAAATGTTCTGTCAAATGTTTCACGCATACGACAACAATACATTTCTCAAAACTCAAACCCATTTGATTTTAACAATGAAAATAGTATGTCACGTTTGTCTTAAAAACAATTCACTAACTCGAAGATAAGCACCGCAAATTTGCAAGGAATCCATATTGCATCAGTCCTGACGCGAACGACAGCAATTTTCTAGTCAAGAAGAAAATATTTATATATTGTAATATAATGGAATTCTTTTCTCAGGGTGCAAATATTGGATTGATTTAAAAGTATAACAACTATAAATTGTTATGCATCACTCAGAATTAAGCAAATATCAATCTCAAGTAGCATTCGCAATCTTAGATATAGAGAGAGCATCGTAGATCACATCCTGGTACCTATGCTAAAACGTAAATATGTGAGTGGACACAGGGGCTAAATGTTATGTGGTATTGATAAAACCAAGTGGAAATTTATTTGTAATGGGTTGATCATAACTCAATGCCTTAGGATATGTTGCCTTTTCCACACAGTATAGCTCTCTTTCGATGCTAAATGTTTATTTCCTGTCCATTTTAGAAATAGGAAATATTTCGCAAATGCAATAAATAACGTAAAACGATCTTCTAAATAGCGAGGCACACCGGAAACATATTCAATTTGTTGAATTTGCTGAAAGTGATATCGGGGTACGATATTAATATTATGTTTGATAACCTTTCACTGTTGTAAGAGGAGATAGTTAAATGTATGTTCTTTTCCCAACCTATGACAATAACAAGAATTCCTTCCAATCGAACAAACTCCAAAACTATTAAATAGAGTGTTTTCCCAAAATGCCAAAAAGTTACTTCATATGAATCCCTTAAACGTATACAGCTATCTATTTGTTGGCGACTTTGAGTTTACAACATGTATAATATAACAGCATGGTTTAAAAATACCGTATTTCAAAACGAAAAATATGAAGTGCAGTTCATATATTAATCTTTTAACTTGACGTGTTTGAACGATTCATAAAGACAAAGTATGATCCAGCAGTTTGAAGGAAATACTTAGTACCCTTAAAGGCTAATTGAAATAATCATATATGTTAATTAAGACACATAATTCATAAATTATTATTTCACATAATTATTAAAGATGTTAATATGCAAAGCAATGAACTATTTACATACAACAACAACAACAACAACTTTTAATGCATTCAGGCAATTATGCCTCAAGCATAAAAATAGTTGACGAGAAAACAGGTAAATTTAGCAAAAGCATAATAATAAAATGTAGACAAAAAGGTAAATGATTGTTAATCAGTAGAAGTGAACTATTTTGCAATTAAAGGTAAATATAGACTGCTTATATAAAATCATTTTGTCATTAGCAATTTGCTCGAACAAAAATTTATACAAAATATTCACCAAAGTCCGAATGTTTGTTTTACAGATGTTAGAAGGAGTAGTATTTATCCAAAGGTGAATATCATAAGCTAATTCGTGTTTATGTATGTTCCTGTTTATTACTACAACTGGCCAACTTGCTATGAATTAAAAGTTTTATAAATTTTCAAATGACATTTCAACCGTGGATATATAGTGAATTAGTTGCAGAAAACTAGAAAACTAGAAAATATTGTCTAATTTTTGTATTGAGTATAGTATGTGTGTTAACACAGAGAAGACAAAAGACATGGTTTTTGAAAATGGCGGGCATCTCTCAAGGGCAGAAAGCTGGACTTACCGTGGAATTGTCATTGAGGTTGTGAATAAATTTACTTATGTGGGTGCAGTATTCACACCTAAACTTTCACTTGACTGTATGGCTTCAGAACAGGCAATAAAGGGGAAACGTGCCCTCAATTCTATCCTTCCTAGTTTGTATAAGTATGGTCAGCTTTCCAGTAGTACCTTTTTTAAAATAGTTGATGTAAAAATTTCCCCAATTATGTTGTATGGCTCGGAATTGTGGGGATTTTGTGAACGACATGCTTTCGAAAATGTTTTGCTTTTTGCCTGTAAAATGTTTCTTTGTACTAACATAAAGTCATGTAATGCAGCTGTGTTAGGGGATTGTGGTAGGTTTCCAATGTGGATTGAGAGTATGAAAAGGACTGTTAAATACTGGCTCCGATTACTTCGAATGCCAAATGAGAGATATCCAAAGAAATGCTATTATATATTACAATTAGATAACTTAGGATATGTAAATTGGGTAAGCTGTGTGCGGCAGCTTTTGCAAAATAATGGTTTGAACTTTATATGGATAAACTAAGATGTTATAAATGAAAAGTTGTTCCTGCATCAGTTCACCGAACGATTAAAAGACACCCATCTTCAGAGATGGTTCAGTAATCTAGAAATGTCACCAAAGCTTATATTGTATAAAAACATCAAATGCAACTATGAAAGAGAGACATATTGTGATTTACTTTTGCTAAGGAAATACAGACATGCTTATGCTCAGTTTCGTAGTGGTGTCCATATGCTAGAAATCGAAAGAGGACGTTACTCTGGCACCCCTCGAAACCAGAGACTATGTAAATTATGTAATAAACAGGAGGTAGAAGATGAGCACCACTTTCTTTTCTCGTGTCCGGTGTATGATGATTTGCGAGTGTCACTTATACCGAGTAAATACAGGACCAACACAAATATCCATAAGATGCATATCTAACTAGCATCTAGAAATGAGAGGATTATTCAAGATATTACCCTTTATTTATATATTGCATTTAAGAGACGACAGTATATACTTGATGTCCTGTCTTAGTGTAAAACCTAAAAGGTGTGTCATGCATGTTCATGTACATTCATGTATATATATATATATGTTTGTGTAAATGTTCACTTAAAACACTGTACTGTGTTTATATTTGTAATATTGTGCATGACTGTGTCAGGGGCTGGAGGCCTTAATCACAAAATAAATGTCTTGTCTTGTCTTGTCTTGTCATATAAGTTCTGAGGTTATTTGCATGGTATATATATTTTGCCACATTCATGATTGTGCTTATGGTTTTTTAGGCCAGTTTCAATAGTATGATTTAAAAATTTTTTTACGTATATCCCGGAATTTTGGGAATACTTAAAGAAAATGGTATTCCGATTATACTTCGTTTTGACTGCAGTTTGTACACATTTTCTGTGTTCTTGGTATATTGAAATATCTCCCCGTTTCTATTTGTAGTGTGTGAGAATTGGCTCTAAATTTTGTTAATGCTTTTCTGAATATTTTACATTTAATTCGGTCTAGATAATTTCCAAGAACAAAATTGTGTTTAAATAGACAGTATGTTTCAAGTTTTTCTTGAGTTGTTTATTCTTGGGTACCATGATTGTTTATAAATGTATGTTATTCTTTGAATAATTTTGTAGTGTTAATTTAAGTTCTCGTTTGGTTTACCTATATGTCATTCATTCCGCATTCTTGTAGAATGCGTTTTATATGAAATGAACAGTTGGCTTTATTTATCGATCCATTGTCCACTGTACTAATAAGCATACTATACGAATTGAATAATAAAGAATTTTAGTCACTTTTAAGTCATTTAGACGAGTATTTATTCAGAATGATTTTCATTTGTATTTCCATTGGAAGTATCCGAAGATCTCCATTTAATGCGCCGATATTTGTTGATTTTTAAACATAATATATTCTTGCAGTATTTGCTATGGATAAGTTTGATGTCTTTACGTTCGTGATATCCAATATCAGCGCCATGGTTTAGTATGGTTGCGACTAATGTGTTGAACAGTTTATATTTTTCTGTAATTGGTAAATTCGTTTGATTATAAATCATAAAATATTAAGACCCTAAGCTGCCAATTGATTCTGCTCCCCCCAGGGATATTTTCTTAAAGCTTAAGCAAAACGCCACAAAATGAGATATGTTGACGCTTTGGGGAAGCGAGCATTAGTGAGTAACGGACTATTTGACTGCGTTACCATAAGGATTTACTTTTAAGTTTTATCTGTACTATTTCCATGTATTATGATCGTTTATAAGATTAAAATTGGTAATTCATCGTTCTTAAGTTCTAAGAAGGTTTTCTAATAATTCATACCGCGAGAATTGATGTAAGTTACGTTACTGTTAAAACACAACATAAAAAGCATCGTTTTTTTTGGAAATGATATGTTACACAGAGTGCTTATACAAATAAGGTCATTATATTTTGCTTGATGAAAGAGGTATTCTATATTTTAAATATGTATTAGACAATTTCATCAATAAATCCCTAAACTTTCTTATGGTTGTACAGATAACGCGAGTGTAATTTACGTTACTTTTAGCTATATTTTGCATAATAATGATTGATGCTGGTAAACTATGAATACTCTTTACACAATAAATCACGTTAGTTATACACACCTTATAGTCTGGTTTCATTTCTAATTTGATGCAGTGATAAAACCTACGTAACCATAATTACGTTAATAGACAGAGATTTGGTTATTATTGTTTCAGGTATACAATGGGTAAGATCAAATAGAGTTGCAATCAATTTAATGTTAAAGCACAATAATATAAAAAGGTATCTCAAATATATATTTTTAATTCTTTCTCAATACAGCGTGAAAATTCATTTAAATGCAGTTTACAAACATAAATATAAATTGATAAATAAGGGGGAACTAAATTTTTTAATATAAATTTTACTTTACGACCAGTGGAAATTTGACAACTTTGCAGACAAGTTTTGAGACCCTGTTGTTTTCAGAGAAATATGTTAAAATCTTACAAGTCTTGAAGGTGCCAATGTTGAAATATTTCACAAGAAGGCGTTGTTTTCATCCTAACAAGAGGCGGGCGTTAAAACATTCAATGTTAGATCTTCAGATATCCTAGTGGTTTGAGCGGTGTATTTCAGGTTTTTTCATACTGGTGTAGGTATTGAGCGGCCATTTATTTCGGAAATGAATTTGGTCAAAACAAAGGAGAAGACATTTGTTGAGTAATGTTAGCCGAATAGCTTCACAAGGTGCGAGACAACACTTGCGCCTCTTTAAATAGTAGACAAGGACTATTTAGAGGTTAATAATTTGTTGCTGCTTACCATTATGCGATTATCACCCGAAGGTGGGTTAGGGTAAGGGTTTCCGATATTTTCTATATTTGGGAATGTAAGTTGTCATTTAGTTTCTGATGATGGCTTGATTTTTTTTCGTTGTATCCAATATAGAAATTTATTTGTTTGTTTCAATTTATTTATCCTATCTGTATTTTTTTTTGGTCTGTTTTGACTGATATTTTCGGATTTAATCTTGTTTTCAACTGAATAGGGATACGATTAACTAGTGTCGGATATTTAAAGAAATCGTTTTTATTTATGTTGTATAAGCGTTTTATTTCTTCAAAACTGTAAAACTCATTTACCCTGTAGTCGTACATGTGTTCGAAGGATTGTATGCCTTTTTGATACCATTCTTTAAAATACAGGGTATGACCGTTTTTTTTATCTCTTCTCAAGACTTCTCTTCATAAAACGTGGTTTTTATTTTCAACTAAGATTTTATTACATCATTAAGTAAAGATCCTTCTAATGTTATATAATTTATAACAGTTTGATCAAAATCTGATTCATGACCGCAGTTCTTTAGTTTTCTATGGAAGAATATTTTCCAGTATCCGATTAGTGTCCATATATCTTTTCATCCATAATGCTTTAATTGAGTTTAAAAATGATTCTATATCTGCATGCTTAAGTCCACTGTGTTCATAGTCTTGGTAAAGGATATTTCTTTTTTATTTAATCGAGTTTCCCAGCCTACATAAAATCAAATATGATTTTTTCTATATCATCTTTCATTTGTTTAGTTGGATAAGCGAGTGCAGTAAATGGATAAATGAGCTTAGGTAAAGCAAATGTTTTAATTACCGTAACTTTTCCGATCAGTGACAGTTTTCTGTGATGCCATTGTTTTAATACATTTCTAACCTCTTGAATTTTTTTATCAATATTTCTTGAAATATTTGCATTTTTATCATTTGTAAGTGTCATTCCTAAAGCGGTAGCATAAGCGTATATCCATACATTTTTTTTGGTATTACACAATTGTATATTTGAGTTTTTAATGATCCCTACCTCATAATGATTGATTTATTGGTGTTCAGGTTTAGACCTGAGCATTTTGAGAACATTTCTAAGGTTTGTAAAAGTGTTTCAAAGGATTTCTTGTCACCATTATTAAAAAATGTTGACTCATCGGCAAAAAAGGTCTGCTTTATAATTTTGGCATTACTTTGAATTCCTTTTATGTCATAGTTTAGTACAATATAAGTAAATAATGAAAGCAAATTATAAACAATGTCGCCGACAATGGGCAGCCCTGTCAAACGCCTTTTTCTAGTAAAAAATGACTGCTATATATTTCCATTATTATTTATCAGACCCTGAATGTTATTGTAGAATAGGGTTACCCATTTTAAAATAGCTGGTCCAAACTTCAATGATTTTATGCATTCAATGATAAAACTGTGGTTTAAGCTGTCAAAAGCTTTTGCAAAGTCGGTCAAAAATAAGAGTCCTGTTTTTTTTTTCTTGTTAATATTCTATGATTTCAAAAATTACCCTCCTATTATTCTCCTATATATCTTCCCTTAACAAACCCAGATTGCTTATGACTTATAATTGATGGTAAAACTTTTTATTTTCGACTTTTTATGGGTTTAGTTGCTATTTCATAGTCTACCTTTAGTAAAGTAATGGATCTCCAATTAGTAAATTCATCAAGGTCCTTATTCAGTTTCGGTAAGAGTGTTTTTAGCCCCTGTTTCTGAAGTTGTGTTAATTGTCCTGTAGTGAATGAAGACTTAAGTAATTTAATAAGGTGTTGTTGTATATCTTTTCGAAAGGTTTGATAAAATTCTTCAGTTAATGCATCAGAACCCGGACTTTTATTGATTTGCATATCTTATAGGGCTAGTTCACATTCTTTGCTGGTCAAAAGACCTTCACATGCATGTTTTTTATCTTCTTTAAATCTTCTTTAACAGGTATCGTGTCGTATTTTTTATTTTTTTATCTTTAGAGTATAATTGTGTATCACATCTCACTTTCTCGTTTAAGATTTTTTTTTATACCTGTTATTCTCTCATTTTTAACCTTTTGGGTATTTATTGGTTTTCCTTCAGCGCGTTTCTGCTCAAGGTTAGCAAATTATTCGTGCACTTTTCCTCCACATGCATTTGTAATGTGGTATATTTGGAAAATCAATTGCAGTCAGTAAAAAAGCGTATGCTATATTCATTTAAGTTAAGCATGACCTTTCAAAAAGGGAAAGTTAAAGCTGTGCTAGTCACATTGCACAATACATATTTGTAAAGCAATAATGGGTAGAAATATAAGTATCTAAATATTTATATTAAACTGTTAAGTTATTTTTTAATTTCTATTCTTGTGTAAGTTGTGTACGCGTACAATTCTTTTGCAAATTCATTGTATTGTATATAACTAATCAAATATAAGTATCACTTTTCTGACGAGATACCGAGACAAGTGCGGTACTAATACTAGGCAATTGAAGGCAATATATGCAAGAACTCGCTTAATATCGACCAAACTCGGCCAATATCAACGAAACTCGGATAATATGAGTTTCCTCTGATTAGATTGGCTACAAAACTTGCCTAATATAGAATTTGAAAAATTAGCCATTTTCATTGGCTGTAGAAACTCGCCTTATATGAGAAATATGCTGGAAAATATTTTTAAAGATAGCCATTTTGTTTCAGTTTTCCTACTGTTTTGATAGTATCATGAGTTTGTACAGCGACAAATTGGACGACGAAGGTGAAACATTTGACGTTTTGGCAAACGATTTACCAAATTAAGACGAAAAGACATGCTTCCTTACAATGTAAATGCTTTATTCATAAGTATATGCAGACACCATGAATGAATAAGGGATAAAAACGGCTTCAATGTGGACTTAAGGTAAGTTATGAGAATGTTTTTAACCAAAATAGTAATAGTTAAATAATAAAATACTTTTTAATTAAGTGATTTTATATTGGCCCAGTTATTTGTCCTCGGTCAGCTAACCATGGACAAATAACTAGGCCAATATGAAATGAGAGCATTGTTTCTTCTAGAGTATTGTTCAAGTTCGTTTATTTTACCTTCTTGTGTAAACACCGTATGTTCTTAATATTTATGCGAAAAACTACAGAAACAAGCTCAGTAGCAAACAGTTTAAACATAAACCCAGAGGCACTGGGTAGACGCCAAAGACATAGCACATAAAAACAAAAAATCACAAACAAGAAGCATGGAAGAACAGCACAAAACTCCACAAACAGCACAGTGCATACATACTATATATATATATATATATATATATATATATATATATATATATATATATATATTTACATTTTTCCGTTCCAAGGCGGTACCTAACAATCCTTGATAAACATACCTGTTTATATATACATATATATAGTATGTATGCACTGTGCTGTTTGTGGAGTTTTGTATATATATATAAAACCAGGTATGTTTATCAAGGATTGTTAGGTACCGCCTTGGAACGGTAAAATGTAAATTTACTAGTGGTTTAAAGCAGTTTGTGTGCACAACCTCACTCTTTTTCCAGTAATAAGCCAACAACTATTTGATTTTTCTTGACAGATTGAAGTTGTTTTCGAAGATTTTCATTTCATTTTCGATATCAAATAATATGGTCTCTAATCTATCGATCTTGTCGTCAAACGCTTTCCTCACTCACTATCTCTTTAATAATATCTTTAAACGCCTGTTTTTTTCCATACAACTTCATTCAATCTTTCAGTTTTATGTTTCAGCTCTTCTTGACTTTTATTAATAGAGAGAATCCGTAAGATTTCCATAATCGTCGTCTTCTAAAACAGTTTCTATTTCTTGTTTTTCTGTGGACTTTTCTGGGGGGTTTTCCGTCATTTCTGAGGCTTCGTCTATCTCACCAGTATTCCCGTGTCTGCTTCTTTCTTTCTTCCCTTTCTTTTTGCGTCGTTTTGTCGACAATGTTTGATACTATTTGTGCTATTATCGACTTCACTCAGACTGCTTTCATCCTCTCTTATACTTATAGTATAATATTGCTAGACTGAACTAACTTTATCGATAACCAATTGTTACGTAAGCTGTTTTACATCATCGATTCGCATCAGTGACATCGATCTAATGGTCTAACGAAATGCTTTACAAAGTCATTATTTTACTGTTTTCAAAGCAATATGTTGATTGTATTGTTACCTTGTAACTAAGTGTCCTTTTTATTTTAAGAAAAAGAAAAGTACTCTATTCTATTTTTCATTATTAAATCACCAAAACAGATTTGTTTACAAAAAGGTGTGTATTTGTCAAGGGGACACCACTCTTCAAAAAATTGGTTATATTCGAGCATACGGAACATTACTATTTATCAGCTACGAAACAGACAATAATGAAAACACATTGGGATAAGTAACTTTTTGTTGGATTGATGACATCCTACACGGTTGGTTCAGGTATAGGAAAACAGTACCGAATGCTATCCATTCTATGACCTTATTAAGAAAGCTTTATTGCATTTATACATAACAAACTATTTTATCTAATCAATCTTGACCACATCAACCGACTACAAGCTTCGTTCATTTCATCTTTCGAGAACTATTGCGTTCACTTATTTAAATGGTGTAACATTATAGTAAATCTTAAGTATAGAAAGATCGTATTGTGTGAAAGTTTAAAACATTAGACAAAATGACAATTTCTGGATTTGTCAATAATTTGGTCAAATTTTCAACAAAATTACCAGAATTACTGATTTTTATATTATTATATTAAAGTATATCATACCTAAAGTATGAAATCATCGTGTTGTAAGCAGTGCGATTTTTAGGGTGAAACATAACAAAACAGGGACTATTTTAAATCTATCAATTACATGTTCAATTGCCAAGTATGGAAAAATTATTTACTTTAAACTATAGAAACAGCTCATATGGTTGAATATTATGTGAAATATTAACCAAATAAGAAATGAGAAAAGAAGAAATATATTTGCGAAGTTCTGTTATTTGCATAGTATCGACCTGGATCAACGACTGAACAATTATATCACAAAAATGACTTTTTATCAGAACTGACATGAGCTGCATTTCGTGGAAAATAACATTGGAAACCTGTATGCTATCAGATCAAACAGGACATGTTGTAATTAGATAAAAAGAAATGAAAGCAAAAACGAAAATGTTGATTTCTGTAATTTGATCACAAACAATGAATATAAGCCTCAAATATGTAACTTTTTACATTTTATGTTTTATTCTAAAAGTGAATTTGTAAATATTTTGTAACATAATTGGTTAATTTTACATACATTGATCTTTATGTTTAAATTATTAGAGTAGCAATGTAAGTGGCTTATTGTAACATAAGCTATGCACAACCTAAAACGCCGATGGCATCCCCACAACATTTGCATGCGAAGCAGGCTTAACACAATCTAATCCAACCCTCTTGCAGCTGTATGCTACTCTATGGCAGACAGTTTGACAAGCGCACTGTACGACTTTCATAATATGAGCCTGAACTGGTGCTGTTTCAGTTGTCATTTGATATAGTACTTTGTGACTCATTTCTTCCCAAACCCTTTTGAACGGGTTCTAAACAGTGTTTCCTTTCCCGTTTGAACTTGTTCTATGTCTTTGGCGTTTACCCAGTGCCATTAAACCAGGTTAATGTTTAAACTTTTTACTACTGAGCTTGTTTCTGTAGCTTTACGCATACATATTGTAGAAATACCCCCAAACTGTTATAATTAACATATAGTACTTCATCATCCTTTTGACCCAAGCATTGTCATTCATAAGCACAACGGTGTCTTTCTTTCTAAACGTGAGTTCTTTCATTGTTTTGCCAACCACTCTATCTACCACATTTTCACAAATCTGTTTTGCTTCATTAGCATTACCCTGATATAATGCAACTACACTGGCTATACTCTACGTATCTGCTTCACATTATGTTTCTTGCAAGTGCAGTGTAACAAACTCTTATCTTTGTTTTTGTCACAGCAAGAAGGTCACGACAGAATCCCAACAATATTTAAAGTCTTATTCATACCCCGACCACTTGTCAAACCCCCAACACGTTCAGACTTCACATTAACATATGTTCATTCCACATGAGCATCTGCGCAATAACTAAGTCCTCGTGATTAAATATCATATAAAAGTTTATTAGTCCAAGTTGTTGTGTGTATATCATATTTCTGTTTATATCAACGTCATTGGTTTTGATGCAAAAAGAGACGCCGTTATATTAAACATTGTATGACGTTGACTTCAATTCCTTGCCAAGATTGATTATACATCTAACGATAAATAAGTTTAAATAATAATAATAATAATAATAATAATAATAATAATAATAATTATTATTATTATTATTATTCCAGAAATTTTAGCTTCTGTTTATTATTTTAACTGAGCTGATATGTTAACGCTAAATTCCATTATGACTTTTGGCAAATTCAAACAATTCTCACGCTAATTTATAGTTAGTATATGACACTTTAACCAAATAATCACCTTTCTCATATTATGATAATCTGCAACTTAAGTTAATTGTAGAGCAGTTTAATACAGTGACTTAGGTACCCTTTCAGTATAATTTCGTCCAGTTCTTGGCATACTCAAGAAATTCCCACTTTATTTTGTTTTCAAACATTTTTCCCCAAAACTCATATTTAATTAATGTCAATATATAAGGTATGTTATGGTGCGTATACTATTTATTAGATACAGTTTATTGCTAAAATGAACTTCAATGTAGAAAATTACCAGAAATGTATACTTTTGCTTACATATTTTTACGTCCTTTTTCACAACAGATGATGTGTCTATACATTAGATATAATATGTTGCAGTAAACTATCTAATACATATATTTTTGTCTGTTATCTATATATGTATATCTAATTTTGATATAGACAAATCCCTGAAATTCATACTTTACTTTTTTTACCATTTTACCCCAAAAATCACCTTTAACAATATAAATTATGCTGAGTCTACACATTAGATATGTTATGGTGTTGTGCAATATCTAATTAGTATAGTTATTCTGATATTTCTATCGCTAGATCCAATTTTGATAGAGACAAATCCCAGAAATTCATACTTTTGTTTACATTTTTTAACTTTTTACCACAAAAATCAAAATTAACAAAATATGATGAGTCTAAACATTAGATATGATATGGTGTTGTTTACTATCTAACAAATATAGTTATTCTGATTTTTCTATTGCTAGATGATATTTTGATAAAGACAAATAACAAAAAAATTAACGTGCAAAATCACGTTTAACAACGTTATGATGTGACTAAATATTAAGTATGTTACGATGCCGTATAATATCCATTCAATAGAGTATTTTGGGGTTTTTTATTGCTAAATCCACATTAGATACAAACACATTCCGGAAATTCATACTTATGTTTACAATTTTTAACTTTTTTACCCCAAAAATAGCATTTTTCACTTTTGTCCACACACAGCAGATATCAAACAAAACAAATGTGCCAAAATTAATTTAGTGCATTTTTTTCTCCTTTAAATAGAGTTATTATGATGTGACTTAATATAAGGTATGCTATTATGCTGTATAATATCTATTAAATAGAGTTGTTTTGTTTTTTTTATTGCTAAATCCACATTTGATACAGACAAATTCTAGAAATTCATACTTATGTTAACAATTTTTAACTTTGATGCTGTATCACATTTAGCAACATTATGATGTGACTTAATAATAGGTATGTTATGCTGCTGTATAATATCTATTAAATAGAGAGGTTTTTAACATGCAAAATCACGTTTAACAACATTATGTTGTGACTTAATAACATTTTGCACTTTTTTCCGCACACAGCAGATATCAAACAATACAAATGTGCAAGAATTATTTCAGTGCATTTTTCTCTCCTTTATTTGCATTTTCAGCCACAGGGTCACTGGACTATTATGAATTATATTTAATTGATCGTCATCAAGAGTACTTCGCACATCTCTTTCTTTGTTATTGAATGTACACTATATAGTTTCATGCTATGGACCGGTGAACCATATTTGATTTCTGGTTATCAAGCGTGTTTTGATAAATTAGAACAGTTGCTTATGCTCAATTCGTTCATTTACAGACAATGTGTAGGACTGATTGATAAGTTTATAAAATTGATTATAGCTTTTAAAACTGATTCGACGTCATGATTCAATGTCTTTAAAATTATCATGTTGACTAATTGGTTTTGCTGGTGATTGATTTAACCTTTTTTATTACTTAAATTAAAGCATTTTTTGTTCTGACATCGATTGTTTTCAAGTTATGATTTCCAGACCAATGTTAAATTTGATTTTCGACTTAGGTTCGACATATAGGCAGCGTTGTGACATTTTTCGAGCTCTTTGTGATGTTTTTGTTCTCGGATAACTTTCGGCATTTATCCTTTTTTTCAACAATATTTTTTTATGAGTTTTGTGATTTTACCCACATATTTAACACTTTTAAAATAACAATTTGATAGTTGACATATTATATCTTCCCAATTCATTTTATACACACGAGTTCACGCATTATTGTCACCTGAGGCTGTAAGATATCCATTTCTTTTAGGATATGATTTTTTTAGATATTTCCTACTATAAAATATTATAATGATGTCAGGTTATCGACTTTGATGGTTTAAAACAATGTCGAGAAAACCATAACAACATATCGACCAAAGAATTGGTAAGGCACTTTATTAAATACTAATAAAGCGGCGGACATAAATGAACATTTGATAGATGTTGAAACAGATGAAGACTTGGATGAGATAAAAGAATATTATATTTAATACTGACAAAACGAAAGAGCAGCGCGACTTGATTACACTATACCAGAGATTTTAATGTATGCAATTGATGAATAAATAGTTTACTTGTTCAATTATTTAACCGACCGATAGGAACTGCGAGAAGACGAGGTAACGATTATGACGATAGCTTTAACAGCGGCGTTGGTAGTGGTATCAGAGACGACAGAGGCAACACTGACAAAGAGGGTGGTTAGAATAGTACGTGTTTCATTTTGAACGATGGTAGTAGTAACTTCAATGACACGAGCAAAGCATAACTCGATTGTCAAACAAATTGCAATCACAGGGAGTAATACCAATCAAATGGATGACTAAACAACAAAAACAATTTCTGGTCGTAATATGCAGAGGAAAGCGCATTAAAGTCGAAAAATGTCACGCAAATAAATATGTTTTTGTATGTATATCCATATAAAAATTGACACGTGTGTAGTAACATTAATGGTCCGAAACATTGTGTAAAACAACAACATGCGATGGTTTAATAACAAATATACTTATAATAGGTAACAAATCACAAACTTGTCGAAAAATGTCACATAGATTATTTTTGTATCACCTCGAAGACAAAACAATTGTCCCTCATTTTTTGAAAATCAATATATATATACTTAATGAAGTTTAAACATTATGGGGTAAAATAAAATCGGTAAATATCACAAAAATGGATAAGTTTGGTATGGATATGAATACATAATAACCTTAAACCTAACCCTAATTCAGCACACAATTGGTTATATTTCGGAACTAGTCCAGACGGAATTCTTAAACGTCTATAGCATAAAATATCTTTTGAATGTATCCGAGATTATGGTCCACAATACCCCCCCCCCCCCCTCCATCTGATATTTTATAAAATATCACTGTATAAATTAGCTGAAAGTACAAAAGTATTAAAATATTAATTTGAAATCGTCTTTACTAACCTTTCAAGATCTTTGCACAAATATGATCAATGGTCTTTTATCAATATTTCCACAATACAGTCTCATATTAAAACAGGTGTAAATGTCATGATTCTTTCAAAAAAATATCTTAAAGGGTTGCCACAGTATACTCATTACTCTGAAACCAGCTTAATAAAGTCAGAAATAGGGCGTAGATATGTCTGACACCTGCCTTCTTTGAAAGTCTTAACTTCTACCTTTCTTACCTTGTGAGCACTACTTGGAAACACCCTCAAAACAACACAAAGAGGCCAATTGTTTCTATGATCTATGAACGTCTTTATCTTTCAAGATAACAAGTCACCAGCTTTAAGCAGAAACACATATCAACATGGCATTTGAAATAGTTCTGATAATCATAATCATCAATTCCCAGACGCCTCCCAAGTGGCAAGTGGGGGGGGGGCGGTTGTGAAAAATTGAACAACCGCAGACAACCTTTTTTAGAAAGAAACTTCTTGAAAATAACATCTTCGACACAGAAATACTCAATTTATAAAGACAACTCCTCCACTGCTCAAACAAAACATGGACGATAAGTTAGTTCCTTACACCTTATTCCTTATTCCTTTTTCGAATAAGGAATAGGTAACTAATTTCTTATTCCTTATTAAAAATAAATAATTGTAGATATGCATCAAATCACTTCTTTGTTATGTGTTTCGTATTTTCATAACAATTAAACAGCTTTGTAAATAAAATAATGCACGAAAAAAAAATCGAATAAGGAATAAAGAACTTGTTCCCTATTCCTTATTCAAACTCGAATAAGGAATAAAAATGTTTTAAGTAATACATTTTTTTGCAAATAACAATGCAGAAGTGGTCTACATAAATAGTTTACAGAAATACATTGTCTATTCAAGAGAATTTAGTGCTTAAAGTGCTTTGAAAACGCTCCAAAATCCGAATAAGTAACATAATTTACGAAACAAACTCGATTTCAATGTGCTTAATTTATTCGTTTTTTGACGAAATATAAACAATGATCTTATTAAACAATTTGAATAAATGCATTAACTTATTTAAAGGGATAGAGTGTTTCAAGTACTTAAACCGCACAGTAAGTTGAATAAGGAATGAAGAACAGAAACGGTGAATTTTCAACTTTTTAAGAAAGACATTTTTTGATCAAATAACTATGCAGAAGTGGTCTTCATAAAAAGTTTAAAGAAATGCAGTGTCTATTCAAGAGAGTGTTAGTACTTAAAGTGCTTTAATCATGTACCGACCTCCGAATAAGAAACAGAAATTTTGAAAACGTCAAAAAGTTAACTTACTCGTTTTATCACTTTTTGACAAAATCAGTTTGCAGAAGTTGTCTTTATATTTTTTTTTAAGAAATGCACTGTCCATTCAAGAGAGTTTTAGCACTTAAAGTGCTATAAAAACGCTCAAAAACGAATAAAGAACAGGATTTACGAATAAATACTCAATTTCTAAGTGCTTCATATGCTATTTGTTGACGAAATATCAATTGCACATTGATCTTATCAAATAATTTGAGATAAGGAATAAGGAATTAGGAACTAGTTCCTTATTTCTTATTCAAACTCAAATAAGGAACACAAACGGTGAATTTTCAACTTTTAAAGTAAGACATATTTTATATAAATAATAATAAATATGCAGAAGTGGTCTACATAAAAAGTTTACAGAAATACAATTTCTATTTAAGACAGTTTTAGTACTTAAAGTGCTTTAAAAACGTACCAAACTCAAAATAAGGAACATAAATCTTGAAAACGTAAAGAAAATCACTTACTCGTTTTATCACTTTTTGATAAAGTAACTGTGCAGGAGTGGTCTATTAAAACGTTTAAAGAAATGCATTGTCTTTTCAAGAGCACTTTTAAATTGAGTATTTTTCGTTATTTATTCGGATTTTGGAGCGTTTTAAAAGCACTTTAAGCACTAAAACTCTTTGGAATAGACAATGCATAGTTATTTGACAAAAATGCATTACTTGAAAAGTTTTTATTCCTTATTCGGGTTTGAATTAGGAATAGGGAACTAGTTCCTTATTCCTTATTCGATTTATTTCTATTTTTGTGCATTATTTTATTCACAAAGTTGTTTAATTGTTATGAAAATACGAAACATATAACAAAGAAATCTTTTTATGCATATCAACAATTATCTATTTTGAATAAGGAAGAAGGAATTAGGAAAATCGAACTAATTTATTGTCCATAAACAAAACTTGTTTCTCTACCTCTGATTGTAATCAATCTACGCATTGCATTTATGAAAGAAGAAGCACTCATGGACTCGACAACCTCTATATGCAACTTCTTATCACAAGGTATGTGAACATATTAACCCAACGTATACTACAAGCATGGCCTCCTCTCGTCCGACGAATCACAACTTCCCAAGGTCCGAACGCATCTACAACAATATAAGGACGGGGTGGACCGGGAGAAAGGCGATCTGACGGTAACAAGATGTTATGGAAGAAACCAACTTTTTGGAACCTACAACCCTGAGACCGGCAGACCGTAGCGCTCTTTCGGTTATATTTCTCCCTTTATGATTGACTTGATTATGAAAATAATACACTTTAAGTTTTGAAATATGATATTTTATTGGAAGAATCACTGGATCGTTTTCAAGGTTCGACAGGTTATTTTTTCTTAACCTAACACCCACCTTCAAAAACCATAATAATAGAACTATCCTTCTGAATTTGTCTAATGTTTATGAAGCAATATAACCTTTCTTTATTTACATTGTTCTGTACTTGCTGTTAAATGAACGTTTCTGTGTCTATCGTGAAGTCACGAGTTTGAACACTAGGTGACATACGACTTGGATAAGAACAAGCTATATTTTTCAAGAGAGCAATAACAACGACTATTCTGCTACATCCAGAACTAAATGAAAAACTTTCAGACGTGGTAGTGACGAAGGTGTTCACTTTAGCACGAACCTCTTTGTTAACATCAAGATTTATCAAAGGAAAGCATCCGGTACATCTTCCTGTTAAGCATTGTTTTTAACTGGACCACGAAACCATAAACTATCAACTATAATTCCTGAAGTCTCAAAGTTTGTAGTAGCACAGTCTACTGGGTTACTATCAAGTTTGCTATAAAAACAACTCCGCAGAATCCTGTCAACGCTATTGCCAACATATGTCAACGAGTCTTGTTTTGAATGTATCCGAGAACAACCTTGCTGTCAGTGAAAAATGAGACAATATCAAAGTGGACGGACACATTTACAGAAACAATATCAAATACTTCTACAGCCAAAACTACCGCACAAAGTTTCAATCAGGGAATTGTTATGTCCACCTTTTGGAGCAACCTTGGGTTTTCCAAGAACAAAATAATGAGACCATGTACCGTCATCTGACATCGCTAACAAGTAGACAGCTGCAGCATAAGTTTTTCTGAAGCATAAGAGTTAACATGTAGCAGCTCCTTTGTCCTGGTAACACTCAGAGAAACAGGTAAGTACATCCAAGGTATTTCTAGGTTCTGTAAACTCTCGGTAGATACTTTCAAGTTTTCCTATTGCGTCGTTTTGGTGTCCGAGAGAGGTTTATCCCAATCAATCGTCTTTTGCATAAGTTCTTTGAGAATGAGTCTTCCTGGCAATACTACAATAACAATTAAGCCTTAGGGTTCATATATGCTATTGATTTCCGACAACACTCCGCTTCGAGTAAACGTTTTGTCTTAAACAAACGAACTGTCAAACACTGATACAATTGTGCTCACGTTTCTATTTTAGTTTTTTTTCGCCTTGGTGTCTGCATGATGTGGTCTATTCTTTCAATTTGATGACAGAAATCATTGCGGCACATAGTTTAGTATCTGGATGCTAATGATGCTGAGAGAAACCAATGTGCCAAAGCACCTTCTTTAAATCTTAGACCAATGATTCCGCCTGTGTCCTTTAAAACTATTTTCTGTAGCTTCCAGAGTGTAGTCCAGCCAGATATCGTTAAATTTGCCACTCGAAAATTTTGCTGTAAATAAGCCCTGTATATAGTCCACCTCCCTTGATAGTCTGGTCATATTCAGAACTTGAGCACTCATGCAATTAGCGTAATTGTATGCATAAATGCATCTTATTATGTTGTTCTGACTGTATTAATTGCATTTTATAGTCATTATGAATATGTAGGCAATAGTTAAAGCTTCGCATAAGTTTTAGCGGCCGTGTTAGACATCATCTTGGAAAGCAATGTTGTACCACGGTATTCACAACTACAACATGCATATTTATAAACTACAGACTAAGCCTTTCTTTTGATATATAGAAGTCTGTGTTTATAGATACATACCGATATGGTGTCAGATTTACTATCAAATCTGCTGTACTTATACCAATTCATTAATTTACAAACATTTAAAAAATTAGCACATAAAAAGCCCCTTACGTATGAATTTTATGCTTTAATCGTCATATACATGTTCCAAAGGTATTTTGATTCATACAAACATGATGACAGGAGCAAAGTTAAATTGTGTAAACATTTGCTAAAGGTATCAAATTTCACGTTATTCAAGCCCTTTCTTTGATACTGACTGAACGCCATATAGTTTCAAGTTAAAGAAAAGTTGTCGTTGAAAAATGCTTACTTTATCGTTATCACGGATGTTTTGGATGAATAACATCGGTTGCTCGGGCTAACTTCATTCATTTGCATAAAATGTCTGCGACTGATGAGTGAGTACTTAAATTGATTATATTTTTAAATATTGTACAATCTTGAACACTTCAAAGTCTTCAAAAATATTTTCGCGAAAACATTATACAGTTTTGGATTGCTTTCATTTTTACATTGCTGCAATCATATCACCTTTTTATTTTGTAACCGATTGTTCTGGATTTTCAATTTTCAAACCTGCAAAATCAAACGGTTTATCCAAAGTTAAAATTCGATCAATATGCAATTTTGTGACATTATTTTATGTGTAATATTTTAAAAACGAATTAGATTATTTGTCCACTAATTATTTTTTACCTTACAAATTGATCAACATTTTCAATACAAGTTCTGTTTTCAGCGATTTTACAGTCATGTATCTTCAATTATTGTAATAATTGAGACTTCATAGCTTTTAACTATGTATTTGTTAGAGTTTTTCCGAATAAATTAAATCAATAAGTATTCACGACCGGACTTTACCTAGACCTAGTCACATATCCTAATCATGTTTCATTTAAATAGATGAAACGCATTTCTAACTATACCATTTTCTTATGTTGTTTATTCATTAATTTTGATGATGGTTTTTCAGTTTGACCATGGTATGTCAACTTGCCTTATCAATATCTGCAAAAACACACAATATTCAATTTATTAAATTAATCAAAGAATGTCCGTTACTTGTGATGTATATGCGTTATTCGTAATAAATTGCAGGAGCTTTTAATTTGTTATCAAAAAGAGAGAAATATAAATCAGATGTTATAAACATTAGCCTATGAATTTGTATATGAATGTAAACAATTTAAACAATTTGATAGTTAATTGAAAAGTGAAAATGTTTTTTCCCCAATAGTTAACAACAATTTTCGTTTTGTTGAATATAAATATTACTACTTCCCTATTGCATTGTTACGGACAAAATATAAATGTGTGTAAGCTTGTATTTTATTACCATTGTCAAAATTATGACAAAAATACTATGTTCATTAATGAATGTTATTACACATACATCATACTTCCAAAAACATCATATATGTATAGCACAATTTAAAAAATGAACACAACTATCGATCTAATTTCTTTGCCACTACACACATTTTTGCAAATGTCATTCGCTTTTGTTTCATACATGTTTACCCTTTTCTGTTATGACTAGAAACTGTCGTAGGATTCAGACATCTTTATAAGTTTGTAAAATGGAAACACAAATACATGTATCATTTATGTTCCAGGTTAAGGTAACATAGACAAACAGAAACAAATCAAATACTCAAATGGACTTTTAGTAATAAGTATGATATCATATTGTTATAAGAAATACATCATTCAAACCTACCTATTATAACCTGTTTTTTTCAGTGGAAATACTACACACAGTAATGGAGTTTCAATTGTTACAAATACAAAAGCTAATATTTTAGAAAGAGAAAACACAGCTTTCGACTCTGAATTAAATCACCATTCTTAAATAGTATGGGCCTAATAAGTACGAACCTACACTCTTGAAATCTTTACAAAATGTTATGCTAAAATGCAAATAAAACCTATATTATTAAAAAACAAACATCATAGTTTACAAACATTTGCCTACCTTGTAAAATTTCATGTGTTTAAGCTCTTCCATTGATATTAAATGAATGCCATATAGTTGAAGGTAACAGAAGGGTCAACGATGAAAACTATTTTATATACTTTTTTTACTATTATTAAATATTCCGCATTACACAACACAGTAAATTATATACACACTAAATGTAAAAATATGGTGTTATCATGTAATCCTATTTAAGAAGTGGGAGTGGTTGCCATACATAAAAATGAGAGAGTTTTATATTGATAGAGAAACAGATAAAAGAAGATGTAAAATGACAAGACAAACAAAAAGCAATGCTTAAACCAAAAATAAATTAATTAAAGAAGCATTAATATACTTCGAAAAGGTAAGAAAAAAAGACTGTACTAGAGAGTTTTGCTTAAACGTATTTTATTACATGCAATTTCTGCGTATGTATTGTATTTAAAATATCTTTATCAGAAAAGAGCACAGCAGAACAGATCAGAAAACTTGCTGTTCATTTTAGCATATACAGTTCGTCGTTGTTAACAAGCGTGCTTTAAATGAGTCCAGGCTCAATTCATAAATTTACAGAAGATTAATGTAACTGGTCGTTGAATACTTATTTAACGTGATTAAGGCGTTGCTCTTTATACTAGTATAAAGTCCTATATTCGATTATTTTGTCACTTCTATTCTGTTTGTTCTTGTGTTGTTAATTGCTGCAATAAAACTATTGTTTTTTTCACTGATATTATAAATATTTAAACATGATGACTTTTGGTTTTGAAATAAATACGAAAAAGGTGTAAGTAACAGATTTTGATATGCTTTTTATGTTTAAAAATAGCTTTTTTTCCTCGAATTATGTGTTGATATTTCCTTTTTTTGTTGAAACCTTTCGCAAATGTTTAGGTTCTGATATAAGGCTTTCTTTTGCATATTATATACGACTTATCATCTTAACTCGATTAGTTTGTGGTTGTGTTTCACAATGTTCGAGCTACAATTAAAACCTTCGTTCTTCCATTATATGAGTTTGTTTTGTTAACGATAAATTAATTCATTACACACGAGTCAACTATAGGTCTTGCCTTAGCCACAAGCATTGCGAAAACAAAACGACATTGTCCATTTGTCATCGAATGATTTGATGTTACAAACTATGTCTGTCAAATAGAACTTACTATACCCCTATTTACTAATAGTCTTTTGTTTTGTGATATGTATTCACATTTACGACGTTTCGATAAAGATATCTATAATTGAATCTTAAGTTGTTACATACTATGTATGCTAGTTATCTGATCAAGCACATGCTATTTTTTATTTTTGACCAAGACACGAAATGTTCTATCATTACTGTGCAATTGTTGGGACTATTTACAAACTGTTTCGCTCTGAAACCCAGAAATGTGTTAGGTTTTATCAAACTGTGTGGTTTTGCTCTCTGTCTTCTCAAATAACTAACTACAAGTATGTTCAATTTGTGTACTGACCAAATACGATAAATTAAAGGACATAGATTTTTTCTGACTTTATTATATATTTGTGTGTTTTTCTTTCACGTTTTCCGCTTTGCAATTTAGTTATTATTTTCATCATTTTGTTTTGATTGAAGCGCAATTTGTTGCAAGTTTCTATGAAAACCCTTACAGTGACTACAAACCCATGTAAATCAAATGATATGGAAAAGAAAATATGTATATAATCTGACGTTCGAAAGTCTATAGGACTTTATTAAAGTATTATTGTTACAAATAGGCATTTGTTTTAAGGCTGTCCGAAAGTTCAACCATTATGTAATTGATGTAATAGATTCTTAAAAATGGTTATATTAATGCACATATAGACAGTCACAAATAACTCATTGCGATAAGTAACCTGGTTGTTGCATTAAATACATTATTCATCGTTAATTCAACGTACAGGAAAACAATATCAAATGTTATTCACTATATAAACTATTGATAGCAATAACAACGTAAATAAATAATTTCATGTGGTATAGTCAAGTGATATACCATTTTAAAGGTTTGGTCATTACAAACTCAAATATGCATATCTTTTAAAAATCCATCAGAGTTTGACAGAATTATGGCTCTTTTAATTTTACATTTTTATATTTTTTTTCTGCCAAATAGGTCAAATTCACAACCTCTGAATTTAAATGAAATAAGAAATGTAAACAAAATATTTTCTTTATTTTCTTTAAATTTAATACAAATTTCTAAAAACAGAGTTAAAATAATGTTTTAAGGAGAACATTTCACGATAATTATTTTTGTTATTTTTAGGAAATTTTAAAAATGCCGCATATTTTGAAGCATGAGCTAACAATAAAGTAAAAGTTACAGAACATTTATTTTCTTACATTCACTGATGAACATTTGCATTTTCACAATGAATAGTATTATAAATAGGAAGGTTTAAGGCAAACAAAAAAATAGTTGCTATGGTAACCATTCAATAAAAATAAAAAAATGCTAAGAAACATCATTTTATGTTAAACAGGAAAATTCTGTAAGTATATCTTGTATTGATTTTCCTGACAATTGTTAAAAACGTGAACTTATCACCACTAAGCAATTCTTAACAATTAAATATAAGAATGACATTGTCAGCAAATTTTAAAAGTAAATAAATTTAAGACAACATTGACAGTTTCCCTAGAACACTAGACTCTGGCTACCATGGTAACTGTTTAAAAATTGACTCATTTTCTGAATTGACATGGTAACTATCAACACGAATACATACTACTAATTGTTTAGAAACAAACTACAGGACGACATTTCTGTTTCAAACCAAATTTTATACACTTGAGTGCTGCATGGTACAACCACCGTCGAATTCTGAAGAATTTTAATTGTCAAATTACACCAAGTTGATTTAGTAAGGCTCCATGTTGGATTTTTTTTGGCCTTTTTTCATGAACCTAAAGATATAACAAAGGAATGTTTTGATTTCAATACACATGTATACAAAAGGAACTACATGAATTCAGTGTATATGGCAACATTCATATAAAAATGTAAACATACAGTGTAAAAAGGTTTTAACACAATTAATTAAGGGAATACATCATGTTATCACATATGATCATAATACAGTTGACATACATAGAGATAAGTAGGGATTTTCTAATTCAAAACTTCATTCTGTTCAACATTTTTGTCCACTTTTTGTATAGCAAATTACTTTTATGATATTTATAATTTATCTTTTCTTTCCAACTAATTCCTCATAAAGGACCATATTATATTTTTGATAGGACAAAAAATATACAATTTGAACATGCAAGTAGGTTACTGTATCTGCATCAGTCAGGTGAGAGTAAAACTGAAAGTAAAACTCAGCTTTGCAATCCTTTCCATCTCTCTGAGTGGCTGAATTTGAATGAAATGAATGTATGATATGGCTTTATATCTCACTGAAAGGAAGAAAAGATCAAATAAAAAGAAGGGAAAAATACCGATAAATAACAAAACTCACCATGCATGAATTTACAGACTTAATAAATTGTTAAAATATATACTCACAAGATTTTGTTGAAAAAGTTACAACAGCCAATAAAATATGAAGTTTCAAATCATTTCAAACACAACATTGAGTTGGAAAAAAAATGACAGCAGAGTTGAAAAGAAATGACAGCAATTGAACTGATATCATAACAGGAATTCCAATCAATTTGAAAAGAGTAATGATGTTTGAAAAGTTGAATAATATTTACAGAGAGTGATTGTAGAATGAAAGTATAATGAACATAAAAATGTTTCCTGAAAGTAATATGTTAAATCATTGATGTGTTGAGATTTGAATTTGTCCCATCATTATCAAAGTATAAGTTACTTAATGATCAATTTTGAATTATATCCAATTACAATGGGAAGGCATCCAATTAACTGTTTCGAAGATTAAAAAAATGCTTACTTTCTTAATTTTAAATGTGAAATGCCTATATGTAAGGCAGCCTGAATTATTTTATTAACCCACTTAATTGATATAACCAATAAAACACTTAATGGAAACTTGGCGTTGTAATTTGTTGAATAGAGTTTTGGTTGTCGAGCTCTTTTAAATTAATAAAAATGGATTTGTCGGGCAATACCATTGACAGAAACATGCGCATAAACACAGAAGAACTTCAGCTTGACATATTTTTAATTAGTTATTTGGAATGGCTTTAATAAAAAATAAAAATGAATAAATCTTCATAAAGTCATTAGTTTATTTTTGAGCAGTTCAAGCACAAGTCCTGGCATTGGGATCATTGGAGGAGGCATGGAGCTGAACAAATTAACTATAACTTAAAAGATGTTTATCTATGTTTTAGAATGGAACACATAAAAATAACTGTCAAATTTCCATTTAGTCATTAATTAGTATTTAAGCATTCAAGCACACATCCTGTCTATCATTAAAAACATTTGCACAGTCACCTGATTGTTGTATTAAAATTGTAATATGATAAAATTGTTCACTTTTCATCATAATATGCCTGATCATTTTTTGAAATTGAAGCAGAAACTTTTTTTAAAACTGAAAGTGACCAGATAGATAAAGAACCCAGTCTGTTGATTTCTTTAAAACCGATCACAATATCCAATTTGAAAATATAAACAATTGCAATTGACTAATGTACCTGAGTTATAAAAAATTAGACCAGATTGCATGCACAAGAATTGACAACACGAAAGAAAAAGCATGATATGCATAAACCTACCCCAATCTTTACTCAAAATGATTTACTATTTACAGAGGTTGGCATTTTAAGTAAACAAGAATTACTTCCTTGGTTTAATTCGGATGCTCTCGGCTTGTAAGTTTGCATGCCTTATGAGTCATAAAATTGTTCTTACTTTTGGCCACTCTCAGAAACGATGAGTTTATAAATAGCCGTTGCGGGAGAATGCGATAGATTACTGAATCAATTGGATGCTTTCACTTTGTAGATAAAATGATTGAATTTTCAGAATTTCGATGATGCATTGGTGTTCTCTTTCGATTTGGACATGTAAATCAGCATGTTTGATCCCGAGATTTAGTTTAGAAAAAATAAAAACCGAAACACTACATAATAGTTCATAAAAGTTATACCCACCGATGCAGGAGACGTCAATGTATGCTTGTTAAGTCATTGACGATCAAAACGGTTCTTAAAATAGCCGAAAACGGAAGTATAAAATATCAGTCAAAATGTCCCAAAACCGTCAGGAAACGGCAAATTAAAATAAAAATGCTTGTAAAACTTAGACCCATTTTATATTGACTCGCAGAATGAAATTATTATTTTGGTACCGTTTTCAGCAGTTAGTATAAATGTTTGCGGGAGTTATATCCATTGGAGTGAGGGATCGTATTAACATTGTGCAGTATGAAAGCGTAAAATACAAGGTCATGCAGTTATTGCTACTTATTAAGTAAACTATATTGCACTAATAAATTACACATAACCACTATACTTATTTATAATCTCACTTATCAGTACCTGCCCATACGACTACAACCATCGTTTATTTTATCTCTCGAGAACTATTAGTTGTCCCTCCATCTCTACTTTCTTTTCCATAGTATCGAATTATATTCAATTTAAATAATGACATTTATTTAAAATAAATCCTTGCTTTTTGTAAATGTATTTGTAGTTATTTATTACTTTCCATCTGGTCAAGTACTGCAATTGTTTGATGTGTTCGTATCAGTGTTATTCAAAGTTAATACCGACACGTCATTTTACAACAAAAATGAATAATGAGAACCTAAACAGCCTCTGAAATATGCAATGTATGCTTTAATCGCCATGTACATGTTCCAAAAGCATTTTTACTATTAGGAACATAGTAAGAGAAACAAAAAATATCATATTGTACTAATATTTGCTTAAAGTATCAAATTGCACGTAATTCAAGCTCTTTCTTTGATATTGAATTTATGCCACATAGCTTCCGTCACCTATGCATCGTAATAAATGATCGTTAACAATAATACTTAGGAATACCTCTTTTGGTGATGAATATGCGCCATATATAACAGAATGGTTTGTGGTGAAACATAATTAATTTATTGTTATCAATAGTGTTTTTGATGAATTAAATCTGATGTAAAGATGACACAATTTTGATTTTGCCTCTTCAATGTCACTATACATGATGTGAAATCAAACTGGTGAAACAAGATCAGATTTTTCATACTTTTACTCATTATGGTCCCCTTTATTATTTATCCATTATTATATCAAAAGTAAGTATTTAATATTCATGGATATAATCAGGTACTGTTGCTAGGCGTTACAAAGAGAGAAGTTCCGGAAGAGCTGCCTACAAAAGAAAGAAACCCAGCAACTGGTACTCGCCGGTCCAAAAAAACCAACGATCGGAGAGGACAGCTGAAAAGTTCTAGCGAAACAGAAAGAATGGGTGACAGTATGCTATTTGTACTTGAATAGTTATAATTCAAAATCTTTTTGCTTCTTTTAACAAAAACGACTTTGTTTTGTGTTTAGGGTTCTTTACAATATAGGTCAAATAGAGTCCGAATTTGCGATCGAAATATGACCATGGTAGCATTATTTTGAAATAATTGTTTATAAGCTGAACAATAATGCAAGTCAGTCAGTCGCCTATTTTATTTGCAATTTTGTACGTGTTATATTGTTAAATTATCTTTAGAAACAAGTGAGCAAACTGACAAAGCCGCAACTTCAGGCAGCAATTAGTGTGCCAGAGAGTGTGACAAAGCCAGTGCGTGTGCTGCTTGTTTTAGCAGCCCCGGGCAATCAACCTGGAGATGGTGCCCACGAGACCGAGAAAAGGATTAAACTCCACGCTGGTATGTGTGCGGCAACTGCCGGGACATGCCAACACAAAGAGAAAGAGTTTTTGGGAAGTTCGTCTTTCTTATACTGCTTTTAAAATCTTATCGAAACTAAAATTCAACATGTATCTAAGACACTAGTGTAAACGTTAAGTAAAGTAGTTATAGATAAACAATTTTATTAAATGTCATGTGTCATTAGAAAATAATTGTACATTATTTAATACTGCTGGTCAGTTCTTGAGATATTTACTGAGAAATGGATACCTTATAACTCATTTTCTACTGATTACTGCTAACGTAGTCTTGTGAAGTTTCAAAGAACAGCATTCTGAGTATCATCATAGGGCTTTAAATATCTTAACATGCATGTAGTCACACACAGATAGAACAAATTGAATTGGACGATATGAAATATGGGCAGTTTTCTTGTATTAAACAGTTGTAAGATATTTTAAATGCTGGCACAGTTTGTCTCTATACCAAGTAATTAAAAATACCGATACTATTGTTAAGGTGAGTACTGAGTATTGCTGAGTACTTGCTTGAAAATTTGTACTGAAGTAAGAATGATGTTAATTAGCTCATCCCTGAATATTTCTTATTTAAAATCTTAGCCTAAGTATCTTCGATTAATGCCAGTGGCTTATGATATACCTTTCCTCTTAAAGGACTTTGACCTCCTTGTTTTGAACAAGGGGGTTCTAGCCCTAACCCGTTTGATGAGGCGAGATATCCTCATGTTCACTGAAGGGGAGGACCTGCGATGATCCAACCACCATCAGGCTCACAGATAATTTATATTGTTGACGCATGGTTATTTTGGGGCTTGTGACAAGAGAGAATTCCCTCATGTGGTGTATGGAGAATCCGGGAAAATTTCCCTGATCCAAATGGACAAAGCACAGGCTTTGTGCCAGGTCGGGTTCAGTCGATGAACACAACTACTGCATAAACTATCAAGGATCTCTAATCATTTTTAAAATGTTAAAGTAAAATGATATTAAAACATAATGACCATGTCATGTTTATGTATATTATTGTATATGACTTGTTTTCCAAATACAAATTTGAACTGTCCTTGATTGCTAAAATGTCATTAACTGATCATCCTTATTTCGATTTGTATGCCAGAAATCCTGTCTTTTATGTATATTCATGTTATTGTGAATATTTTCTTTTCTGCGCAAAAGCTGTTTTAAATGATGCTTAAGTGATATGTCCGTTTGCATACAACTTGCAATTGTTTAAACTGTGACTGATACCTTTGTCAGCCTTGTTTAGAAACAATCAAATGGACTTATGGCATGCCTTTTTTTGATACTGCCCATTACTGAAGGCCACCCCCCCCCCCCCCCTGTGTTTCCGATAACCCGACCGACCTTATTTTTTTCCTCGCCGACCCTATTTTTTTTAGGCATAAAGGTTAAAATTTCAAAACTATATATATCGTCGTTATGTTCGTTGTTTCTCTGGATGGATCCTATGCGATCGGAGAATAAACTTTCATTCCTGATATGTATGACAGAGACGCTTTGTCAACAGCAAAACAAAAGGGCGGAGTGAATACTGTCTGTGGAATGTCCGCATTTTTCGGGCATGTATGCTTAAGATCTTTTCTCGACAGCATTGAACTTTTAAGCGGAGGTCGGCGAACATTTCACCCTGTCCGATATCTTATAATAGGCAAACGCTTGTTATCGGTCCAGACGCATTATTTATCATAGAAGACACATTTTGCTGCCGTTATCTTGAAATGTTCGGATATTGTTCGCGGTGTTATTTATCCATGTCCGAAATACACTAACTTCTTTCTAACGATTAGGCTTTGCGTGTATCATGCAGGCTAACTGCCAGGTTGCAATACACATTTCATTAATCGTTACCATAATTTATCCGCAATTATCAATTTCTATTTATTTCGCCTAATTAAAGTCCCATCAACTGAAATTAAAACAAACAACTGCTAAAGTAAACTTATTAACACATGTTTTGGAATGAGTCGGCTGTAGATCAAACAGTACAATTTGTGACGCCTGAGCACGAGTGGTGTTTAGATGAAAGGCGCGCGTAAATGGTTTGTATTTAAATCGGTCAGTCGGATACTGTTTTATCCCATTTTACTTCCAAGAGTTCGTCTAGACTGGTTAGAAAATGCCATTCGATCGAAAAAGAATCAGTAATAATCAATAACCGAGACCTTTCAAGTCATGACGGAAATGTTTGAATTCACTATTAATATGAATGAACCTTTGATTGTACGAAAATAAGATACGTAAAATAAATCCATAACCGCGTTACCTTGTTCGATTATTAACCTCGCTCACAGTTAAGAAGAAAATCGGCGATTTTCTTCAAGCAAATTAACAAAATAGGTGATAATTGACTGTTTGGCTTGAACATTATCACAGTTTTGGAGTAAGTGAAGCGCTGGACTTGCTTTAAAAATCGACCAAGTCTATTAAACGAATCCATACAAAAACACCAGATTCCATGGGCAAAATAGGCGATGTAAAACGGTAGTCAAAGGAAAAAAAATAATGATTTCAGACATTAAACAATCCTGTTTTACTGACTTTTTGTAAATTTTGAAACGCTTACATATAACATAGTTCATACGATGCAGCAGAATAATGCATGATCCTGCAATTTGAAATCGAAACTGAAAATAAATCCGACCGACCGACCCTATTATTTTTGCCATATAACCGGAAATAAAGGTATTTATTTGGCCTAAGTATAAAATAAAATTATGCAATAAACATCTTTCCCAAAAAGAAAAACAGCAGGTAAATGACTTTTAAATAAAATTTTATTGAAAAAACTAAACATTTCCTTTATGTTAACATTATTTTCTTGTAACAACACCATTTCATGCAAGAGTCACTTATATATTGCTGTTTTTAAGGAGCTATATTATGTTTTGAAGACATTGGAGTATAAACTCTGATCATTTTCAAGTTAGGTAATAATCTACTCTAAAAACTCGTCAATCAATCGAACACATAATTATGTAAATAGATTAATTGAGCTCGAGTAACTGTTTACTAACTAATACGAAAGACTCTTGATAACGATGTTCATTTGTTTACCGCCAACTCTTCTATAAATGGAATTTGTATGGTTAACATTTAATAAAGAAGAATGTCATCTTGTCAAGTACTCTTCATAACAATAAATAAACTATGTATCATCGGTGACCTATCTGTAACTTGAAACTATATGGCATATATGCACTATCAAAGTAAAAGCTTGAATAACGTGAAAATTGATACTTCTAGCAAAAAATTATACAGAATGATCTGTTTGCTTCTCTCACTATGCTCACTAAAACACGTTTGTCACATGTATGACGATTAAAGCGTGAACCTTATTAGTTAGACCCTAGTTCTCATTATTCAAATATTTGCAAAATGATATATTGGTATTTAATTTAAATAACACTGATAGTGACACATCAAACCATAACGGTACTTGACCATAACATTTTAGTATATGATACAAATACATTTACATAAATAAATCCTTTAAATATATGATATAAATAATTGATTGATAATTTAATACTATACAAATAAAGAGTAGAAACGGAGAGAAACGCAATAGTTGTTTGCGCAAGCACGATCAAGTTTGCTTAGAAAGTATAGTGATTATTTATTATTTTTTACTGCAATAAAGTTTTCTTCATAAGGTCATCCATATGATACAATTTGGTATTGTTTTTCTGTTCTTTTAACCAACGGTGTAAAATGTCATCAAAACAATAAAAAGGTTACTTATCGAAAAGTCGTGACCGTCTGTGCAGAAGCTGATTAATGATAGTGGTGTTTGATACCTTTGTCATACCATCTATGACCGATGTCCAGCATATTCAGTTATAGGAATACCGGTTGCCTCATCCTTCGTTACCCCAAATAAGTTTTTTTATGATGCGAGTGGTTTTTGATATGATTGGGTAATTTCTGTTATTAAAAATGTCTTTATATTACAACAAATCCTCATATACACCATGTACGTTTGTTTGTATCACATAACAAAGACAGTCAGTGTCTGTAAAAAGGAAATTTACAATATCTCTATCATATTTCATTAAAAATTAATTGTTATGAAAATCATACATAAGGTACTTACTGTACTTATATGGGGTAATCTCATATATTTCCTGTTGAAATTTTAGGTCGGTCATTTTTAAATTTCTTCTCTTCAAATTATTGTAAGGCAAATCACATTAATGTCCAGATATGGTTATTCGTAATCCATACAAATCCCGAAGAAAGATTCGCTACTTGTTGTTGTTTTTTTCTAATACGATTTAACACAAAAAACTTTAACTAAGATAAAGAAAAAAAATTGCATTTTCGTATGTAGAGAACATAATTATCAGTTACTTTCCCTTTCATGTAATATACCATTAGTCCTCCGTAAGAACAGGTTAGTGTTTAATTCATAGAAATCAATGGCCTTATTGTTCTTCTTGTGTTAATGTTTGTTCTACCTTGAAGTTCAGAAAAAATAAACAAGTAAATAGCATTGAAATTCGGTAGCGTGCGAATATAAATGTAATGCTAGAACTCTGGAAAGGATTAAGAGGTAAGCAATTTCAGCACACTTTAATTTTTCCAATTTTTTTTCAAGCAGTTCCATTAGACGTTGAATGAACCAGCCAGTTCAAGATATAATGATGAAATTCAACATGTAGGATCATATAATAAGACAAAATGTTTAACTTTTAACTACTATCTTGTCTGAGTACATCGTAGGTAAAAAATCTTTAAATCTTTAATAAAAGGAAATGAAGCCAAATCACATTAAACACTACTATCTGATCTAATCCAACAATATCAATATCATTGTGTCATCTACATTGTAAGCTGTACAAATGTCCGTCATTAAATATGTACTTCTGCTAAAGTTTGGAGAAGAACTTTTTAAGATATATTTATCTTTCGTTCTAATCCTTTTCTAGATTGTACATTTGTTTTCTCTTTGTCTTTATAATATGTGTGTATACGTTGATGAATAAAATATGTTTAAACTAACATGTAGAATCCGACAAGAAGTAAGTATACACATTTGTAACTACACTTATAACACTTGATCATTCAAGCCGCACAATAGTATAGTCTTCTCAGGTCTAATTCACAGTTTGTAAAGTCAAGAAAGGTTCAGGACAAATATTGACGTTATCGAAATAATTCAGAAAAAGAAAACGTATATCGTGATGCGGATGTCACAAATCAAGAATTAATCGGCACCTTGACAAGTAACAACAGCGTTATATTAATAAATTGTATGTGAAATCTATAAGCATTTAGACACGTTTATATTTTTTTTTCAAAATGCAACTACATATATAGCATCCTTACATAACCAAGCTTTCAGTCCTTTGACTTTATGAAGATCTTTAAAACCTTTTTTGGCTGACTCGGAGTGTTTGGCATGTGACTTAATTTTCTTCAATTATTTTACATTTTCAAATAATTTGGAAGGAAATATTCTCTAATACATGTCGCTTTTATTTTTAATAATGTTTTCTTTATTTGTTCCCAGTTTTAATTCAATGTTGCTTTTTATTATGAAACTCTATGATCACACAGTTTTAAACAGTAAACGGAAGGTACGATAACAATCGAATCAAGTTTAGCATCATCATTACAAACTCTAACTTGAACTAGGATTTGCACTAACAGTTTATGATTCGTTGCCTTTTTATGAATACAAAAAGCATTTTTACTTTTTTACATGCATCGTTCTTAAGGTTTGCTTTTGTTGCGAAAACATTAGGCTATTCAAATACCTTAAGTAACGTGAATACCATTCTGAAAACAGACGTCTGCGTGTCGGTATCTTTTACTATAAAATACCTTTTCTTTCAGACACAAAGTCTCCAAAACGAACTATGGTATTTCGGGATTTAAAAGGGCCCTGAGCGCAAATCATACTCGATAGCGCCATCACATCTTCACAGCACTTTTGCCAAAGTAACAGCACCATCACTTTTTATACTTGCATATTTTCTTTAAGATTGTATATGTTCTGGCGTAAGAACTATAAATAAAAGTGCTTATGTCCTTGTCTCAGAATGTTTTACGCCGTTTTTATGCACCGAAGTGTATTTAAAATGCAAACAGGTATCCAATTATACACGTGTTTAAATGCACCACAGTTCGGACAATATTGAAACGAAATCGCAGCAAATCTAAAATAAAAATGATCATACAAGGAAAAATATTTTCCGAATTTCGAACTATGTCCAGATAAAAAAAAAATAAGATAAATAAAATTATAAGATATACTCACGTGTGTGCAAAAAACAAAAGCCGGAGCTGCACCATAGAAGTATTGCCAGCTCATTTTATTTGCAACACCGATAATATGAACACCTTGGAGTTTGCGTTTAGTAGGCGTGTGTGTCGGTTTACAAACTATTTATGACAAAACAACTGGTTACACACGTTTTATTATTTAGTCCTGACCTTCGCATGGCTTTAAAACATTTCAGTTAATATAAGTAAACAAACAGGACTTTCATTTTAACCAAAACCAACAGAGAATGCAAATGTCAAATGCCAAATGTCGTCAAAATATATCACGTCAGTATATAGTAGCATCTCAATAAAACAAAAAAAGTTCATAAGATATCAGATACACAGTGGTTGGAAAAATATCAATTTCAATACATACAGATGTTCTGGCGTTTTTGCTACTTCTATCAAACTTGAACATCTTTTCCAAATCAAACTTACCTAATACCCCCATAACAGAATATAGGAAACGTCCATTTCTTATTCCGAGAACTTTTCCACTTTAGTCCATTTTTAATTTATACTTGTCATAATTTTTGTTTTCCAATTATTTATAGCAATAATTAAAAACATATCCTTGGTTTTGTTTATAAATAAGCGACAATAGCTTATAACGCATTATTGTCAAAATCCATTAGGTTAGATATGTTAGTATTTGTGCCTTCAAAACCAATCTATCTATAAACAAATATTCGAACAATGAAAACAAATGAAACACATTCATTTACTAGTAGTATATATACTTTACTCTTGCAGCACATTTCTAAAGAATTTCATTAAATATAAATAGTAAGGAAAACAAACTTTTTATTGTTTTAACATTTGTATAGAGTATCAAATTTTCGTAATTTAGGCACTCTCTTTTGTATTAAAAATATGTCATATAGTTTCAAGTTACAGAAGGGTTGACGGTGAACTAGTTTTATTCTGATCACTTTAAAGCGGATTTTGTATGAGTTGGAACAGAACGGTTCGCTTTTTTGTTTTTAGATTTGTGTGTTTTTACAAGCTGCATTTTCTGTTCTAATTTTTTTAACTAGTAGTAATTTGTTGATTTCAATTCCAATATTTTGTGTTTGAATCGATACATAACAAATAAAATTAATCAAGTGTGTTAAACTTTTTTGGAGATGCAAAACATACCTCTGTTGTTTGACAGTCATCTTTTGTTGCTGTACTCACGGTGATTGCCAAAAAAACCTTACCTGCACACGTGTTAATTGTGAAGGTTTTGACTAAGACACTAAAATAACGAAAACAAAAATATTTGTGACTTTTCTCGTACAGCGAAAATGTCTGAATTTTTTGGTCATCGAATTATTTGGATTAACAAATGTACCTTACTGTTCATTTAATATGCTATTTTGTGTATATAAACATATAATAAGGGATATATTTCATATTTTACGCGCTTTAATAAAACTTTTTATTCAATTGTAAGGAATAACATACTGCGCATTACAATTATCTTTTGAAACACATTTAAGCGTTTGGCTTGACGCAAAACTCGAATACAAACCTCATGTCATTTTCTCAACAGTTTTGTAATTGTTTTCACATTTGTAAGTACTTCAATATAGATTATTGTAGTGGTTCTATCAGGTTGTATTGTTTTAGGGAGTATAAGGGCCTAATTTATTTCATTTGCATTGGCTAAATGTTCGTATTGATGTAGAAACGATAAACATAGATTTAGAAAAAAAATATTTTATGGTTTTCAGAAAATGTTCGCACTGCTAAATAGAACTTTGTTGTTTTCCATCGATATTTTAGGGTATACATATTTTGTTTGCCAAATCACGTTTTACACGCTTGTTATGTTTTGTCTTGACGAAAACATATACGTCTTTTATAAGCATCAATTATATTCCATAATAACAACAAAAATAGTCAAGAACATGGAATAAATCCATGTGCGGCTCATACACGGAGACGGACAATAACATTGATAAGCTTACCAGAATCATAAATTCCTGCAGTAGTCGTACTTTTAAATATACACTCTGATTATGGACACAAGGCAAGGGCCAAAACAAAAATGAACACCAACAACAGATCACAAACTCACTAAAATAATTCAACTGATCAATCTGAAATATCCACAATTCTTGAAACAATTACATGTATTAACATCGGACTGACTGGTCTAAAAGTGATTAATAAACAAAAACAACAGTGACATCACAAAAAAGGACGTTTTGAGGGCATTTAGTGTCTGCCCGGGAAACATATGACCCGCATTGATGTTATGTAAAACGTTCCAGTAAAACTAAGATTAGTTCTTCAAGACTGTCTGTATAGTATGGAATTAAACAGAATCAGTGTTTGTAAAACTGAGCCCTCAGAATGGATAAGCTACGCAATCATTGTCAACATGACACATTCGAAAGAAATGTTTTTTTGATTCAGAAAACATACCATCGCAATACTCATACAATAACTTCTGATGAAAACAGTTGAAGGCGTTATGTCATGGAGTCAAGGAGAAAACATAAGATACCTGTTTGGCAGACCAAGATGAAAGAAAACTGCTCAGAATTATTGATAATTAACATAAGATTTTGAAGATACAAACGGTTAGTATTTGGAATAGTCATGCAATGTGCAATATCATGGTAGCCAGAAGGAGTGGATTATGGACAAAATACTTGTCACCTGAAAACTTAAATAGAACCGTATAAAGTGCAGAGTTGGTTTTTGAAGGTTCAAGAAAGTAATTATTTTATATTATTTGTTCATTCGACTTAGGAAAAATGTTTATTAAGATATATATGTTTTCCCTACAAATCTTCCTAAATTTATGTGATATTTCATTTCAACTATTTACTTCAGTTTTCTAGTTTTATTTTTAAACTTTCGGCTTCTGACCTTGTTTCTGGAGTTTTTTTATATAAATATTCCATTTTGAAAAATAGTTTGAGTTTAAAGTCATATATATCATAGACGTTTAATCTGTTCAAAACCCTTATTGACGTATGGAGGTTATTTTGAAATTTTCAAGTAGGACAGCTTTGCAATAAATTTTATTTCTTAAAGTAGTTAGCTTTTTTTCTTGAAGTGACAAATATTCACAACTATTTTGTGTATAAAAGTATGAAGTATCTGTAAATAGTGGAAACGCAAAATAAACCGTTCTGTAAAAAAATGTCATATAGAACAGTTTCTTCCAGAATGGAGATGTTTTCGTCAATTCTGACCGCGAAACTGTTCTAAGTAAAATAAATGCATATTTTTTAAAGGCATTTGATAAAGTTTGAGTCATACCTGTACTTTTTACATCTCTTTAATGACAAATTGTATCCACAGCAAGCAATTACTTCTTTGACAACCATTGACTTCCATATTAGTCGAATTCCAGTTTCTCAATGGAAACAAACAACAGACAATGCCTTGATATCTCTACAATAAACGATAGCTATCATTAAATAACTAGGCATCCACTTATTTCCTAAGCAGGCAGCACTATCCTTTATAAGCTATGTATTGATGGTCATATTAAAATGGAACTGTTGCAACAAACAAAATTTTACGATCAAAATCGAACTTCGCTGCATCGAACGTTGAGAAAATGTCAACAATAGTTTCAAAAATTGCATTATGACAATGTGTATTATCTTTCTATCGCTTTAAATATCTGAACAATATGTGACTAAATTTCCTTATGAGATATGCATTTTGACATTTTCATTTAAATATGTTTGCAATATTTTGTTGTTACCTTTTTATTAAATAAAGTATCTATAAATCTATACAAAACACTGTACAAGTATATTTGAATTGTTTTAGTATGAGATCTTCGCAATTGTTGAGCGCTTAACTACAATCGTGAAAGAGTATAAATCTTATTTGCAATAATTCCTACATGACAAGAATTTAAGCTTTAGACTTAAGTTTGCGTAACTACACACTAGAGGTTTTTACACTAAACCTCATATACTGCACAAGTTACAGGTTTAGCAATTAAATGCTTTGCAAAGATTTGTCTAAAAGATTTTTCTGACTTAGTATTCATTTATATTAATTGTTTTATCACAAAATGATTTATAATTGGGTCATTGACATGACATGAACCTGGGAGTGTGTTTCCCTTTTGTGGAAGAAATGGCAACATCGCCAAATGAGTGGCTATTTAACTTCTTTATTATTACCGTTCTGACCGCCTTTATTATTCATTCTAATCCAACTTAGTTTATGTTATCCACAAAAAGCATACGCAGACTTTTCCATCAATCTGTTATTTTTTTGTAAATACACACTTTTTTTTCTTTGATGCACTATACTCTCATTATTTATTATCAAAATATTTATGTAACGCTCTTGCTGTTCGTCCTCAGTAATTGCCCCAAAATTTAGGAATTCATGTATATTTCATTATCCCTTATGAATTATGTGTGTTTTTTGTTTAAATCAATCAAATTATAATCAACTCCTTTATTTAATACGAAGGTCACCTTGATTTTAGCAATAAGTTTATTTTGACTAACTTATTGAGGAATGTCAATTGATAAAATTCAATTTTCACATTTTGATCGATTAAACTGTTAAGACGATAAGACGCTAACTTTTCCTATATGTCAGACTAGCGCCTTGTTTAAATTAAATGTTATATTTTTACCAAATTATTTATTTTTCTGCTGCAGATCTTTGTTTCTTTTGAAGTAATTCTTTCCTTTTCAGTATTGACATTAGATCATATATTAAAAAAAAAACATGAAATACTTACAATATCTTTATTGTCAAGATTACCTTATCTAAGGTGTTATATTTACCTTATCTTTATTGTCATTTTGTATAGTATTGAATTATCATACAATAATTAATATAATTTTATTTAAAATAAATCCCTGTGTTATGTAAATGTATTTGTATCATATACTTAAAATGTCATCGTCAAGTGCCGTTATGGCTTGATGTGTAAATATTAGTGTTATTTAAATTGAATACCAATATAACACATACTACATATTTGAATAATGAGAACCAGACTCTAACTAATAAGGTTCATGCTTTAATCGTCATACATGTGCCAAAAGTGTTTTAATATATATCAGATTAGTGAGAGAAGCAAACAGATCATATTGTATAAATGTTTGCTAAAAGTATCAATTTTCACGTTATTCAAGCTCTCACTTTGATATGTCATATATGCCATATAGTTTCAAGTTACAGAAGGGTCACCGATGAAGCATATTTAAGTGATCGTGACCAAGAATTCTTTATAAGATGTCTTTCTTCTTTATCAAATGTAAGCCATACAGTTTCAAGTTATAGAAGGGTTGGTGGTTAACATATGAACTTTATCGTTATCAAGAGTGTTTTGGACTAGTTAGAAAACAGTTACTCGCGCTCAATGTATCTATTTACATAATAATATGTTTGATTGATTGATGTGTTTCTAAAGTAGATTATAACTTAAACACGATGAGAGTGTATATTTCAATGTCTTCAAGATATATGTGTACATAATATAACTCCATAACAACAGCAATTAAATTTTAAATTAGGTAGCAGTTTAAAGGTAACACCCCCTAAGTGACTCCACTCTTATGTTATTTACTGGAACAGCCTTTGGCAAGCTTTGGTGAAACATGCCTGGATCACTGTAAAATTAGATTACATGCAAAATCTTAATCAGAATTAATCAGAAAGTCCAATTTAAAAAGGGCAATTTAATTTGCACCATATGCAAGTTAGAGATGTAGTCAAAATGTCACGCTTTATCTAATTGCAACTGCAAGTCAATTGAAAAGAACAATTTTATTCATTTATTATTGGCATTTCAATATATTTAATTTGTTTTAAAATAATTTGATTACATGAATTTGCTTTCAATATCATTTTTGTGTTGCTATCCCTGTCAACTTGTATAATTCGCCTTTTAGAAAAAATAATGACTTAATGAAGGGCCCGACCCCATCCCCCAAATATGAAAATACAACCCTTAAATAAGCTGAGAAAAAACATTCTTTTGTTAAGAAATTCCATTCCTTTTTTAATTTGATCATGCTTATTATTGTATTTGCATTTCAAAATCATTGATTATCATTTTTATATCTATAATAAAGGAACCCCGCTTGAAATAGAAATTTGTACATATGTAAATACTGCTACAACTTGAAAAGTTTGTTCAGATATTGCTTGTTTTTATAGTTTGTACAAGTTTTCATCTGCGTTCATATGCATTTTATTCTCAGGAAAAATATAAAAAGAATCTTAAACGGATTTATATTTTAGATGTATACATATACTTTTTTCGTCTAATTGTATCATCTGAAGTCTAGTCGCTTTATAAACAAAACCATTGCAGTTCCTTTCGTTAAAAAAGTATGTTTGTATATGAAGCACAGCACGCTGGGATAAACTGGTAACTTTATGTTGTGTATGTTGCAATTGAGATTTGTTCGCATTGTTGATGTCAAAGTGCATGCCATTTGCAAAAATATTCAAATTGCAATATTTAAATAATATTAACTAGTATTGCTGCACCTACATGTATTTTTAGCACTACTTAACAGAAAACTTTACAGAAATTACTATTTTATGAACATTGTAAAAGATTGCTTTGCCGTACTCATTCCGACGTCATCAGAGTCGATTACTCATTTATTGTTAAACACTCATCGAAATACCAAATGTCAATATAGGTCTCTTCAAAAGAATGTGTTGATGAATTTAATAACCAAAAATGTTCATACATTGTTAAAGACTAAATAACTTTGTAGGTCTACATATTTATTGAATGACCTTCGTATATTGTAAGTAAATATAATTATACTAGTTTTATGGACGATAAATATAAACTATACATATGATGCGTACCGATAAACAGCCAGCTTTTCCACTGGAAAACACTGGCTTAAATTGGTAAACAGAACTGATATATGGTTATTTTTCTTATTTAAGTTCAGGTAAGGAGCTGATATTGAAGTATATTGAGCAGCTTAAACCAGCATGAATATGTCACCTTTAAGTTACTGAACACTACCTTAACACTACAGCGAAAGTGTTCCATGAAAGCAAAACGGCTTGTTTAACATTAGGCAATACTTTATCACATGTACAACATAGCTTTTTGAAACTGTGTGATAACTGCTTTATGTAGACCTATATATTTTGATAGCACTAATAAAAATAATGTACATATGAGGTTATGAATAGCAGTTCAATTGAGCGTAATACAATGGTATGTGACCAAAATCTCACCGTCCATGTTGACTGGAATCTAGTAAGTTAAAGCTACGTACAGGAACTGGTCTGATACCTGGATCTACGGGTCCTCCGGGTATCCAGCCAAGGGTCTGCCATCAGCCAATCAGCTCTCTACTTTCAAGGGTCACGTTGATGTCATAACAAAACTACCCCCATTAGCCACCTTCAAGACCTGAGCGACTTTATGACTCAACAACCTTAAACCAAGGCAAACCAAATGAGGCCAAAGGGGACTCAAAACCCAAAAAGAAGATAAACCAATGGAAAGAGGGGGCAACTTCCTAGACAACCCAATAAATACAACTAAGTTAAGACAAGTTAGCAAAATCAAAACTGCATACAACTAATCGGTTATTTTAATCTACAAATGTGTTTTTAATAGTATGCATATATCGTTTACTAATGAAAAAAAAGTACTGTTAAACAGATACAAGACTGTGGTAAACCAGCAGGATGACTAGTGTCCGAATGATTAAAATTCGTTAAGTAAATAACTGTTTTGGGGTTAATTGCTATTTGGTAATTTCTGACTCCTGACTTTTTCAATACAGAAATGTTTTCTCCCCCAAAAAGGTAACATAACGCCATGTGCTATATTGTTAGATTTATTGTAGGGCCTCAGTATATAAATGAGAGATAAAAGTTTATATTTATGCATATCAAAAATGTGTTAATCGGTGTTATGTAAGCTATCTTGAATACCATTACCACAGCCAGACAAACAATACAGTTAATATTGAATTAGAAAGGTTAAAACAAAAAGTGTCTACATAATTATACAGAGCTTTAACCAAATTAATTTAGGAAAAAACACTGACATAAGAAACAGATGGGTATATATATTGAGCATGCTCAATTAATGTCAAATATGATATTAAATTGATGGACATTTATTCATATTCCCTCTACCTAAAATGATCGATAAGTGAATGCTAGTCTTTTAAAAAAGACACTAAATATTTTAAGTTAGCAAGGTTATGTTAACTCATGTTTATTCAAAAATGGTATGTTTGCACTGTAAGGGTTGCGAAAAAATTCTTTAAATTTGATATTCCCTTCTTAGAAAAGTATTTCCCTTTGAAACAAAAGTCCATCCCTTCAGTAACTGGGTTCAAAAAACAGTCTGAGATAAGTATGGAACAATTCTGAAAATACAAATATCTCAGATAAATATATAAAATAACTGGGCAATTGTAAAAAAAGGTGTTTGTTACTACAGTTTTGAGATTTTAAGTTTTTGTACAAAAGTAAAAGCAACCGACAAATCGAGCAATTACATTAGGCTGCATGCATGTTTATTTATATTTTCTTTTATTTTTTCCTTCAAATTGGGTAAGTATGCATCTTTCATTAAAGTAAAGCATTGGGTGCTCTCATAAAAATAGTTTCACCAGTCTTAATCTCCTAAAATCTAAAACATACGAACATTTTAACACCTTTTCCATTTTACATCATGGTATAAAACGGTTATCCAACGAAATCATATCAAAGAGTTATGTTCTGAATGTGTTCATGACTTACGTTACGATGCAATGACAACTAAAAGAACAAGGCAAGAAGTCAAAAATTCAAATATAAGCCCTGTTTAGAGACACAATGCAAGGGACCAAAACGTCACTGAATTAGAGACTCAAGAGTAAACATTCCACATAACACAAGTACGAACCGTCATTCCGAATCCTTCGTCGTTTTGTATTTGATTGTCGAAGGCAAAGCTACTTCAAAATGTTCTACTTTCTCTTGTTTGTACTGTTTAGTCATTTCCGACCATATTTCGACTGACACTTGTACTGTTCGGGAACCAGTAACAAGAAAATTACAATTATGCTGGTTATTCAATGTTTTGTTTCTATAGCACTTCAGGGCCTTGTCGCCGTCAAGCATGTGGTCTTTTTTATCTAAACCATTGTATGTAATTCCTGGTACATGGCTTGGCGCAAGGCCGTACAAATACACGTTATCCACCCAGAAAAAGGGCGTCACCGATGCGGCTTTGAATATTGCTGGAATAACGTCATTAGAAAAGAGGACCAGACACCCGCTGCAATATTCAGGATAAAATTTATGTCCCTTAAAATGGTTTTCATTTACATACCACTGGCTTTTCTTTTCCCGAATGATGAGCATAGTTCCTGGAAAAATATGATTGCATAGGATTTGTTTCGTTTTGTTTGTATATTTTGGTATAACTTTAGTAAATAATCTGAACATATGAACAACGATATTATCGTCAATCTTTCAGGATGTATTTAGCGTTCCGGCACCACTCGGAAACCCAACGGTACCCCATCACACCTTTATGTGTAAGATTCTTGAAAGCATCGACGAAATCTCCTTGTAAGATGTCTTGGTGTTTTTTGAATTCCTTTTCCAATTCTGTCTGAACCGTTTTGTCATTTACGGTACCGAGAAGGAATAATGTTCTTACATTTCCTAAGGATTTATAATGCGTATCATTAGTCCAAGTTTTTCTCATTACATTGCGCCTTTCAAAATGGATTGGAGCGGTATGAACAATGATTAAGACGGTCAAATCGGGCACAGATGAACATAATTCTGGATTTTCAATCAGATAAAATCCTTTTAAAGTCACTGGATATTGGACATCCGATGAGGCGTTGATTTTGGCGATCAGGTCCGGATTTGGTGATATGGCTCTCAGGTCTTCGGGGGCTACTGTACGGTTCCCTTTGACTGCCAAAAGTTTGTCGGCTGGGCGAATTATCGTTTCATGATTGATTGTCGAACTCACAGCTTTTTCATTTTCTTTTACCTTTTCGTACTGTTTAGTCATTTTCGACCATATATCCACTGAAACTTGCATTGTTCGGGAACCAGTTACTAGATAATTACATTTGTGCAGGCGATTCATTGTTTCGTTTCTATAACACTTTAAGGCTTTATCGCCGTTTAGCATGTGGGCCTCTTGTTCTAAACTAGTGTATGTAATACCTGGTACATGGCTTGGAACAAGGCCGTACAGATACACGTCATCTACCCAGAAAAATGGTGTTACCGATGCGGCTTTGAACATTGCCGGTATGGCGTCATTAGAGAAGAGGACCAGAAACCCGCTGCAATATTCAGGATAAAATTTCTGTCCCTTAAAATGGTTTTCATTTACATACCACTTGCTCTTCTTTTCCCGTAAAATACGCATTGTTCCTGGAAGTATATAATGGCAGAGAATTTGTTTTGTTTTGTTTCTAATTTTTGGTATAACTTTAGTAAATAATCTGTACATATTAACAACGATATCATCGTCAACTTTAAGGATGAATTTAGCGTTCCGGCACCGCTCGGAAACCCAACGGTACCCCATCACACCTTTATGAGTAAGATTCCTGTAAGCATCGACAAAATCTCCTTGTAAGAGGTCTTTGTGTTCGTTAAATTCCTTTTTCAACTCTGTCTGAACCGTTTGGTTATTGACTGTACCAAGAAGGAACAATTTTCTAACTTTTCCTAGAGATTCATAATGCCTATCATTAGCCCAAGTTCTTCTCATTGCATTTCTTAATTCAAAATGGTTTGGAGCGGTATGAACAATGATTAACACAGCCAAATTAGGCACAGATGAACATAATTCTGGATTCTCAATCAGATATGATCCTTTAAATGTCACTGGATATTTGACATCCGATGAGGCGTTAATTTTGGCGATCAGGTCCGGATTTGGTGATATGGCCCTTAGGTCTTTAGTGTCTACTGTAAAAGTCCCTATGGCTGCCAAGTCTCCGGCTGGCCGAATCATCGTTTTGGAAGTAATTGTCGATGTCACGGCTTCTTCAATTTTTTCTACTTTTTCATTTTCGTACTGTTTAGTCATTTCCGACCATATGTCTACTAAAACTTGTATTTTTCGGGACCCGGTAACAAGATAATTACATTTATGCTGCCGATTCATTGTTTCGTTTCTATAACACTTTAAGGCCTTCTGTCCGTCCAGCAGGTGGTCCTTTTCCACTAAGCCGTTGATATTATTTCTTAGAAGATGGTTTGACACAAGGCCGTACAAATTTACGTCATCCACCCAGAAAAATGGCGACACCGATGCAGATTTAAATATTGCTGGTATGACGTCATTAGTAAAGAGGACCAGTAATCCGCTGCAATATTCAGGATAAAATTGTTGTCCCTGAAAATGGTTTTCATTTACATACCACTTGTTTTTCTTTTTCCGAGTAATAAGCATAGTTCCTGGTGTTATATAACTGCAAAGGATTTGTTTTGTTTTGTTTTTAAAGTTTGGTATAACTTTAGTAAATAGTCTGTACATATCAACAACGATATCATCGTCAACTTTCAGGATGTATTTAGCATTCTGGCACCGCTCAGAAACCCAAATGTACCCCATAACACCTTTATGTGTAAGATTACTGTCAGCATCGACGATATCTCCTTGTAAGAGGTCTTGGTTTTCTTTAAATTCCTTTTCCAATTCTGTCTGAAGCGTTTGGTTATTGACTGTACCAAGAAGGAACAATTTTCTTACCTTTCCTAGAGATTCATAATGCGTATCATTAGCCCAAGTTCTTCTCATTGCATTTCTTAATTCAAAATGGTTTGGAGCGGTATGAACAATGATTAACACAGCCAAATTAGGCACAAATGAACATAATTTTGTATTTTCAATCAGATAGGGTCTTTTAAAAGTCACTGGATAATGGACACCCGATGATGCGTTGATTTTGTCGATCAGGTCCGGATTTGATGATATGGTCCTTAGGTGTTCCGGTGTTACTGTTAAGGTTCTTATGACTGCCAAAATGTTGTCGACGGGTCGAAATGGTCGGCTAGGCGGCATATGTACGTGTAAACGTATTACATGAACCCGGTCAATGTATTCAAACATTATCACAAAGGTTAAACTGGTCAAGAGCAAGCCGACGGCAATGATTTTCTTTGATGTGTGAATCAACGACATTTTAAATCGCTCCATTAAAACACAGTGAGGCTATCCCATAATGCACATTTTAAACGCGAATCGTATCCGTTGTAGTATTAAATTGCAAAAGTATTGAATTACTTGGGTGACATTCATACACTGCAAGGTACAAAAGACACAATTCAACTTATTAAGATAATTTGAAGCGTTAAAGATATAACACATATTTTACCTGTTACCTGTTTTAAAGGGTCTGTACTCCGTATGATAAAACAGCGAAAAAAAAGAGAAAATTTTCGAAAACTGACATAAACTTGGTATCGATGTGTACAATGAATTGGAACTTACTAACTGATATACATGAAATTACAATTAATTAATTTTTCGCAGTATTTTTCCATTAAAAATATTTCTAGGTATGTCTAAATTGTAGAATTCATTCTTTATGCGTAATTGGCTAGTCGATGTTATCACGTGATATGACCATGTTAGGTATATACCTTAAATATTCCAAGTGTTTAGAGTAAGCCTACATAGCACAGTGGATACAGCACTGAACTGCAATTTTGGCGACACCGGTCGAACCCGATCTCCGACTCGATTTTTTTAATGTTGGTATGTTTTTTTACAATTATGATATCAAAGGCTAAAACATTCTATTAATAACTGACCGGAGATTCGTTACAGAAAATAAAAAAATTGGTGCCAATCTGGTGTACAGTCCCTTTAAGAGATTTACAGCCTTCCTCTTACAAGGAGATGATATTTATTATATTTAGATATTTATATTTGATAATGTATTGGTATTCATCGTATTGTTTTAAGTAAATGTCAAACTCATAACCATTGATGAACATCTAAATGAAAATCATTAGAATTTGAAAAATCTGAAGTCCTATCGAGTTTTTGCATGAATCTGTTAAGGCTTTCTCATGTAGGACTTCCGTCATTCAATACTGGTCATATGAATAGAAACTAAGAAGGGGTCCTAAAATTACAAACTTCTTGACGCATTATCTAAAAGAAAATAGAATATTACTGGTTAGTTGGAGGTATTCATTTGGAACTTATCGGCCATTTTCCATCGAAAACAAACTCGGATGTATGCCGGTACATCAGTAGTAGTAGTTCGTAACTTTTTAATAATAATATTGATTTATTGTAATGTTTTAACTGTTATTTTAGATAACTAAGATTGAATTAATTGTCAGTGAAGTTTTGCATACGTTTTGCATATTTCAACTTTTGCATTAATAATTAAGCTTCCATAGAGTAAAGTCATTGAGTGTATATGCTAAATTCAAATTACTACGTGATCTACTTGCAGCGTAGTTAAATGTAAATATTTCTTACATTGTAAGCCGTCCATATACATCCCAGGTTGTTTCTGATGGATAATTGCCGAGGTTTTCCGAATAGGAGGTATAGATTACAAGTTTATTTTAATGTCTCATAATTGGATTTTTTTTTTCTTTTGCCGTGTAAGTGAAACAACTGTTGTATATCGCGGATACCAATTTTGCTCATTATCTGTGATTTGCTTTGAGATGGAAATTATAAAGATCCTTCTCCACGTAAGAATTATAACTGAATGTGAGATGACTATGCCTTTTCAATCGGCCATGGATAAGAAAGAGAAATCTTGCTACAGACTCGGACATAGGATTACCGGTAAGCTCAATACAATTCATAGATTTCCCCTTGAAAAACGTTGCTAAGCAGCGTATCTTATTATCAAAACATCTCGGTTTTCTTGAACGCCTAGCTTTAGTTGAGTAAAGTAACCATGTATATTGAATGTGCGCCAATCCTACATAAACACAAGTTATTGACGAGCTTTTAAAATACCTGTAGACGTCTTCAATTCAATTACAGACAGCTCCAATCGAATTAATGATAGCATCAATTGATAAAAGATATCTCCAATTCAATTAAAGATACCTCAAAATTAACTATATTAGAAAGCTCTTCAATTAATTTAGCGGTATTTCCATTTCATTTAAAAAACCTTCCTAATTCAATTGGCTATATCTGTTACGCTTGGTTTACCCAGATGTTAGTGTTGGTTTACGTCATTTAAGACGTACCGGAATTGTATTACAATCCGTAACCGTTGGCGGGAAGATACAACTTCAAGATTAACAAGAAAAACCTATTTTATTAAACATGAACATACAAAAAGTTAATGGTAAATCAATAATGACATATTATTAAAATAACACATTGATGTTGATCCGTGTCCTAACAAGGAACGTGTAACGTGTTAAGACTGGCATATATAAATGGAGCAAATACAAACATTTTCCCAATTCATATAAATTAAATTTAATGTCAAGACTGGCATTTATAAATGAAGCAAATTTAATGGATTTCACCATCTGTTTACTACGACACCGATTATGTGTTGCGTTGTATAAATCTCTCATATGTTCAAAGGCTGTGGTATACGAAATGTAAAAGAAAAAATACAATTATAAATGAATAAGAGTTATGTTTACTTGTACAAAAAACACATTTTCGAAACAAGCCAATATTTAAATATGACACTTCATTTTTATGGCATCAGTCATAACTGTCCAAACTCATAATTATCTTCTCAAATTTCATTATCAACTCTCATCGGTCATGCGTAAACAGTGATACACGGTTTTTCACACCTTATCGAATTTTCTTTTAATTGTCATTGCAATTTCTACACCTTGCGAAAACACCTAGCAATTGTTTATTTATTTTGGAACACGCATTCGGGATAAAGTGTGAAATTATGACCTCAAGGGAGCCATAAGGTTTTGTGCATGATTTGTGTATTTGGGACCGGCTCGACTCCTCGACCTATTTAGGTTCGATGCAGCGTCAGTATACTTTATATGAAAAAAGAAAGAAAAATGTTCGGGACCGAGTGACCGCCAGTTCTCGAACAACCGCCAGTTCTCGAACGACCGCAGTTTGACTGTAACTTGAATTGAATTTAAATCATTTCAAGTTTTTGTATAAATTGTATTAATTAAGTATATTGTCTTAAATTCTAACTTCGTATCACCTCCCTCCTACTATAATAAAAAGGTCCTCTTTTTATATTAGATTTTAAAAATTAAACACATTTATTCAATTTAAACATTCAATTTAAAGGCAACAATGTCGGTCACATATAAAATCAAACACATGTCAAACATAAATACTCGAAATAAAGCGTTAGAAAAGTAAAAAGTAACAACAAACAACATTCTGCTAAGTATTCTCTATATTAGATAATTAGGGTTACAATCTAATAACAACCTGAAATCATTATTTCGATATTTATTTCTAAATTGTATCATGTTACCTTTAGATTTTATTATTGATAGTAAGAAATTTCACTGTGATTGATGAAAAAGATCAGCTTTGAAGTGTGTACGACATGCAAAACAGCCTCTCAAAAAATAGCACATATTTTATAACAAATCTCGCGCAGCTTGTTATTTTAAATGCCTTTTTATATTTGGAGTAATAAAACAATTCTTTTACATCGTAAAACGTCACACAACTTTTCTTTACTATTTCACTGTGGTATCTTTCTCTTCGTGTTTCATTTCTCTAATAAAGGGTTTTACTTGACGTTTTAACAAAGCATTGTAATTGTAATGTTTTATTGTGTATTGGCAAAGAAATGTGTTGCAGAAATGCCTTAAATATGATTCCGTAATTGGTTAATTTTCATATAACAATTTCGTCAGTTTCAAAATAGAATTATAGTGATTTAATTATCGATCATGTAATCGTCAATTTGGTATTGTAAAATATCAAATTTATAAAACACAATTAAATTAATCCATACATCTAAAAATATGAGTTCGATCATTTTTAATAATAAGTTTCAATGGCATTCGTTGTCTAATTCCTCTGAAAAAATATTTTAAATAGAAAATAAATGATTGACAAAGTTCAACATTTGATATTGATTATAAGTATTATTGTGATATTCGCATAGCACAGATGTTGATTGTGGTATCTGATCTAGCTGAAGGCTAGTCGGTCTTAAGAAATGCTTAAAATAATGAGAATACTTAGCAACTATTTCCAAATCTGTTGATGCAAAAGCTACGTCAATATTTTAAATATTTGTTGTGCACCCCGATACCGGATGCTACACTATATCATGCAATTTATAAAACAAATATTTTTTGTGATAACTAAATAAATTCTGGAACAATTGTATATAACTAAAAGAGCTATGTTTTGACCTTAACATAAAAAAGAACATATTAAACAAGCAAATTGATAAATCCGGATGTCCGTGACTTTGAATAGGTGCTTGTTAATCAGATGTATAAAATAAATTAATTTATACAATGATAACACATTCAATGAAATAAGTAATGAAGAACACAAAAGTTTTATAAAACTATCCAACACGATATCACCAAAGTTATAAACAATCCAACAATAATGCTAATATTATTTTTAAAGAATGAATAAAGAATACTAGTCAAAAGCATGTACGTGAATAATATTGAGTTACCTTAAAATTATGTGTGAAGAACAATCAAGGATCGATGTCCACATTTTTCCTACCTTTTTTATTTTTAAATTCTTGTTATATAGTAATAGTTCTTCATTGTTGCAATTTTAAAGTCGAATAATTCATTTAAAACCGAACAAAACCACTACATTTAATAGTTTCGGTCAATATTCGGTCAATATTTAACATTAACACATATCTATTACGTTGTTGGACATTAATAAGTTGTTGACCAGAAACTCGACCAAAACAATTAAGTTCATGATACATCGCGTAGAAAGTCATAATGTGACAAATTATGAAATAGCACGTTATATTTATTGTATCCACATCAATATGAACATTAAGCACATGTGTAGAATGTTGATTCGCCTCACATAGTGCGTAAAAACAACAACATAACATTGGTCGTTATACCGGTACGAACAAAATGGAAAACAATTTATGTTTATATTCTATGTACAGTCAAACCTGGTTGAACGGTCACCTGCTTTAAATGGCCACCTGCCTTAACGGGCCACTCCAAATTCCCCCCGTACGTTTTTACTATATAATGTACGTGCATTAAGCGGCCAACTGTCTAACGCGGCCACGGCCACTAATTTTTGTCCCCATGAAGCCATATAATCACTAATTAGCGGCCACTAATCCCTTGTCACTGACACTTCCGCTTATAATTTTTTCCAATATACAGCTTTAATTGCGCATAGAAGTTTACGGAAAAGAACGACGGCCTCGGGTATCTCCGTCATCCAATGAAAATGAATATTGCATCACACGATTACCATGCGTGTTTACTCATCGATAAATCATGTTTATAACACGTCGGCGAATGTTTTGATCAGAATTGACACAATCAATGACACAATTAATACGATAATTAAATAATTAAGATAAGAAGTTAATTATTAAATAAAGACAAAAACAACGGTTTATTATGAATTCACAGTGTGCATTGTCATTCGACGGCGTGAAACGAGTTACGATTTTTATTCACTTCAATATTATTTTTTCTAAGTGCACGGATTTATATTTCTACGAACAGATTTTTACAATGCATTGTTCTTGATATTTTTTTTAACTTTCATTATGGCTGAAAAAAAGACTAATCGAAAGTGTTTGACTCTAAAAGAACGTGTCGAGTGTGTAAAGTTATTAGAAAACGGCCGTAATGCAAGAATGTTGCCATGGATTTTAACTGTGGACGGACTCAAATCAATTTCTTACTTAAGCGTAAGCGTGAAATTGTGGAGGAATATGAAAGCAATGGAAATCCAAAGGCAAAAAGACGGAGTAAAATTACGGGAAATGTGTATGCACATGTAGTTGTGTAAATGTGCAGACTGATCTGTGGTGTGTTTTGTTAATGCTATGCATCAACATTTATTTAATATACGGACTACTTTAAAAAGTGAACTAAAAATGTGTATGTACATGTAGTTGTGTTAATGTGTAGACTGATATGTGGTGTGTTTCGTTTATGCCTTGTATCAACATTTATCTAATGTATTTTATTTATAAATTTGAAATAAAGTTTTTTATCTATACACATGTATTTGTATTCAACCTTCTTCAATAATATTGAAACAGATGTTATTGATTGTGGTGTGAGATGGTGGTTAAGATACATACTCCATCTCCGAATAAAGTATACGGTGATCATTGTGCATTCACTTTTGCTTGAAATAAGAGTATTTTACAAGAAAAACAACAGCAGCAACAACAAAAACGACAAACACACCAGCAACCTCGCTATTAATCTCAGTCTATACTTAACTCAAAAAATCTTGTTCGTTCCATATCTAAATCGATATATCTGATTCAAGTCAAAATAGTGTAAGAATAAAAAAAAGGAAATTGATTATTTGTTTTATTTAAATTTGAGTCAGATGGTAACATATATATTTCTTATATCACCGTTGCAATTGTGATTGCTTTATATCGTTTGTCTTATATGGTTACAGTTTAACTTGTTCCCCTCTTTTTTCAAGACAGTGCAAGGCAAATATTTCGCTTGTCGTTAGCTATTCTCAACATGTATTCTAAATATTATCTTTTCTGTTCTTGCACTCCAAAAACTAGTTAAACGGAAAGTTAGAAAGCAGGACGAGTTTCGGTTTGAACATAGAAAAAACATGCCAGAGATATCATAGATTTGAATCTGGCAACGAAGAGCAGTATAACGGATCATTTGAGTATGATCCATTTGAATGATGTACACATCAGTTTTGTTTAAAGTAACAATTCTGCCTCGATATTAAGAATGGTAAGTCTTATTCCACTTGTTGAAGAATAATGTTTTTTCTCATGCCGCACTTTACTATGCTAGATTATGGTAAGAGCCAAAAATCTTCTTACGGTGTCCTTAATCAGCATGTTCGAGGCGTGCTTGAGTATTTTAGTCTCTTGCATCATAAAATGTTGACATTGTTAAGGCGGTTGCCGTGAAGATAGGTTTCGTCAAAGATTCCCTGACGAAAGACTGAACAATAACATAGAATGATTCTTTTCTTGATGCAGACTGATCTACAATTTTTATTTTACGTCGTGTCAAAACAGATCTCTGAATTTAGAACCCTTTCACTGAGTTACAATTAAATACCTCAATACCGAGCATACATCATACGCTCAGTCTTTGAGAAGAAATTCCTCGTAGTTATCACAATCACTTGATCAATACGATTTGTTTAACAGGTATCATTTTGATATCTCTTTTCTTTCATAGAAGGTGGATATTGCATGACGGTTGACGGTTTGTATATATTCACCATGCTGTTTATGGGAAAGAACAAACAACGATGCCAAAATCAAATGTCGGAAAACAAACGTCACGCAATGTGACGTTTGAATAAAGTCTATGCACGTTTATGTAGATGACGAATAGGAACCATGACTTTCATGTCACCTTGTGCTAAATAGAAAAAAAAAGAGTAAAATATGATTAAGCAAGTCGTGATTTTATTGGCTGCATCGACAATAGTTCTTAAATTTAATCATTAAACGAACAAAATAGTAATCTCTTGTGAATAGAATGACACGTTAAGTAGTAATGTTGTGTAGGATTAATTGCGTCCTGATTTGCGTTTAGGATATAGTTATATGAAACCTCAAGGGTGTTTGTCGAGCTTTTTTTGCGAATAACTGCATAATTTACATACCATACGAAGGTAAGGAATGTATATCAATAATTATTGTCACAAATTGCCAGTTGTCAGTTGTACCAAACATATATATACACAAAAAACATAACCCAGGACTTTGTTTTAACTCCATTATATGGACGAATATTGTCATTAATTAGGCGGTCTGATGCTTAAGTGAACTAGGCTTTTAAGATCATAATCAGCGAAGAAAGTTATTGTTCATTTTATACAATGGACAGGAAACTCCTTATGATGCAGTACATTACGGTATAAATGCCTAAACGAGTCGGTTGTTTACGATTTCACGCATCTGTCATGCTATCGATGTGCAATATTTCCTCATTATACTATTAATACTTCACTATAAAACAGTAGCTCTAGTAACAGTCCATGTTGCAACGTTAGCTTCTTTTTCATCATCAGCATTAGCATCAGTATCAGCATCATCCCCTTCGAAGAAGAAGAAGTAGAAGAAGAAAAAGAAGAATTAAATCAAAATAGGGAAATATCAGAAAAGTAGAAGGATTTTAACTTTTGGAATAGCAAAAACCCCTTTCTGACTTAATCTTGTCCTATGTGAATGTACAGTGTCTTGGGAGATTGTCTCCCATGTAGTCCGGGACTATGCCAATTTGTCGACAGGTAACTAGTTCAGTGAGTTAAAGTGTTCGGGGACAATGTGCGACCTTGCATCAAGATCCAAGACATACTTCATTATTTTATTTTGGGTTTGGAGCCTGGCTTAAAGTAAATTGATCAGACCATGATACCAAATAGAACAGACATAATCAAAATTAAACAGAATTAAGGCCATGACAAGGAGTTTCTTGGTGTGTTTTGTAAGGTAACCTTTCCTCCGATATAAATATATTTTAACTTAACATTAGCTTGTTTAATATGGAATGAGCCTTAAATTAAATAAATAGGGTCTGATCAATTTTGCGCCAATATATTAATCAGCACAAACTTGTTCAATAGTGGTATTATTCCATGTACTATCAAATGTTGAGTTTAACCTTTTTTAATGTTTAGACCTAAATAAAACTAACTCAGTTTTACCTAAATGAAGTGACAACTTATTATAAACTAACCGACAAGATGCAGGTCATCTTACAGGGATGTGGCCACAGAAAACTTACATTTACCTGAAATAATTATGCCAGAATTATCAGCACATAACAAGACCTTGTAAACCACGGCTGATATATCGTTAACTTAAATCAAAAATAAAAGTGGGCCTAGTTTGGAGCCCTGAGGAACTCCACATGTAGTAGGAGCAGTAGCAGACTGTATACTAGAGACTAGTTGCTTTTTATCTGAAAGATAAGATTAAAACCATCCTAAATGTCATCAACAAGTCCTGCTGTTCGACGCTTCATAAGAAGGATCGAGTGGTCCATTGTGTCGAAAGTCTTTTGGAGGTTATAAAGAATCATACCTACTTCGTGACCTTTGTCCATCTCCGTCCTTAAGGAATATGTTGTAGATGTACTATTACTCCCAAATAAGATTGACCACAATTAAAACGATTGTTTTAATATACCTAACGGATAGATATAGGTCGAAAACGATGGTTCTTATGAAGGATAACGAGTTTTATTTGAAATAAATGTGCAGAAAACACTGTATTTCTACCTTATGACACTAAGATAGATCACAATAAATATTTTAGTATTCACCAATTATATATTTTTTATGCATTTCAGCTATTCAGCTACACGGTTACAATATTGTTATCAGTAATTAGTATTTTCAATAATTGCATAATTAAATAAGTTGTTAAAGGTTTATCACTCAAAATTTATGTTTGTTATACACGTGTATTAAATAATTTTGAATAAGAGTGTCACTTTAAATGTTTCTGTTGAAAAGCCACTTCTCAACACTGACTGAAATTTATACAATTTATTGTTAACCTTGAAGTATGTTTCAACTTGGTCATAAACAAGCCTTTTATAAATCTTTGATTCAATACTTAGAATAGAAACCGGGCGGTAGTAACCTACAAACGTTTTGTCATTCCTTTTACATATGGGAACTACTCAGGCTGATTTTCGATCATCTGGATCATCCCTGAAATGTGAGCAAAATTCATAATTGAATAAATAAAAAAATGATCATATGTGAAGAAAAAAAGAAAATCCTCAAATTTCCTAAACAAAATCACAAGGGTAGTGTATGGCTTATCGAAAAGGGTTTCTACAAAAAAAACATTATGTTTACAAATAAAACGCACAAAAATATCAGCTCTCGCAGTAAACTTATGACGGAAAAAACATCTTAAACAGGGTTTCAGATATCGTTAATAACAAAAAAAATGTCTCAAAATCTTTAAATGGCCATTCTTGTCTTATATCTAAGTACAATAGTGATTGTTAACAGTATTGCTCATCGCGATTCTATGATGATGTTTTTAAAACAATTGGTAAAATAAGAATGTCTCTAGCAGCTGTTTGGGCAGATACACTCAATGAATTGTTGCGATCTTACCGAAGCCGTTGATATAATGGCACTACTTTGAATAGTACTTGCCTTCTGGTTTTCAAGGATGAATTCTTTATAAGAATATAAAGATGAATGTCGCATCCTTACATAACTAAGCGTTCATTCATTTGATTAAACAATTGCAGATTTGTTTCAAATTAAAACTGTTTTTTTTTCAATCGTTTGGTTCACTCGAAAAGTTTCAAAGTAGGACTATAACGTCACTTATTTCTAAATTTACTTAGGAATATCATTTGATTTTAATAGCAAATATATATTGTATTTTAATTTCTTATAATGTTTTCTTTGATTATTGCCAGAGTTAGTACATTCATGATTTTCATTATGAAACGTTATGATCACACAGTTTAAAACCTTTAATTTGCTAAGGCAGACTGTGTTGGATTTTTATGGTTTCAAACAATAACTGCATTATATCTTTGAAAGCTTTTATCATAGTTCCCTAACATACTTTCATGAGATTTACCCTTCACCCTTTTACTTTATTCGAGATTATTGGGATAAGAGTGAGGTTGTGCACACAAATTAGTTTAAACCCCCAGTAAATTTACATTTTAAACTTGACCACATCTGCCCAACCATCTTCAAGCTCCGTTCATTATATATCCCGAAAACTATTGCGTTTGCCCTGATTTCTACTCTCTATCTGTATATTGTTGACTTATCATCCCATAATTTATATCGTTTATTTGAAATAGACCCTTGATTTGTGAAAATGTATTTGTATCAAATACTAAAACATCATCTGGCCAAGTACCATTATGATTTGATGTGTCATTATTAGTGTCGTAAATGCATCGTTTTACAAATATTTGAATACTGAAAACCTGAACAAACTCTCACTTATAAAGCTTATGTTTTAATCTTCCTACACATTCCAAGACCATTGATCCTGATATAAACATTGTTGAAAACGCCAAATCTTATATTGTTTAAACACTTGCTTACAGAACCAAATTTCACGTATTTCAAGCTCTTTCTTTGATATTTAATGTACACTTAGTTTTATGTTCCAGAAGGGTCACCGATGAAACATATTTCATAGGTCGTTATCAAGAGTACCATGCAAGATCTCTTTCTTTGTTATTGAATGAACTCTCTATAATTTTATGCTACAGATGGGTCACTGATGAATAATATTTAATTGATCGTTATCAAGAGTACTTCGCAAGATCTATTTCTTTGTTTTTGAATGTACACTATAAAGTTTCATGCTATTGACGGGTGAATTGTATTTAATTTCTGATCATTATGTATGTGTTGAATGAGTTAGAACAGTTGCTCATGATCAATTAATCCATTTGAAGAAGATGTGTAAGACTGGTTGAAAAGTTTTCAAAGTTGATTATACCTTTAAAAATTGGTTCTACTTCATACTTCAATGTCTTTAAAATTGTCCTATTTACATATTTATGCTGCTGGTGATTGAGTTAACCTTTTTCATTGCTAAAATAAAAGCCACTTTTGTTCTGACACCAATATTTTTTTCAAGTTATGATTTCCCAACCAATGTTAACTTTGGGTTTTAACTTTGGTTCGAAATATTTGCAATGTTGTGACATTTTTTGACGTCTTTGTGATGTTTTGACCTCGGATGAATTTCGACCCTTATTATTGTTTCAAAATGTAAAGTCAACTAATTATTTTTTATTTAGTTTTGTGATTTTACTCACATACTCAACACTTTCAAATAACAATTTGATAGTTAACATAGTATGTCTTCCCAATTCATTTCATACACAGGCGTTCACGCAGTATCCTCACATAAGGCTGTAAAATATCCATTTCCTTATGGATATGTATTGTTAAGATATTTCATACTATAATATATTATAATAATGTTAAGTTATCGACTTTGATGGTTTAACACAATGTGAAACAACCATACCAACATATCGACCGTAGAATGTGTAAGGCACTTAGGTAATTTATTAAAAATAAACAACGCGGCGGACAATGATGAACATTTGATAGGTGTTAAAACAGATAAAGACTCGGATGAGATAGAATACTTTATTTAATACAGACAAAAAGGAAGATGGGGTTACACGTTTCATTAAACACCTGCAGCCAATTGTATAAACGTGGATAAGTCCTAACCAGCGGTTATCTTTTGGTTATCTCCTTGGTTTGGTCAACTTATCCGAAAACCGATTTTATAAAAATCAAGGTATCCTAACCAGCGCGTGATTCGGCTAACTTTTGGACAAAATTTAACCGACCTCTGGGAGTTTGGTTTACTGACTTATCCAAAACAAAGATGGCTGACCAGACATAACTAAAAGCTCGATTCCCAACTACTTTCGACGATTTTACAGACACATGGACTCTGCCTAAATAGAAAACAATTGTATATCATCGATATCCATGATAGTCATGAATTTAGAGGTAAGAAAACGTCCATTTCTTATTTGTGACCTTATTTATGTGTGAAACTTTTCCACGCAACCATGAAACAAAACCAGTGACAACAAGCTGCATTTTGAGAACAATATTTACCTTGTTAGTGTGTGCATATTATTCCAAAATCTTACACAAGTACGACACTGGGTCGAGACCAACAATTGCTTGCAGGTCTTGCCCTTACTATGTATAGATATACCCTCGATTTAAACATATTTTGTTTCATTTGCACATATTTACAATCAAAATAAACCGCGTGTAAACATTGAGAAAAATTGACAGCAATGGCGTCATTTTCAAGGAATCTTACCCATTCTAAAGTCTATTTCAACTTTCTCTTAATACACCCTGGTCGAAGCACCCAGGATTATTATTGCTACTGTTCAGTAGTATGTAATTATATTGGAAACACATGAAATGTGTGTGTGTGTGTGTGTGTGTGTGTGTGTGTGTGTGTGTGTGTGTGTGTGTGTGACCTAAAGGAGTAAATGTAAGCATAATTGTGATTTGAGACCTTATCCTTCGAATAACATGTCATTGATAAAAAGATAGATATATGATTTATGATTTATCACATATTGTATATTATAATATAATGTTTCAGTTGAGTGATTTTACCAGCCAAAGTCAGAACAACCAGTGTTGTAAAGATCTACATAAGTCTGCTAGGGAATGGATCCGACACCAGATCAAATATATCAAGAGCAGTGGGATAATACATAGCATTATCAGGTAAGTTTGTTAACAAAACTATATTGTGAAATTGAAAACATATTCCAAAACATATAGCAGTATACTCAGTGAAGTCATTTGAACAAAAGCAAACAAATTTATTTATTTATAATATTTGGCTACTTCATATATCAACTTTCATTATTGACAATGAACAAAGATATCATATAATAAAGGGAGAGCAATAATTTATAGGAATAATTAAGAATGCCTACCCTACCACATGTTATGGGTAGGATGTTGAATATCTGTCTGTTTGTCTGTCTGACTGCCTGATGTCAAATACTCTGTCTTGAATTCTCCCCTTAAGGGAAATGTGATCATTTTTAATGGAGCTGTTCAGGAACATTCAAATGTAAAGCATGGATTTCCATACTTCTGCTTTATTGCTTATTGAATAATTTTAAAGTTGAACATTGGAGTATTTGAACATTGAAGTATTATAGAGACCAAATTGCATTCTGTTGCATATAATGCATGTTTTGACATTCCATTTCTTGTAACTTATATAGGTTAGTTTTCATGATGTTTTAAAGGGGCATTCCCTTCATTGGCAAAAATATCATTCATCTACCTCTAAAATATGTTCAAATGACTAAACACACATACATGATTATTATGATTTAAAATACTCATTTTTGTATTCTTCAGATTGCAGCCACTGGAGGAACAAGTTCATCTGACAGACTCGTTTTAGGAAACACCACAAAATAGAACTTAGAAGTTCATGAGAGGAATAGGAGACGTTTCAAATTGCTGCTACAAGAGGGCTTAATTGTCAACGTCCTATCTTGTATTGACAGGGATAAATTAAAAATGAGTATTGTTAATTATTATATTTTCATTACATTTGTTAATTTGTTATATTTTTCTTGCATTTAAATTAACACAATAATGGGTAGTACCAACAGTGTAATATTAAAGAAATAATAAATACCACTTATCATGTTGAAACAATGTTTAGTTCGTTTATTGTTTATAATTGGAATGTACCAAAATAGTCATTTTATATTTAAATTTCACTATTAATAGTTTCTCTGTAAACTATTCAATTGACAGTTAAATGCTCGATTGGAATATAAACAATAGCAATTGATATTTTTTGAAATTCACTGCATTTACTGTAAAATAGTTTAAATAAAGAACATTTTGCCTAAATGATGAATGGTGGGTTAAAAAACAGAGTTTTCTTATAATAAATATGATAAAATAAATAAATTACTACCAGATTGTGTGTAGTTTTGTTGACTTGTTGTTATTTTGATAAATTTGCATGTCACTTCAACAATAACATTAAAGATTTGATTAATGTAATCTTAAATACATGTGTATGTTGTTACTCATTGACTTTATATTTATTTACATATTATATAGTTTTATTAAAATACTTAATAAAACATTAAATTATATTCCATGTATGTTTATTTTGTGGGCCTGGAAGGTGGAAATGGAATTACATAATGGTTTATCTAAGGCCATATAGTGAATACGTTAAGTGTGATAGAATATTATGCTGAGAGGGTTAAATTTTAAACTAATAATTTGTACTGATACCAAAAGGCAACTATAATATAACTGAGTTTAAAATTAAATAATAATACCCATATTCTATTACAGTCAAAGTTACCATTTTGAATAACATATAAAACTAAACGTTTTGATGTCAACATAAAAAACATGAAAATTATATCAAATAAGTATCAATAGGATTGGCCCCATACAAAACTCATTTGATTTTTTCAAGGACAAAGTTGAAACTGACTATACATTCCTTAGATGGCATCTTCAGAAAAAAATACAGTTGAATGGACGATGCCATTGCATTTTAATCAAAGTGATACTTTTTATTTTGGGTTAGCAAATACAATTTATTGGCAGCTTGTATTCACTTAAAATTTATTAAGGTATATTGAAAAAGATTATATCAATGATGTTTGCATGTTCATGCATTATTAGTTGCTGCAATATCAACCCTACTGTGCAAAGTAAAAGTTCAACACCTCTGTTTTCGGAATGAGCTAATTCATTGAGATGTTGTTTGTGTAATATTTATCAAACTATCACTGACAGAAGGAGCTATGTACCTTGTTGACAGTTTTTTCAGGTATTAGGTTGAATATTTACCATTTTGATATGTTGGGCAGATTGTTAAAATATCCGACGATTTAGATGTATATATGCACCATTTAGAAGTAGTTCTCACAATTTATAAATTAATATATAGTAGTATCCCAAGGGCACGAAGATAATGCAAAGTATGTCATTTTAAAACTGTGATTTCTAAGAGAATCCACGACCCCAATTTATCCCAAAGACATATTATATTAATCCTAACATTAACAAGTTAAGAATACTCATGCAAGCATCTAATGTTGCTATAGTAAAAGGTGTCTCTACATATTTGTACCATGCATTTAATAAAAGAACAGTTCGATTTGAAAATTTGTACTGTTGCACAAAATTGTAAATTAATACTGTGTATCTGTACATTGAAATCAGCCAGTGGCCTTATAGCAAATAAACTTTGTGATTGTAAAATCAGTCGGAATGATATGCCAATTAAAATAAAAAATCACGAGTTGAATTTTGTTCTTGACAAAGAAATAAAATAATGCAATTCTGCGACAATGATTGAGAGTTCTTTTTAACACATTTCGTCCGACAATAATTGCCTTTGTTTTATCTGAAATGGAAATAAACATAGTAAGAGAAACACACAAGTCATTTAAGCTCTTTCTTTCATATTAAATTCATGCCATGCAGTTTCAGAAATTACAGAAAGGTCGACGACAAATCGTATTTAATCCATTGTTAACAAACGTGTTTGGAATCATTTAAAAAGAAGTATTCGATTACATCAACACGAGATTGTAGACTTATTTATTATTTACAATTTATACATCTAAACTACCCTAGAAGGACAACTAAAGGACAGAAGACGCAAGCATAATGTCACCTTTTTACATGATGTTAAATTAAATGGCTCATGCCTTACGTATCGTCTATGATGCCCTCCCGTGTTGGAGATATCTGCAACATCCACTGCAGATCTAAGCTGCTGTCCAACTCTTTTCTTCCGGCTACTTTCTTTTCGTGGAATGCCCTTCGCGACAAAACTCGATCATCCCAATCAATAAACCGGTAAACAAGGTCACTCGTTGTAGAAAATGGAAATATGACAATGGGAACTATGAACAGGAGAAATGGTTAGGATATCGAAGGAACTGAGTTTAGGTGTCAATAAATCCAATTTGGGTAGAATACTTATATAGTGCATAATGGAAAGGTAGTAGGGACAACACAGGAAATTTGATAGCGTATTGGACATATCACTAAGTGAACTATCAAGGGGAGTCTCGTGTCTTGAACTGGGACCTGGATTAGGATTAATATCACCAGACAGCGGAACAAATTATGCGACCGAGTTAATACTACCATGGAAAATATAAAGCACAAGCAGTGTTTTGTGAAACTTGCATTTGTACTAAACGTTTCATATGCCATGTGACTTAATGTTCAATAAAGGAATGAATTGCAGGCTTGGTGTCATTATCGGTGTTTGAACGCAATTGGACTGGTTCAAGTGTGTGGAGTCCGTTCATATCCCCGATAATGACATCAATCCCACAATTCATTACTTATATATACACGAATAGTTCATTATTTTATTAAAAAAATGCTATAAAATAAACAGAAACATTTTATTGAATGACGTCAAATTAATCCAATGTTTTCACAACTGCAACATGCTATTTATCAACTACAAACCTATCCCTTTAATTTATATAGAAACCTGTGTTTACAGACATGTACCGGTATGGTGTCACACTTACCATCATATCTGCTGTACCAATACATCATTTTACAAATGTGTATATATTGAGAACATAAACAGCCCCTAACATATACACTTTATTCTATAATCGTCATATACATGTTCTAAAGGTATTTTGATTCTTACAAACATGGTGACAGTAGCAAAGAGATAAACATTTGCTTAAAGTATCAAATTTCACGTAATTCAAGCTCTTTCTTTGATACTGAATAGACGCCTTATAGTTTCAAGTAACAGAAAGGTTGTCGTTTAAACTATTTACCTAATCGTTATCACGGGTGTTTTGGATGAATAAAATCTGTTGCTCGGGCTCAGTTTACATTTTTCAGAATGTCTGTTACTGATGAATGGGTACTGAACTTAATTTTCTTTCATGCTTTACGATGAAATATGGGATTTTAACAGTGAAATAAAATCAGTGAAAATATCAATTTGATATTTTCACTGCAAAATAAGGAGTGAAAATATCAACTTTCAGAACTACTTTTAAATTCCTTTGTTGTAACATGTACTTGCCTTGGTCAAAACAGAACACTGGACTTCAGTAAATTATGTCAAAAAATGTTTAAAAAAAAATAAAGAAAAGTTTTATAAAATTAATTTAAATAAATATATAATTGGAAATTAACAACTTACCTTTTATTTCCGGTTATCCCGTTTATCAAACATTTTACTGATCTTTGAAGCTGATTGTTCGAACATTTGCTTTCATACAAAACAAATTACAGACAATAACAACTGTTCGAACATAAATAAAATTTTATATCATAGTTCAAATGTATTTTGAACTGTTAACCGTTGTAGTACGTAAAATTAGCTTCCTGGAGAATTCACACAACAATTTACAGATAGATCCGATATTTTTTACCCCACCCACACCTCAAAATGTGTCAACAAACTAGCGTGGCATTTACTCTTTATCTGGAAAACAAACATTTTAAAGCGAAACAGACTGGTCTCTGACAATAAGATGACTGAATATTAACTAACTATAAAAACACGCGTCTTAAACTATGGAAAAATGGTTAAATCCAATGAGTATCCACATTTGTTTTGCTAACACATTTGACCTTCCAGATTTTCATTCTAAAATAGCGGCGTAGTAATTTGGTTATATATTCATGCCCATCTTAAAATAAAAAGTGTTTTCATTATTTTTTGGAACATATGTGCACTAATAATACTTCATTGTTTACTGTTCATAACGCTTTGCAATAAAAAAACGAGCGAATATTAAGCTATGAGAATGAATAGCAGAGAACTATTTTTCAGCAAACCGAAAGTAGAAAAGTTGACAGCTATAATTATTCATGAGGGGCGACCAACGGGTAGCGGCGTAAAGCCCAACCTTTTCAAAAAAAGGGGGAAATTCAGAAATAAATAAAAAAACAAATAAAACTCTGAAAATAAGCATAAAAGAAACAGAAAATTTGTTTATTTCAGTGTAAGATCGTATTTTAGTTCACTCGTGATCATAAAAAAACTACATTTTCACTCGTGGCTTCGCCACTCGTGAAAATATGTTTTTCTATGACACTCGTGAAATAAAATACGATCTTACACTGAAATAAACAAATATCCTATATATATTTTTAATTATACTTTTGTATACTTCAAAGTCTTCAAAAATAAGGTCGCAAAACAATTATACTGTTTTTGTTTGCTTTCATTGCTGCAATCATATCCCTTTTTTATTTTGTAACCGATTGTTCTGGTTTGTGAAGCTATACCTGCGAAATCCAAATGTTTATCCAAAATTAGCTTTGTGCATTAACTTAGATTCGGACAATATGCAATTTTGGGACATTATTTCATGTAAAACATTAAACAAAACTTACATTATTTGTCAATAAATTATTTTTGACCTTTATAAATAGATCGACATTCTCAATACAAGCTCTGTCTTCAAAGAGATATGCGATTTTACAGTCATGTGTCTTCAATTAAATGTATTAATTGTGTCTCCGATTAATTTACTTCAAAACTTTTAACTATGTATTTGTGAAATTTGCATCTATCACTATATTATGTTCTTATGTTGCTTGTTCATCAAATGTGATGATGGGTTTTTACTTTGATTATGGTATGTTAACTTACCTAGATGATGAAAAATCCAATTTTGTGATTTATTTTGACGTATATTTAATATATAGCGAAATGCGAAATGTATATTTAAACAACAAACGTCATTGCTGGTCGTAGAATATAGAGAAAGTCACATGAAAGTGTGTAGTAAGTTAAATGGTCCGAAACATTGCGTACAATAACAGCATGCAATTGTATGATAACAAATATACTCATAATAGGTTGAACAAATCACGAACTATTAGGAAAATGTCACCAAATTTAATTATTTTTATATCCCCTTACAGACAAAAATGACACGTTTTTAGTTAAAAAAATGTCCCCTTAATATGCATACACATTACATCACAACCTTTACGCTAACCCTAACTCAGTACAAAATGGGTTATATTTCAAAACTATTCCAAACTTAATTCTAAAACGTCTATAGCATAATTTTTTTTTTTCTAGTTCGAATTAAACAAAACGGGAATATATCTTAATTGTAAAAACAAACGTGGCTTTGTGTTTTAAAGCTTCATCTAGTTTTAAATCACACATATCAGTATGAAGATAAAATCGATGATGAAACATTAAACATCTTTATGGCCCTTACCCAAACCCTAGCCTGAAAGTACAACCAAGGAAGATGTATTGAAATAAGTAACCTTCATTAAATTCTACACTGTTGGATCAAAATACAGAAAAAAAAATGATTCCAATTCTCATCCACAATTAGACTTAATAAAGAAAACTAAACTGCAGTTATAAATAATTATTGACTAATATTCTATGTGATAAAGCTTGATGAGTACCAGTACAATAAAATTAAAGCTTAGTTCATTTCGTCTCCCGGGAATATCTCGTTTCCAACAGTTTTCACTGTATATCCCTTACATTTGAATTAATCTCCAAATACTATTAACGATTGTAGGGAAATAAACTCTTATTTTTATGTTATTGTAATAGTGACAATAATTTAGAAATGCAATCTGATGAAAATAAATACCATTGTGGTATGATATGTATGTATTGGTGTTTTTCAATATCAATATATCTTTACAAAAAATTATGAAATATAAAAACAAACAACAATAGTCCGTTTATTGAAACATATATGATTCACTCGTAATATATTGCAAAAACTGTTAGTTTTAGATACAGATGGTGAAAAACAGACATCATATTTTATAATCATATGACTACGGTCACAAATGCCAAGTAGTTAAACCCTTCCATAAATTTTGAGTGTACGCCATGTAGTGTAAGATTACCAAAGGGTTAACGATTAAAGATATTAAATAATTATTACCATTATTGAAACAGAACAGAAGAAACCAGATTATTAATTGTTACTTGAACATATACTGCTCATCGTTGTAATCAAGTATATTTTTATGAGCCCTGCCTCAATTAATTCATTTAAAGAAAATGAATTTAACTGGTTGTTAAATACTTAGTTTATATCAACGTTTATAAAGTGTTACTTTTATACTTTATAGTCATCAAGTCGATTCTTGTGACAATTTAAATTCTGTTTGTTAAAGTTTTTACATTGTTAGTTGCTGCAACAAAAAACTTGCTGTTATGTCGACAAATGTTGTGTATCGCATGTTATAAACTTATTGAACAAATGCTGACTTTTGGTTTCGACATACATACGAAAACTGTTATGGCGACAGATTTCAATATGTATCCGCTGTTTTAAAAGTTCTCCCTCGAATCATGTGTTCATATTTTCATGTTTTGTTGAAAACTTTTTCAAAATTTAACGTTCTGCAAAAATGCCTTTGGTGATGTTTGTATTGCGTATTATATATCACTAAAAAACTTAACTCGACATATTTGTAATTGCGTTCCACAATGTTCGAGTAACACTTAAGACCTCCATTCTTTCTTTATAAAATAAAGTTTTTCTGCCAACGATGAATTATTATACACGAGTCAACTATAGGTCTTGATATAGACGCAAAAAGAAGGAAAACAACAACGATATTGGCCCCTTGTTTTGAATGATGTCAGGTTACACACTATGTGGGCGTCTTTGGGCGCTTGTTTCCAGGATAGAATCGAGTCGATTCGGAACGTGTAACTCGCGTAAAACGCCCTAATACCGGGAACCGGTAGTAGAGTTGTTCGCTGTAAATCATGCACGCATCGTTATTAACTTTACTTTCCGCAATTTTGTTCTCGTGTAGTTCTCGGTCCTCCCGGTTTGTAGGTGGTGTGGAATTTTGACCCGATAACAATGTTCTTGGACTTTGTTCGTGTCGTTAAGGCGATTGTATCTAGGATCGGACAAAGAAAAACAAGAAGAACGAAGCGCCCAAAGACGCCCTGTGTGTTAAAATACACCTACTGTATACGAGTAACCCTTCAGAATGTTGTGCTTGGATACCTTTTAATAATATGTTTACCCAGTTTTGTCGCTTCGATAAAGATACTTGTAATTGGCTCTTGAGTTGTTACATAACATGAAAACTAATTATCTTAATTTATACGTGCTAATTTTCATTACTGACCACAGCACGAACATCAACCCCTTTTCTTTGATTTTCTACAATAATTGTGATAAGTTTCAAGAATTTTCGTGTTAGGTTGTTATAAAGTCTTGTGGTTTAACGCACTCCCTGCCGAAAAAACTTACTTCAGATGTAATAAATTTTCGTTCTGACCCAGATACGATCAAAATAAAATATTGTGATGTTTTTGTTTTACCTTTTTTTGATTTTTTCGCATTTCGTGTTCCAAAAAAAGCTTCATCTTTTAAAAAAGGCAATGTGTTACAAAGACGTAATTAACACTAAGAACCCTAACAGTTAGTGCAAACTCATATTATTGAACAGATTGGGAAAAGAATGAAATATATACATAAACTGACGTTGTAGAGACTATGCAACTTAAAAAAAAAGATGTTACAAATACAATCTGTTTTAAGACTGCCTGAAAGTTCAACCGTTATGAAATCGATTCTTAAAAATGGTAATATTGATGCTAACAGAATGTTATTATATTGACAGTCACGAAAAACACAAAATTGCGATTATTAACTTTGTTTTAACATTGATGATATTCTACAGCGTTTATTCAAAGCATAGAAGAAATATCAAATTCCATGTTCTGTAAGACGTGATATAGAAAACTATATTACAGTGATACATAATAAATGACCACTTTACTTTCTAATACCAGCCAAACTGAATACAAGCTTCGCTCATTTTATCTCTTGATAAGTATTGCGTTTCCCTCCATTTCTATTTTGGGAATTTTCTATTCTATAGTAATGAATAGTTCTCTTATTAGTAATGACGTTTGTTTAAAATAAACCCATTTGTTTTTGTAAATGAATTTGTAACTATAACTAAACATTCCATCTTGCCCAATATTATTATGGTTTGATGTGTTCGTATTGATGTTGTTCAAATTGAGTATTTTGGTCATTTTAAGAAAAAATGATCATATATCATATTCTGCCCGGTTAAAGCAGACAATAGAAGGCGACGAAACATTACTGTACATTCTTTATATTGCAGATAGCTTAGCCACGATACGGTAAAAACCGAAATGATACAAAGACAGAAAAATGCCATTTATAACTCACAATGACTATTTATTAATAACATTGATATTCGAAAAGTACATAATGTTTGCTTAAATTATGTATTAGAAGTAAAATAAACATTTGGAATTGAAGACTTAATGTAGTTATTTGTAAGAAACGAAGATGTGCGAATGCATTATAAATTTTGGTACGAACATATCGAGCTCGAAAACTTACATCAAGAAATTACTTTATTCAACAATATTACTTATCCAATATATGTAAAAATAAAGCTTGGAACATCAAACATGTAATACATGTGGGCCATAAAACCATCTTAAGACGAAAATATTGGAATACAGTTAATTTCATTGCCCACAAAATGGCGACTACACGATTCTCTTCTAAAGGTTACAATGCACTAATTTTACAACATTGGGTTTTAAACAACTAAAAGAATGATTGTCGAGCAAAATCCCCATCTGATATTTTGAAACTATCACTGTATAAATTAACTGAAAGTATAACTGTTTTTCATTATTTTAAGAAAGGAGGCGTAAGAGAAGATCACATGGTAAGATAATTAAGATAATTAATAGAAACATTAAAAGGAAACAACGTCGAACATTTAAAGTGGAGTTCAAAGTTCAAAACTTTTTTGTATGATATGGAGCAGTGTAATAAAATTATGTTACTTTCTTTTAGCAACAAAGGTATATACATCCTCAATTTAAACGGTTTATTCAGGAATAAAAATGTAGAAATTGTATTTCGCAATACTTTAAAAATAAAGAATGTTATAAATATAAAAAGCCTATTTGAAATTTCTAACTAATAAAGAAGTAGCAGAAGATGACATTTCAAATAGACTTTCCTCGTGTGATTGTATCGACTCAGTGTACCACTATGACCCTGTAGGGCATATTTCTACAGGATAAATTTAGTTTATTAAACACAATCTCCTTAGAAAACTGCTAAATAAATGTCCTTAATACCGAATAGCATCTAAAATAAATTTCCATACATGGCAATTAGAATTGACAGAAGCTTTAAATAAATATTGTAAAAACTGTTATAAAAGAGAAGAGGTTGAATTTAATGCCTTAATGCCGTTGATGAATCAAATATCGTCCATAAAAGATAAGAAAATATAGTTTTGTAACAATAATCGATTGGCCCTCCCCTCAAAGTCTATTTCGATAACTCCAAAGCTGATCGTGGATATCAAATCCCTACATAAAAAGTTGGTATCCGTTCCAGCTAACAAAGCAGCTTATAATGTAATCATAGTTTGACGTTTATATTATGTACACGCTATCATTTAAGAGTTACAATCTTCTAAAGCTGAGCTCCTAGCTAAATCGATGAACAAAGTTTTATTAAAAATCATATCTATTCTAATGTTAAATTTCAAGTTGCGTTGAATGATGATTATAAAAACATTGCAACAATACACTGGTAACTTAAAATGCATAAAACCCTTAACTTAAACATTGTGTATGATTGAGGTAAACCTGAGAAGAAAAGTGTGCCTGGTGTGGGGCTCAGACTCACGACCGCAGGAACACTAGCACGGCGCTCTTGCCAACTGAGTTAAACGGGCAGCTGGTCACACAGGCTAGACTCGTCCGCCCATTAAAGGGTGTGTCTCACAGATGATAAAATAGCCTAAAAAAAAAAATTATCGAAAAATATCATAAATTCGGCATCAATGTGTACAATGCATTGAAACTTACTTGCTGAAGTACCACATAGTTTACAATTTATTTAAGTTCAGCAATTATTTTGTATTTTTCCATTAATTTAAAAAAAGATTACTGGGTATGATTGGCTAGTCGGTGTTATCACGTGATATTACCGAGGTAGGTGTATAGCTTTATTATGTCACCCGATTACGGCGATTAGAGTAAGCCTTAATAGCTCAATGAGTAAGACACTAGACTTTAATTTTGGCGACCCCGGTTCGAAATCGGTCTCCCACACCCTTTTTTTACATTTTGGTACTTTTTTTACAATTATGATATCAAAGCGTAACACATTCTATTTGATAATTGTCCTGAGATTCGTTACAGAAAAAACACTTTTTTTGGTGCTAATCTTTGACACAGTCCCATTTAGGTCGACATGTAGGCACTTCTGCTCTTTTACTGCTGTCACGATTGTGGGTAACCTGAGTGTAATTATGCCCAGTGAGGGGATTTAACACCACAGCAGACGGAACTCTATAGCAACTCAGAGCTAACTGGGCGGCTGGTCATAACCCAAACACACTCAACTATTTCAGCATATATATATTGACACATGAATAATGACCAAATTTAAAAATTAAATATGTTTATTGAATTAATATTTTTGTCATGGCAGAGTGGGGCAGATGACTCGCGAATACTTTAAGCGATAAAGATGTATGAATAAAATTACAGAAAACCACTTCAGCCCGAAAAATGAAATCAAATGTTTAGTAATTCATAATATGTTTTTAGGGGAGGGTTCGGGAGGGGTTTTCCCTCCCTACAACCATCAAATCTGGCATGTTTAACCTGGTTTCAACAAGCATAATAATGTGAGTATTATAGATTATGAACCCGGGGGAGGTTTCAGCATTAAAGGCAGCGTTTCTTTTTAGCATAATTACATGATTAAACTATAGCTACAGCGTCTTACCGGTGATTTTTTACCAAGGTTTTCAGAAGGATACCTTTAGGCGAGATGAAATGTATTGACATGTCTCGCTTAAACTGGCACATATTTCCGCAAAGAATTTCTTTAAGTTAACCTCTTTTTAAAATTATTCAGCTGAATGCATGTATAAGCATGCAAGACAGTTTCAGACAAACTCTTTCCTACAAAGTAAAAAATGACATTTAAGTAATCAATTATTTAAATGGGGTGGGTTCGGGAGGGGTTTCCCCTTTCGACAAGCAATGTTAATAATACCCTTTTTCTCCTGCATATTATCAGAAAATGCGGGGTCATCAGTTCAGCACAAAACTGGCGGTTTTTGCAATATTTTTCAGAAGTTTTTAACATGCTTGTAGATCAGTGATTTTTCTTCGTGCAGTGTGCAATTTACTCTTCCTAACAGCTGTTTCGACTTGAGATAGAATATGGTCGAGAAATATTTTCTTCTCATTTTTTCTTTAAACACAATCTATATGAATTACTTAAAAAACGATATTGTTCATGTAAAATTAACAAGACATTCACAATGCCAGCTCTAATATAGTAAAGCATAGGCATAGCAAAATTCAAAACATTTTTATTATATATGCTTTGTGGTGATTTATAGACATTTATAAACAATAAAAATAATATCTCACTGTTTCAATCATATTGATATGTTTTTACTGTTTGAAATTTCAGCCAGCTCTCAAATAAATATTGAATGCCAGTGCTAAGAGGGCTGGGACACAATTTGAACAACTTTATTACCAAAATAATGTAACTTTTGTATACAAAGTATAATTGGTTGCCCTTCTTCAATAATTATAATTCAATGACATTTTATACACTTTTAGGGTCTAAAATTAAATTATTATGTTTGTGATAGATCGCAAAATATTTCAGTTCGTTACTCTTAAAATATAGCTTTTGATTCTCACTCAGTGAAATTCATGTACATCAATATTTTTACACTAAAACAAAACAAATTCACTATTTATTCTTTCTATAAGTTATCGCACATAGGTTATGGCATGTTACCATCCTCTTTATTTAGATTATCAGAAAATGTGAATGTATTTCAGTAGCTCAGTTGGTGAAGAACTCGCCCTATTAGCAAAGGTGTCCCGGGTTCCAGCCCTGCAATTGTCGTACATTTTCTGTCCCAATTGTACTTCAATGGATAAATTCAAATTCTGACAATAAATAATGACAATTTAGCAGGTGGAGCTATGATTCTATTTATGTCATGTATTTTCATTTCTCAGTGATTGAATTTAAAGCTGCACTCTCACAGATTTACGGTTTTTACATTTATTTTTTTTGCCTTGGAAAGAGCAATTTTTGCGTAAATATCTGCAAACCAATGATAAAAGATTGCTGATAAAAGATCTGATTGCAGATTTTTATATTTCCTTTAAATTATGCACCAGTCAATTGTAACCACGCCCCCCCCCCCCCAGGTCCAGGGGGATATCCGGGGAAATGGGCCGTGTATTTACTTTCCAGATGGCCCCGCAGGGCCGGGTGACCGTGGTGGTTTTGTCTTAGCGCTTAATTTAGCGGAGATTGGGCCTTAATATTGAGTCTCTGGGGTGCGGGGGCATTTGGCCGGGGTTTTACCACCAGTTCGTTTCCGCAGGGCGGGGCTTTTACACAGGGTTGGCTGGACAGAAAGTCAAAATCCTCGCTAGTCCCCGGACCTTGGGGGCGTGGTTACAATTGACTGGTGCATTAATGTTCTATGTTTTTAAACCGTTACTAACGGTTTATGAAAAATGAATAACAAATTATTTTTTTTAAATAAGATACAAATTTGCGATCAAATATTTTGTCTGCAGTCTTATATAACTTGTTTCCATGCATTTACACAAAAAATGGCCGTTAAAAGACAAAAATAAGAAAGTTGTCAAAACGTTAAATCTGTGGGAGTGCAACGTTAAGGGACACCAGATTGTACAGTTGCAAGAAAAAAGAAATAGTGAAAAACCTTTGCTAATGGCGCAATGCTTCTTTCGCTGTTTTTTTTTTGTGTTTTACCAATTCAAAATTAACTGTGTTTGTGTACCATATAAATACCTGTTGATTTAAAAATATTGTCAGCATATGAGTCTGTTTTTATCAAGTCACTTTTACATGATAAATATTCACAATATGAACTGGGATATAATATATGTGCTGATTTGTGGACTATCTGGCGTCTAGCCCTTTCATAAACCATCTAGCTGCTAATGTGAGTTTTAGATACATATTGGACAGTTTCATTGGAATTTATTTAGTATAAAAAATATGTTTCATGGCTAAAAGCGTAGTACTTACTCAGGGCTTTTTCTATAGTTCCCACGGGTTCGACTTTCAGACCCATTCCCAAAGCAAAATATAACGTGTTTGTCCCAATCTTCAAAAAAAAAAAACAACCAAAAGTATAAAACAAATAAAATCTTTTTTTTTTGGAAAGTCTTTTAAAATGTACTGGTTCATTTTCAACATCCTTATAAATTATTTGATGTAAAGTTTTTTTGATAATTGTACTCGGAAATCATTGATTTTCATCACATTCAGATATTTCTGTATGAAAAATTATCTGTCATGATTGATTTATTGCAATAGATATTTACACTAATGGATTGATATTTCAGCCATTTTGGTTCTATTAAAGGGAATTAAACTTATATAAAATCATTAAAAAAAAACCAGAAAAAGCCCTGTTACTTAATAATGTTTTAGGAAAAATGTAATTCAAGGGACATTTTCATACACTTGAGATCTGTTTTTGTAATGATACAAAAATAAGCTGATTCTTTCATCTTACACAAAAACTAAATAATGTCTAAACTGTCAAATGTGAGGTTGCATCTGTACACTTCGTCTTTGTTTAGGAAATCTGTGAATATAACTTTCACCACCCAGAACAATAGTATTAATATAATGCACCAGTCAATTATAACCACGGCACAATGAGAGGAAGTGCAGTGCACAAGAACCATAACTATATTTTAGCTAAGTACAGAGTTATGGCCTTTAATACTTTTTTCTTGTCCCGAGCATAACTTGAAAACTATTGGATGGAATTTAATAAAGCTTCATACTGTGATAGATCTTAATGAGAGGAAGCGCAGTGTACTGGAACCTCAATTCTCTTTCTGCTAATTACAAAGTTGCTGCCCTTTGTTACTTTTTCTTGTCCGGAGCATAACTTGTAAACTATTGGATAGAATTTCATAAAACTTCATACAGTGATAGATCATTATGTGAGGAAGTGCAGTGTATATGAACCGCAATTCTATTTCAGCCTATTACAGAGTTATTGCCCTTTGTTACTTTTTTCTTGTCCGGAGCATAACTTGAATTATCTACCGGATGGAATGTAATAAAACCTTATATGGTACAGCACAATGAGAAGGAGTTCAGTGTACATGAATCATTACACTATTTTAGCAAATTACAATGACAATAGTCCATAAAATGAAGTTGTCATTTTAAGGTTGGCTTTCCAAATAGTTGACTGCACAGTGCCAGATGAATGCGGTGGTTTTATCTTTGCGCAAAATATAGCGGGGAATGGGCCTAACAAGAGTCCCTAGGGTGCGGGGGCATTTGGCAGGGATTTTACCATTATTTCGTCCCCGCAGGGCGAATATTTTAGCCGGGGTTGGCTTGACCGGAAGTCAAAGTCCCTGCTATTCCCCGGACCTGGGGGGGGGGCGTGGTTTCAATTGACTGGTGCATAAATGCAAGCTTCAACAACCCAACTCAAAGCCTTTAGTGAATGTCCTTATGAAACTACGATTTTTAGTAATTACATCAACCAGGTATAGTGGACATTTTTTAGTAATCCAATTCCTTAATAACTTATTATTAATTTGTTATTGTTTGCAACAGGTTGGAGATGGGGATGATGACAGACCAGCCAGCCGAACTTAAATTGGAGTAGACATCATGCGGTAATTTATTAATATTTCACAATCACTTTATGAAAATGTATCCAAACAGTAGCGGGTTTGAATCTTTTAAGTTTATCTTTTATGTTTGTTTCATTCCTAAATAACACTGTTCCATGCTGGTTGTAAATTATTTCCGGTCACGGCCATGAGATTATATCATTTTCTAATGAAACAACAACCACTGCATGTTTGTCAATTTTGTGAAACTATTTTGTTTTAAAATTTCAGGTTTTTGACTTATCCCTCAATACTTCTTGATACATTTCAACATTCTGTAAAAGCACAAATGTATTGATTCTTTTTTTTTAGCCACCTGGTTGCTGAAGCTCGAGAGGACCTTTATGGACAAAAAATCCTGTTCAAGATAGTTTTGTCTGGAATTCCATACCACCTCCAGAGAATGGAAAATGTCTTCAAGTAAGAAGAGGTTCTAAGCAAGTGCATTTCTGACTCCTCCAAAATGCTTCTTTGTTGCCAATTACCTTGGAGTTGTTTAATACTCATTGCAAAATATTAAAACATAATATATTTCATCTATTTTGTCTTGTTCTTTGAATCCGTCAAATTTTACTATGACTATCATTATGTGACTATATCAACGTTATCAACGTTGACGTCATTTGATGTTGACGTCATTTCCTGTTCATTATATACATACAACCTGATGAAGGCCGAATGGCCGAAACGTTGTTTCATAAATAAATAATTTGTGTTGAAGTTGGACTTCTTTAATTATCACTATATGTGACTATATTAAATTTATGACTACATAAAGAATTGTGTATGCCTCAAATGATTGTTAACTGGTTTACCTTCACAGTAGTAGTTAGTACTTTTATTCCGTTAAAAACATTGCATTCATGTTATTTGCAGATTCTGATGTGCCAGCAGCCTGAAGTGGTCAAACCATTTGAAACTGGATGCAGCACCGAATCCCATATTTCAAGAGAATGCAGATGTTAGTCACCCCTGTCAAACTTGTTTGTGTGTAAATAATACAAAATATGACATTTACAGCAAATATGTAATAATTGAGCAACGTATAGACAATTGCAAAACTCTGTTCTGTTAATATTGTGCCATATTTAGCATTTAAACCCAAATGCTTTCAGTTTTTGCTTGTCTGTTCGGTTTCTTTTATTCATGATTTTTTCAAGAAGACATCAGATCGGTGTATAGTAGTTATGGTGTTTTAACTGTCAATGAATCCAAGATCACTGTATGTTGTTGAACTGATATATATGTTAAACATTTAAGATCCAGCTGTTAGTACAGAAAACATTGATTGTGCTTTTGAGAACACTGAATTTTATCAACATAATTTGACACTGTACATATTGCAAGCATTTTTTCAGATAAATCTATATAAATTAATAGTAGATAACTGTAGCTTAAATTTGTGCATATTAACATTTGTGAATAGTTTAATAGCTTCATGATATCATTCTGTATAATAATATAATTATTTTAATTGTTTCAATAGTTTTCATATATAAATGGTTTTGGAACTGAAATTTGGTCTTGCTCTATTGGCTGGTACACTCAGCAAATATAAAAAAAATATATGAAATTGTGCTTAATAAGCTCAGCTGACAGTTTTTCACTGAGTTCGTATTTGGGTGTGTTCCAACAATATCACTGACTTGATTACTTTCATTGTATATTCTATATAGGTGCTAAATTTAGAATATATTTTCAGCTCTGCTGAATGTTGATTGTAATTGCAATTTATCATTTCTTTTATGATCACCCTGTGGGTTATAACATCATGTGTGGGTTAGAAGTCATTTGCTTGTAATTACACCTTGATATGTTTAAACTTTAATATACTGGGTCTTGAAAGTCCCATGATATGAACAATTGGTTTTGACTATTTTCATGCTTCATTTAGAATAAACCTCATAAGATGTCATAACATATTGGACCTTTAAAAGTTGCAAAATTGCAACATTAATTTATTCATACAATTTTATTTCCCACCAGATGTAAAAACAGCAACCTTTTTATCAAAAAGCAAGACAAAAAGGTCACTGTTGGTGATGCTGCATATTTAACTGTCACAGGTCTTTGGGTTTATACCTGATTTTAGCAAAGCTGTTTACAATATTCATTAATTGAAATTTTAATAATTTTGATCATTAGACATGATGTTTGTCAGATATGTCATTGCAAACACAAATTATTTTAAAGTTTACTGAAAGCATCGTTTAGATAATTCTGTAATTAACGCAGAATTGTATTTGCCTTTAAAATCTAAACAACACATTTGTTCATGATTAACATTTTGCAACATTTTTGGCGGGGGTGGGGAGGATGGAACTCTATCAAGCATTTTGACAAAATTATGCCCCTTTTTCAACTTGCAGTTTATGTTAAAATTTGCGTACCACCTCAAATATTTTCCAATTCAATTTATGTAAATAACTCAGCACATCATGTATTGCATTGAAATGTAATATAACAGTGATCAATGCATGTTTCGCCAAAACTTTTCAGTCCATACACCGAAAAGCGGCGGAATAGTCGAGCGCGCTGTCTCTGTGACAGCTCTTGTTTTTTATTCATTTTCTGTTTGTAACATATTCCTCAAATGCGTTTGTGTACTTGATCTCAAATGCATAGTAGCTTTATTTAAGTTAATTAAGAAGAAAAACTCTAAACTTCATATAAAATATAAAGTAATGCATTATATATAATGTATACACTATTATTGAAGATTGTTGCGTATACACTAAATAAATTGCAAACAGCAACAGAACTGCTTGTTATTTTAAAAGTTTTATTAACATATACAAAAAAACGTTCCCTTTTACTCCAAGTATGTTTCACTTAGTCATTAAGTAAACTTAAAGTGTCCGGCAATAACACTTCAAGCCCGTAGAGGCAGCGCCTTAGTTCATATTATGTGTCTTCAGAGAAATGTTTTTTTTTTCTGCAGCTGTCATCCAAAATGGTTTCAGCTATTACGAGTAGATCTGTTAGTTAATCAGCAACAATCATACGAGTTTGATGGAATTTGTCTCATACGCTGTCAATATTACGCTTCCTTACCACCTGACGTTTATTGTTCTCATTTCTAAGAGCTTTGATCATGTCAAAACCCTCTGAAGATTTATTCTTCGTGCTACAAGCTATGATAAAATAATAAATCATAGGGGGTGTGGTGTCCGCTGTTGTGTCTCCGCCAGGTTTTAGCCAGTCTCCTATAGGATCAGATATTTGAGTCATGTATATCTTTGAATGGTTGCAACTGTCAGTTAGATATGTTCCAGGTCAATCTGGTTGCTGATGTAATAATATCACTGTGGTAGGAATAAAAAAGTGAGTCTGAGAAATAATGGCAATTATTATATTCAGGGCAAATGGGGGACTATGTAGATAAAGTATCAGTTGATTATTTTTATAGCTGATTTTAAATCTTAATAGTGTTTTTCACATTAGTTGAGAACACATTTTATCAATCGATTAATGATCAGCAGAGCAAAATAGAATCTAATGATCTCCGCGTACGATTTTATGGAATACAGGGCGATTATTAAAAAAAGAAACGACAGCATGGCCAATAAAGAGAATCGTTCTGATTTATTTTGTTGGTGTCTTATGCAGGACCTATAGTTAACACATGTGTAATATATCTTTTTGGCCCTCAACGTGAGATCATATCAGGAAACAAACGAGGTCTAAATTTCAGCTCGAACATTGTAAAACTAAATCATTAAAAGTCCAGTTAAGGGAATGAGTGATATATCGTATGTAAAATCACATAATTCGATGAAAAATCAACAAAGATATTTTGGCAAAAATAACACTCAGACATTGAACTAAGTTATTTTAAAACATCCAAAACACATCAACATAACATCATAACGTCATAACATTGCATAGATATCGAATCAAAGTCAAAACGAAAAGCCAGCATTTGTTAAATGGGTTTATAAGGAAGGTATAACCTGTATTACGACAACATTTGGTTACAAAATAACAAGGAGTTTCGTTGCAGCACAAATAAGTATAAACAATAGCAAACAGTTTTAAATTGTCAGAAGAAAACACTTGGGAACATTTAAGTGAAAATTGTCACAATTTATAAACGTTCTAATACACTTAAAGAACTCAACGACCAGTCGCAAACATCTTCTGTAAATTGAAACTATATGGTATACATTGATTACCAACGAAATAGCCTAAAGATGAAGTTACATAAGCAACCGTTTCTTTTTCTCATTTATTGTTTCAGATAGAATCTGTATTAGCACACAGTTTTTAAATCTAGAAACAGTTATATTTAATATTTAGAATAATATCCATACAAAAACAATAATGCTCACACACCCGCATTTACCATCACATTCGCACAAGCAAGCGCAAGCATAAGAACACACACGAAAAACAAAAAAACCCATTAACGCTTATATTTATATATACCCGCACTCATACACATGCGTACACACACGTTCGAATGATGTTTATACAATCGATGTCACCTTTACCAGCTAATGTTTTCAAGAAGAGGAATTCAAGCATATTGATCAATATGTTATTTCAGTATTTCGATTTTTCTTTTTCGATATGGCTAATTGTGTCTTCTATTATTAAGCTATTATTAAGCTTTTGTGTTGGTTTAAGTATATCCTATTTGTAATTGTTGGTTTAGAATTTATCGTTGTTGAATCTACTTTGTTCTTCTATATTAATGTGTAATTTCAAAAACATCAAATATACATCAAAGGATAGTGTTTTATTATTATACTTGGTTAAGTTTATGTAAAATTCATTGAGATTATAAGAAAATTACAAATGTTATTGTGTTTGTTTGTTCACTGTCCCTAATAAGGCTTCATGTTTAGCTATAATTACTTTGATTTTATTTAAAGCTATAAAACTGTTTAATTTATTCCATAGTTGTTGCATTACACTACATTCCTTCCAACAAAACATTACAGGTGTAAGTGATACACGTAATCAAGTGATTCATGAGACAAATGAAAGCTGTATGAGTTAAAACAGAAACGACACTTCCGGTTATTTCTAAACATGCCCTGGTAATTATCTGTTGTATGATTTTTCAGGAAAGGTTTTTTTTAGTGACAAATTCAATTTCAATTGTTCCTACTATCAACGACGATTTAGCTTCATCAAACATAATTTTCAAACATTTGTTTTTCTCAAACTTAATTGCCGAATAAACAATAATTCTATAGATATATTTTATTTATTTTATATTTAAACATTTATAACAAATTCTACAAAATGGTATAATTATTTTTAAGTCTACAAAAATATTTATACTTTATGCATGTTGGATTATAAATCTTTTAATTTAATTAGACCAGAACTTTTGTTTTTGATTGAGGTTAGACGCCACAGTTTCGAGTTGTTCGGTTTCATTCACTCGTAGTGGCCAGAGAGTAGACGATCTCGTTGTAGAATTCATTTTAGGCAACCTTTCTTACAGGTTACCAACCGTCATAGAATGTGAGGACATTTCAAACAACATACATAAGATACCGACCTCTACAAAAGCAGCTGACATTTAACACCTGCAAGACGTTGCCTCCAGCATTACCGAGCTAGATGGTTAGGCTGATATATCTTTGTTGATAGGAAGAAATTTGTTGGAGGTACATCATGGTCTTGACCAAAGACTGGGGCCTAGACACCTTCATCTAAACTTAGAATATCGTCAATATATTTAAAGGTGTTATTGAATTTATCAACCAAGTAAGATCTCCAGACTTAGATATTTTCAACATATATACACTTTTATAACAGTATAAAAAGAAATCTGCAAGTAAAGGTGCATAGTTAGCACCTATTGGGATGCTGTTTGTTTATATAAACATTTACCGAATTTTAGAAAAGAAATATTCAGTACAAAAGTAAATACTTCAATGTGCATGTGCAATAGATATATATTCATCTGGGCGATCATTGGTAAATAAAGCTTTTTATCATTTACTGCAATATAAGTAGTTTTCTCTCTAGCAAATGTCTTTTCGTTTAGAGGAGTCAATTTGTTTGTAACTAAATACTGTGGAATAGATGTTTGTAACTTAAGACTGTGGAATAGATGTATAACGCGTTTAAAAGTCATTAGTATTGAGCACTTTATATCGCCTGCTTTTAAAAATGTTAACTACAGCTAAGGAATTGTTGATGGACCAAAGTAGATTAATTCAAGACTTCTCATTTACTTTGCTACTATTTTTTTCACATGCATCTTAATAGCAGTTAAAAAGGATGTAAATAAAATCGAAACCTGTTTAGTGGAACAAGAAATGAAATTAACTATAAATCTTGATTTATTAGGGGTTTTATGTATTTTAAGTAAACAGAGAATTGTTGGAATGTTTTTATGATCATCATTCAACGCAACTTAAAATTTAACATTAGAATCAATATGATTTTTAATAACACTTTGTTCATCGAGTTGGCTAGGAGCGTAAGCTTTAGAAGATTGTAACTCTTCAATGATAAAGTTTACATAATATAAACGTCAAATTATGATTACATTATAAGCTGCCTTGTTAGCTGGTATTGATACAATTTCTTATGTAGGGATTTGAAATCCATGATCAGTTATCGAAATAGACTTTGGGGGAGGGCCAGTTGATATTAAATAAATATCGAAATATTGTTACAAAACTCTATTTTCTTATCTATTAGGGACGATATGTGAATCATCCACGGCATTGAGGCATGAAATTCAATCCCTTCTCTTTTATACCAGCTTTTACACTAGTAACATAACGTTTTTGTCAATTCTAATTGACATGTATGGAAGTTAATTTCAGATGCTATTCGGTATTAAGGACATTTCATTAGCAGTTTTCTAAGGAGATTGTTTTTTTTTAAATTAACTAAAAATATCATGTAAAAATATGTCCAACAGGGTCATAGTGGTACACTAAGTCAATACAATCTCACGAGAAATGTCATTTTCTGCTACTACTTTATTATAGTTAAATATGTAATTTCCAATAAGCTTTTTATATTTTTAAGCATATTATTGGCACTTCTTTATTCTTCAGGTATTGCGAAATACAATATTCTACATTTTTATTACTGAAATACCATTTAAATTGAGGATGTATATACCCTGCTTGCTGAAAGAAAGTTTAATACGATATGTTTTTACGTGTATCAACATTCCTAATAGTAGATGAAGGTAATGTTTTGTATAACCATTAACAATACAAGCGCATTTATACTTTGGATCTGTTTTCAGAATGATATTTTCCGCTTCCCTATCCAGTAAGCGTAAAGACGTACCTAAAAGGGAACATAAAGTAGAAAGAAGTCGATATTTTCCTTTTAGTAACATAATTCTATTACACTGATCCATATCATACAATAAAGGATTGAACTTTGAACTCCATATAAAATGTTCGACGTTGTTTCCTTTTAATGTTTCTATTTATATATCTTACAATGTAATCTTGTCTTACGCCTTCTTTCTTTAAATAATGAAAAACAATTATACTTTCAGTTAATTTTTACAGTGATATTTTTAAAATAGTTTGCTGGACTATCAATCTATTAGTTGTCGCCATTTTGTTGGCTGTGAAATTAACTGTAGTACAATAGTTCGTCTTAAGATGGTTTTGTGGCCAACCACAGCCTATGTATTACATGTTTGATGTTCCAAGCTTTATTCTTACATATATTAGAATTAGTAATACTGTTGAACAAAGTAAATTTTTGATGTTAGATTTCGGACTCGATATGTTCGTACCAAAATTTATAATGCATTCGCACATCTTTGTTTCTTACAAATAACTACATTAAGTCTTTAATTCCAAATGTTAATTTCTTCGAATATCAATATAATTAATAAATAGTCAATATGAGTTATTAATGGCATTTTTCTGTCTTTGTATCGTTTCAGTTTTATCGCATCGTGTCTAAGCTATCTGCAATATAAAGAATGTACAGAAATGTTTCGTCGCCTTATATTGTCTTCTTTAACCGAGCAGAACATGATGATTATGTTTTCTTAAAATAACCAAAATACTCAATTTGAACAATACCAATACGAACACATCAAACCATAATAGTATTAGGCAAGATGGAATGTTTAGTTATAGTTAGAAGTACATTTACACAAGTAAAGGATTTATTTCAAACAAAAGGCATTACTAATAAGAGGATAACTCATTACTATAAAATATAATTTCCCGAAAGTAGAAATGGAAGAAAACGCAATACCTCTCAATAGATGAAATGAACGAAGTTTGTATTCGGTTTGGCAGGTATTAGAAAGTAAAGTGATCATTTGTTATGTATCACTGTAATATAGTTTTCTATACCAGGTCTTACAGAACATGGAATTTGATATTTCTTCTGTACTTTGAATAAACGCTGTAGAATATCATCAATGTTACAACAAAGTTAATAATCGCAAGGTTTTATTTTTCGTGACTGTCTATATAATAACATTCTGTTAGCACCAATATTGCCATTTTTAAGAATCGTATTCATAACGGTTCAACTTTCAGGCAGTTTTAAAACAGATTTTATTTGTAGCATTACTTTTATAAAAGTTGTATATCTCTAGAACGACATATTATATATATATATATATATATTTCCCTTTCCCCCAGTCTTTTGGATTATATGAGTTAGAAGTCATTGTTAAGGTTCTTAGTCTTAATTACGTCTTTGTAATATCGCAATATATCATTTTGATCGTTTCTGGGTCAGAACGAAAATAACAGCGATAAGCTGTATATGTTCAAGTTACAATGAACAATCTGGTCTGTTCTGTTGTGTTCTGTTTTAATAATGATAATAAGTATTAAATATCTTTAATTATTAACCCTTTGGTGATCTGACACTATATGGCATACACTCACTATCTACGGAAGGGTTTAAATACGTGGAAATTGTTACCGTAGTCACATTATTATAAAACATGATGTCTGTTTTTCACCATCTTTATTTAAAACATTTTCTGCAATATATTACGAGTGTATCATATATGTATGGACTTTTTTAGTTTGTTTTTATATTTTATAAATTTGTGTAAAGATATATTGATATTAAAAAAAACACCAATACAAACATATCATACCACAATGGTATTTAATTTCATCAGATTGCATTTCTAAATATTGTCACTATTACAATAACATAAAAGTAGTAGTTTATTTTGCTACAAATGTTTTAAGTATTTGGGAATTATTCAAATGTAAGGGATGTACAGTGAAAACTGTTGGAAACGCGAAATTTCCGGGAGATGAAATGAACTAAGCATTAATTTGATTGTACTGGTACTAATTAAGCTTTATCACATAGAATATTTATCAATAATTATTTATAACTGCAGTTTAGTTTTCTTTATTAAGTCTAATTGTGGATGAGAATTGGAATCATCGTGTTTTTGTATTTTGATCCAACAGTGTAGAATTTAATGAAGTTTACTTATTTCAATACATCTTCCTTGGTTGTACTATCAGGCTAGGGTTTGGGTAAGGGCCATAAAGCTGTTAAATGTTTCATCATCGATTTTATCTTTAAACTCATATGTTTGATTTTAAAACTAGATAAAGCTATAAAACTCAATTTTGTCACGTTTGTTTTTACAGTTCAGATATATTCGCGTTTTGTTTAATTCGAACTAGATTTTTTTTTAATATAATTTATGCTATAGACGTTTGAGAATTAAGTCTGGACTAGTTTCAAAATATAATCATTGTGTGCTGAGTTAGGGTTATGATAAAGGTTAATGTGTATGCATATTCAGGGACCATCTTTTCAACTAAAAACGTGTCTTTCTTGTCTTTAAGGAGATACGAAAATAATCAAATTGTGTGACGTTTTCCTACTATTTCGTGATTTCACGAGTGGAAAAAATACGATCTTACCCTAAAATAAAGAAATTTTCTGTTTCTTTTATGCTTATTTTCCGAGTTGCATATTATTTTAAATTATTTTCTGAATTACCCCTTTTATGAAAAGGGTGTTATTTACGCCGCTACCGGTGGGGCGCCCCTCATGCAAAATTATAGCGCTGTCAAGTTTCTATTTCCGGTTTGCTGAGAAAGAGTTCTCTAATATTCTATTTTATAGTTTATTATTCGCTCGTTTTTCAGTGCAACGATTATATGAACAGTTATCAATGAAGTTTTAAAAGTATATCCATGTTCCTAAAAATAACGAAAACACTTTTATTTTAAGCGTGGTATGAATACAAAACCAAATAACAACGCCGCCATTTATTGAATGAAAATTTGCAAGGTCGAATGTGTTGGCAAAACAATTGCGGATACTCATTGGATATAAAACATCTTTCTAAGTTTAAGAGTGTGTTTCATGATACATGGATAGTCAGTCATCTTAATATCAGAGACCAGTCTGTTTTGCTTGAAGACAGATCGATTTCCAGTTAATGATGAGAATCACGCCGGTTTGTTGACAGATTTTGAGGAGTAGATGGGGTAAAAAAATCAGTAAATCTGTAAATTTTTGTGTGAATTTTCCGGGAAGTTCGTATTACGTAATATTAATCAACTATTACGTATTTGGCGATATACAGAGACAATTGCGGTACCAATACCAGACAATTGAAGACAATATATGCCAGAACTCGCTAAATATCGACCAAACTCGGCCAATATCAACAAAACTCGTCTTTTATGAGTTTCCTCCGTTTTGATTGGCTAAAAAACTCGCCTTATATAGGATTTGAGAAATGGGCCATTTACATTGGCTGTCGAAACTCGCCTAATATGAGAAATATGCCGGAAATTATTTTTAAAGGTAGCCATTTTGTTTTTCGTTTTCCGACTGTTTTGAAAAATTTGTGCTTCGTATAAACTATTTGGAATAATTGAACCTATTGAATGATTGAACCACCTTGTGCGGTTTGATATTACAGTTGAATGAGGGATAAATACGGCTTCACTGTGAATTAAAGGTAAGTTATACGAATGTTTTTAACCAAAATGGTAATAGTTAATTAATAAAATACTTATTAATAAGGTGATTTCATGTTAGCCCAGTTATTTGTCCTCAGTCGGCTGTATTTGGCATCACCCTTTCGGGCTCAGGCAAATACAGCTAACCTCGGACAAATAACTAGGCCAATATGAAATCACCTAATTAATAACATTATATTACAACGACAAACAGTTAAAAGTACATTTGAACGATGATATAACATTCTATTTATATTCGAACAATTGTTTTCGTCTGTAATTTGTTTGGTATGAAAGATAAAGAAAAAGTTAATCAAAACAGTTTCTGTTTCAAAACTGAATTGTTCTGTTTTGATCATGGGGAAGTAACTACTATGGATTTTAAAAGTAGTTCTGAAAGTTAATATTTTCACTCCTTATTTTACAGTGAAAATATCAAATTTCAATGTTGTTATTTCACTGATAAAACTCCATATTTGATCGAAAAGCATGAAAGTAACTGTTATACAAAAAAAATCTAATTATGTGACATTTTCCGACTAGTTCGTGATTTGTTTAACCTTTTATAAGAATATTTGTTATTATATCATCGCATGTTGTTGTTTTACACAATGTTTCGGACCATTTAACCTACTACACACATGTCAATTTTGATATTGATGTACATACGAAAACATCTTTAATTGCGTGACATTTTTCGACTTAAATGTGATTTCCTCTGCATATAACGACCAGCAATGGCTTTTATTTTTAAATCAACCATTAACATTACTACTTCTATCGTTCAAATTGGAACACGAAATATTCTAATAACCCTCTTTGGCAGTGTTGCCACTGCCGTCTCTGTTACGACTACCAACGCCGCTGTTTGAGCTTGTGTTTGAGCTAATCGTTGCCTCGTCTTGTTGCTGTTCCTTGTGCTGCCGTTGCCGTTTCCCCCGATCTTGAGTACATAATCGGTTTGCATTTTAAAGGGAGCTCTGAACAACCGCACGTAATTATTGTGCACACACCATTGACTAGACTATTGAATTGCAGTACCAGGTCCATTTCCTTTTTAGATTGAGTGTGTTTTCATATGTCGTTAAATTGAAATAAATCCATGCGTTAAATATATTTTTCTTTGGTTATTTTTGCATACATCGTATGTAAAATTTCGTTTACACAAGTATCAATTTCTTACGGTGAATAGTTTACTTCTCAACTGACAAATGTTGATTATATATCTATACCCGTAAAGGTTGTCACTTTTTGCAATCAGCACTAACAAAAGGTTTCACCATAACATTGCAATTGACAGCAAACATAAAAGCAAAACACATGCGTTAAGTCCACAACTGGCGAAATACCCAACCACATCAACCATCTCGTTAGAACTTCCAGGTCCAAGAAGATGCTTATCAAAACTATGCTTTGAAACCTCATGAAATACCTTTATTAAAATAATTTTGAAAAAAGTATAGACATTTGCTTTATTATTGTTATTATTACGTTTTTTTATATAGTATGAAACGAATCGTAGTTATGTCGCAGGTCTGTAGATACGAAAGAGTTACTCATAAATAACGCAGGAGTAAAGCAAACGTATCTTGAAACTTAAATGGAGATTTGGGTCCAAATTAGTTTCATTCTTACCATACTATACTTCTAATTGCACATGTGTTATCTTTGATATTCACCTAGATACGGTACATATTTAATTTCGTGACATTTTCCGGCTTTTTCTGGGGGATTTTCTACATATTTCGTTCTACAATCTTGTTTTTATTTTCCCCGATTACCACTTATTATACTCGTGTTTTGAGATATATTTCGACTGCAATTGTATACAACAACATTTTAGGGTCTAGTTAAGAGAATGCATCTTATATGTTATAGAGATAAAATGCCAATTCTCATTTCAATATTATAAATAAAGTCGTTTCAGATAACGACACATCTGTAAATACACCCCATCCTGCGACTGTCTCAGCTCTCAATACTGCTACAATAATGTTGGTCATATCATCATTTAAGATTTTAAATCATAAGAAAAAAGTTTTACTGAGGAAACTATACAATACAATCATAGTCCTAAATACCAAAACTCCTATAATATGATGTTTTATACCTGAAGAATTGCAATGACTGATGCTTTTGAAGATGTATTGAACTAAAAAGAGCAAAACAACAGGAAAATATAATATAGATCTATTACTTTACATTTGCTTATGAAGCAATTAATATTTCTAATTGAAAAACAACATTGCACAAAAAGACGACATTCTTAGCAGTAAATGATACAAAAGCAGTTTTGACTATGCTCCATTTTACAAACATATAAACTGGACCGGATCTGACGTTTCTGGAGTGCTTTGTTTGTATTCCAATTGTTTGTAATTTTGATGCTTAATTCATTCAAATGTTGACAGGAGTTTTATCTTCAAACAATAGGTTAACATATGTGTGCTTACTATGGTAATTTACTTGCAGACCTGTTTTACAGTATATATATATATATATATATATATATATATATATATATATATATGAAAAACTACAGGACCATGCTCATTAGCAGAAAGTGTCAACAAAAAACCTTAATTGAAGCAGAATACATCAGACAATAAATATTGTTTAAATAACCTTAACACACAAACAGAAATACCCATGTTAGAATTGATTACTCTCAAAACAAATATCCAAGTATGCAAATAGCAGAAACCCTAATGGCTAATACAAGAAGTGTAAAAATTACAAAACTAAAGGAGCAGCCAAAGTGCCTAGGAACTACTTGATTCTATGCCGATATTGCTGGACAATATAAACATCTATTTAATATTTTAGATTTAATGTCACCTGACATTTATTCCATACTGCACCTTTACTACACTATGGTCTATACATATAAATGCAATGTGTTGAACAAAAAAAAATCGGTTTAAGAGCAAAATTGATTTTAGGGAATAAGGACAAGTTATTATTTTCACAACTTGCGCGGCGTATGATTATAATAAATGACCACAAAAAATGTCATATCGATATGTACATATTACAACTATTTAATGACACTATATAATAAGCATATGGTTGCGACGTTATCTATAAAATAAGTTCATTAATTGCGTACCCTCATGTGCTTCGGATGGAACAATTATCATTTTAATGTCCTCAATATAAAAATACATAAAACGGTATGGTAATACAAAGTCTAAATGCAGTTTATCAATTATCTTTATATTCCATCCATTAATAAATGCATGGTACATCTAGCAAGACTTACTTTACTCAGAGTGTTGCAGAACTGTTTGGCGCTTATCAAGCGGAGTATGTTGAATGTTTCTGATAGATCTAAACCATGTTCTGTTTTATAATTGCCAATCAAAGTACCATACTATTATTCCTTGTTGTTTTTCATTGGGAAAATAATCAAACCTAATCCAAAGTTTAAAACCTAATATTACTATCGATGTTGGAGTAATTAAAGAAACCTATTGCTTTGTATTGATCCAATTGGCGAAATATTTCAGTATCATCGCTAAAATTGAATAGATTAAATTCATGTCTATACACTTGTTTAATACTGTCTAATATTTCCGCAGGAATATTCCTGTATGCCTCAATGAAAGATAACTGCTTAATCATACGTCTTTCGCTTGCTGTACTTTTCTCCCTTACTTTCTTAAGAACTTTTATGTAATCAGTCCTATTGATAGACTCTGCCTCTAATTCGGAGAGCGAAAATCCCGTAGTCCCTATAACTCCTCGAATCTGCAACTTCCGCCAGACCCTACGCAGGGCATCTGGCCATGACATGCACTTAACAATGTCCTTACGCCATTCGAAAGGTCCAGATACCGAATCTTGAATAGCGTCATGGGCGTGGAGGTCAGTGAATTTGGCTTTCATTGCATCTAGACTCTTGAGCTGTCCAAGAGCCGACAATATAACTGAGGTGTCATCTTTAAACGTTTCCATTTTGCCTATATATGTGTAGTTAACTTCACATGGTAAACAAGCATCCCACTTCGCAACATGACAGTCAAGAGGTTTCCCCTTCTTATCTGTGATAATCACATGTTCAAGCAGTTGTCGGAACGAAATATTCGCATATCCACATTGTTTTTTGTTAGCTTGTGAAAACCTACTGAAATACGGATTAGGTCCAACAAGTTTATCAACGTAAAGGGAAAACAGCATATCAAACGGGTTCCTAACAAACATAAATCGAAAACTTTTTGTTGCGTCTTTACTACCAACAGTCCAGTTTTTAAGGTCCAAATAATCATTGGAACGACTTATATCTGAGATAGGCACATCAAAAGCGGTCAATACTGTCCTATTTCGTGTACCTTTGTTGTTAAGCGCCATCATACGGAAAATCCTTTCCCAGAAGGTGGAAGCAATCTTACATAGCGGACAGTACACGGCGTTAGCATGCGGGTCGAAACTCACTCGGATCCCTTTATTCCCCGATCTATGTATGCTGTTCTCACATGCGCGGCGTAAAAACTTGGCTCTCGAAAACCCATCTTCCGCTGACAGATTCTTTATTTAAACAATCAAAGACTAAGCTAAACATATAACACAATAAACAAAATAAGCCCCTGGTCAGAGTCATTAACATTCCCAAAGGCCTTTTTGAAACATCCTCAATGGTGTTAAATACCAAACATTAATGTTCTCAGTCATAAAGAACAGAACTAAGCCGACCTTTATGGAACGATAAATTAATACGAACTAAAATATTTTAAAAGCTCTACAAATAATTATACACCTCTTCGATTCCATTCAAGAGATTTCCAATCGAATTAAAGCAGGTATATCCCAAAATCATTTGGAGAACATTAAATTTCAATTGAGATCATTCGAGATCGATTGCATTGAAGAGCTCTTAAATTGAGATAGAGCTACATTGATATCAAAATCAATTTAAGACTTGTCTAATTCAATTGGAAATGTCACCTTATCACTATTTTTATCTGTATTATTAGAGCTCTTTTCAAATGAATTGAGAAAACCCATAAGTGATAGTGACAATGGGTTTGTTGCTTGCAATAATTATATAATGATAGCTAAAATAATAAGCGTCCTATTCAAATTAATGAATTTTGATAAAGCATTGTTTGTTTAAATATTAACCATTTGAATTCAATATTCATATTAAAAAAATCAGAAACAAGCTCAGTAGCCGAAAGTTAAAACAAAAGAAAACATTTGATCATGTGGTTTAAGAGTGGGTTAGGATCATTAACAATGGAGTTAACATTTTGCTCCTACTACCTTTGTATCCTTTATTGTATAGCTTTTCTTTGCATGAGTTGTTGGTACGAGCTCTTGAGATATCATCTTTTCTTCTGACCTGGGGAGGAGCTCTGGAACAAGGGAACAGTACAATGCTATAGTCAATGACGACAGGACATCGGCTTTAGTCTTCTGTTGGCATACAAACGTTTTTTGAGCTCTCTTTTATAAACAAACGAGATAAATAAAACATTTATATGTCTTTAAAAACAATTTAGATTAGGTAGAGTAGTTAGATTGTTTAAGTCAAGATTAGTTTTCAAAATTTTGAGGTTACATATACCAAACAAAGGTTGAAATATCCGTGTTAATTTCAAAATGTATTTTCCATTAATATAGAACAAAATTATGAAAATTACTTTCACACATACAACAACCATAAGCATGCTTCTATTTAGTTTCCTGTCAAAATGGTCCAACTGTAACATTAAAACATATATATTTTTCCCAAAAAGTTTGTACTCCACCTTGTCCATAGAAATAGCCGCTTCAGTTTGTTCACGATCATTTGATTCTGCGACTACGCACAGGGAGACGTAATGAAAGTCCAAATGTTAAAATCGTTGCCATAACGCGCATTATTGTGGCTAGTATTTAATTATGTTCTGATACGTAAGTACGTAAGGGGGTTTGCTTAATAGTTATCCAAAATCGCACATTAAATTACTAGTCATTGATGTTCTTTGTTTTGTTTAAACAGTATGTTTAGATAATCAATACATAATGGAGAATATAAACATTAAGCATATCAAACAATTATATGTGAAAACGCAAGCTAAATTAGATTAAAAGGCATAATGTTGGTCGAAATGTATTGACATAAGTAAGATGATTTTTTTAAGTTTATACACTGTTTTCGATCCAGCCATTCTTATAGGTGTAAAGTTCGTGTATTAATTAGTTATGTAGTTACAATATGTGATGGTGTAAATGACAATAATTCGTATTGGAAACTGTAATGGTATATGGGATAAAGTAAATAAAAGTCAATAAATTTTAACGAGGTATATAAAAGGAAGTAAATAGAAGAGTACAAGTGATTCTGAAAAGGAGAAATGACATGTCAAAAAGTAGGTTGTAGTCAAATCCGTTCAAATTATGAGTCGGAGTTTGTTGCTGTGTTTGATAATTGTTTGGCCTCATTTGAAGTATGTAAGTGAAGTAACTTCATTATTCTTTGTATTATAGATAAAAACTGTCGGATCTGATGGACCGTTTATCATTCCAGAGACTAAAAGTGTCTCAGCTTTTGCAGAATTGAAATGAACCAGCCAACGTTCTGCTCAGATATTCGTGTTTGCCAAGACGGCTACTTTCTTAATAAGTAGACATGCTGCATAATAAGCTCATAAACAACTTTATATTGTATTAGTAAACCTATAAAGAAACACGATGGATTTTTAATTACTTACTTGTAACGCATGAGAAGACAGCGGCGTTGGCAGACCACAGCAACAGCGATACAGATGATGTATGTTCTTATTAAGCAATTTTACTACTGATAGTTGAAGCCCATTGATGAACAAATTATTTTTGTAAGATAAATATTTATATTAAAAACAACAGAAACAAGCTCAGTAGCCAAAAGTTAGATAAGCCCCGTTTTATGCCACAGTGTAAACACCAATGACATAGAACACAAAAACAAACAATCACAAACAAGTAACATGGATGAACAGCACAAAACTCCACAAAGAACACACACTATATATATATATATATATATATATACTATATAAACATATAGGTGTGTTATCAAAGAGTGTTAGATACCGCCTTGGAACGGTCAGTAAAATGTAAATTTACTTGTGGTTTAAACCAGTTTGTGTGCACAAAAACGCATCTCTATTATAGGCTAGTGCAGCAGAGTCTACTGAGACAAAAACGTGGCCTCCACAAACCATGTAAAATTCGTTCAAGTTGACTGAATCAAAGTACAGAAAAAATGAGCATGATGGAGGAACAAAAATGTTAAGTTATCCTATTGCAGAAGAGCAAACCGTTATATCAATAAGCACAGTAGGATGAAATGGAAGTGTGTTTATCTGAATGAAGGGAAATGTCATCTCAGATCTCATAGGTACAAATGGTAACGAGTGTTTCCTTTCAAGGATTTCGTAAAGCGAATGGATTTTACTCTTCACGATATTATATTTACAACAATACCAAACATGTGAATAGGAATATAAAGCAGATATGAATTCAAACTTTGATTCCAAATCTGAAACGCAATCTGGAAAAGTACCCTCATGTAGCTGTAGCATGAATATGGTATTGACGATTCTCTACTACTATTACTACTTCTACTACTACTAAAGAACAATAAAGTTCCAAAGAATATTTTGATAAGTATACATGAGCAAACATTTCTTCCAACACTGGACCTTCAATTTGCTGTCAGTCTATGTCGAGACAACCTGCGCAGGACCGTCTGCATTATACACCTCTTGAAGATGGTTACTCTGTAGCCTCAATAACAAACTATTCATTATAGAAGTATATCGATGTATATTATAAATATCCACAAAAAGAAGGTTCGGTATATGTTCTGTAACATTAGTCCGGGTTCCAAGTCCTCATTTTTGAAAAAAAGGGTCCGGCATGTTATACAAATTATTTTTATATGTCGTGTTAGGAGAATGTCTATTGTTTATGAAAAGTGCCTTTGGCCACATGGCGGCTCTTGCTAATTCGCTAAATTCAAGATGGCGTTCAAAATGGCCGCCAAAATTTGTAATATGAGAAATAATCAAATAATAGGTTGATAAGATATTTTGAAAGTAAATATTAAAACCAAATCACTTTTAAATATATACATACACTCACTACTGTTCAGATTCAAGTTTATTTACATTTTTATATTTTAAAGGTCAAGGTCATTTTAGAGGTCAAAATGTAAATTTTGAGAAAAATACACTATCGGACTGGCTTCTTTCTTTTATTATTTAAAAATGATAATGTGTATCAAGCTTATATATATATACCAAAATGAACTGCTATGTATGTTCTTTCAATATTTTATTTTGAATGCACCCTATATGCTGTTTCCATGGAGATATATAAAATGGCGTACAAACAGTCACTATTCAGAATAAGCAAAAAATGATAAAAACAGATGGCTATTATAAATTGCTAATTCGGTAAAAATGTAATGTTTGAATATATGGAGAAACATTCTCGTGGATATGTCTCCTCTCATAATGTTCTTCAAATTGACATACAGCCTTAACTACTTCAAGGTCAAGGTCATTTTTTTCAAGGTCAAATAATAAAATGTACCTGAAAAATTGATTTTTTTCTTGCAATATTGTTGATTTTTTTTTAAATTTATGTGTAGTTTGTGTCAAAAAGAGGCCGCAGAACTGCAATTTGTATGGTCATTCATTTTAAACATATTAAATACGTAAAGGTTTTAGATTTTGTTGAATAGGTGCAGATTTAATACTATTACTGAGTGCCAAAAGTGTTGATATTGCTGTAAGAGTCTTAATAATAAGGCAAATTGTGCAAGTGTTACACTCTAAGTCTTAGTCAATAGTATATCTAAATGCATGGAATGCATCTATTTCATAATGTGTTTCATGTTACCATGCGTGAATGATCTCTTCAATGTCAAGGTCAAGTTCATTTCAAGGTCAAAATACAAATACGCAATTTTTTTGTATCTTTAAGATATTAAGTCTATTGTCTATGTTCTTCTCTTTTTAAAGTTTACTATTGCAGAACAAAATATCATGAATATATATCAATATTAGGTCAGTTTTCAGAGAACAGTGTCAGAGTTTCTAAAAACATTTTGGTGCCATAGCAGTACACGTTGCATAATGAAAGTGCAGAAATTGGCGTTACCATTAAGTTTTCCAGTTATTTTTTTTACTATATACCTCTGTCTTTAATCTAAATACAAGCAGTGTTTCTATTTCATAATATGCTTAAAATTACAAATAATGGTTATTATAAGGTCATAACACAAAATTGTACCTTGTTTGAGTGTTTCTTTGTTTTCGTCTATAAAATAACTCCGAAATATGAACGGTAACCAGTAGGCGGATCCTAACCATAGAGTAACTTGAGTCAAGTAAATAAAATAAGCAATTCACTTATATACATGATATTTAATGACATTTTTCCTTGACAACAAATTGGTCACCATCTACACTAATTATTGAAATATATATAAGGTTTATGATACACTAATACATACCTTACTCTTAGAGATTGCCAATCTATATACTAGTTTTATCGTTTTGAAGATATTTCAAGTTCAGTTTGGTTAAAAAATATTGCCAAATTCTGTATTTCTACTTCATTTTATTTAATTTATGCTAATGTGTAAAGAGAAAGCAGTTCTTAATTGAAAGGTGGTCGAATGTTTTGAATAATAATGTGGAATGAATGGAAACTAGTCAAATACGAAAAAAAACTTAAAGGATATACAAGTTAATTTAAAACGAAGAACAAACTTCGGATTTCATTGGACAAATATATCATATCATATAAATATGAATCTCCTGTTATTTTCTTGCTTGGGTTTGTTTTGCTCTAAATATACTATATCGTTCCGAAAATGTCGTCTTAAGGGCATTGTTTATGCTTACTTAGAGCTTCACATGGGTTTGTTTGGATCTAAATGGGCTCTATGGTTTCCAAAATGTGGTCTATTTGACACTGAGAATACTTACTCAGTGCTGCACATATTTGCCAAAATGTGGTCTAATGGGTACTGTGTAAGCTTATTTAGAGCTGCACATGGTTTTGTTTGGCTCTAAATAGACTTAATGGTTGCCAAATGTGTATTTTTATGACACTGAGTAGGTTGAATGAGAGCTTCACATGGGTGTGATTGGTTCTGAATGGGCTTAATGGTTTCTAAATGTGGTCTATTTGACACTAAGTAGGCTTACTTAGAGCTGAACATGGGTTTGGTTTTATCTAAATGGGCTTAATGGTTTCCAAAATGTGGTCTTAAGAGCACGGTGTATGCTTATTTAAAGCTTCAAATGGGTTTGCTTGGATCTATACGGGGTTTATGGTTTCCAAAATGGAGTCTATTTCACGCTGGGCAAGCTTACTAAGTGCTGCACATGGGTTTGTTTTTATCTAAACTGGCTTCATATTTGCCAAAATGTGGTCTAATGGGTACTGTGTAAGCTTATTTAGAGCTTCACATGGGTTTGTTTGGATCTAAACGGGCTTAATGATTGCCAAATGTGGTCTATTTGACACTTAGTAGGCTTAATTAGAGCTACACATGGGTATGTTTGGCTCTAAATAAGCATTATTGTAGTCACAATTGACTTGATAGATAATTGAACCTACTTAATTATAGACCTATCGAGTTTTAACCTATTGATATGTTTGACTGTACACTGGTACTGATACTGTTTCGGCTCGTATAGAACCTACATGGTCTTGAATATGGCAACTTTATGGATCACTTGACACTCGATTGGCTTCATACGGTCTATATTTGGCAGATATCAGAAATGAAAAAAAGTTTATTGGACACAAAGTGGACTTGCGAACAGCCATAGTGTGATGATGGTCTGGAAAATTGGGTTAGGTTACAGCCCAAAAGCGGTTGAATGACCACTGGCTTGGCTTTCGTAGAGCCCGTATGTGTTTATTTGATAATGAAAGCGTTTGTCTGTTACCATAATAGTGATTTTTGAGCTCTTGACAAACCCTTCTGTAGTAAGAAAGGTACAAAATGGGCTTTATTACAATCATTCAGAGGGCTGTTGGGGACCTTTTGTGTCATGTGGATTCTTTTTTTGACGCTTAGAAGGGCACAAAATGAGCCATAATGGGGTGTCGGGCATTCAGTAGGCTTATATATATAAACACTTTATGGCCTGCTTAGCGGGTATTATACCTAGAATGAACTGATTTTGGATTATGATATCAATACATTAAGTTGGCAAAACATTGGATGGACTTGAAAAGGCTGGATGTGCTTACATGGGACTCATAAAAATATATGTCATGTAGCATGTTTAAATTGGCTCAAGAAGGGACATTTTCTGGTTGACCTGACTTTTAATATGGGAAATATATTAACTATATGGTTAAAACTGCTTGGTGATTTTGGTAATGTATAGACGTTTTTAGATCAAATTTAACCAAAATATACATTAATTAAATAATAACAACGTCGAAATTGAACATATTTGCATTTTGACATTCAAATGACATTCAAATGAGTTTGACTTTGATTTTGAAAAGCCTAATCTTGTATTTCAATGTGAACTACTTTATAAAATAGTTAACATCTATTCGTATGCATATATGTTTAAAAATGAAACAGTTACAATGTACTAATAATGAAATCTCTTGGAATCAACAAATTGTTGTAACTGCCTTGGGTAACATGTACAAGGACGACACCTAGTTGTCTCCATATCATCTTTAAAACATTTCACTTAAAGTAACTGAACAGAGATCAAAATAGAGAAAACTATCAATTACTTTTCTGCAAACACGAATTAATTAACAAAATTTAAAAAAAGGCGAAAATAACAATATTCTCAACTGTTTGTGTTTCAATATATTTTGACCTTGAACTGACCTTGACCTTGAAGCAATCAGATAAGTATGTCAACATGAAGCACAGTATGAAATTGATACATGCCATGAATTAAGATATACATATTAATTGACTGTTACACTAGCACAACTTGCCATAAGACTCGTTCAGCAAAACAATCTTGCGATCACCTTTAATTGGCACACTCTAACGGTATGATCCTTGGTGGTGGCGGTTTCAAAAAATAAAAAAGCTATACCCTAAACAATTGTTTTAAATGAGGGAACATATAATTTACAATTCTGTCTACGCCTTTAGACACATACTAAATGTAAATTGAAATGAAAATGGAAAAAAGTATATATAAAAAAAAAAAAATTTGAGTTATTTTGCATATCTTGACCTTGAAATGACCATGACCTTGAAATGGCTGAAATAAGCTTAAACTTGACATGGGAGAGGTCAGATGGATATGTCAACATAAAGCATACAATTTAATAGATACAAGCCATGCAATTAGACTTTCAGAGTAACACTAGCACAGTTTGCTATAAGACTCTTACAGCAATAGCAATCTTGCGACCACCTTTGGCATTCTGTTATAGTATGAACCCTTGGCGATTTCAAAAAGTATAGAAGCTATATCCTAAAATATTGTTTTAAATGAAGGAACATACAATTTACAATTCTGCCAGCACTTTTTGACACACGCTTAACATAAATGAATTAAAAAAGAAGAAAAGTGAACGGGAAAAATATAATTTTAGGGCATTTTTTATACTTTGACCTTGAAAATGACCTTGACAATGACCTTGACTTATTTAAGGTTATATGTCAATTTGAAGTACATTATGAGAAAAGTAATATCCATGTGAATATTTTTTCTTATTTATTTAATGAAAATAGCTATATTCGAACATAGTATTTTTACTGAAATGGCAATTAATGGCGGCCATCTTGGGCGCCATCTTGGATATTTCCTTTTCGCAAGAGCCGCCAAGTGGCCAAACGCACTTTTCATAATCTACAGACTTTAACCTACAATTTGATACCAAATTATTTTGTATAGCAGAGGGGTGCAGTAAATTTCCTTATTTTTCACATTTTTCTGCCTTGGAACCCAGACTACATGGTCCATGTTTGATATGTGGAACCGAAGATAATGGATCCTTAATACTTGGAGTAAAAAAGATGCCTAAATCAGGATGTTATATGTTCACTTGGTATAACTTTGGATAACTCTCAGCAGTAGGGAAATATGTTTGTCTAGTCACATAACGACACCAGGAGAGTATAACAAGAATCTGGAATACAATTAGTGCATTTATGCATTTGATACACCAATGGTATTTTCAATGGCTAGGGATAATGATATATTTAGGGCATTTTTTATACTTTGACCTTGAAAATGACCTTGACAATGACCTTGACTTATTTAAGATTATATGTCAATTTGAAGTACATTATGAGAAAAGTAATATCCATGTGAATATTTTTTCTTATTTATTTAATGAAAATAGCTATATTCGAACATAGTATTTTTACTGAAATGGCAATTAATGGCGGCCATCTTGGGCGCCATCTTGGATATTTCCTTTTCGCAAGAGCCGCCAAGTGGCCAAACGCACTTTTCATAATCTACAGACTTTAACCTACAATTTGATACCAAATTATTTTGTATAGCAGAGGGGTGCAGTAAATTTCCTTATTTTTCACATTTTTCTGCCTTGGAACCCAGACTACATGGTCCATGTTTGATATGTGGAACCGAAGATAATGGATCCTTAATACTTGGAGTAAAAAAGATGCCTAAATCAGGATGTTATATGTTCACTTGGTATAACTTTGGATAACTCTCAGCAGTAGGGAAATATGTTTGTCTAGTCACATAACGACACCAGGAGAGTATAACAAGAATCTGGAATACAATTAGTGCATTTATGCATATGATACACCAATGGTATTTTCAATGGCTAGGGATAATGATATATTTGTGAATCAGCAACTAACAGGTTTTGTAAGTGATGAAATACTATGTAATCAACAATCAACAGAACTTGTATCTGATTCGATATTTATAAATCAGCAAACAACAGAAAATGTGACCGATGTTATGCTCGAGAATCAACAATTTACAGGATCTGTAGCTGATGAGATACTCCGGAATCAGCAATCAACAGAATCTGTAACTGATGAGATCGCAACCCTTCAGGAAAAGGGACATCAGACAGTAAAAAGATATGTGAAAGGTCAAATTATTCATCCGAAAATAATACCATTATCATAAATTGCTTAATCTATGAACAAGCACCCATATGTTGCTCAAGATTGTTGCACGATTTTCTCAGAAATCGGATTTAGTTTTATAGACATTGTTGTGTTATCATAGAAAGACAGTTTTGTGGGTAGTATTTCATTTATCAACTGCTACGGTCTGACAGTTATTTAATGCTGATCTGACAATATTAGAAGTATAAACATGTGATTCGGATCGAAAAAAACACTATCAAAGTGTTTAGTTTTGTAGATGAAAGTATATCCATTTGATTGATCAGTTCAATAAAATAATATGGTAAGTGTTTCGACAGAGATGCGAGTTCACTTTTTATTAAAAAAGGGTTGCATACTGTACTTAAAGGATAGGTGGATGCAAGCATTGTATTTCCATTTAAATGGATTGTAATGTCTTACTTAGTGGATTGGACTTAAAATACAACATCTGATTTGTGTATAGATAAAAAATATTGCTTTTATTTCTTTTATCTGAAAAGGATTGTCTGTGCCAACATTTGCAAGCAATATACGAGGTGTTTAATCGAATTCATTGAATGAATTCTGATAAGTGTTTGCGACTATAAACACCAGAATATTTGCCTGCGTAACCCATTCATCGTACCATGAGTACAAAACACGAATGCCTTCAATTATCGTATCCGTTGAGCATGAATACGTCTTTAATATGATATATTATTGTAAAACAATGCTTTGCTAGAGTCTTCCTACCCTTATTCCAGTTTTATCATTATCATTCAATCTTTGTTTATCGTGTTCTTATACTTATACTGATGATATCATCCGCTTTGCAAATAATGCTGTAGAAATGCAAGAAAGTCCTTTTATCGTGTTATTGAGTATTGTGATCGTTAGTAATTGTTTGTGCATACTGATAAAACAAAAAAGGATATATATAAATAGAAGACGGATTATGGCTTACTTTTATTTTACTGTCATGGTAGTAAAATGAGTATTGATAATAAGTTTAATCATCTTAAGTCGTTTGTACTTCTTGTTGGTCTTTTTCAGAAACCAAACAATTCAAATGCAGGTCAAGCCAAGTAGAATGAACGTTACTTATATGTATTCGATATAATCCGGTGTAGGAGTACGAACAATGCGGTGAACATGTTAACAAATACAATAGACTAAGTAGATTCAGCATGTTAAGCTCATTTTTTTTTTAAATCACAAACCATTTAGATTCATAACCTATACAGATGGAAAATAGCTAATGCTCTGAGGTGGTAACTATGCTTTGATTCACTGTATTAAAAAGGAAGAAAGAAAAAACATGTAAACTTATATATAAAATTACTTCCGAATTTGAATATTTCGCAATGTATTTGGACATTTAAATGTTACAATTATTAGAATGTATCTACACTGCGTAGTTATTTCAATTTAGCAGTTTAGCTTAAGGACTTAACTTTAAGTTGTCTTAATTATTTCTGGAACAATATGTACACTTCTTTCGGAATCTATTTGAACTCCGTACTAAAAAAATACACGTTAAAACTACTTTTACTAATGCAATGTTCGTCGTATGGAGGAGATGGCCGAGTTATTCCGATTGACTCCCTCACGGTTTGGAGTTCGAATCAACGACCATTGGTTTATCAGAAAGATGCGCTTCTTGTCAACTTGTAATTCCTATCAATTTACTTTGGTGAAATCATGCCTTGCCATTTTAATCATTTGGATCCAAAACTCACTTCTTATAATAGTACATTTACTAAAATACACAATACAAGCACCTATTCTGAAGACATATTTGTGCAAAATAATATTGAATGTGTTATATTTAATAACCAAACAACAAGATGAAGATTCCTACCTGAAGTGAAAGGGTTTTTGGGACGGTTAATAAACACAAATATTCCGGCTGCCATCATCAGGGTCCATACCACAGCATTCCTCCGCCGACGCACTAGCCAATGTGCTCGTCTCAAAAACATTTCTACTGCTTAAAAGCAGGAAAACATCCGTCTCTCCAAAAGTTTGTTAGCTATGAATATGCTTCCGCTTTGCGTTTAAGATCGAATTACGCACTAGCTACCGAACCGCATATGGTTAGGGTTTCTCATATCGGCTGACAACCGAACCACGGAACTAATGTTCGAATGAAAGAATATGATTGTATTGTATTTATTTTTGAAGGATATGAGGTTAAAATATAAATTGGCATTCAAAAGCGACCAAATAGTATAAAGTTGCTGTCGCGTCCACTTTTTTGACCATATACTGTTTTTCATTCAACAAACGATCAAATCAAAGCGAAAAATAGCTGCAGTGCAAATGCACGAATAAAAGGACACGTAGTACCAAACTCAAAATTAACTACTAATGATTAACAATCAGCATATTCGAGTATTTTTAAATGAAGTGACTACATGCAAATGGCTATTCTATCATCAAAGGTTGTGTTAAATGCATGTGAGATAAACGTCTGTCACGGTATTAGGTATCCTATTTACAATTAAGCTTGTCATTTATAGACATAAGGCCACAACAAATTGATCATTTGTTCGTCGGATTTGCCGCACCTAAAATTCGAAAAAAGAAATTTTTTTTTTTTTTTTTGCGCCCGCACTTACTATTTGGCCGCGCAAATTATTTATATTTTTTACTTCTGAATTTCCTCTATTTTCTGAAGTTTTTTTACTTAAAATTTGAACCTGCAACGTCGACTTCGCTTTTTTTTGAAGGTATTTCCATGCTTTACATTCTCCGCGAGCAAACTTTCCCCGTGTCAGGACAAAATCAGGTCCGGGCAACCGCAAAACAGCCGATATTTGTTGACAGTCTTTTTTTCGGGAATATTTTGCAGGACGCACCGTTGTTATCTATTTCCGGTATTAATTTGCAGGATACTTTCAGTTTTCGTTAATGTAAAATACACATTTTTAATTGAAAATCAGTGTCATAGTCAATGGATTATAGTCTTTAGTAAACAACAACAGTTTCACAGCGTCGAAGGCAATAATTATTTATGTGTGTTTTAAGTAAGTCATTGTTTTGTACTCAAAATTTAGTGTTAAGTAATAACTAAATCAGATTTTGAGTGCAAAACTTATATTAAAATACACGGACACTCGACTTACAACAAATGAACATGTTTTCGTGAGTTATTTTTTAAATTCTAAAATGCATTTCTCAGTGTTATACTCGTAATTGATAAAAATAGAAGGACTTGTAAATGTTTCAGAAACAGTCTGTATTTATGCACCATTCAATTATAACCATGACCCCCCCCCCCCCCAGGACCGGGGGTATACCGGAGATAGCCGGTGAAATGGGCCGTGTTTTCACCTTCCAGGTAGCCCCGTAGTGCCGTTGGTTTTACCCGGGTTTGGCTGGACCGAAAGTCAATGTCCCCGCTATTCCCCGGACCTTGGGGGTCGTGGTTACAATTGACTAGTGCATTACACATACATGTACAGTATAAAAATAACATCAGTAAAATCAGAAAATAAAACCTTTTATAAGTAAAATGACTGTTTTAATTTTCTCAATTCTTTGTTCTTATCCACTTGTTTTCTTTGATCGATTTGTAGTAAAGTGGCCTGTTATTAAAGTGGCCTGTTTCTTACGGGCATTGAAGCTATGAAGGGTGTCATGATTTTTTTTTCAAGGCACGGACCTATAAACCATTGGTTCGTGGTAAAGGCGAGGTCTTGAAATGGAAACATCTTTATTCCACCACCTGCTCTAATATAATGACCGGTGCCACATTTGCAGATTTGTTTAATACTGCTTCAATTGTGTTGTCCCGCAATTTAATCGGCAGTGTCCTAAGTAATAGTAAAGCACTGGATCTTATTGACATTTGTTAAAAATTGAGACAGATTTTCATGTGATACAATCAAAACCTTTTCATTTATATTTAAACTAAGAACCTATGTTTGCAATTAAAAAGCATTTCTTGACATATTGCATGATAAATTTAGTAAGAAATAGACTTTTTAATTTTTATTTTATTTTTCGCCTTGCGCTCGCCTCTGAATTGCCTTAAATTTAAAAAAAGTATTTTTTTTTTTTTTCGCTCGCTCGCTCCTACTTTTTTTGGGCAAAATCCGTAGAACAAATGATCAATTTGTTGTGGCCTAATGGCAATGATATAAAATTTAAATGGTTTTCCTTCATGATTACTAGTATGTAAAACAAACGCCCGAAACTACAATACAAACCAAGGTATGGCAGTTTAAAGTGTGTTGCCTTATTTCGACCGAAATAGGCAATAAAATGACCGAATATTTCATGTCTAAGGTCAAAAGAGCAATATCTGTATTGGTTTGATTCGTAAATGTCTTTCTTTTTTTCTACTTCACATAATCACTTTTAAATAACATCAACATAGTTTCAGTTTACTATGCATAAAAAGTCAAAGCACACAATACATCGTTTGATTAAAACTGTAATTGACCCTAATTGAAATTGTAACTGTAAATGCACCCAGTTGTGATTTATGCATTTTCATAAATGTATTTCCATGAATCGCTAAGGCATCAACACTTGTTTAAAAAACAGATAATAAACTAAATTTGCTCCGGAGCTTACCATCATCAAGCTATATTTTAGACTACAGCTTTTGATACAGAATGCACTGCCATATAACACGGTTGGAATTTTCATTTTAATTGTAGCTTTGAAAAAAACGCAGATCAATCTTTATTGTTTGTCAATGCATTCAAAAACAATAATAATTATTTTACAAATCATTTTTACGCATAATTGTCACAAATATGAAAGTATATCAAAAGGTCATTTTCAAGGCAATCCAAGCACATTATTGATACGTTTTCTGCAAATTATATGCACAAGGTCAATATCAAATTTCTGCAGTTATAAGTTAGATAGAAAAATAGGTCAAAAGATTTAATGAAAATGTTTTCGATGTAGTTTGAGCTTCGAATTTGACATCGAGCGCCAAAAGTGCATCACTAATATGATAGTTCCAAGGGAATTAATCTGAAGTTAAGATCAACGAAAAACTACTCATCGTGCTTGACATTTTTATCAATTATATTTCAGGGCCCTCTCCGGAATACCCTCCCCCCCCCCGCCTCAAAACACATCAATTGCTTGCGATGGATGCGGAAGAGAGATACTACCCTTCGGCGTTACGAAACGTTTGAGCTTGTTTCTTTAGTTTTTCACATAAGTACATGTATTGAAATTGTAAATTCATGGAGTGTTATGGCCCTATCTTAACACATCCAAATGTGACTTATTTTAAGTATCACCATTCCGGTTTCAAATAAAGCCAGATTGATTGTACTTTAGATAAGAAATATACCCCTGGGTTATCGCCGGTCAATGTTGTTGTTTTTTTAATTTCTACTCCGATATACGTATATTTAGCATAAATATTTTTTTCTCATCAAGGGAAACAATTTGGTGACAAATAGATCTAGGGGTTATGGTTCTTTTACAATATACTATTATATTAAAATTATGATATAAGGAACTCAACATTTACACCTATCATATGTTTATGTCCCACGATTAAGCCTTTTTTCGCATGTAGCATAGCTGGTCAAGTAAAAAGCTACAAATAGTGCTCACACGTTACGCAAATGGCTTCTATTTTACGCATTTAGCTAATACGAAATGAGCTTCATACGCGATATTAACAGTGCTAACAGTGACCGACAATCGCATTAAAATCCGACTCATTGTATTAGATCGGCTCTCGACAATACGTAATGGAAAATTCAAAATGTACAGGTGCCGGCCGCCACGTTTAGCTATGTTTTGAATCTTGACAACGAGAGCAAACGTAGACGAACAGGGCTAAAACGTAACCAAATATACTGTTCTAGAAATTGTTATTTCAAACATGTTTAAAATTCGCTGCTGTTTCCAAACAACGTACTACAACATATTAACAAAGTGGCGGGATCGAAGTTTAATGTAGCAAAAACCTAGCAAAAACTTAACATGCGATGTTGTTGCCTCGTTCCTCGTTACGCGTTATGCCACGATTTGTCACGTTATGATACGTTGTAATACGTGGTACTCCATTATGATCTGCGTAACGCTACGAAGCTCTACATTGCTTGACTTTGCGGTAGGTTTCTGCTATATTTTGGTACGTTTTGATACTTTATCATATATTATATGATCTGCCGCGACAAGGATGTCTGATGCCATCCACTAGAGACCACATATAATCATCACTATCCAGGGCCGCAAATCATTTTGTTTTTGCTAAGACTAAGTGTTGAACCTCTTGTTAATATGGCGTATACTGTTTTAGCCCTGGACCAAGACATGCTGCAAAACATGTTACGGCTCAATAGAGAAGAGGATAAAAGAAGACGGGGGAGCTGGTCCCACGATCATGTGCGATCATGTGCGACAAATGTACCTTACCAGGAGGTCAAATCAATAATTATTAATTTTATAATGAGGCTAGACAGTCAGAAAGTAAATAACCTGTTAAAAATTAACGTGCATTTGCAGCGTTGCAGCAGCGATGTATATCGAAGCACATCGTGTACAAACGTGGCGACAACCAAGCGACAGCGAGACTCACTCTGACTTTGAAATTCGTTGTCAATTGTGTCAAACGGGATTTCAACGAAACGACAGCGTGTCTAAGAAAGCGTTCACCTAAAGTGCATCAATATTGTGTAGTGTTTGACAAATCCAAGGCCTACATCTCTATATTCACAATTGCTTGCACTACTTGTCACTTCTACCAATTGTAACGTAATTTCATTAAAAACTGTTAAAGAAGTCACAACATTCATACCACAATATATGAAAGGACAAGGGTGCAAAAGTGACTGTTATCTGGGGTAACTTTGTTATTGAAAACCTGTTATTGATGCATATGTTCTTTTGAATACTTGTTGCTGGATTAAAAGATATCAATAGATAGTTTCACTTGGTACATTACGCATCCATATTGTTAACAGTGCACATTGCATACTCATACTAATTTATATATATATATATATGTTTCTTGTTTGTGATTTCATGTTCTATGTCTTTGGTGTTTGCCCAGTGCCGTTAAACCGGGTTTATGTTTAAACGTTTTGCTACTGAGCTTGTTTCTGTAGCTTTTTGTATAAATATTTAAAATTGGAAAAAGGATATAAACCAGGATTGGAATTATTCATGTGTAAAACAAGTATTCAAATTGTATTTCAACATTGTAACTTTCACATAATAAATTTTGTAAAGATTGTTGCTGGCTTTGTTTTTCTCGTTACGCCTGGCTCGTAACACTATAATCTTATTGCAGTCTATATATTAATATTTTAACAAGTGATATTATGATCTTGAATCTTTTCAGGTCTTTTGTTTGTCTGTTATTGGAGAATCTATTATATCGGAAAATAGCTATCAGCTAGTGTTATTTATGTTTATCATAACCGACTTTAATTAAAGATTATCTTATCTTATCATAACTTCAGATAATAAATTGTATCATTGAAGTCAGACAGAGCCCACAGATTTTAATGAAGCATGTTAACTGTTAACAATACCAACGCGAAAGTTCTAAGAGATCTTAAATTGTTAAAAAAGCAGAAAAAAATACAGTATGCATCCTGTTCAAACTATGACATCCGGTTGTCCGGTACGTATAGTGGTTATCGCCGCCGTTTTTTACCTAGGCGACCGATCCGATTACAAAGAAAATATATTCAATATTGAAAGTGAATGTTACAAGAAATAAAGCAATATAGAGCAATAACTTTGAACATAACTTTTTAAGCATAGGTATGACAATAGCTCAACCATATCAGTTGCATTTTAATCATTATCATCAAGAATATATTTTTTTGAATGCATAAATAGGGATGTGTGAATAGAAGAAAAGTCATTGATGTAGAACGGCAGTAAAAAACGGAATGGGTTGATTAACAACTCAATGCCTTAGGATATGTTGCTTTTTCCACACAGTTTGGCTCTCTTCCGATGCTAAATGTTTATTTCCTGTCCATTTTAGAAATAGGAAATATTCTGCAAATGCAACAATTAACGTACATAACGATCTCTGCAATAGCGAGGCACACCGGAAACATATTTAATTTGTTAAATATGCTAAAAGTTATATCGGGGTACGATATTAATATTATGTTTGATAACGTTCGCTGTTGTAATAGGAGATAGTTTAATGTATGTTTTTTCTCAACCTATGACAATAACAAGAATTCCATTTCGTTCCAATCGAACAAATTCCAAAACTAGTAAATAGAGGGTTTCCCATAAATGCAAAAAAAGTAAATTTATATGCAATCGCAACAACGTATACAGCTATTGAATCGTTGGCGACTTTGAGTTTAAAACATGTTTAATATAACAACATGGTTTTAAAATATCATATTTCGAAACGAAAAATATAAATTGCAGTTTATATATTAATCTTGACGTGTTTGAACGATTCATACTGACAAAGTATAAGCAAGCAGTTTTATGGAAATACTTAGTACACTTAAAGGCTGATTGAAATAATCATATATGTTAATTAAGACATATAATTCATAAATTATTATTTTACATAATCATTTTAGATGTCAATAGGCAAAGCATTGAACTATTTATAAACAACAACAACATCAACAAAAACTTTTAATGCATTCAGGTAATTGTGCCCAAAGCATACAAATAGTTTACGAGCAAACAAGTAAAATTTAGCGAAAAACATAATAATAAAATGTGAACAAAAACATAAATGATTGTTAATCAGTAGTAGTGAACTATTTTGCAATTAATGGTAAATCTAGAATGCGTATATAAAATTATTTTGTCGTAAGATATTTGCTCGAACTAAAATTTAAACAAGTTATTCACCAAAGTCCGAATGTTTTCTTAACAGATGTAGTATTTATCCAATCGTGAATATCATTAGCTAATTATAATATTCTAATATAATTCATATGTAAACTCTCCATCTAATGAAATTGAATAATGATGTCATGTGTGTTAAATTCTGAAGTTATTTGTGGTATGTATATTTTGCCATATTCATGGCTGTATTAATGGTTTCTTCGCATATTAATTTTGCAAACTTGTGTATATTAGGCCAGTGGCAATAGTATGGTTTAAGGAATTGTTTACGTATATCCCGGAATTGGTATTCCGATTTTTTGTTTTGACTGCAGTTTGTTCAATCTCCTGTGAATTTAGCCGTGCTTGAAAATCTCATCTGGCATCCTCCCATGCCAGATGGGCACGCAGATGTAATACTTTCTATTTCTTTTATTATACATTTTATGCAATCATAATTATAACATTTCTATAGATGAGTTCATTAACATTAACTTTACTAAAAATATACCTAAAAAAACAAAACAATAAAATAAAAAATAAATACAAATTACTGCGCACCAACACGTCAGTAAACATCATCGCCACGCGCTTTTTGGTGAAATGTACAAAAATAAGTTTTGTTTTTTTTGTATTTTCTTAACAAAAAAATGTTATTTAAGGTATGCTAGAAAATATAAATATCATGCATGTCCGTTCCGGATAGAAACATTCGACCCTCGGGCACGTTGCGTAGCCGGTAACTCGGCAAGCCTCATTACCGGGCAACGCAGATGCCCTCGGGTCGGATTTTTCTATCCGGAACTGGAACACATGACTGATAATATTATTCTATTACCATTTGAACAAAATCTCACTTTATTCATATTCACACAGAAAGTTTTAATGCACAAAACACATATACCAGTACGGTACACAAACAAAAACATTGTTGATAACTTAAAATTGTAAGGCTTCCTTTGTAGAAGGTAATTGAACGGCAGCTAAAAGGGTAAACGTACGCCTGCAGGTCCACAGGGCTACTGTTCACGAGCAATCCAATTGGAACGATTGGTTCGACGATTCGGAAACGCTTATTCTTCAATGTTAATGTAAGATTAATGAAATGATCTTCAGAAATCACAAGACTAAAGTTCTTGTTTTAGTATACAATGCGCATTTTAATACTAATGACACTCATTCTCAGCTTCTTAGGCATCTCATAGCCTACAAAGTCTTGTATCTACAGGTTTAAATGGATACCGTCCGGTTTCGATTCTAAAATATAATATACCAGTGCATAACTGTGCCAAAGTTCAAATAGCAATCGGCTTGAACACTGTTTACGTTCTCAATTTCGGAATAGATCTAACTCCGTTGACCAAATTTTAATTTAATGGTTCCGCACAAGATGTTGTAAATTTGAGAGTTCAACAGGTGATTTGACATCAAAACTGTCTGTTTGCCCTATGTGTGTCATTATCTCATTTACCTCGCTTGACCAATTGCATAAACACCTGTAATAGTCCATTTCAAACATCTGGGCACACAGTCTGTTTCGGTCCTTAAGCACGAGCCAGTTCCAGCGGCGTTGCATGTTGATCCATCGGTGGTAACGTGTTGGGACCCGTCCTGTGTCGCCAGTAAGCGCGGGAACTGGGGCGAATCTATGTACAAAAAGGTCGTATCTCATTGCGCAATTGTGGTCTTTGTCTGAGGGATGGAACTTCTTGAATCCCCAGACTAAGCTTCAAAAATCCACGACCTGTACAACACAATAATTCTACAACTTCTCATATGGTTTGAAGCCAAGGTCTTTCACTTGGTTATGCACTTTGTTGATAAAACTTCCTAGAACTCTACTGGGCCCTTATATGGAATTGATATATTTTGCTATATTTTTCATTTTCTCTATATATATCGTTGTTTGACAGATATAAAAAATAACAATGAAATAATGTTCCAAATATCTCTTTTTCACGACCGCGAGGAGCAGAGCGCTGAAATTGATTAATTTATGAATTGTATGACTGCAAGTAATAAACCTGTTTCTTGCAGTATCTTGTTTAAGCTTTTAAGGAAAGTTAATGAATGTATTACGGAACAATGCAAAATTAATAACTTTATTGTTATCTTTTTACCTCACCCTATGGCGCAGCACGCTGATATTTTAGGAATAAAAACATGAATTGCATAATAGGTCGTAATCAAGTTGTTTGTTGGTTTATCTATTTGAAACTTACATGCTTTAACAATCGTCCAAAATCCGACTTAATAAAACATCAAATAAGAAAGTTGGAAACGTTTTTGCTTCGTTTGGTTTTGATACGATTAACTTTCGTGCAGATCTTGTCCTGCCTTGCTTAAATTAGAAAAAAATTATCCACGTTATCAAAGTTTACTTGAACGAAAAAAATCTATTAATTTAATTCTTTTTAATCGGTAAATTGTGTCTTTAAAGTGTTATATTCTATCCGGATAATAATATATACTACTGGAATCCTAATTGCATCGCAAATAAATTCGCTTTGAAAAAGGTTGGGTTACCGTTAAAGGTATCTTATTTCCAAATCTTTCAATAACACTCAAATTGCATTGATGTTTACAATGCATTGATGTTTACATTTAAATACCAAAGTGCTTAACTAAGTTTTGAAAATAGTTTTTGAACGTTTATAATTATGCCGTTTTAAATATTAAATCGGCTGTAATCTTTCAGTCATTTATTGTATTAACAATATGAACGGATATAAACACTCACGAACGGATGGTTAGTTTAACACACAAACTTTAATAACTGATACATGCAAACTGTTTCGAATATAGATGTGTGTTTACAGTTTCCTTGGCGCTTAGTTATTATTTGACTTGAAACTGGACCATACGTTGTATACCTATAAAGTTCGTTGGTTATTTCATCACAGACAGTATACATGGGTCAGGACACCACCCTTCATGCATCTCAAAGGACTGACGACCTCAGTCATGTGATGTTCATCTTTCAGCTCTTTCAGAGCGGCTTGATATTCACGGCCCTCATGGCCGGCGCCATCTGTATCGGTCATCTACTCTTAATGCGGAAGTACTGCCGAAATACCACGACGCTGCTCGCAGTGGTGCTCTCTGGATTTTTGCATCTGATCGCAAGCGTGCGTATGTTGACAATTGCCGAAAATTACATGAAAAGACGCGTAAAACAGGGACCTCCGAGCGTCGGCTCGTGCTTGGATTACTCGATGACGGCGGCGTTTGCAAACGGGGTGGTGCTCGTGTTTATCGTGCATAATGTTTTTGTTCAGAACTTTAAATGGTCGATGTCTTCGTGTCTAGCATACGCAGGCACACTTAGCTGCATCATCACAGGAAGTTTTTCCGTAATCAAGATTGTGCCGCAAAATAGCCCACTTCCAGTTACACAACATTCGCTTGAGACGCTTGGGACATATGGAAGTCATCACTTTAACGTATTCTTGTTCGTGTGTCAGAAAAACGTTTACGAGGAAAGATGGGCTATTCTGGTGGAATATTTAGTGATATACGTACCCGTCATGTTCACCGTGCTGGTTGCTCTTTGCATGAACAGGACAAAACAAACGGGTATGCTAACTTGTATAAATTTATTGAATTATAATTTCATTATTCATCTTGAATTAAAAACATATCGAATCTTCCATCGTAGCCGGATACTCTCAGCTCGACATCACACTGCTTGTAAGAGACACAATGCAATCTAGGCCATTTTTACAATTAGAGGGACATGCAACTAGTAGAACATTCAAAAGTAAAAGCCTTACTGAGGTGATTATTTGTCCAACATAGTGACTGAATGTGTTTTAATCGACATGTTCCCCCATTGTTGAGACATAAATAACATTTTATTAGTCTACCTGGATATAAATAGATGTTAACTTCCAAATACTATACACATTGGTCACATTTCTTAGTCTCCTAATCATCCTATCATGTTAGGCTGACTCCGTCACGTATTGCTGGATCTCGAAATACTTATGAATGTAACTGAATGTTTTTCTGTTTTGTTTCTTTGCAGATGTCACCATCACAGAGCTAAAGATTATTTCAAACAAAGAGTGCAACGTTTCAGTGTTTAAATGCAATTGTGTTAAATTGAACTCAGCCATGGTTGCCGTTCTTTTATACATTACTATTGTCTTACTCATAGTACGGCCAGGATACATTCTGTATGCGCACGCAACTTCGGGTTACTTCTTGGACATATTGCCAAGTTTGTTACAGACAGTAATTTTCACTTTTACTTGCTCTGAATATATTGGAAAGGTTCTTATTCGATCACAATATTGCAATAATGAGGTGAAATCAAACGGCTATTGTGACTGTAAACATAAGGGCAAGCCTCTTATGCAGGTTTGATAAGCTGTAAATTTCTGTAGACAGGTTATTTAGAGATGTGTTGTTTAAATGTAAAGACGCACTTGCTTTGAATGGGAAATCCATCATTATGTTTCCACAAAACTGTGAAACTACGCTCAAATATGTTTGTAGCGCTTTTGTAACTGGGTAAAAAAGCACATAAAGGAATTATATTGACAAAGTTAAAGTCGAAATATTCTCAAATATTTACACTTGGTGTCATCTTCGTTCATTTTATTAAAATGTTACTTATGGCAAGAAACAACATGTTAAGATGGAACTTGGGAAACAATTATGCTAAGAATGGCGGGAAGCTTATGGGTAGCCTAAAATACATAAACTTGAGCTCTTCGATGCGGACAGAAAAACTTGCTGTGACAAGCAAACGAGTTGTTTATGTTCGTACATGATATTTGTATGCAAAAGAAGTTGTTTATATATATTTAAATTGATAGAATGATATATACGTTTCGTGATTAGTAGGTAAAGAAGGCTGTGATAATTGAATAATATCCAATTGAAATAGTGTTTAAATTTCGATTTTTTTATGTGTACATTTGAATTTGTAGTAAAAGCATAAGGTCACTGTATTTAGATAAACTGTTATAACAACGATCCTGCATGCATATTTTGAATCATGTTTATGCGTTATTCATATTATTTGTATGTGTTGAGTCATTTCTATTCCCTGATATGTATCATTTGAGAACAATGTTTGAGGTAAATCGCATTAAGATTATATGTTTACTCCTTGTAGGTTATTGTCCACTACATAATTTCCCTATAGAAACGTGTTCTATAGTTAATTGACCGATGTGCACGCGAAATAACACTGATTTTTATATTACTAGACCGTCAACTACGTATAGAGGATGATAGTCTTACATGTGGACCAAACATTAAACGGCATTAAAACAATCCTTAAAATTGCCAGAACACAGACACTATGTACTGAATATAGTAAAACCATAAAGCAACAAGACACGATGTTTTAAACACGACATTGTACTATCAGACGATTTGAAAAACTCAGTTCTTGAGTACATTTTCGGTTTGAATTTTAAAGGAAGCTCTGAACTACCGCACGTATTTATTGTGCCTATGTCATTGACTACACTATTTAATTGCAATGCAATGTCTTTTTCCTTTTATGATAGAGCATGATTTGATCGTTCGTAAAATTGAAATAAATCCATGCGTTAAATATAGTTTTCTTTGGTAATGTTTCCACACATCGTGTGTAAAATCTCATTTACACAAGTATCAGTTGCTGACTGAATAGTCTACTACTCAACTGGCAAATGTTAATAATATATGTATACCCCTAAAGGTTGTCAGTATTCGCAATCAGCACAACCAAAAGGTTTCATAACGACATTGCAATTTACCCGGTGAAATATTAACAGCAAACATAGAAGCAAAGCTCATGCGTTATGTCCAGAACCGGCAGAATACGCAACCATATCAACCATCTCGCTAGAACTTCACAGAGACGCATATCAAAACCATGCTGTGAAAACTCATGAAATGCCTTTATTAAATATATTTTGAGTAAACAATGAAGACTTTTGCTTTATTAGTGCTATTATTATATTTGTTATATCATGAAACGAATTTGTAGTTATGTCGCAGGTCTGTTGATATAAAGGAGTTACTCATAAATAACACAGGAGTACCGCAAGCGTAACTTGTACCTTAAATGGAAATTTTCGCCGAAATTAGTTGCATTCTTATCATACTATACTTCCTATTTCACTTGTTCTAACTTTGGTATTGACCTAGATACGGTAAATGTTCAATTTTGAAACATTGTTTCGCTTTTTCTGTATTTTTCTACATATTTCGTTCTACAATCTTGTTTTTTTCCCACCCATTTACCTTATTACACAAATGTGTAGAGTTACATTAATATTTTGACTGCAGTTGTAAACAAGAACTAGTTAAAGTATAGTTAAGAGAATGCATCTTATATGTTATAAATGTAAAATGGAATTCTAAGTTCAACATTCAGTTATAAAAAAAGTCGTTTCAGATAACAACACATCTGTAAATACACCCCATCCTGCGACTGTTTCAGCTCTCAATACTTCTACAATAATGTTGGTCATTTCATCACTTAAGATTTTAAATCTGAAGAAAAATTATTTACTGAGGAAACTTTACAACCACAGTCCTTAATACCGAAATGATCAAAAGAGGGTCTGTGTTTTTCAAATTTTTTTTGCAATCTTATCTTTGTAGTTTTTACTGTATTTTTAAAACATATTAGTCAATTTATCAAGTAAATCAACAGGACAATAGCGTACAAGTTACAACATTGAAATGTTTATTTGATATTTTCATTCCACACATTGGAGTGGAAATATCAACATGAGGAGGTATTGTTTAAATCAAGAGTAGTTATTTTCCCCTTGATGAAACCTAAACTCATCACTTTTGGACAACTAAATGTTGCAAAACTGTTGCCCAAAATACTAATTTAATACTTAAAAAAATACGTTCTTCAACTTGTCAACTTGTTTCAATCAAGAATGGAAAGAAGATTAACGAGAATCATGAAAGACGTTGGCATATATCCTATTTGCAAATTTTGATTATCAGTCATATTTGACATTACACAAACCAATAAATTAACAACAGCATTAACACGACTAAGATAAGCTTCACATAGATTAGAGATAGTAAAGGGCAGATGACATACGCCCCACTAAACAACAAGAAATGAACGAGAATGCCAAATGTTGTAATACACTTGAAACTGAATACCACTTTTTCTGAGAATGTCCATGATACAATACATTAAGACTTTTATACACTTTGCGATATTTTGGACTCAATACAAACATCCAAAATTTCAGCGAACGTACAATGTGATTCATTTTGAAAGTTGTTATACTGGAAATGTTTATATAATGTACATGTGTATAGTATATGTAACTCATGGACTGTAAGCTTATAGTTAATATAAGTCTAATTTTTCTTCTGCACAAGGTTCGGTTTTAGGCAAGTTGTGGTGCATATGAATGTGATGTAGTACCAATAGCTCGTTGGGGTGCTCGTGCATTATATTCTAGTTCTTTAATTAAGTTTTATTATAAATAAATTACCAGACTCCTGTTGTCAACTGTGTATTAATTCAATGCGCATTACAAATACTAGTTAGGTCGAAATGTAAAATGTGTGTTTATTACAGAGCAAAGCAGCTGATATAAATAATTAGATGATATGAAAACTACATATCAGTATACGGCCGTTCACCCAGCTAAAATATGACTTGGACCACTGCTTGGTTGCGGAATGTACCAAATTTAAAATCCCCGACGCCGTTATACCGTCTGCGTCATACCGACCGCGTCGTACCGAACGTAACTGAATAAAGTACTTTATTGACTGGCGTCAAGTTTTTTTTTTGCTGAACAATTCGATCGGAAACTTGTTTTCCGTGTATATATGCTTTACAATCAAAAAGGTCTATTCGATAAGAGATGGGATATCGCATCCAGATCGGCTTGTATATCATGCTGTTTATGGCAGCCGTTATCTAGATGTGACTTGACATTGCGGTTACATTATGGTGTTTAAGGTCACGTTTAGTTGTGATGACACGTATGTCAATTCAAAAAGCAAACGAGACATTTCATAGATTACTTTGAAAATAAAATAAACAAGAGCATCAACTGTCGCAAAATGCTAGGGCACCAATCTGTATGTCGGTCTGTAAATCTGGTGAAACTGAATAATGATGTCATGTGTGTTAAGTTCTGAGGTTATTTGCATCGTATATATATATTGCCATATTCATGATTGTGTAAATGGTTTCTTCACATATTGATTTTGCAAACTTGTGTATATTAGGCCAGTGGCAATAGTATGATTTAAGAAATTGTTTACGTATATCCCAGAATTTTGAGAATACTAAAAGATAATGGTATTCCGATTCTGCTTGGTTTTGTCTGCAGTTTGTACAAATTTTCTTTGTTCTTGGTACATTGTTATATCTCCCCATTTCTATTTGTAGTGTGTGAGAACTGGTTCTAAATTTTGTTACTGCTATTCTGTATGTTTTACATTTAATTCGGTCTAGATTCCAAGAGCAAAATTGTGTTTAAATAGACAGTATGTATTAACTTTTTTCTTGAGTTGTTATTCTTGAGTACCATGATTGTTTATAAATATCTGTTATTCTTTGAATAATTCTGTAGTGTTAATTTAAGTTCTCGTTTGGTTTACCTATATGTCATTCATTCTGCATTCTTGTAGCATGCTTTTGATATGAAATGCCCAGTTGGCTTTATTTATCGATCCATTGTCCACTGTACTTTTAAGCATACTATACGAATTGAATATAGAGTTTTAGTCACTTTTAAGTCATTTAGACGAGTATTTATTCAGAATGATTTTCATTTGTATTTCCATTGGAAGTATCCTTAGAACTCCATTTAATGCGTTTATATTTGTCGATTTTTACACATAATAGTTTTCTGCAGTATTTGTTATGGATTAGTTTGATGTCTTTACGTTCGTGATATCCAATTATTTCAGCGCCATGGTTTAGTATCGGTGCGACTAATGTGTTGAACAGTTTATTATAAATCATAAAAAGATTAAGATCCTAAGCTGCCAATTGATTCTGCTCTATCCAGAGAGATTTCTTAAAGCTTAAGGAAAACGTGACACAATGAGATATGTTTACGCTCTGGGGGAGCGAGCATAAGTGAGTAACGGACTATTTTAATGCGTCACTTTTAAGTTTTATCTGTACTATTTCTTCCATGTATTCTGATTGTTTATAAGATTAAAATCGGTAAATCATCGTTCTTTAGTTCTATGAAGGTTTTCTAATTATTTCATACCGCACGAATCGGTGTGAATTACGTTACTGTTCAAACATAACATAAAAAGCAACGTTTTTATGGAAATAATATGTTACACAGAGTGCTTATACAAATAAGGTCATGATATTTTGCTTGATGAAAGAGGTATTCTATATTTTAAATACGTATTAGACAATTTCATCAATAAATCCCTAAACTTTAATATGGTTGTGCAGATAACGCGAGTGTAATTTACGTTACTTTTAGCCATATTTTGCATAAAAACGATTGATGCTGGTAAACTATGAATACCCTTTACACAATAAATCACTTTAGTTATACACACCTTAAAGTCTGGTTTCATTTCTAATTTGAACCAGTGATAAAACCTACGTAACCATGATTACGTATCTTAGACAGAGATTTGAATATTATTATTAAGTTTCATGTATACAATGAGTTAAATCAAATAGATTTGCAATCAAATTAATGTTAAAGCACAATAATATGAAAACATATGTATTTGTTCAACATATATTGTAAAAAGGTTTATCAAATATATATTTTTTAATTTTTTCTCAATACAGCGTGAAAATTCATTTAAATGCAGTTTACAAACATAAACATAAATTGATAAAATTGAGCTCATGTTACGGGCCAGGCAAGTATGGAAGATTTCATTTACAATCTAATTGTGAACAAAGCTGCCCTTTTCCTATGGTCAAGTTTCATGGTCCATAGAAACTGCTGATAGAGTGCCTTTTAAAACCATGTGAGGATGTTGCACATATATTTGTCGGCAATGCAACACTTCAAAGCGTACCAATTCGGAAAGCTCGTCGATTACCCTGATTTATTCAAGTAAGTTGAATGCAAAATAGAACTGCGCCAACATTCTTGATTTCTGGTCCCGAAACAAGAACTCCTACGGACTTAATGGCTTTTATGGGCAACAATGACATACCAGTAACCAAAATGTCATGTTTACTTTACGACCAGTGGAAAATTGACAACTTTGCAGAAAAGTTTTGAGACCCTGTTGTTTTAAAAGAAATATATTAAAATCTTACAAGTCTTGATGGTGCCAATGTTGAAATATTTCACAAGAAGGCGTTGTTTTCATCCTAACACATTCAATGTTAGATCTTCAAATATCTTAGTGGTTTGAGCGGTGTTTTTTAGTTTGTTTTTTTTCATTCTGGTGTAGGTATCGAGCGGCCATTTGTTTTGGAAATGAATTGGTAAAAAAAAGGAGAAGATAGTTGTTAAGTAATGTTAGCCAACATAGCTTCACAAGGTGCGAGACAACAATTGTGCCTCTTTGAATCCTAGAAAATGACTATTTAGAGGTTAATGATTGGTTGCTGCTAACCATTATGCGATAATCGCCCGAAGATGGGTTAGGGTTAGGGTTTCCGATATTTTCTATATTTCTATATTTGGGAATGTAAGTTGTCATTTAGTTTCTGATGATGGCTTTATTTTGTTTTTTTGTGTATCGAATATAGAAATTTATTTGTTTGTTTCGATTCCTTTATCCTATCTGTATTGGTGGTCTGTTTTGACTGATATTTTCGAATTTAATCTTGTTTTCAAATGAATTGGGATACAATTAACTAGTGTCAGATATTTTAAGAAATCGTTTTTATTTTTGTTGTATAAGCGTTGTATTTCTTCAAAACTGTAAAACTCATTTACCCTGTAGTCGAATATGTGTTCGAAGAATTGTATGCCTTTTTGATACCATTCTTTAAAATACAGTGTATGACCGTTTTGTTTTATCTCTTTGTTATTCCAAATTATTGTTTTACATTTATTATCGACTTCTCTTCATAAAATGTGGATTTTATTTTTAACCAGGATTTTAGTACATCATTTAGGAAAGATCCTGCTGGTGTTATATAATATATAACTGTTTGATCAAAATCTGATTCTAGTAGGTACTCATGACCGTAGTTCTTTAGTTTTCTATGGAAGAATATTTTCCAGTATCCATTATTTTAATACCAAGTAAAGTTTCAAAACAATATAACTACTTTTCAAAACGTTCATTATAATTAATTAAATTGAATTGACAATAAATTAAAATTAAGATTCAAATTAAATTAAATCTTTTTAGATAAATTAAATCAAATTAAATTAAATTAAAAATTAAAATTAAAATTAAATTAAATTAAATTAAATTTACTTAAAATAGAATTAAAATTTAATTTAAAAGAAATCAATAAAATGTTGTTGTTTTTTTAAATTAAAGCTTAAATATTATTTAGTGAACGACTTAATGTTATTCTGGGAAAAGCAACCATAACAATGAACCGATAGTAAAGCATAAGTATTTAACAGCTCTCTAAGATCTTAGCTTAGTAAAAATTCGTAAGACTGCTGAAAAATTATCATCCTGCTGTACCAGAATATCATATCGTATTCTATTCCTCAATCTATTCATAAATAATGCCGTAAATATATTCATAACACACAACATATTCAATGAACAATAGTATCTAGTACAAGTTAATAATCTCTGCCCGCAAGAAAAGTTCTAGAACAAAATATTATCCTGACTAAGCAAATTTCATCTATCGTCCAACCATTTTTGGTTAGGACGAAGGAAGGTTATGACTTACCTGTAAGATCTGCGCTCTGAGAGTAATTTACACCAACACGGGTTAAGTATAAAATGACCACTCTCGCGCGCCCACTCCAGAAGTTATTCTGGTTATCTTACAGGTAAGAGTACAATTTATTATTTTAGGAATATATATCATTATTTTATTTAGATTCTTTTTTCATAAATTGTTTTAAGTCTTTCTTATGAAAAATGTACTGAGTTGTTTATTGAATAAGATTAAAAGAATTATTTTGTCAATATGTTTAGTATTTTATTTGAATTTCTGTTTGCTTTCATATTTCTTGAACTAATATAATTTTAGGAATTCCTGAACAGTATTGATATGTTTTAGAAAAAATCATTTATATTTATTCTAGTCACAATAATGAATTTTATTACTATTCGCTATGTTAAAAATTGTATCATGATATTCATGTGTTGCTTTCAATTAAATTTGTTATTTTATTGTATAAGGTGTATATCACAAATTGTTATCTATTGTGATTTTTCTAATAAGGAAGTTATTCTGGTTATCTCACAGTTTTGTCTTCTGGTCGTGTTTCGGATTGAGAGACATAACCTGGTACCTCTCAATGAAAATTGAAAAATGAATATGAGCTTCGCTTCCCCAGTTGGTACGAACACCAACATCAGTAACGAAACCAATCCGTAACACTTTGATGGGTCTATATATCTTTTCATCCATAATGCTTTAATTGAGTTTAAAAATGATTCTATATCTGCAAGCTTAAGTCCACCGTGTTCATAGTCTTGGTAAAGGATATTTTTTTTTTTTATTTTATCCGGTTTTCCAGCCTACATAAAATCAAATATGTATTTTTTTTATATCATCTATCATTTGTTCAGTTGGATTAGCTAGTACAGTAAATGGATAAATGAGCTTAGGTAAAGCAAATGTTTTAATTACCGTAACTTTTCCGATCAGTGACAGTTTTTTGTGGTGCCATTGTTTTAATACGTTTCTAAACTCTTGAAATGTTTTGCTTCGGTTTCCATTATAGCATTTCTGTACTCGTTTGTATTTGACATTCCTTTTGATGGATAGGGATTTATACTTTTGTCAACCCAGTTACTGCACCGACAGTAAACACTTGCAATATCAGAACCCGAAGAGTGTCTAGATTTTTTGTCTATGGATTTGACACCAGGTTAATATTTTTTCTCTGTGTAATTCTATTTCTCCTCGTAGACCCGTGAGTTCTTTCAAAATTAAGGTTCGGTTGAGATTTATGGTGTTTTTTGACGCCCTTACCCATTTGATAAACGCTGCTTCAAAATTTCTTCGGGAACAGAGTGTTGATAGTTGTTTTAAGTATTTTTTTCAGGTGCTGCAGAAAAGCGGGATTGTTTACACCGGAAGCGGCTGTAATCTTTGAAATCTTGTTTGTTTTTATTCACTCGTAGTGGCCAGAGAGTAGACGATCTGGTTGTGGAATTCTTGTATGGCAACTTTTCATACCAACCGCCATATATATATATATATATATATATATATGATATACCTAATAGAAATAAAATGAAAATCTTTGGCCAAAAGAACATTTTTTCAACAAAATGTTATAGAAAATAACTTGGATAATAACTATTATTAATACAAAGTACAAACACACTTAATGTAATGCTTCTATTTCGTGTTTTTGCATCTGAAATACTTAGGGTTTGGGTATCGGGAATATGATCCCCTCTCACAGCACAATCCCCTTGCGTCCCCTGTTATGACATACATCATCTCCCAGCATAATCCCCTTGCTTTCCCTGTTATGACATACATCACCTCTCAGCATAATCCCCTTGCGTCCCCTGTTATGACATACATCACCTCTCAGCATAATCTCCATCGAGTCTACTGCTATGACATACATCTCTACAATTTTCCTCTTGAGTACCCTGTTATGATATACATTCCCTCTCACAGTATAACCCTACTCGAGTCTACTAAAATGACATACACCCCCTTCTACAATTGCCATGCATCCACTCTCACAACAAACTCCCTCTTGAGTCCCCTGTTATGAGATGCATCCACTCTCACAAGAAACTCCCTCTTGAGTCCCCTGTTATGACATACATCCCCTGTCACAGTACAACCCCCTTTGATTACCCTGTAATGACATACATCCCCTTCTACAATTGCCCTCATGGGTCCCCTGTTATGACATGCATCCAATAATACAAGAACACAACGGTGTACAAGCCATAAAGTTATGAAACAATTCGCAGACGCAGTCCATGGTACACTCTGTGTCCAGGTCAGCACACTGCGTAGTCTTCACAATGAAAGTATTTTGATATTGGACACTGCTGCCATAGAGGGTGTGGCAACCACAACCCAGATGCAAACGGTGAAGTCACAGATTTGGAGAAGAATATGGCTGCGTCACCTTAGGCATTGATACTTGTGGCAGTGGTAACGTCGACTGGTTTGACATGCTCATACACAAGAACGTGGTCATTGTGTTGGCCCAAACAAAGGCACCTTTTAAATAACGCTGAGGAGTTGAGGGCAGGTCTGACGGCCATGCTCTCAAAATGTTCGGGGTTGCCATAGGTTCCTGGTATCGGAGGTACTACTGAAATTGGTTGATATACTGAGAAAGGTGCCTATATACTGCTGAACCGAAATCATCAACAATAGGCGCACAGCTATTGCAACAATGAATAACACAAGTTTAGCATATTTAGTTCCATAGAATCACAATCCCCGGTCATTATTCTTTAGACTTGAAAAGTCCCCCCACCATACGAAATTCGTGCACTTTACTTCGTGAATAAAGTCGTAGCAGTTGACCTGGGTGTTGCTATATTATGATTCGCGGGGGCAATTTTTCTAATGACCTGGGGGTCGTGATTCTTTCAGAGTTTATTACATTCATTTACGTGTGAGCATTAGCTACGCCCAATATACATTATATGTTCATGTATATTTACCACTTGCAAATGGGTACAACTAATACATTTTTAAACTAAATAAATGAAACGCAATCAATCCAGCGTACCGGCCTTGGTGGCCTCAAACAGACCTCGAATGGACGTGGAAGGAGCCGCCTCATACCTGGCCCCCCTCCACGCGGACCGCCTGCGCAAGCATTACTTCTGTGTTCCATGCTCCACTTCTCACGCTGAAATATGAGAGCATAAGCCATCCCAAAATCATCATCCGCGATAAAATGATCATGTAACAGTCCACATAGCAAAGGGAATTAACGGTTACTTACACTGCGTGCGGTTTACATTGCAGTTATCTCGGATTGAATGTTGTTAACATAGATCAACTCACACAGACAACTTTGAACGTAACCATCAGTCATTATTTGGTTAGTGGTCACCAAGCAGGACAAGTGTTATTTTTCGGGTATTCCGTTTTTTCCCACAACACACTCTCGCGCAACATCGTGCCAGAGAGAGTGACTATAAGCTATCATAGCTTTCTTCACAATCGTTGTTCAATACATAACGTTCAAACTTACATTTTAGAAAACAAAAACCTTTCCTATGTAAGTAAATAATATTCATTTAACATTTACAGCGTCTAAAACATATTTGATATTGGTAAGGCTCTGGCTAAAATGTCACAAAATCTACGTCATTTCAATATCAAAAAAGCAGTCAATTTTCAAGATTTTACCAAGGTTGTGAGGTTACTTGATGATATCATTTTATTTGATATATATTTGAAGTTCATTTTGAACATTTAAAAGTAACACCTCCATCAAATCTGAAATACGTACTTATAATTTATGCAATATTTTGTGTAAGTGGCAAGGCGTCGCAAGTTGTAAAATAAAGTGAACAATTGCGTAAAAAATGGGCTCACTTATATACTGTTCCCGATCCATCCAATAACTCGTGGAAGACAGCTTTCTGTTTGTCTTTGCCGCTAACATAAACACCCAACGTTCAACCATAGTCAGACCGGACACAGGCGCTCGCACTTTGTCGTTTTATTCAGACCGGACACAGGCGCTCTGGTTTGGCAGGGGATAAACATTGCTTGTAAATTTTGGATTGGTCATTGAGTGACTGCAAATTATCTCATGAATAAGTCTAAGTTGTGTCCATGCAAAAAACCCAGGTAGAGTAATATCATTTAGGGAGAGTAAATTTAAGGGTGTTTCTTCCTGCTAGATTAGTAGCCCCGAATACGATTTTTCAAGTCCTGTTTAATTTGTAAAAACGTTTTAAGCAACCCAATAAAGAATATTACTTAATAAACAGTTTATGCGATGGCAACTTTCATTTTATCATTTTCATTAGCCATTCCTACATTTCATGTCAGCTTTTAAGAAACACTCTGCATATAAAGCATCAGTCAATTGTACTCCCTCTCACCCCCACAGGTCTGGGGAATAGGGCTGACTTTGACTTTCGGTACAGCCAATCCCGTGGATTTTGGGTAAAATCCAAGCCCAGCGTGGCCATACTGCTGGTGAAACCCCCTTAAAATGCCCCCGCAGTGGGGCATCCTAGGTAAGGCACCTTCCCCGCACGAAAAAAACCCACCACATTCACTCGGCACTTAGGGGCTACCTCGAATTTCAAAACACCGCCCATATCCACCGGTATACCCCTGGACCCGTGGTTACAATTGACTGGTGCATAAAAGTATCAGAAATAATGAGGGTTTTAATACAAAATTTGCCCTGCATTTATCAATATAGGGTACTATTCTTGCAAAGGACAATAAACATACCACAGTTTCTGCCTATCGTTGGAATAATAGAATGTCTTGTTCTCTGCAAGTTTGATCTCGCGCATCTCTACTTCCACCTCAGTCAACCTCTTCACTACATATTCCAGCAGAAAGCCCCCTTTGATATGCTCTTCCGTGGCAAACATGCCGAACCATGCAAATATTAACAACTTGTCAGTTTTAGACTTTCAGGGATGAAAAGAATCACGTTGTAACGTCTATTGTCTAACACTAATGTATGTAAGGTAGGGTATAAAAGACCGGCCGGACCGAAAATTTTCGTACCAGTCCAAAAATCATTTAGAAGTCTTCGGAATTTCGATCGGGTATAAAATATTGGCTTTTATCGAACCGTTTCCGTACAAAGTCATGGTAATAAAAACAAACAGCAAATAAAGAGCTCATTACATATTAGGCCTAAAGAAAGGTATTGTTGCTGGTAAACCAACCGACCATACTTTTTATCCCACCCCACAGACCATATTTTTTTTTTGCCTCAGAGTTCTTTGCAAAAAAAAGGAATTTGAAATAGAAAATATGTTTTTCTAAACAGGGCTTTCAGTTGACCGGAGCTCCAGTGAGAAGTCATTTATGACCAGAAATTAGCAAGTTAGTGTCAAATTTGACCCTGGAGACAATGCAGTGTCGGTAGTCCGGAATCTGAAGATCAAAATGGCTGAATGGCAATAAACGCCCTTTGTGACAAGTGATTAACGATCAACTGTGTCTATTAGCAGCAGTCAAACTCAATGTCATGAATGATGTCGCCCAATATGTAAATTAACAGGTTTCTTCGGCAGTTTTAGCTTACTACATTTAGTGTTTGCCCTCCATTTTCTGCCAATCAAGGGCGCTAGATTTTTGAAATGTTCAGTTTCTTATTTGTGAAGAATCGTGACTAATTACTGAAGACGACTCTTCATGACTAAGTAAATTGCTATTACTGAGCATGCGCATATAGTTTCGCCTATTGATTGCATATGCAAACGCGAGTAGTTTCAGTGTCAACGCTGAATTAAATGACGTCACAATATCTTGCAGTAATTGACAGGTCTTTTTGACAGCAGCGCAGATTAATTTTAAAGCTGATGAAATTTGGGAGGGGCTAACACTAAGTCAGAATTAATTAAGTAATTTGTTCGTTAATAAAAAAAAACCTCTGCTTCCTTAGGTTACTTATTCACGAAGAAATTACTTAATAAACTCTAACCTAAACGTACGAACAACAATGCTTTGATACCAAAAACTGAAATGATATTAAGTTCGATTCTATTTTATGTAAAAGCTAAACATAAATGGTAATCTTGGAACTTTTAAATGCATGACAGAAAAAATAAACATTTTTTTTGTAGCATGCACACTATCCACGGTCAAATTTAATGAAAGTGACAGGTGAACTATTCGACTTAAATCGTGGTTTATCTACAGTTAAGTTCTATTAAATAACACTTTGATTGCTTTACCTTTTTTATATAAAGGAACTATGTAGTGATATTAGCAATAAGAACTTTGAATATATTGGATAAGTTGGAAGAACCCTAATGTGAAATTGAATCTGATAGTAAAACCAAACAAATGTCGTCTCATATTCGATTTTGACAAGGATGCGTTGGATTTCAGAACAAATAATACATGCAGATTACTGTTTCACTCAACACTTACTGGTACAACTCAAATAACATTGACATATATCGCCACTGTCCGTAACGAATCACTACAAACTATTTAGACAAACTTTTCACTTATAACACATGTATTGAAATGTGTTATGTTTGTCGGCTGCAGATTAAACGGTACAATTTGTACCGTCACAGTACGAGCGTGATCAAAGGCGCATGGCAATGGTTTGGATTTAAATCAGTCAGTCTTTATGATACGATCCCATTTTACTCCCGAGATTACATCTTGGCTGGTAAGAACAAACCATACGGCCGGAAACATAATAATCAATAATCCTCGTCTAAGAACTTCCAATTCATGGCCGATATATTTGAGTTTACTACAAATATAAATGAACCTTTGGCGACTCTTCATGACTAAGTTAATTGCTCTTATTGCGCATGCGCTTATAGTTTCGCCTACTAATTGCATATGCAAACGCGAGTAGTTTCAGTGTCAACGCTAAACTTGACAGGTCTTTTTGACAGCAGCGCAGATTAATTTTAAAGCTGATGAAATTTGGGAGGGGCTAACACTAAATCAGTTAGAATTTATTTAGTAATTTCTTCGTTAATAAAAAAAACCTCTGCTTCCTTAGGTTACTTATTCACGAAGAAATTACTTAATAAACTCTAACCTATACGTACGAACAACAATGCTTTGATACCAAAAAACTGAAATGATATTTAGTTCGATTCTATTTTATGTATAAGCTAAACATAAATGGTAATCTTGGAACTTTTAAATGCATGACAGAAAAATAAACATTTTTTGTAACATGCACACTATCCAAAAAGCGGGGTAAACAGTTGAAAACGTTTACTTTTTGTCAATTTTAATGAAAGTGAAAGGAAAACTATTTGACTTAAATCATGGTTAATCTACAGTTAAGTTCTTTTAAATAACACTTTGTTTGCTTTACTTTTTTATATTAAGGAACTATGTAGTGATATTGGCAATAAGAACTTTGAATATATTGGATTAGTTGGAAGAACCCTAATGTGGAATTGAATCTGATAGTAAAACCAAACAAATGTCGTCTCATATTCGATTTTGGCAAGGATGCGTTGGATATAAGAACAAATAATACATGCAGATTACTGTTTCACAAACACTTACTGGTACAACTCATATAACATTGACATATATTGCCACTGTCCGTAACGAATCACTACAAACTATTTAGACAAACATTTCACTTATTACACATGTATTGAAATGTGTTTTGTTTGTCGGCTGCAGATTAAACGGTACAATTTGTACCGTCACAGTACGAGCGTGATCAAAGGCCGTGGCAATGGTTTGGATTTAAATCGGTTAGTCTTTATGATACGATCCCATTTTACTCCCGAGATTACATCTAGGCTGGTAAGAACAAACCATACGGCCGGAAACATAATAATAATCAGTAATCCTCGTCTCAAAACTTTGAATTCATGGCCGATATATTTGAGTTTACTACAAATATAAATGAACCTTTGGCTTTACGAAAACTACGTTGAATAATCCTTAACTTTGTTACTTTATTAACTTACTTCCACATTAGAGAGTTCACAGTTGACGACATGAAGACATCGGCGATTTTCTTCAAGCATAAGACCAAATTTAGTTGATAAGTGACTGTTTAGCACAGACTTGGAGAAATTGAAGTGCTGGATAAGCTCTAAAAGTCGACCCCGTGTTATAAACGAGTGTATACAAAACACCATATTTCATGGGCAAAGTTAGGGGTCGTCATATAAGCAGAGCTCCTTATAGTCCGAGAAATAAGGTAATGCTAATGATATCTTCTTCCTGGTTAAATTGTACTTTAAATTCCTTATTATCATATTTTACTATGTTCTTGCTTACGCCACCATATATGAATATATTTTCATTATAAATGAATTGCATGTATATAGTTTTGAACATAGCTTCTCATGACTTATTTGCATTGATGTATACCAAGCTAAATTGTTAAATTGTGATTGTTTCAAATATTGTATATGTTGAAATCATCCTTCAGAGGAAATAAAGAGAATTAAAGAGAAAAAAACATTATAAAATATTTGTAATTATTATCTGAAACCGATGTTTGATCATTTGAAATGAGTGAACATGAAACAGACGACATTGAATTGCTGCACAACGTTTAAACAAACAGTAAATTTTAAATGCACTTCACAAAAAAGTACGTGTTTTCATATTTAAATACGCCTTCTAGATCCGCCTGTGTTTTATGCTCCACTTCTTTATCAGATCAGTATGGAGATTTCCGTTGGTACAAAATTGATCCCATCCGACCGGTCTTTTATACGGCCCTTTTAATAGTTTTTATACCCAACAGTATGCAATTATGTTGACGTTTAAAACGTTTGAACCTTAATGAATATTTTCAATTTAATATGTGTAGAATATAATTAACATTACAAATTGTCCAATAATGCAAAACTCAAATCTGAATAAGTTTGATTTATGACCCGGCTATACAAATTATACACAGATACTGTGTAATATTTCCAAATGCATATTCTTTTACATTGTGTACCGTGTCTTCATTTGTTATGATAATTTAGTTCTAAGCTATACTGATCAATGTCCAATCAATCATGTTTATCTTATCGTCGAAACTCATCGACGATAACGTAAGAACATGTTTTGGAACCCCCCCCCCCCATTAAACTGAATGAGTTTCTCTTTATACTTACACAGTGTTTTCCAAAAGCAACTGTCGTCATCTTGATTTTTCCCGTCTATGTACTTCCGGTACAAACAAAATATATATCCAACTTAAATCGCGACATGGGAAGAAAATATCGACTTTTACTTACTGCATTTTTACCGATAAAAGCAGAAATTTTTAAAGATATTAAATAATATGATAATAAAACTCATTACGAACATAATCATGCTGCATTCCTGTATGTTTAATTCACTCCTTAAAATGATCTGCCTATGGCGGGTGTCGCATTATTCCAGCGATATATACTACCTGGTTTTCAAAAGGCAAAAAGTGTAAAAAAAATACAAAAATGTCAATAAAATGTTTACAAAGCAACTCATTCAAAGAAATGAATCAGATATACAAATGAGTAATCTTTTCCGCGTGTTCAGAATAAATAAGGCCAAAACATAGGCAGACCCGATTTTGTCTGCCTAAGTTTCGTGCCTGCCTAATGCATATCTATATATGTTATCGGTCTGACTGTTGAGTCAAGTAGATATGTATATATTTGTAAGTGCAAATTTTAGCAAGAATGAGTATTAAGTAATATGATTAAATTCATGACATGCGTGCTGAGAGTCTATCTATATATGCTATTCTTAAATCCTTGAATACACGCATCGCAAGTTATTTGTTTACATGTATATTGGTATTTTGAAAAGTAAATCATTCAGCAGGAAGAAATTTATATAAGTCGAATCAGAAATACATGATTTCAAATAGGAAGATCAACTTATTACTAAATGGCGTAATAATATGTTGAAAACGAAACAAACTTATTTAAGGATGCTTTAAAATAATTTTATCCTGGTCATTATGCGATGCAACTAAGAACATAGAATAAATTGGGATAATTTAATAAAATGTAAATAAGAAAAATGTTTCTAATTACCATTGTTCAGTGAAATATGGTAATGATATTTTATGCTAAAATATAATAATACGTTGTAAGTGGAAAAAGTTGTTTTGGCTATAAGTTATTTCTTTCAATTGCAGAGTTTTTTAAAATCGTTTTGTTTATAATTATTTTTGTTATTCCAGGTAATATTTAAAGACAAACATGATTTAAATAGATAAATGTGCCTATAGCTATTTTAAATTACAACTTTGTGAACATTTTATTGTTACATTTAGGTCGAGGTTTGATGCTTAATTCCTGTCATTGTCAGAGTGCCTTTGTTGAAATAATTATTCGATTAGCTTTTGGTTAATTAATTTAAAAAGCCATAACTACGGCTGTACAAAAATCACCGTTAGTGCGAAGAATCATTTTAACGGTTTAGAACCAAGGAAAAAAACACGCATTACTGAAATAATTTAATTTGATAAAATGTAATTTTAAGTTCAGCTTCCGTACTTAACTGTTGACCTTGTTATCGATCACCCATTAAGATAAAATTATTGTTTAATGTCGACTGATTGATTTTTTTTCCACCGTAGACTATGTATTTTGATGTTATCTTTATTTAGGTTGAACATTTATTTCAATGAATTAATTTAGTCCCTTTCTGGGACTTCAGTATTTCCTTATCCCTACGTTTTACATCCGCTAAGTAAAATTGGTTTTACTTATTAATCAAAGTGATCAAATCGTAGTGAATGCATTAACGCTATTGGTCAATGGAATGCAATAGCAATTGCTGTACTTGTGTCAACACATTGTTTAAGCCAAGTGTCGGCGTTATGAATAAAATTTCAAGGCCGCCCCGTTGAGTGCACTCAAAAACATTTTCTATTGAAACAATATCACTTCCTAGTTGTTGAGTCCCCTTTAGTACCAAAAAGAATTATCGATCGTAATTTATTTACGATCATAAGATATTATCTTTATATTGCTATGCTTCACATTCAACGCACTCAAAGATGTTTTTACAAATTTATAGACCTATCCAGTGTTTTGGATAATAATCACTTCTGTTTAAGCCTTTACCAACAAATGTATCTTTTGATGGCCACGAGGAGTCATACACGGTTATTCTACCAGAAAGCCAAGCCCCCCACCAACCAAATGTCCCGATGGTTATAATCACGTGATCACAACAAACCATGAGTGCAAAGTCTAGGACAGCTTCTTTAAAAGGAGAGTAAAACACGTCAGGCCCTAACGTATTGTTCTGGCACCATTCCATACCATTGCTGATGACAACAAAGTGGACTGTCTTCTTTCGGAACATATTTCTGAAGTATTCCATAGATCTATTTAGGTAAGTTGCGTCCGACGGAACATAACCTAGTTTGATGTTAGCATCTTTTGCCATATCGCCTCTTCGAACGTGCACACACACATTAACTGCGCCTATAATATTGCAAATAGTTTTCAAAATAGTTTAGACAGTTGTATTAGCTATGATTAGGAAGTTAACACAAAATTGGATGCATCAATGAAATGGTATGCCTTTTGTGAGATCGGGAAAAACGAATATCGTTATAAAGATGAAATGTCATTTTGTTTCGCCGAGGAGGTGTTATTGTTTTCTAGTCAATGTCGACCTTAAGGCCACACCCAATTAATGTTTCGTTACACGGATCTTTGCCCAAAATAAGTGGAGCGAGCGTGCCACCGAAAAAAAAATTGCCAGTTTTCATTAAACCCGAAGCGAGCGAAGAGCGAAAAATACTTTTAATATGACGATCGTTTATAATAAAAAATAACCCTCTTTTTAGGAAAAAGTTAGAAACGACTTCTATAAATCTACCCGAATCACTTTAACATCATTTGCAACTGTATGTAGACGTACTTATTGATTTTTGATGTGTATAAAATTATGTTTCACACAGGCATCATCAAACAGTAAACTCCATATACATTAATTTTGAATTTCTAGACTAAGTTTTGTTTTGTTTTATCACAGGAAATGCAATGGCATGTGCTTATCAAAACAAAAAGAACAAGGGTGTGTGCAGAGAACTTTTATGGTCAGTGATTTAATGCACCAGCCAATTGTATATGCCTCTCCCCCCTTAGTCCGGAATAGCGGGGACTTTAACTTACATTCCATCCATTCCTGTGTAAAATACAGGACATTCAGGGAAAAACTGCTGGTAAAATCCATGCCAAATGCCCCAGCACACCGGGATACCTATGTAAGGCCCATGTCCCACTATTTTCGGAGTGATAACAAAACCACTGCAGGCACTTCGGGGCCAACCTGGAAGTTAAAACACGGCTCATTGCACCCGCTGTCCTTGGTATACCCCCGGTACGGGACGAGGGGTTAGGGGCAGTGATTACAATCGACTGGTGCATTATGATCCCGAATCATAGAAATGATGCACTGAGTTTCATAGAATCGATTTTCATTAAAGTGATCAATAATTCATATCTTTAATCTAATATGTACCATTGTTTCAGTATTCCATGTATTTGTTGATTAAAGCTGGGGGATCATTGTTATATTTTAAACTGAATTATTGCTGAAATTTAGAATATATGTAAGCAAACACCACTGATTCAATACAGACACATATTATAAGTGTACTTGATTTTATATCTCCTATGTGGAATGTCATTTCATGAAGAATTCCATTTATTTAATGCTGCATCCAACCACTTTGCAAATTCATAAGATTATTAAACTACATGCGACATTTGTAAAATATATTAATGACCAAACAATCTTGAATCTTTTTCTTTGATCTTGTTTGTAACAAATATATATGTATATGTTTGTATAATTATGTTCCTACCCCTAGGCTTGCAGTAACCTCAACTTGGCACTAAAAGTGCAATCATGTATTATAATTAACTTAATGAAATTATTTTTAGTGTCTGCTTATTTGTGTCATTATTGTTTCTGTTCAAAATAGAATGTAACATGATCTCTTCAGTTATTGTCAGCACTTTTTAATAATATTTTTAACTATTTAAAAACTAGGCTGTCCCATTGTGGATGTCAAATTTAAGTGTTAGAAGTACTTACTCATATGGTCACCATATTTCCATTTTACATGAGCATAAAGTCAATATACAAGGAGTGTAACATTTATTTTCTATTTTCATTAAACTATAAATGGTCTTAAATTCAAAATCAAAATCAATTCTTATGTAGATACCAATAACCAGAATCAGCAATGTTAAACACCATATAATACACTAGCGGCTCCATGAAGTTCATTTTGTGATGTTTTCTTGACGGCACATTAGTTATATAACCTCAGAACCTTGGTCCTCCACTGGTAGCAATCTAAAGAAAAGTCAAATTATTTTGTAATCATTTAAATTATAATGTTGTCTGTGAAAATCAGCTTCATATCTTAAATGGCTGAATAATGAATATTGGGCGCGGATATGGAAATATGCCTTGTTGGGGGATGTTAAGTTAACAGGAGCGTTGGTAAGAGATGATGGCTTTCACAATAAACAAACCAGTAATTAATATTTTGCTTTCACTCAAATGACAGTATACTGATAATTTATAGAAGAAGAAAAACCATCTTATTATTACCTCCCTGCTCTTGGTGTCTTTAATCATGTGCCTGTTATATGTTCTAACATCACACTGGATCTTCTAGCTTTCGCTGATGAAAAGCCTAAAATGATTATTACTATTCATTATCACAATTATGAAATGGTTGTGTACAATTGAACATAAACGTGTTAATTACAGAACTGTATATGTAACTGTATAATTTATATACATTTTAACAAACTCAAAAAATCATACTTGGGTATGTTGTCATACCACTGCTGTTGTTTCTATCAAATAAACTTTTATACTATCAAGGCACAGTATTTGATTAGCAATCAACCCATTGTGTGCCTCTATATAAAAGAAAACTGTAGAAATATACTATAGACTGAGGTATTTTTCGTAGAAAATGACGTCATACCTGTCATTTATTGTAACTATTTAGGTGCAAAATATTCAAAATATGTGCAGAGTGGGATACATTTCAATAAAGTAAGGTCGAGACCTGCAATCAAGTGTTGGTCTCGAATCATTGCATTGGTTTTTGAAAGATTTTGGAATTATTTAAACGCAAAACAAGGTAAATTCATTCTTTAACTTCATATTTCTTGTAAAGTTATCACTGTTTTTGTTCATGAAATTTGTTCGTTGGAATATTTTTAATACATTCACATAGTGGTTATTGGCGATTTCTTACCTCAGTATTCCTGTCTTCTATTGATATGGATGTAATGGAACAGTTTTCTATTCACGAAGTTTCATTTTGTCGTTAAAATCGACAAAATGAGTTGTAAATCGAGCGTTTGTTTATGTCTGGTCGGCCATCTTGATTCTGGTAACTGAGACGGTTAATCAATTTACCCACCTCTTGGAGAAGGGTAAATATTACCGCGGTAAATAGCTTGGCAAAACCTTAATTTTGTTATATACTATTTACCAGAAAAATTACCGCCGGTAAAATATTACCCTGGGTAAACCTGTTTATACAACAGGCTGCAGATGTTCAGAATTGTTTTCAGAACAACACTAGAATTATCAATACGAAGTAGTAGGACGCCGATAATAAGTTATTTTACATAATTCAAATAATTAATAATCGCGGGCTCAGCGGAGTTTACACGTCAAAAAGCGCAAAATAGTTTCTCAGTTTATAATGTGTATACTTCGCGTGTGAAGGTCCCGAGATAAGTGCAGATATATGTAGCAAAGCTTTTTTTAAATTACTGGGATATACGTTGTGGACTAACGCAATTAATTTCACATTGTAAAATATGCAAAACTGCAAAAGATACATGTGTCGTGAATGTGATACATCAGTTAGCAAGATTAAATGCGTTGTCTATTTTTATTCTTACAATGGTATCATCTGGCGTCTAAGCCCTTTAAAAGTCTAATTTAATACAACAATTTGTACCTGTTGATGATAGGTTTTGCAGAAATGCGTTTGCTTTGTCGGTGAACTCCGCTTTCAAAGTAAATACTTTTCGCACTTCATCCTTCGCATTGTCGAAATATTTCCAGCTACAACGATAACCACCTAGCGTCCAATTCTGACCACAATCTAAAGACTCCACTTCTTTTTGATAAGTACCATACTTTACTTCACCGACGTTCTTTTCGTTAACTGCAGGCACGTTTACGTAAATCCGCGGCATTTCGAACCATTTAAATATGTAATGATTGTATCGCGACTGTGGCGTGAAACCTCGTCTTTTGGCAACTCCGATCAAGGCCGCTATTTCAAACATGATGTTTCCAGCTCTACCTTGAGGGCCTTTTGAGGAAATATAGGTGTTACAAGCACTGTTTATAGAAGCAACGTTACACACTGCATGCGATTCACAACTTATGTTCTCTTTCTTCCGTTTAGTGAATGGAATGGTTGTGTCGCAAGATCTGTTTTGAAACGCAACGTTACTGTCCGATTCGTTATTGACTGATTTACGTGGTTTTTCAGTAAATTTCCGTTCCCTCTGCTGTTCGTACTTCAGCCAGAATATTTCAAAACATGTCATATTACAGACACCGTTCTGATACTCGCGATTGCAAGCTTGTGACGTATCATTCCTTACTTTTCCAAATATCAAGTCCCTTTGGGTGTTCATAAAACCTCTCACATCCCATTGCGCTATTGCGCTGTCTTTCAAACAGATGTATGCAACAATAAATGCTGCACAAAATACCATAAACATATAGAAAATTCGGTTATTCATGTTAAACGCATTATATATGTATTCAAATTAGTGCATACATGAGTAAGGTATTTGATGACCCGATGAAAAGTATCGTATTACTTTCCATTAAGATCCTGTTTAGTCGAATATGACGCAGTGTTGTATAGTATACATACTAGTTTACATTACATTTATCCATTCTCGAACGCCGATTTTAGAAACTAGACATATTGACAAGAAATTGCGCTTTAGCGATAAGCATTAATCTTACACTCTTATCAAAATCAAAACATACTAATGTACTTACTATATAAAGCTTTTATAGAAAATATTATTAACTAATAACAATATCGTTACCATCTTTAATAGCTGAAAATATTAATTAACTGGTTAGTGCTAAAAGATTTATAGTGTTCAACTATCGTCTCATAAGGTTGACATATCGTGTCTTACGCACCTTTTTTCAAATTTAGCACAGAATCCTTCATTAGAACCACTGTTTTCAATATCTTTATCCTTTTCAGTACATTTAAACAAATAAATTAGCTGTGGTAAATTTGGGAGTAAGAGTGCATCTTTGAGAAAAGGTATCTTTAACATGCACTTGTAACGTGGTTGATATGTTACGAACAAAACAAACACTTCTATGTGACTTTAAATAGGTTTCAAGCCTACCACAGTTAGATTCCTCTTAAATTTGTTTAGTTTATTAATTTTGGTATCCGTTAAAGATGTACTCTTACTCCCAAATCAGATTATCCATAATTAATGTAATTGTTCTAATATAAAAAAAAAAAACACAGGATGAATAGATGTTAAAAACAATGATTCTGATGAAGAAAAACGAGTTTAATTTGAAAGAAATGCGCATAAAACACAATATTTCTACCTTATGAAACTATAGTAAAGCACAGTAAGTCTTTGGGCATACACCAATCATTAAAAAAAATCGCGATTTCTGCAATTAAATACACGGTTATATAGGTTTATCAGTCAAAATTGATGTTTGTTACACATGTGTATGTATTAAATTTAAATAAGAGTGTCACTTTAATGTAAGTGGAACGTTTCCTGTCAAGTTTAATCTAAGAGTTATTGTTTTTTTGTGTTTTATTCTTTTGTCAAAAATTACTTTTTGTCATCCGTAAAAGGTGTTGTATTAGTTTGTTTTTTTTGTTGTTTTTTTTCAAATGACAAGTTCAATTCAAACTGTATCATTGCTAACCTTTTCTTCGTATATTATAAGTGTAAATACCTTGTAGTCTGCTCCAGGTTGACTTATTAGTATTTATCGTTGAATAATTGGCTTTTGGTTGTAGCTTTTATCTGTTCTTTGTAGATTAATAAAACTTTGTGTAGAACTTTCAATATCTGCTGTAATGCTGAATGATGATTCTACTTGCCTGCTTCTTTGTGCTTCTAGCAACATTTCGAGTAGTTATGTTCACTGTAACAGTCATAACATATTTGTCATAACATATGAAATATTATTTAGCAGTCTGGAAATCCACAGTTCCAGCATATTCACAACAATGCAACTGGTATCAGCACAATCTCTGAAAATAAAATTATCATCAGTGTAATCTGTAAACTTAATTGCGATTGAATTGGTTGTAGCATTTTAGTTTCCTGTCCTTCAAGAATGATCTGTTTGGTGGTTAAATTGTATAAAACATCACTGTCGTCTTGAATGGTCATTCTAGGTACTTTAAGCCTTTGTTGTGACTCTTTTCGCTGGCTGCCTAATCATGTTTTCCATTTTTTTTTTAAACTTTTATCTACGAATTAGAGTAGCCTTGCCATAAGTTAATCGAATATTATCACCGGCACTATATCCAGAACCATCCGCTGATTTATTTTACTTTAAAGATTACTTGAGTAGCGATTATATCTATTAAACCTTAAGCTTCTTTCAATCATGGTAAAATTATAACCGCTCGTTGTTTGTCTTGCTCCATCTACTGGTCGGTGAGTGACGTTTCTAGTAAATTGTTATATAGTTTATAATATTTATGCAAAAAGCTACAGACACAAGCTCAGTAGCAAAAAGTTTAAACATAAACCCGGTTTCGTGGCACTGGGCAAACGCCAAAGACATAGAAAACAAAATCAGAACAAGAAACATAGAAGAACAGAACAAAACTCCACAAACATATATTACAATGACAAGTAATACATGAATATTTGATATCCCTTGTTTCTCAAATTCATTTAAAAAAAAAACAGTACATAACGCACTATTCGTTAAGACATTATTACACAAGGCGTTTAAAATGAAGCGCATGGCAAGAATAAATAAATCAATAAAAGCAGTCTTAGTAAACGTTATTTGTTAATAAAAGGGATTTTTGTTAAAAAATCATGAATGAAAAATTAATGCGTAAAAAGTTAATATAATAGTGCATATTAAAAGTATAAGCATGCATATGATAACCAACATTCACAGCAAAAGCAGTTAGCCAACATATGATTCAGCATCCAGACTATGTTTTACAAGATGGATAAGAACATGTTTAACCGTCACAGAGACTTATCATTGATTTGAATTGAGAGAGTGTTGATGTAATTTGGAAAAGTGTGCCATAACCTGGCTGCTGAATACCAAAAGGAGTTCAAACTTTACCTAATACTATAGACTTTTGGCAGTTCAGTCACTTTTGTATATCTAAACTCATAGTGGAAATGTTTAGATTTACAATATCATGTAGGTATATAGGTCCTTGTGTATTCAAAATCTTAAAAACTGCAATAATAGCAGTTCTCATTCTCCGAACTTCAAGTGATGGTAAGCCAGAATTTTCAAGTAGGATTTCGTTCGAAGTTAAGGGACAACAACTAAAATTCGAGAGTATGAAAGAGTGATACATTGTCAGTGTACCAAGTATAGTAAGGTTGCCACCAATTCTCTTCATAACATTAAGCTGTCTTGGGGCCTTCTTACAGATTTTATCCACATGACGTTTTAAAACTTAGAAGAAAGTCGAAGGTGACCCCAAGTCTATGTCTTTGGCGTTTGCCCATTGCCACTAAACCGGGTTTATGTTTAAACTTTTTGCTACTGCGCATGTTTCTGTAGCCTTTTGCATATATATATTCATTATTACAATTAACAAAAAGAGCATTGAAACTAAAGTGAAAATCTAAATCATGTTGTTGTTTTTTTCTTTCTGAATGATATTGCCTGAAATTTATCCGGGTTTGCCTGCATAAGATTCTCCGGAAACCACTTAATCAGTGTAAGTCTATCTGATTCAAGGACATCACTTAGAAAATGTTCATGATTAAAATTCTTAAAACTCCTGTATTTTACCCATTCATTTTTGTTAACTGGAACATCCATTTTCATTTGAAAACCTACAATATTAGCGACAACAGGAGTTAAATATCATTAAATAATTTAATAGTCAAATATCATTAAAAAAAACTTAACAGTAACATCAACAAGGCTAAGTTCAGTTATGTTTGGAAAGCATGTAGCTGTTTCTACACCATACCTGAGATCAATTATATCACACAATTGTATCCATGTTTTACATTTTTCTTTGTCAAAACAGTTGTAGTTTATATCACTAAGTAACACAATGTGATCATACTTTACAGTCCATTGGTCAATAAACTTACGTAAACCTTCTTAAGATTCTTGGTTTGATAACGATGGCGGTCTATACAATTCACATATGAAAAGCCTTAAACAGTCAATTTGCAATTCCACATCAAAAATTATATCATCTTTAATTTCTGAATCTGTGGTCCTGTCACCAAAAATGTCAATCCTAAGATCCGGCTCTTGATGTTCTGTAAGCCCTCCAAAAATGATAATTATCAACCTGTACCGTGGCGCCTATAAAATGATTCATCTAATTTAGCCTCTGAAAAAAAGTTAATCAACAGTGTTATGTACGTGTTCATAACGATTGCAGTCTTTAACCTTTTCAAACATAACATTAATAATCTATATTTATTTTTATACGTACGCACTTTACCTTGAATCAGTAAAAAAAATACTATATATTTTAGTACGAACTGTTTTCAATATTTCTAGATATATAATACTACTATGTTGTTTATTAATCAGTTGTCTTTTCACATAATATTAGTGTATTTCAATATCATTCAGGTAGATGCTTTGTGCTAGTGATCTTCTTTCATTCTTTAAATATGATATTATCATTATTGTTGGATTGGTAATAAAATGTGTAATAAGTGTTATAAAACTTTGCATCCTTTATTTCTTTATTTCATTTAACTAGTGTTCATGGCATAACTTGTTGTTTTTATATGTATCTTATCAACAAGCAACTTTGCAAAGTCGCGGTCACCCGGATTTATCAATAAGCTTGTAATAAGGGCCGGCAGTGATGCAAAAGTCGATTGAAGGACCAAAATTTAAAATCTCCAAAAAATCAATTTAAATTTAGCTTTATGGTTCAATATTTTACAAGCATGATTCATATATCAGTTGTAACATAAAAAGTTGTAATTAGGAGTTTACGAAATAATATTTTATCACATTTCCAATTAAAAGACATTTACGTTTCCCGGAAATGTCTTAATACAAAAGGAACATATTTATGAGTAAAATTTATCGGAACAGCCCAATAAACAATGTCTTGGGACTTTGTGTTGATTGCAGCTATGTTTTAAAAAAAATGCATTTTTTTAACCCGGAAATAAATTTCATCCACTATTTTTCATTATTTTTCTGAATAACTTTCTTTTTTGTCAATATATCATCAAGAACTCTCAAGATATTGTTGAATAGGTAGTCTGGGGCATTTTGACATAAAAAACAAAATAAAATAGACTTTTCCGAAATAATGCGAATGCTTTTTTATCCAAAATCTGATAAAATCTTCTTATGTAAAATTTGTTTAACCCTTACTGAGCTAAAATATTTCATTAGGAATATATATTTCACTACAAAATAAGATAATGCACTTGAAAATTAATTCCATTCTCTTAAAATTTCGATTATACCATGAATTGGACAAAGACTACCAATTCTATCGGTCAAACAACCGACATGAATCAAAAGTTAAAAAGTAGTAATTATATTAACAATGTTTGTACATTTTGCACAAAGGTCAAAATAACATTAATATTTCAAAACACATAATGACATATCTAAGAATATTTGACTTATATATGGAATATGCCAAATTTATGCCTGAAGATACGTTTAAATAAACAATAAGAATAAAAACAAACAGTTGCATTAAAGTAACAATGTATAAAGCCCCAAAAATACGATCTTACACTAAAACCAACAAGTACTTTCTATATCATAAGCCTAAAAATAACACACAATAGTATTTCTAATAAGCATATATATTTGTGTAGCGTAATGCTAAATCAGATTCAGTATTCAAAGCATTCTTCGTCTCGCTGGTTGCATTTCTATATAACAAAAATAATAGAAATCCACAGATCACATTATAATCGTTTTGCATACAGTATCAAATTACATGTAACTTAAGTTTTTACTTTGATATTGAAAATATGTAGTATAATTTCAAGTTACATAAAGGTCTACAATGAAACAGATTTAATTTAGCAATATCAAGTGTGATTTTGATGAGTAAGAGCAGTTGTCAGGGCTGAATATATTAAATGTCTCCTCGTTTAGTTCTTGAAAATGGCTTTAACTAATAAATAATACGAACAAAATTTGTTTTTTACTTCATATTCTAATATTATTGAGTTGATTCTTGATCTGCTGACAATTTTATTATGTTTGTGCTTTTTCACATTTTTCGTGTTGCATTAAAAGCCCTGGTTGTTTCGATACCGATTGTTGTGGTTTAACAAGCTGTATTTGCCCAGTTAACTTATTCAACTTGTATTAACTTTTGATATTCACTAAAATACGAAAACTATCAAATAATGTTACATGTTTGACCTGCTTGTGATGTTTTAGATCGTTCTGATTTCTTAATCAAACTGGATTTTAGCCAGTTCAAGTTGATTTGGTAAAGCTTCAGCACTGCGGCGTCAAAGGTGCCAATGCACTTATTAAGAAAAAACATCACATTAGAGAAAGCTCTTGGTATTTAAAAAGTATCGGAATTATCTGACAGTAATGTGAAAACAATGAAAGAAACTTTGTAGGACATGTCTTTTAAATTTGTTAAGTCAAAGAAGTGTGTCAACAAACAGAGAGAAAGCAAAGCGAGAATGAAATACCATCAATTGGAACTAAATCACGAGTTGATAAATTGAACGGCATATGAAAGTACCGTGAAAACTTTCGTAAAGACAACTTTGCAAAGAAATATACGAAAGAATTGGCCTTGAACATCAAAACAACTCAGAAAAAGAAGTATATTCAGTGGAAACAGGCTCGAGTGATTATTTTAATATTGACATTATAAGAAAACCTCCGAATAAAACCAGTGCCTGCATATTGTATAAAATACACTTTTATCAATACATAAATATACCCCCAAAAAGCTCAAATAGTCTGTGACAGGTGTAACAGTTTCAATGTCTGTCACCCAGGGGCGTGTGTGTTTGTTATTTTACGGCGAGTTGGCCAAAAATGCTAATCTTCAAGGTTTTTCAACTGAAGCTGGACTTAAATATAATTTTAAATATCAAATGGTGCGGATCTACACGTCTTTGCACAAATTGAAAGTTTTGCAGTCATTTGCGAGCTCGAAGAAATAAAGACGCCTCATATTTTCTGAAAGGTTTGACTTTATGACGCAAAAACTTCTAAAACAGGGTTTCCGATATTTTAAATTAAGGAAAACTTTCTCTAAATTTGTTAATGGTCATTATAATCTCATATCAAAGTACAATAGTAGTCTTTAATCGCTCATTGCTGATAGTATTGCTCATCCCGATTTTTATGGTGATGTTTTAACGAAAATTCGTAAAATTAAAATGTTTCCAGCAGGTAGTTGGGCAGATAGACTTAATGAATTACTTGTTTTTTATTTAAACCGTGGATATAGAGGCAATATTTTGAAGAGCACTTGTCTTCTTGTATTTGAAGATGAATACATGAAACAAAATATTGGGTTGAATATAGCATCCTTTCATAAATAAACTTTCAGTGCTGATTTTTATGAAGAATTTGCTAATTCATGTTATCTTTAAAACCGTTTTTGGCGGACACGTGTTGACTGAGTCCGAGTGTTTTGGCTGTGACTCAAATTTCTTCAAATATTTTACGTTTTCAAATCATTTGGAAGGAGAGAATAGCATATACAAGTCGCTTTTGTTTTTAATAATGTTTTTCTTTATTTGTTCTAAGTTTTAGTACAATGATGCTTTTTATTATGAAACTCTATGATCACACAGTTTAAACCTTTTACGGCAGACTGTGTGTGAAGCTTTTGGTTTCTAACGATAACTGCATCGTATCTTTGAAAAGTATTTGCATTTGGTGCTCTGAATTATTTCCCTCCGTCTGCAGATAGAGTTGGGATCTCTAATCATTGAAGTACCTTTTCGTTTTTTTATTATTATTTGTTTTATTGATAAGTTTCCTCAAGTTAATGCATACTTTGATAAGATTATCTTTTGCGTTTTATCTTTATTAAGAACTGTTTGGATAAGAGTGAGGTTTGTGCACATAAACTGATTCAAACCCCAGTAAATTTACGTTTTACTGACCGTTCCAAGGCGGTACCTAACAATTCTTGATAAACATACCAATTATGTAAATATATATATATATATCTACTACATATATTAAGGTGACCATATATATATTAATCTAGGCATTATGGGGACCGCTGGATTAAGGCGACAAAAATTGGTCTCCTTAATATTTTCAGTCCAGATTTGATGTATCAAATGTCAATAAAAATGTCCATTGACAGTAAGTTGATAAGCTTGAGTGTTTATTTACGAGATCATTTCATTGTTTTAAATCTTATTCTCTTAATATTAAAAAAAAATATTCTTAAACTTTTGTGTGAGTATATTTGTGTATCCATAAAAATAGCTATTAAGGCGACCAGGGAAAACATCATAATTTTGGTCATAAATAGCTATATACTAAGCATTTTTTATTTGTTTTACTTTATTTAAAGCCTATTGTTTATTATCCCGAAGTTTCATTCCATAAAAAAAAGAAATAAGGAAATTCGATATTTCGTGTACCATCAGCATCCAAATTTTCAAGTATACAGAAATTTAACTTTCCAGAATATAACGGAAATTTTCGGGTATCTTCGTGGTACCATCTCCGTGCAATTATGCAGTATGGCGTTCATCTCTTACGGAAAGAAAATGGTAACTTGGTAAGTGTTTAAAATACATATTCAACGTTTTCTTTTGTTTATTTTTATGACTTTTGTACAGTAGTATAAATCGTCCACCCTTTGGATGAAAAGCAAATGATTTATCCAGATTTTGTTCATCCGAAACTTAATCACTAGTATCAACATCTGGTGTAATTTTTGCTTGTATTTTGGAGAAACTCGATTGATTTCTAGCAAACTTGGTTTACCACTACATCGTCACTTATTATTGTTTGGTATGTTCCAATCTAAAAAGGGATTTGCTCCCTTAACATCTCAGATTTTAATAAACGAAAGGATACAAATGCCTTACATTTTGTTTGTCAATGTCATGTCATTAGTCATTCTCCTCACCTTTGAATAGCAGAACAGAACGAACACTATCACCAATTCGTATTGTGGCTTTTTGCATGTGTCTTAAATTCTCATATTTGATAATAAATGCAACAATAAAATATTTCCCTTATTCTGCCACAGTTATTCACCAGTCAATTGTAACCATGGGCCTTAGGTCTTGTTTAAACCGGGGATAGCAGGGGAAATGGGCCATGTTTTTACCTTCCAGGTGGACTGGCAGTGCTGAGTGAATGCGGTGTTATTGTTTTTGCGCTGAAAACAGGGAATGGGCCTAACCTAGGATGTCCCCGGGGGCATTTGACGGGGATCTGGTCATTTCGTAACCTTACTATTTCGTAACTGCTGAATCTTGGTTATTTCGTAGCCATTCTGTTAGTCAATTCGCAACCGTCAAGAAATCAATTGCTATATATATATATATATATATATATATATCATGCTAAATTAGAAATGATTTGTTATACTACCAAAATATGTTAATTATTTTCTTACATTTTTCTTACTTATAAACAATAATTTAAGACTGATCGCGATGCATTTTTGAGTAAAATTACGTCTACATAAATGATCATTCTTGACCTATTTCATTGACTATATTTGTTTGAATTGTTTAAAACAAACAAAATTTTGTTCTGTTCTTTTCTCAATTGATCCATATTCTGTATACTTTATATCCGAAACCGACAGAAAACAGCTTAAAATTATTATTTATGGTATTAATTTCCAATAACAAGATGCAAAATAAACATATCGGCACATTTGTAATACAATAAGAATATAAAAAGCGCATACTCTCATTCGGTAAACTCACTACATTTTACAATACTTCTATGCAATTTAAAAAAAAAATGAAATTCTAAAATCATATGGTCTATATATTTAAAAAATATTGGCTTAAGGTCTCAATGGTAGAACATCTATGAATCAAAAAATTATAACATTTAATATTCAGCCTACTTATAATATTTCCTTCGCAACATAAAAAATAGCTAGTGTGAATGTTTCTATTTATCATAGTTTCAGAGTTTATTGGCAAATCGCACTACACTATTATGAATAAAGAACGGATACAACTACTAGATTTAACTTTGTTTATGTTGTTATTTTTATGTTTTATACTTAGAGTAAACTTATTTTGTAAATTCAAATGGTATTAAATTATTTTCTCATAATGATAGGAGTCAACGGTTAAGATATGACCATTCTATTTCTTAACTGTTACGAATTGACTAACACAATGGTCACGAAATGACCAACAATGAGCGGTTACGAAATGACCATGATTCATTAGACAGGGCTTTTACCAGCTGTTTGTCTGTGCAGAGCGGGAATTTTACCTGGGATTGGCTGGACCGAAAGTCAAAGTCGCCGCTATTAGCAGGACCTTGGGGGCCCATGCTGCAATTGACTGTTGCATTATTTGATTTTTTTTTAACTTTACGACACGCCCCCCTACAGTATTTTATAGTCAAGTTTAGTAATATTTATTTACAGAAATTGGATAACTTAACAAGTAAAGTAAACTGTACTGAGCTTTTGAACAAACCTACATACTTATAAAATCAAAATTGATATTTTAGGGTCTACACTGAATAAACCCAAAATGTTAGTTTTGATTTGCTAAATTCGAACAGTATTTAGTCTATCCACACAAAATTTACAGGTTCATCAGATAACAAATTTTCTAAAAATTCTCTGTTTGCCAAATAGGGAAGACAGGTTTAAGTGGGGTTAAAAGGTTGCTATCTGTGACCAAAAAAATACTGTTCAAAATTGTGAGTATTCATTTATCTTTCGTTCAGTAAAGAGCATGCAATGCCATAGTGGTTGGATTAGATAATCTGACAGCGGTTTGTTGTGAGTTCAATGTACCAAAAAAATACCTTTGGAATACACAATTATCTATAAAAATGGCAGAGCAAATTGCCCATATTGTAGTAATGTCTTAGATCCAGCTTGGATAACTTGGACACAGTAAGCGGTTCACACCCAGGGAAATTCTCAGATAAAACAGCGCCTATAAACTTGAACATTACATTTTTCATTGAGACAATTAAAGAAAAAACATTATTGCTGATCTTCTGAAAACTAATCTTTTAACATTCAAATATTTAATTTGTTGGATGAACTAAGGTTTATATTGATAAGAGATTGCTTCAATTGGATTTAAACTAATCACCAACAAAAATATAAGCATTTAAATCACACAATGCAGGGCTCATCCAAGACAGAAATTTTAGGGAGAAGTGAGAACGGTGGAGGGTGCGGGAGGGGGGTTCCCCTCGTGAAGGTCGGAAAATTTTGAGATTTTAAAAGTCAAATGGTGGGTTCTGGTGTGTCCTGGACAACTTTTCTATGCATTTAAATAGGTGTAAAATAAATAGGTGTTTAAAATGTTTTTAAATAGTCATACTGGTTGTTTTTAGTTGGATTTAATTTGTTGTATATATATAAAAAATACCTTTAAAAAAAGTCAAGTTTCAAACATTTTATTACATGCAAACCTATCATGCACACATACATATATATCAGAATTTAAATACATGATGAATAAATAAAATAAGCTTATAAATATAAACAAAACTAGCTGAAATCAAACAACATGACATCAATTGTAAAGAAGAAAAGAAAAAAAATCATAGTTCTCAAAACAAGAAGCACTATACACGCGATCAGTCTACACAATGTAGGTCTCAATGTGAGATTCATCAGAGAAGCACCATTTGATATACTAACAGTCTACATATGATATAGTTTTCTTTGTTTAGCACTCTTCCACTTCAGTAGGGCTCTATTGAAATCGACCTGATTTAGGGGTGGTCCATCCTCCCTGATTCTCATCAGTGTCCAGGTTCTTGTTATTGAGCGAGGTTCGAGGTCTTGTCATTATGCAATTCTGCGTGGAGAACCCTCGCTCACACTGCACACTACTCATGGGGACAACTGCACAGCACTTCAGGATGATTACAATGTTAGGTAGTTTGCTGGCAAACTTACACATACACACTTGCGTAATATCCAGCAGTCCAAGTGTAGTGTAGGCCATGGCCACTAGTCTCTTGTACTCAGAGAACTCAGTCAAGCACATCTCAGGACTACCTATGAACGGTTTAAAGTGTTCAACAAGGCGCTTAAACTGGACTAATCCATACTTGGCGATTGACACTGAACTGGCAATATTGCTTTGCACCAAAACACTCATACTATCCACAATCGGTATGTCCTGGAAACGGTCCCGCACATTCTCGACAACCCTGGATATATACTGTGGTCCCAGTCCTTTCTGTTGTGTGAAGTATCTTAGCTCCGGCTTGAATCCTGCCTCATCCTGGCCCTCCAGTTTCTCCTCCGGTTCCTCCTCAGGCTCCTCGACAGGATCAAATCCATCAAAGATGACGTTGCACTGTATAGTGTCCAGCACATTCCCGCTCTCTGACTCACACACTGGTCTGTCGTAAAAGGTCTTCCCATCGACTTCCTTCACAAAGCCTGCAGGTTTATCAGTGAAAGCACCATCACACTCAATTAAGTCCTCTAGGCTTTCACATGTGGAACTCACTTCAGTGTTCACAGTGCCGAAGTCTAGGGACTTTGATTAAAATTTCAATGACAGTCGGGTTAGGACTGGAAGGACATCCATAAGTAGATGAGTAAGTGTGATGAATCTAAACTGAGACACCCCATGAAGAAGGCCTTTCGCTGCAGGTTCTGTAGTGGCATCTGCCTCTAGGCACATGACTAGAGCAGGGTAGGTCCTGTAGATTGCCCTCACAGCTGCCTCAAGACTCAGCCAGCGAACCGAGTGGACTTCAGCAAACTTCAACTGGGGGAGGTTCAGTACTGTCTGTATGTCTCGGAGACGGTTCGAGCGCAGGGCAGAGTTGTGAAAGTACCTGAAGACATTGGTGACCGTCCTTGAGAAGTCATTCATCTCTGGGATGAGTTTCGCAGCCTGACTGGTGGCGAGAGCAACTCTATGGGCAGCACAGTGGACACCTACATGGACTGGTGAATAGTCTCTCAGAAGTTTAACGACACCACCCTTTTTCCCCGTCATCACACTTGCACCATCAGTGCTCATAAGTCTCCCCCTCTCTGGGGGAGACATATTGTTTTTGCCCTGTCCGTCAGTCCGGTAGTCCGTCAGTCCGTCCGTACGTCACACTTCGTTTCCGATCGATAACTGGAAAACCGCATGACCTAGGATCACCAAACTTGGTAGGGAGGTTGGTCGTGAGGTGTAGAGGATCCCTATTGTTTTTGGGGTCACTAGGTCAAAGGTCAAGGTCGCGGCGACCCCCAATATAAAAAACATTTCTGCTCAAAATCTTGAGAACGGTTTGACCTAGGTTCACCAAACTTGGTAGGGAGGTTGGTCATGAGGTCTAGAAGATCCCTATTGTTTTTGGGGTCACTAGGTCAAAGGTCAAGGTCGCGGCGACCCCCAATGTAAAAAACATTTCCGCTCAATATCTTGAGAATGGTTTGACCTAGGTTCACCAAACTTGGTAGGGAGGTTGATCATGAGGTTTAGAAAACTCCTATATTTTGGGGGGTCACAAGGTCAAAGGTCAACGTCGCTGTGACCTCTAATGTAAAAAAATATTTCCGTGCAATATCAGGAGAATGCTTTGATCTAGGTTCACCAAACTTTGAAGTGAGGTTGGTCATGATGTCTAGATGATCCCAATTGTTTTGGGGGTAACAAGGTCAATAGTCAAGGTCGTGGTGACCTTCCATGTAAAAATCATTTGCGTGTAATATCTTTATGTCTCCCCCATTCATGGGGAGACATATTGTTTTTGCCCTGTCCGTCAGTCAGTCCATCAGTCTGTCAGTCAGTCAGTCAGTACGTCACACTTCGTTTCCGCCCAATAACTATAGAACTCTTAGACCCAGGAACTTCATACTTGGTATGCTAGTTGATCATGACTAGTAGATGACCCCTATTGAATTTGGGGTCACTAGGTCAAAGATCAGGGTCAACATGACCTTGAGGTGAAGAAACGGTTTCCACTCAATAACTAAAGATCCTTTGGGTCCAGGAACTTCATACTTGGTATGCTAGTTGTTCATGACTATTAGATGACTCCTATTGATTTTGAGATCAAAAGGTCAAAGGTCAAGGTTACCTTCAGGTAAAAAATGTTATGTTGGCAGTGACCTTAAGCTTAAAAATGGTTTCTGCTCAATAACTAAAGAAAGCTTGTACCCAGGAACTTCATAGTTGTTCATGACTAGTAGATGACTCCTATTGATTTTGAGATCAGTAGGTCAATGGTCAAGGTCACCGTGACCTTGAGGTGAAGAAACTGTTTCCGCTCAATAACTAGAGAACGCTTGCAACCAGGAATTTCATACTTGGTATGCTAGTTGGTCATGACTAGAAGATGACCCATATTGATTTTCAGATCACTAGGTCAAAGGTCAAGGTTGCCATGACCTTGAATTGAAGAAAAAGTTTCCGCTCAATAACTAAAGATCCTTTGGTTTCAGGAACTTCATACTTGGTAAGCTAGTTGTTCATGACTAGAAGATGACCCCTATTGATTTTCAGATCAAAAGGTCAAAGGTCAAGGTTACATTCAGGTAAAAAATGATACGTTGGCGGTGACGTTAAGCTTAAAAATTGTTTCTGCTCAATAACTTAAGAACGCTTGTACCCAGGAACTTCATTCTTGGTACGCTAGTCGGTCATGACTAGTAGATGACCCCTATTGATTTTGAGATCAGTAGGTCAAAGGTCAAGGTTGCCATGACCTTGAGTTGAAGAAATGGTTACCGCTCAGTAACTAAAGAACACTTGCACCCAAGAACTTAATACTTGGTATGCAAGTTGGTTATGTAGATGATCCCTATTGATGTTGTGATCAGTAGGTAAAAGGTCATGGTCACGATGACTGTGAGCTGAAAAATGGTTTCCGATCAATAATTGAATAACGCTTGCGCCCAGGAACTTCATACAATGCAAACTTCGTTTACATTTTCCATGATTAATCAACAACACTTTCTTCTCTTCACTATTTAATATAATCGAATAAACCAAACTTCACTGTTGGTTTGTCTCCAGTCCAAAGTTACAAATTTCATGTCCATCATTTATTTTTTCTCAGCTACGACCACACAATAGGGGAGACAAGCGCTTTTTCAAAAAAGCAATCTCTAGTTCCAACCATGTTCTTGATGTCGATGCCTTTGAAAATGAGTTCTTCAACAACCAATTTAACAATGTTAATTGCATTCGCACTGCCAGATGAAATTTGCTTGTTTGCAATGAAAGTATAATCTAATCCGTTATCACTGATAGACTGTGCATACACAATCAGTCTATTTCGATTGCTATTGTCAGTACTTTCATCAAGCACCAATGAAAATACTCCAGAGTTCTTAATGCACTTAATTTTGTCCTCAAGTATGATATCACTGATGGCATCTTGTAACTCAGTTACACTCTTGTTTGATGTGTAAGAGGGTGAGGGCCCATTCGTGAGATGGCCAAGATCAGCACCTATGGCCCCGGCAAGCTGGAGGTGGTACTGAAATTCCTCCTTGGGGAGCTCCCGCTTGGCGAGGTGGTAGGCAGTCTTAAGGAGCTTGACCGCAAGCTCGTCATCCTTGGACAGTTTGGCCAGTACGATTTTCTTCATGGGTTCCTGGGAACGCAGAACTATCTTCTCCAAGGCGGCCTTGTGCTGATTTGCTGAAAATACACAAAATATTTCTTCAAAAAAAATATTTCACAGTATCTCATCATTTTCAGCTGTCATTTAAAATATTTTGGGCATGTATTACAACATGTTTTAAAATATATAAAACCAGACACCTTAAAATTAATACCACTTTGAATTGATTTATCTGCGGACTAAGCAATGCTTCTATTGTTTTAATAAATACTTACACAAGCCATGTCTCTGATGATTGGTTGTTTTTGCTGGTTGGTCATGTCCACGGGCGTAGGCGTTGTCCAACTTAGCACCTCTACAAACTTCGCAGTGCCATTTTACATTGAATGTAAACAACAGGGCCACAGATCTTATCTGTATGTTTTGGGTTTTTAAAATTTAGCAGTTAAATATAGATTAGCATATTGGTAGGTCTGGTTGGTCTGTTGCTTTAGTTGCTAAGTAAACATAATGTCAGTGATTTCATCACTATTTCTATTAAAATATCAGTTTTCTTCTTCAGGGCTTCTCACATTTGCACAATTTCTTTACCATTTGAATCATAAAAAGATAACAAACACAATAACTTAACACTTTGTGAATATTTAAGGAATGTAAGGGGTCAGATTTCAGATTGCTCATTATTTCTGGAACACTAAATACTTTATTTGATTGTCTACACTGCACTTTCTTGTTAAGCATTCATCCAAATCATTTGGGTAAATTTTGGCAGAAAAACTGCTTTTGGATTTATACTGGTCATCAAAACCGTCACTGACAAAACATAAGACGTGTTTAATTAATGTGCGGGAAAGAGGTTTAAAGGTGTTGGCCCACAAAGAAAGGCTTGCGGGTTGCAGTACCCCTTCAAGTAGTTCTTGAAAAAAAAATGATTCTCTCAGGTAGCATTTGATTATGTGTACATTGTATTCTTGTTTGTATTTTCAAGGTTTGTATAATTTTAGTTTTATTGAAGTTTTAAAATTTTGACATTTTTTTAAGATTTGCCTGCCCCTGTCTGAACACTTAAATTCTTAGTCTTTGGACTATTGTCTGCAACTTCAAAACACACTTTTTGGAACAGAACTCATTTTCCTGATATTTTATCCAGTTTGACTGCAATATATTTTGTATTTATCAATAAATTAAGTAAAAAATGGCATTTATATTTCCATAATTACCTGGTAGTTATTTGTTAATTTGTTTTAATTCATGGATAGGTTTATTGCGAGTGTCATGGAAAGCTGGAACTTTTCAGTACACAACATGCAAACTGAGAATGAACTGTGTGTGCCGGCTTTGTGAACAAAAACGCAAGGCGGCTATGGTAAGTCGCGTCAAAATATCCTTGGGACCCCCCCCCCCCCCCCCCCCCCCTGGACACGCAATACAATTCGTGTTTCGCTGATCATCCATTTGGGGATTTGGGGATTTATATATGTTACCCCAGCCAACAGGCTAAATGTTTAATTTTACTCAATACTAAGCTTTGTTTTAGTGCGAACATCAACATCATTATCTAATTGCAGTTGCTGCTTGGGACAATAAAGTTAAGTCTGCAATCGTCTGCCAGACTGCAAGATTCATCTCTTCCAAAGGATGTCGTACCAGCTGGGTGTGCATCGATTGATCGATTGATTGATTGATTGTGAGTTTGTGTAAATGAATAACTGTGAAACCATAACCAAATGTTGGGCTGTAAAGGTGTGTGAGTATGTGCATGGTTGGCATACTGGACCGTCATCAGACACTCTGCCATGAATGTGAGAGAGTTTAAAGCTATTTCTTATTTTCCTGTGTAACTAGATTGATGTTTGAAAATATTTGCTCGCAGCCCGCCTCAAAGTTGCACTTCGTTCAGTATTTGAAAGCTTTCGGATACACTTTTTTGTTAATTTGAGATCATAATGAAGCTACTTCTAAGTAAATAGATGCTCAAAGTAACTAGATGCTCTGGGTGTTCACTGGGTGACAAAGGCTACCCAGTATTGGTTGTTTCTTTTTTCGGAAAAGATGTTTCTAGTGAATTGCCCAGTTGCAGTGGTTTTGACGCCACAGAACCAGCATAGCTCCATGACAGATATATATGTTTTCTTAATTGATGTCAGTACTGCTGTATTGGAGGCCTCACAATTTATGTGTGGAAATGTCATCTGATACACTCATAACGGCGTATTTTTAGCATAGCTTTCATAAGTGCATGGCCATTCTCTGTCATTTTCAGATACACTGTGTTGTGTGTGGATAGGAAATGCAGAGTGGTACCACCAATCACCTAAGCCACCATTTCCCTAACAGACAAAAGGCTCATGGGGACAGTTCCTGCAATTTACAGCAAAGCTCTCATTTGTAGCCCTACGAACTTCAGGTAAGCGATAAATCTGGACTTAAAGATATCTCTGTACTCACTTTAAGTTTATACTTCATTTGAACAAAACTTAAAGTTTCAGCATCAAAATCCAGCATTATACTCCAGACCGAACTGTGTCTCCTTCATTAAACTTAATTTCAGATGTTCTATAAGCCACATACATGTTCACTACTTATGACGGATAAGAACTATCGCAAATTGATTATAAATGCGTTTTCCCAGATTTACACCCTCCTCTTGCAGATACTGCCGATGGTGAAGCTTGGGTGCACCGGGCCGGTTTCCCAGCCGTGTGGAATCAACATCTCAAGCTGATCTGGGGCCGGGAATTATATAAAACTCCTTAGCAGCATAGTGAGCTTTTGCGTATTTATTTCCAGGCTTGTATACCCGGCCAGACTTTTGCGTTTAAGCTTTCTTTTCGTCATTTTTTAAATACTTATCTCAAGTCTTTCAACGAAATCACAACTGTGACACCTTTGGAGACTTGATTTAAATTAAGGAATCATTATGTGTAGAAAGCCTTTTGGGTGATTTAAAATCAAATAAGTAAACACGATTCCCATGGTTCAAGGTTTATAAGTGGCCTTGTGGACCTTTCATTCTTTACTTTGGTAAGAGCTGCTTAAGTATGTAAGAAGGGGGGTGGGTACAGATGTGATAGTAAACAGTGAAGGTAATGATTGTGTTAAATCAGGGATTTATAAGTAACAAGTTTAACACAAACACTGTAACATTTTCTTTATTTCAAACAAATCTATAAATTGTCTCTGGAGAATTTAGTCTCCATTTCTCAGAAAATGTAACTGTCTAAGTGCCTATTCCATCAATGAGTATCACTGTCTTTAAATTGCTTTTGCGGTACATTTTAAATAGCAAAAGTGTTATGGCCCTGCTTGTTTGCAACTCCTCATTCAATTTTGTACAGCGAGAAAAGTAAGGGAATTCTAGAAATTTACGAGAATTATGGATTGTTTTTCTTGAGTTACACAGTACATAAGGAGGAAATAGTGTGACAACTCCTGATTTTTTTCATATGTTAATTGCGGACTTTATGAACAGATAATTCCTGTTTATTATATATACATGGAACATAGATGTGTATAAGACTTACTTTATAAACATGAAATTAAAGAGCTCACTTTAATTAATTTTCTCAAAAAAAAGATATCTTTACTGTTAAAGAATTTTTTACTGCATAGTAAGTAATGTCTTCTGCTCATCTTTATGACATCATTACATGGAATGATGTCAACTTCCCAAGACATATTTCCACATGGCGCAGCTCATTTATATATTTTGTAGGTGGATTGTTTAGAATGGGACAGTTTTAATTTGACATAATGTTTTAATTGCCATTTTACAGAGTGCCAGCCAGTCATTGCTGTTCTTTACATTGCTGAGGAAGACAGTCCTGCCAACATAACAGCTCGTTCAGTAAAAGGTAAAAAACTTGTTTGCATTTTTGATTGCAAACAAAATTTTGTGTGCACACATTGAGATAATTAAAATTATTATACCTGATATTTATTCATCATATAGTAAAAACTCCAGGACAATATTTCCAACTATCACTTTACATTTTCAACTACTGTAAGATTTTGTTTGCTCTTTTAAGCAAACATTACATTAGTTGCAGATTCTATAAGCTTCTAATGATGCTTTATTTAGTGTGCATATGATTTTCAGCTTATGGACTAGAAAACATCTAATTCAACAATCACAACAACACAATGAGATCCCTATTTTAAAAAAATAATGCCACCTTTCATTTATTCATTAATTCATTCTATCAATCATTCATATATATTCATTAATTCATTCATTTATTCAGTTTATACATTGAAAAACTTGACATTTCTCAAGACAAAAGAAATAAAAAGTGAGCCGCTTTCGTAAAAGATTTGAGCCTTTTCCCTTCATGTATTAAAAAAACAACCTTAATACACTATAAATGTCTTTAAAACCCTAATTTATTGCTTATTTCAATAGCCAGCCTGGTTGCTGTAGCCACAGAGGAATTTTCAAGGACAAGAACCAGGGCTGGTCAAAATGTGGTCTCGTGTGGTTTTCCATACCGGCTCTCGGCAAGGATTTCCGAGAAAGGAATACCGTCTCCAAGTAAGATGAAATTCTAAGCATGTCTAGTTTTAATGCATTCAAAATGCATCTGGGTACTCAATAAGATTAGATTAACCTTTGAATTGTTAAAAACTGATTGCAAAATGTCCAAAAGACTATATATTTCATAAAATCTGTCCAGAAAATCTGTTAATTCATGAACTTTTCTGCATATTTATCACATTTATGACTACATAAAAGGTTGTGTATGCCTCAAATGAGTGTTTACAGGCCTTTTTCAAACTTCAACAGTAGTGGCAGATAGTTTTATTAGTGTAAAACATTGCTTTTGTGTCTTGCTTGCATATCATGATGTCTTAATAAGCTCAAGTTAGCTGCGGCTTTTTCCCCCGGCGGTAGTCCTGCAATCTGAATCCAGGAGATGCAGCTCTGAATCCAATATTTCAGAAGAATGAAGACGTTAGTCAACTCTGGAGTACTTGTTTGTGTGTAAATTATTCCAAAGAGTGAGATTTATTGCATTTCAGGTGTAAATAAGCGTCTTATAGACAATGGTGAAGTGCTGTACTCTGAATTTAATGCCAAATCTAGCCTTCAAATCAGATACTTTAAATAAAAAAATGGGCATTAAGTACTATCTCTGCATGTTTTACATCATGTAGCCACCTCATACATGAAAACACTAGCAGTTGTCATGAATCTTTCAGTTTTGGTGTTTTTTTGCCATTTTCTTTGTTGCGCAATTTGTCCCGGAAGCAAACAATTTGGCATATAGTGGTGTTTAGACTGTCTATAAACACATGCTCACTAAATTTATTTTGTAAAACTGAACAGTTCTGTTTTCTTTGTATATAAGTGGACCAGAAAATCAAAATTTTGACAAGTTGAAGCATTCCAGTTTGGCTCTATGTCATTTTTAGCTCGACTATTTGAAGAATAAGGAGAGCTATACTACTCACCCAAGCGTCGGCGTCAGCGTCGGCGTCACCCCTTGGTTAAGGTTTTGCGTGCAAGCACAGATAGGTTAATATCTCAGCAACTACTAGAGGTAATGCATTGAGACTTCATACAATGGTACTCAACCATCCAACCTACTTAATTAACCAAGTTTGATAACTCTACTTTGCATTTAATGCCAAAAATAGGCCTTTATTATTTGACTTAGAAATTCTGGTTAAGGTTTTGCGTGCAAGCACACATAGGTTAATATCTCAGCAACTACTTGAGGTATTGCATTGAGACTTGATACAATGGTACTGAACCATCCAACCTACTTAATTAACCAAGTTTGATAACTCTACTGCATTTAATGCCAATAATAGGTCTTTATTATTTGACTTAGAAATTCTGGTCAAGGTTTTGCGTGCAAGTACACATAGGTTAATATCTCAGCAACTACTTGAGGTATTGCATTGAGACTTGATACAATAGTACTCAACCATCCAACCTACTTAATTAACCAAGTTTGATAACTCTACTTTGCATTTAATGCCAAAAATAGGCCTTTATTATTTGACTTAGAAATTCTGGTTAAGGTTTTGCATGCAAGCACACATAGGTTAATATCTCAGCAACAACTTGAGGTATTGCATTGAGACTTGATACAATGGTACTGAACCAGCCAACCTACTTAATTAACCAAGTTAGATAGCTCTAGTTTGCATTAAATGCAAATAATAGGCCTTTATTATTTGACTTAGAAATTCTGGTTAAGGTTTTGAGTGTAAACACACATAGATGAATATCTCAGCAACTACTGGATGAATTTCACTGAGACTTTATAAAATGGTACTCAACCATCCAAACTACTTAAATAACCAAGTAAAATAACTCTAGTTTGCATAAAATTCAAAAAATGGCCCCTTTTTTATTCAACATAGCAATTCTGGTTAAGGTTTTGCATGTAACCACTTTAAAGTCAACTCTTCAGCAAATACATCATGTATTGCATCGAAACTTTACACACAGGCTCCCAACCATTTAACCTTCTTATTTAATCAAGTAAGATAACTCTATCTTTCATATTATATAATTTTTGCCCCTTTATTATGCGACTTAGAAATTCTGGTTAAGGTCTTGCATGTTAGCACACATAGGATAATATCTTAGCAACTACTTGATGTATTGCATTGAGCTTTATACAATGGTATTCAACCACCCAATCTAATTGAATAATCAAGTTAGATAACTGTGTTTTGCAAATAATGGCCCTTTATCATTTCACTTAAAAATTGTGGGTAAAATTTACCACATTTATGTTAATATCTCAGCTTACCATGTATTGCATTGAAATCTTACCTAACAGTGATCCATGCATGTTTCGCCAAAACTTTTCAATACTTACACTGAAAAACGGCGGAATAGTCGAGCGCGCTGTCTCTGTGACAGCTCTTGTTTATATAAAACACTAAGCCGATGAAGTGGAAAAACCTTATTTTGCTTAGAAAAAAATCTTAAAAGAGTAGGCATGCCATTTTGTTATGCTGTTCTATAGACACCATTGAAAGCTACAAGGAAAACTTTACTTGGTCAAATAATTCCAGTGCATAAGGAAATAATGGCTCTTCAAAGGTTTGCGGCTTACCATTTGAGGGAAATGGCTGTTTCTGCTTTTTGTGAAAATACCACAGGTGCTAATACTTGTCTTATTCATTTAGTGTTTAAGATCCGGATGTGAATACAGAAAAAAAGTGCTTGTGTTCAAGTATCAATACTTTATTAAAGTTGAATAAAAGAGAAAAAACAGGTGGCCTTTTTGCATAGAGCTTAACATAATTGGACACTGTATTACAAAAACTGATAGTTTTCAGTGTAAAAATAGGAAAAATCATTGCTTGTGGAACTATATAAATTGGTTGTTTGTAGCCTTAGTCCGTCTTGACCTCAGGGTCATGTATGACTACTCAATTTTGTGAGACAACGCAATGGTCAACCCTATGTTTTCTTGTAATTAAAGTTTGTGTCTTGGACTGTTCTACAGCAGCCAGTTACTTGTTTTGTTTCAATTGGGACAGTTTTAAGGTGAAAAGCCAGGTTAGTGTCTATATGAAACAAATAGTAAAAATAACTGTGGTCTCACACCAGGTGGGAGAAAAAGCATCTACCATAGCCGCTCGTGTAAGATAGGTTCATCCCGAGTTTCATCCCGACCCTCGCGCAGGGTGTTTTGCGGAAACTCGGTAAACCTCGTTTCCGCAAAACACCCTACGCTCGGGTCGGGATGACCCTATCTTGCACTCTTGGCCATAGAAGATACTTATAGTGTAATAAAATGATTTTTACTGTTTCAAATCCATGAAATATCCTTGGGTTTTTGGTTGAAAAGAGGTATGATAATCCTGTAAGTAGTATAATATGTTTCCACATTTAATATTTTTAGGGAATTTTTCTGAACCTAATGAATTAGATTAAATTGTACAGCGTTATATGAGCTTAATATGTGTTTTCTGTTTCTTTAAAATTGTTGAAAAAATTGTCAGAAGATAATTAGACCAGTATCCATTACTGCAATCATACAATCAAATATACAGGGAAAAGCCCACTGGGCAAATAATATAATTAAACCTTGTTTAGGGGCACGAGGCAAACAGAGTTACTTTCAAACGTTAAAGCTGCACTCTCACACTTTGGACGTTTTGAAAACTTTTTTTCATTTTATGTCTTGGATTGGAACCATCCAATTTTTGCGAAAAATTAAATCGCAGATTTTTCTATTAAAGTTAAAACATTGATGTTTTATGCACTTTTCTTAAACCGTTAGTAACATTAATTTTCGAACGGAAATATGAAATCTGCGATCATATCTTTTGTCAGCAATCTTTTATCATTGGTTTGAAGATAATTACGCAAAAACTTGCTCATTCCAAGACAGAGTTGTGAAAATGGTATATCTGTGAGAGTCCAACTCTTAATGTTTAATTGCTTGATTTTACTACTGTATTAGAAATTACAGGGGTTGGGGCATATTTTTAGTGTTTTTATTGCTTTTTTTTGTGATTCATACAGTCATACTTTATTTCTCAGGGCACAACTTACAAATTGACAAAACTGGAAAATGGTCATATCAAAAGGTCAAAGATAATGCAAGTTGAACAATCATATTGTTCATGGCTTGTATTTTTGGTATATTTTGTTGCATATGCTATAGAAAAGTTGAAAGTTAAAAATAAATTCATAGTTGAAATGATGACTTTGAATGGTATTGTCGGATGAGAAACGGCACTATTAAGAAATATATATAATGGTTCTTCATTTATTTTAATCAATTTTAGATATTGTATGAAAAATATTATCTTGTTTAGTACATGATACCTTTTAAACAGTTATTGACAATATAACAATGTGTATATGAAGCTTTAGATCAGCACTTAAAGCTGCACTCTTACAGATTGTCAGCTTTGACACAAAATTGTCTCAAAATCGGCTGATTTGGTTATCATTCCTTTAATTCAGTCATATTTGATAATTCACAATAAAACCAATCAAAAATGTTTGGTAAAACTGCCGAAAATTTCATTTACATTTTCATTTAGATTAAATTGTTCGTAATGCTTTTAGCCATTAAACATTTTTTAACATAAATATGATAAACTGCAATCAGATCTTTTTTCAGCAGTCTTATATCACTTAAAATTGGGTCTAGACATTTCTGCAAAAAAAATACTCCATATATAGACAAACAATAAAAGAGTACCGGTAGTCAAAACGATCAATAGGTGAGATTGCAGCTTTAAACACACCTTTTAAGGCCGCTGTAAAATTCCAATGGTTTGCCTAAATCTTTAAAGCTAGCATACTGTTTAATTGACAACCATACTTATTGTTTAAAGTGTCATGATATCTTTGTACAATGTTTTTATATAATTCATTAAAGAAGTCAAAACAAATTCATTTATTTTGTAATTTGTTTTCTTTTATTTAAATGACCCAGACAAAAATGGGAACGTCAGTGCTAGTTCTTTTACTATTAACATCCCATGAAGTTTCTATTGGTGTAGAAGCATTGGTGTTACATTAAGGATGCATCATTTAAACCAAATTATACATTCATATGCACATCATACATGCGTGTAGCCGCCTATACGTGAATACGCGGCTGAATCCACATGATTCTGACAAAAAAATCAACCAAAGTTGCAGTATGCGAACTTGACTAGATGAATCTAAAACTGGTTATTTTCCAGTACTAAATAATGCACATCGGAACGCCCAGAATGCACTAGATTGCACCATGGTTTTCAAAAATTTCTGAGGGGGCATGCCCCCGAACCCTCCAGCACATTTATGAATCCACATGAATAGAGGAGTAGCTACGCCCCTGACATCATTGAAACCAAAGTGTGGCTAAACAACACTTGTATATTTATCCTACGCAGTGATCTCCCATGGAAATGCAATCGTCAAAGAATCTGAAGGGGCTGTTTATATGGTCTAGATTTGAAATGCACCAAGTGTTTAAAACAGTTGATTTTAGTCACGATGAGAATCAACCATGCCCCACACTTGTTGGAGTAAGATGAAATGTCCACTTTCCGCGAGAAAGAAAGTATATTGAAAATGTTCATTTGATTCAATTGACTTTATCTTTTTTATAAATATGTTGCAATACATAAAATACGTTATTTTTTATAATTGTTTACCCATGTTGAATTTTATTTGGCAAATTTATAAGAGATTTATATATTAAGAAACTCAGCTGCTAAAGAGGATATGATTATGACATACTTTTTATAAATATTTCGAACATGAGTTTTTGAGTGAATATAAGCGAAGGGTTTTGAAAATGTATCTTTTACTTGGATTTTATAGATTGTTATTACGAAATAAAGAATGGGGAATCAAACGAAATGTTAAAGCTAAGCAATTGATGGCGGAAAGCCTTCAATAAATGTTGATATGAGCTAAAATATAGTCTTTGAAGTCCAAAATATTGAAATGCGTTACTAACCCGATTCAACAAAAGGCTGTTGCACAATCAGTTGATTGACATAATCACGTGATAAACCAATACATTCCATTAAGGTTAAAATATTCAACACCTTAGTATGAGTCCCTGTGGGCGAGTGGATAAGCGATCCGTTTTTTATTCTATGTGTTATCTGCACCCCAAGTGTTTGCTCCCAACTTTAACAAGATTAATTTTAATACTTTAATCGTTTTTTAAAAATGCAATTGAAGTATAAAAGAAAATCAACCTGGTTACTATTATTTCTGCAATTTCAGTACCAAGGAGTAAAATGAATATACATGTAAGTGTTTTCAGATGCATTACGAGAATAAATATATTTGGTGCCAAAACATGAGAGAGTCTCTTTAAACGGAAAAGTTTTGACAGTAACTCAGTCAGTCAGATGATGATAAATGTAATGCATAGCATCATCGCTCTGGAGTACGAGAACGTTGTATACAGAGTATGTTTTTACTGAACATGCGTCTGTTTATTTCGATGTCATAAAAGGTTTAAACTGTTTAAAGTAACTATAACATTATGAAACAACAAATCTGATTACAGATATCAGTGGCAGACCCAGGAATTGACTTAAGGAGGGGTACGTGAAACTCGTGGGCTTAATCTTTCCACATCCGCCCCTCCCTCAGAACAGAAATTGAATGGCTTAAAATGTTGGACCGAGGTGGGGGTTAGACTCCCCTAATTTATAACCGAAATAGTGCATTTTTAATCTTAATATTGTATCTTTTTTTCCCGATATTGACCGAGAACGTATTATTAACGGACGATTCAAAGGGGATGGGGACGGTGCGCGCGCTGGGACTGATCCCCCCCCACCCCCCACTGAATCTGCAATTGAGTACACGCATTAAAACCGTCTTCGTAGTCTATTGGTTAAGGCGTTCTATACACTTCATTCAATTGACTTAATACTTCACAGAATTGTTCAGACCCATCACCCAATGAGGTTACATAACCCCATATCCTTAATACAAGTTATGGCCCCTGATTGACTTATGTTAAAGTTTTAGGCAAGTAAAATTAATGGGAAGTTGGGATTTTAATAAAAAAAACTTCTATGGGTCACAATGAACCCAATGAACAATGTTTTTTTTATCATGAGGTAACTGTTCAAGCGTTAACAGATACATTCGTGTGCAGACGAAACATTTGTTGTTTTTACAAGCACATAACTTGTATTTAGCATTTACAGTTTCTATATTATTCAACTGAAAGTTGTATTTTAAAATAATATATCAAATATTATGTCACCATTCACTAGCGGATTGAGAAGGGGGCGCAGTCGGCGTGCGCTCCCTTTAAAATCGTCCAAGTTTACTTTTTGTGTCAATATATGAGAAAAAAATAATAAAATACGCACAAAATGCATCATTTCCGACTATAAATTGTTAAAACATGGATGGTCTTGATTGAGTAACCCACAATCCTCCTGCAAACGCCCCTAAGTAACGCACCCTTCTAACGACAATTCTTCATCAGCCCCTGGTCATTATATATTTTGTTTATCAAACCGTACACATACCAAGTGACTGAAGCTGACTTGCATTTAATGAATGAGATGGTCTGTAAAAGATTTCCGCTGAATATCCTAAGAAATTTGCAGTCCTCCCGTTTGGACTGGTCATTGTTTGTGGATTTATTACACACAATTCTATAAAAAAATACTATTACAAAGTTGTCTCTTAAGGTTACTGGATCCTATACTGTCAAAAGTAAGATATATATAATTTGTCCCCCTAATGCTATAAAATAAGGATGATCCCCTTAATGCCTCAAAAATAATATAATTTATACACTGGTCTCCATAAACCCTTCGACATATATACCGGTCCCCTTAAAACCTGCAACATACTTACAAATTATTAAGGAGACCGCAAATTACGTATAATTTTTGTTAATTAATTTAAGAAGCCCAAATCTTGTACACATAATAAATGACCATTTCAGTACTAAATTATCAAAAAAAAAAAGCAAATTAAAGTATAAAACAAAAAATATACAAATTGTCTATACCGGGTTTATGTTTAAACCTTTTGCTACTGAGCATGTTTCTGTAGCTTTTTGCATATATATTGAAGTCGAAAAAATCATGCATTGGCATATTTTGATTAAGCGGACTAGACAAATGCATTAAATAGTGATAGTATGCCAGAAAAAAATGGAATACAATACGTTTCATGCAAAAAAATGATACTTTTTAACCAAATCAGTTGGGCCCATTTAGGTTATACACTACACTACTAATTACAATCCCTATATATTTCAATGCAAACAGGCAACAATTAGTATTGGAAAACAATGCCATATCTAGCGTTTCATATATATGACAACCATTCAATTTTTAAAATTCAAACCCAGATGATTTTAACAATGAAGGTATGTCACGTTTCTCCTAAAACATTTCACTCACTTAAGTTAAGCACCGAACATTTGCAAGGATTCCATGTTGCATCAGTCCGGATGACAGCAATGTTTTAGTCTAGCAGGAAATATTCATCTTTTATAATATCTCTGATACATTTATGAAATTATTTTCTCGGAGTGCAATATTGGATTATAAGTATAACAACTATAAATTATGTGCATCACTCATTTAGAGAGGGCATCCTCAACTCAGCCCTACTCAACGTAATTACTTTATCTTTATTTCGATCACACATGGGGATATTCATATTATATACAATTAGTAATTAATCATAGAAAAGACAATACTGTAAAAGATTAGCAGATTAGCGTTTCACTTTGGTAATGTATACAATTCTGCCATGCAAAAAGCTTTATATCATATATTTATGCAAAAAAACGGTTTTAAGCATAGCTTTATGTCTTAGATATTCAGACACTTATATATAAACATATTCGACCGCCTCAGGAACTGTTTGCGAGTGAGCTGGATGTCTTTAACTATGCGTCTGCGCCAAGAATTGAGAGGAAAAATGTTTCTCCGCCCATTGTTGCTAGTTCATGGGCAAGGTTGAGGTCAAGTTCTGTGACGTCATCGATGAAACACAACCTATCCCGTTCATGTACACTGCATTCATAAACGCTGTGTTTTTTCTACGTTATTAACATCATAACCACAGTTGTAACTTCGTTGAAGACAATTCGTTTGTATTTTGTACCAGAGATTAGAAATTAACATTCGGATGTGTTTAAAATAGTTCGTATCAAAAATATAATACACTGTTGTGTTTGAAACATTTTGGTGTAACCTTTTGAAAAGTCTATCTGCCCACGGCTAATTGTCTAATTGTGAACGCACGAGAGAGTTCATAGTAGTTTTCCATTGGTGTCTTGATGGTATTTGTTCAGGATGTATTTAAGCATAGTTAAAAAAGTTAGTTAGTCCAAAGGCACATACAATTTTACAGATGTCTGGTTTAAAACCAGAGGAACGTTCTCATCTTTGACGTACTGGAAGTATTGTCTTAAAATATATTTTAACTAGTTCATTTAGAGTCGAGACATAGAAGCAAATGTAAAAACAACAATTTCCTGAATATTACCGACAAATATAGCTTGTTAAGTCCTAGCATGGACTCACACATATCAGATCTAGTTGGAAAGTGAAATCCTTGGATGTTTGTAAAAATCAAGTGATGGAGTCGATTAATTTTAGTAATGTCACTAGCTGTAATATTCCCCAATTTGCTACAATATAGAACTATATAATGGCATATTCTTTTCATATACAGTTCAACAGACACTAGTGGATTTAAACCATATGGGTGGACACCTTGAACGGTCATTACGTAAATTGCATTTTAAGCTTTCTCACATCTCGTTTCTTTTGTAGGTTTACATTTCATGTTGGAAGTTTGCTTAACACCTAGGTGATTTGCCAAATTAGTCTATGTGATAATGTTGTGTCCAAACATAATCGCAACATTAGGAGGTTCACGTTTCTTGTTGTAAACTATTATTCCTATTATTCACGTTGATATCGATTCTCCATGACTGGCGATATTCATTATTCGCTGTAGGTTGAGAGGTGACAACGCTATCAGAGCTATTTCGTCTGCGTATAAAGGGTTGCCGGCGTTTGTTGATTGTACGGTGCAGCCATGGTAACTGTTTTCTAGATCATTTAGTAGTTGGTCCACGTATATTAAATAATAAAACGAGGAAAGAACGTCCCCTTGGCGAAATGATTTCCATATAGTAAAGTTCTTTGAGGTACTACCATTCATGTTCAATTTACATCTTAATTCACGATATGAAGACATTAGTGTTCGTCATGCTTTTCCAACTAAGCTTAATCGTCCCATCTTGAGAAAAGGTCCTTCGTGACATACAGAGTCAAACGCAGCATTTTCATCGAGCATGCCTACGAATACGCTGCTGTTATGTTCTATTTGTTGATAAATAGTTTACTGTAGGTTAAAAACCGTCGTTACACAACTAAGTTTTTTGCGAAATCCTTGCTTTTGTTCGCATGGAAAAGCGATGTGCTTATTTTTATCGAGTTATTGAGTCTGTTCAAAAATTTCGTTGAAACATGGGCTTAGAGATAATGGTCTGTAACTGCAAGGATCGGTCTTCACTTTCCCTTTTCTTTGTAGATTGAAATTAGCAAACTAGTGTTCCATTCGCTTAGCGTCCTCTCATTGCACAATATAGAGTTGAATAGAACAGTCAGAGTTATAAGTATAACTTTCCAGCTATGTTTTACATGTTTGTACCGAATATCATCGATTCCGAGGCTTTTCCTCAGTTTAAGACACTTTATTGCACTTTCAACTTCATTGGGCTGTATTTAAGTAGTTATATCTTTTGTTAGGCCATTATCTTTCAATTCATTATTGCTTTAATTCTGCATTTACATATTTGTCGTTCTGTGTAAGGGGATCGGCAAATACATGTGAAAAAGCCCCTACGCCTTGTATAACATGCTCGTTAACACACGTTCACTTTTCAATAATGATTACATTGCACTTTGATTTTCAAAGGAGTTTCAAGAATAGTTTATAATCCTTTTGTCTTTTCTTCTTGTTCGCATTGTTTTGTCCGATGGAATCGTCGGAATGTGCGTTTGGCCTCTTAATATGTTAAGAAGGAGTCATGAAAATTACCCCTAGGACGACTCTCGTCTATCCAATTCCGGCGTAAGTGTCGCTTTATGGTATGAGCCACCTTTATTGTATCGCACAAATAGAATTTAGCCTCCTTATTGAAGCGACTTACAGGGAGTACACTACTTGCTTATTGAACTGCGTGTATTTTATCCTGTTAAGGAAATCAAGGCATCATTTCGAACTGTCACATAAAAGTATACAATTCAATTAATTGTCTAGGATTTGTTCATAGCACATTAAATGTTCATGTGTACACTTGTTCCATCCCAAGTTAATGCGAGGCGGTGGCCGTGGCTTCATAATGGACGTCGCTGCTATGCTGTAGATAATCGGTATTAATGAAGTTATTTTCTCTGAGTACATGTAATGATTATAAGTTTACCAACTATAAATATTGTGCATTACTCAGAATTAAGCAATATATCGATCTGAAGTAATATTTGCATTCTTAGAATTAGAGCCTCTTGTGAAAAGTCATTTGTAAGTTAGTAGCTTGAACGCAAGGAAATAAATGGTGAATTGAAGTTAGACTGAGATCACAGATTTTAAAGAATCATGTTTAATGTTAACAATACCAACGCGAACGTTCGAATGCATATGTCTTGAATTGTGTATGCTTACTGTTTAAACTATAATCTCCGGTTGTGCGGCAAGCACAGTGGTTAGCGCCACCGTTTCTCACCTAGGCGACCAGGGTTTGATTCCCGATTTCGGCACATGAAAGTTTGGTTTATTGTCACAAATCCTGACTTGTGCTTTTTATTCAAGTACTCCAGTTTCCCTTAAAAGACAACACGCTCTTGTGACATCGGCCCTAGAAGAGTGATTAATATAATGTTGTAATAACTTGTTTCACAATCGTTGTAAAATATATAAGTTTAACAATGTTCTGTTCAATAAAACATGAAAAACATTGTTAAACAGATATTATCTATAATGGAATAAAAGCATGAATTCCTCCTTAACTACACCATAAACAGCCTTATGTATTTAAATTTATCACAATAAATTCATTTTTGTTTCATTCTAGAATTATATTGCTACATGTATATTGATTTATAATTTGGTGTGAAATATCTTTCAAAATACTACAGTTTATTTCAAGAAAAAAACACACACTCTGAACTGTTTCTTTTTTTGTGAGCATTTCAATAGCATAGAGTATTGCTAAGTCATTATCGTTTGGACCGACACTTCATGTGTTTTTTTATGAAGCAGGTTGGAACCGAAGAAGAATTATTCTTGTATACGATGGGAAACACCTGACCTGTGCATACCGTTACAATAAATATAACCATTATTTTTATGGTAATAGTCCTGCATATTAACATGTGTCTGTATAGATAAGATAAGGTATATTATTTTATATATATATTGTTTTCTTATAACGGTCAAGTTATTCAATATTACAGATAAAAGCTGCATTTGAAGAACATATATTACCCGTTAGACGTTAACTATTTGTCTGATGAAGCTTTATTGCATTGAATGGTTTAGAGTCATCAGTTATTTTCGATACTAAAACGATATTTGTGTATAAGTAGGTGTTTAAGCTAAGGTACGACCATTGTTAAAACTTATTAATCGAATTGAAATCATTACCATGAACATAATATTTTCTTTGAATGCATAGATAGGAATGTGTAAATATTAGAATATTTATTGATGCAGAACGGTAGTAAAAAATATGGGTTGATCATAACTGAATGCCTTAGAATATGTTGCTTTTTTCCACACAGTTTGATTCCTGTCCATTTAAAATATAGGAAAGATTTCGCAAATGCAATGGATAACGCAAATAACGATCTAACAGTAAGCGAGGCACAACAGAAATATATTTATTTTGTTAAATATGCAAAAAGAAATTAGTATAAACTTATTTATTTTACAACGATTATGCAACAAGCTATTGCAACTGACCACTCTCGTTGGAACGATGTTGCGCGAGAGTGTAGTCATTTGTTGTGGGGAAACCGGAGTACCAGGAGTAATTTAATAATTGTCATGTCATGTTTACTGTTTGTCATGTAATATATTCCATTGTAACATGATTGTATTGTTTTAAGTTATATGAGATTGATTATGTATTATTAACGAGCGATCGCTTTGCAGTGTACCTTATGCAATTATTGCGATTGGCTTTTGATTTATATTGCGATTCTAAATATATTTTTTTAACTTGTTATTTCAATGCACGAGTTTTCGTGTGAAACAGCGAAAGGCTGTTTAATAAAAGAATGAAACGAACCCTCAATTAGCGCCTTTTAACGATATCTATAAAGAAGAATAGACAAAAAGGACGTATTACATTTAGATTGCTACAGAAACTGATTTTCATTTTGAAACAACAACACGGATTGATTGAAAACATTCGTGTTTACATATATTGAATTTGGAAATTAATTGGAATATATAAATAAATGAAAGTTGAAATTTAATATCATTTGAAATTTTAACACTGTTTATGAAGTAGTATTTGAATTAAGTGATCTTTGAATAAATGTATTCCTGGTGTCAGAAGTGGATATCTGGAAATCTCAAGGCACTACAAGCTTGCCTGTTCCTTTTTTAAAGGCGTTGAATGTGAACCTTATGTTCAACTGAAGTAATGTTTTGAAACTGAGCAACATAATATGTACAGCATTTAAATTGAATTATTCGTTTTGAGTAAAGCGCAAACAGTAATTTATTTTAATTCTAAGAATGTACAATGAACGTTTTTCAGTTTGTCGAACTATTGTTTTCCTTCATTAACAATCAAGTAATCTCGACATTCTACCTAAACGTATGTGCTTGCATGCCATTATGTTGCATTAGGAATATGTTTTTATAGTATGGTTGATCATGATGTTTAAATATATAATTCATCAAAATAAATTAAATTAAATTGATTTAGCTATTTATTTTAGAATTAAATCAAGATGTAAGCTTTCACGAGAGAATGCTACCATGCTTTGAATGATTGAAGCCTTTTAAAATAAAATAAAAGTTCCTCTTAATCGAAACGTTTATAAAACTTATTATTTGGGTAAACTAATGCAACAACTCAAGTAGTCGAACATCTAACTATAAACTCCGTTCGATGATAAAGGGTAAACGCCAATGACACAGAACAGAAAAATAATTATCTACAAACCAGAAACACGGAACAACAATTCGTATAGTCCATGTTTCCATCGCACGGTTAATGGGAACATGTGTTAGCTTTAAATGACTGCCCCGTTTACACAGGTAGATTATGTTCTATACTTTCAATTTATGGCAAAGTCTGTTCTGCAAAACCTTTAACCAATGCATCTCGTTTTAAGCAGACTATTGATATACATGTATAAATTAACAAAACAAGAGACGTGGCTTCGGTGCGGCTCGTCTGGCACAAAGTTGATGATCGAACTTATGATCAGCCCTCAATATAACGATCCCGCCCCCAATTTATCCGAAGAAATCGGCCCGACCAAGATTTAAGTGCTCAACATTTGATAATATGTGTACAGTTTGCTAGATACTGCTTGAAACGAAAACTGCCTTTTCTTTATTTTGAACAGGAACTCAAACTAATTATCTTATACATGTACACCTCCTTCGCTTCCCCGTTAGTTTACTTTCACAATCCAAACAACTGTATAAAGGGATATATGTTGTCGCGAAAGTTTAGGTATCTTAATGTTTTGTCATATTTTATCAGTTTCATTATTTAATAACTATACTTAAAAGTTATTTTTGGACGCCTGATTTTGACTCCTGATTTTCTCCTGATATTTTTCCCACAATATTCCGTGCTTTACGATTTGTCATCGTCTGCTGCAGTATATATAAATGAGAGTTAGCAATAAGCGTGAGTGTGTGTTTCAGATTGTTTTCAGTTCAGTTGTTAGTAAGGCTACATAAACATTTCATAATATTGCGAAACGGACTATTAGTTAAATGTTGATGTTAAGAATTGATGATAATTATTATTGTATGTATTTAGATAATGTTAACAATATGCTGAATAGTAAAAGTGAGAAAGGTATAATGTGTTCTTTATTGCTGCAAAAAGTTAGGTTTCTCAATGTGGCAAGACCTTCAGTCTAATACAAAAAGCTCAAAGTATTATCGACGAGAATAAATTTAATGAAATGAAAGTAAAGTCCGCCACATATGTATATCAAGAACCAAATCACCAATTCTGTTCAGATCGATGTAATGCCTCTGAAATCTGACTTAATAATGATAATTATTGACTAATGGCCTGATGAGTATGCTGGGAAAATAAATAATGCTGAAAATTAAACCAAATCAGTTCAAATTACAAAACAAATGGACAAAAAATAAAGAAAGTTGTGTTGAAGGTTTTCGATCAGGCAAGTTGAGTTCCCGACTAATAACAATATATAAGATTTACTGTCAGCCACACCTTAGTTTAAATTCTTGCTCATTTTTCATATTGAATTTTCTTCGACGCTTCACTACACCTCTAGTCAAGGCAACTCAAAGACTGTCATGACCATTGACAACTTTAGTTAAAGCCAAGGTGTATGTCGAAAGAAATTCTCGGTTAACAAGGTGACAAATCACTATAATATTATATAAACAACCTGTTTGGATAACCTGCTGCACCTACCAATACAACAAATTTTCAGACTTTGTTTCCAAAACGAATGCCTATATTGCTAATAGCAGTTTATAACATAGTTATTTAGTTAAAAGCTGTTAATGTGCTGTCAAATGGACCAAAACATCGTTATTACCGGCGTTAAAAGAAGTTGGATGGCTTAAATAAAATACGTGTATATGTATTTGAAAACTATTCATTATTATTCCTGAATCTTAAATGAAAATTATGCTCAAATTATACAAACATTTTCTTGAATTGTTTTTTCTAAAGTCGTTACGTGCTTCGATTGGCTTGTATGTTGTTGTTTAGAAATTATTGATGTATGGTTGGACAAGAGTACACTCGAGTTTCAATCAACTCGTATTTAATTGACCTTTCGATGGTGGTAATTCCATCATTCTTGGAAAAGCTTTTTTGATTAGTCTGTCTGTTGTGTTTGAAATAGAGATTGTAGTGATAATATGTCTGTGTATTTAGTTCATTGTCGTTTTTGGCCCTTGCCGCGTGTCTCAGGGTTTAATTTTAAATGTTCGACTACTGGGATTGTCCGTATAGTTCTCATTGTTTTACTATTAATTGAATCTGACACAAAGCAAAACTAGATATGTAAGGTATGATTTTTAGAACTGACACAAAGCAAAATGAATTGTGTTAGGCGTGTTAATTATAACTGACGCAAACTATAAGATATGTTAGGCTTGGTAAATGTACATGTTAATGACCGTTCAAAGGCGGTTCCTTGCAATCCTTGATAAACACACCTAGTTTATGACTCTATTATATATGTACTGTGTTCTTTGTGGAGTTCTGTGCTGTTGTTGCATGTTTCTTGTTTATGATTTTTCTGCTTTTGTGTGCTATGTCTTTGGCGTTTACTCTGTGCCATTAAATGGGGTTTATGTTTAAACTTACGGCTTCTGAGCAATTGTCTGTAGTTTTTTTTATATAAATATTGGTTATGCTGATAAACAACCCTAGACTTACGTAGTATGTATGTAGGGTTTAATTTGAGGAGTGTGTGTTGCTGTTCCGTGTTTCTGTTTTCTTCTCTATTATATGTCATTGGTGTTGACTCTTTATCCCGATTATACCATCTACAATTTCACTAAATGAATGGTTTAACCTGCCAACTTTAACTGAGGTTTCGAAACCTATTCTCCAAACTTACGTAAAGGAAGACAATTTCGGGAAGTATATTAAGGAAATTGAAGATATCGACGAGAATATGAACTAGGCCATTACAGGCTATTTACAATCATTGCGTTATTTTGATACTTCAGACGATATTATTCATGAATTGTTAAAGATGAAATTGGAAAAAAAACGAATGCGTGCGGAAGCTCTATTACGGTCAGTTTCACCAAATAAGTTGGCTTTCCCCCGATCGTTTTCGAAACCTGTTATCATCTGTTATGAATCATCATTTAGTTTGGATAATTGATGTTTAGAAAGTTGGTTAATCCTTACAGTTAAAATTCTGGAAATCGACTTTTTTTATTTTAACCAGAAAAATCAGGCTCTTATATACTGATTCCAAAATGGGCACGCCCAAATTATTGGGTATTTGGGCGAAGATGAACAATATTGGGCAATGTTAGGCGTCTGCCCAATATGTTGGGCAAGGATGACCCAAAATGTTGGGCGAAATTGGCAGTCAGGCATGAAAAAATCCAAGATGGCGGCGTTTTGAACCAATGACTTTGGAAAATATAGTATTTGGATATCTTCCACGTGAAACAGTATAAAGGCGAGATCTTTCTCCAGTTATGAGGAATTACTTTTAGAAAAATGAAAACCTGGCGTGAAAACATAGCTATTCAAGGATGATTCTAAAAATGAAAGTGCGTTAACTAGCGCATAAAGGTCATCAGCAAGACCGGAACCCCTAACGAATTTGTGTAAAAATTGCTTCCAAAACAAGGAAATACCAGTGTTAAAGTGAACATTTGTGAATATTTAAGGATACAAGACGCTGTTTTGCTGTGAAATAACGCTATAACAACAGGTTGAAACACATGGATCTATAACTGTGTTAGTTCGTGTCTTATTCATGACAAAAACAATAACATTAACAATAAAATCTCACTATAATCAGATACTTATATTAGAAATAGGCAAAGTAATTACATTAAATGCCTTCAATGAATATGTACACAGTCGGGGCGAAACTAAATCAGGGCTAGCACACCTGTAATTTCGGGGCGGAGATAGATCAGTTTTGTTTTTGCTACCGACTAAAACAAATCACGTTAAAATATGGATATATACATATATCGGACTTCAACGGGTAAGATAAACTTTTTTTAAACTTGAACATTAATAAATATGACAAATGCCGGGGCATATCATTACCCTCGGGTAGAGGAGGCAAAGCTCATGCTGCCTTAACAATACAACAACTGCATACATTAATTTTAAAAGACATGAACATTAACAATAAAAGCCAATTAATTAAAATTGTTCTATTAAAACTGTATCCCTTAAACATGTCATATTACGAATAATTAACTTTATAATGATATGTTTTTGTTTTTCTCTAACTTTCGTTGTTCCTGCTCCTCTTCGCATTTCGGTCCCTCAAAGATTCGCTTCTACTCACAGCAACGCTTCTCACGCGTGGCTCCCGACTCTCGCAATCGGCATGTCTGCGTTCGTCCAAAACCCCGAAAATGTTATGAACCTTCCTCTCTATCCTCTGGACTTCCTACAGGGTTGACTGGCACGCTCGAGTTGTTGCTAATGGTAAATACCGGCATTATGGACCCATTACTGGAGTTACTCACATTCTCGCACGAAAGTGAGTTGAACAGACCAAACGGATCACTCAAAAGCGCCTTGTTGGTTGGTATGTATACTGGTCAAATGTTGGTGGGCGGCCTGCTCACTGTTGAGGACGGTCCAGGCTGATCGAGCCAAGCCGGGAATGGCGACTCGTCTTGAAAGTCCTCAAGGAGACCAGCATCCGAAACCATCCTAGGCTTAGCTACCTCATTCACCTGAACTAAGTCGTCCTCAGTTACATGGAGTGGGCATTCCACTCGGATAAGTATACTTCAGTAGACGACCACTGTCCTGGAACGCTCCTAGGCCTCCTTGTGGCGAGCATACCTCTCATTGTGCTTCTTCAGTGTAACACCATCCTGGCATCGAAATTTGCAAAGTGTGAATCTGAAGGGCACCCGTTCCAAAGGCACATGGTCCTGTAGGATATGTCCCACTACCCGCTCCTTCCTGTCCTGTTTCCCACTTCGTACGCATTGCTACGTCTTTTGCTGTTTCTCTGCTTCGCTACTGTTCATCTGTAATATAAATGGTAATAAAGAAATAAGTCATGGTGTTCTAAAACGTACTTATCGCTCATCGTGCCAGTGCCTTTTCCCCTATATACGCGACCGATCCGCGACAAACTTGCGCCCGTTTTGTTTAACCGCTCTTTTCGGCCAGCAATTTTTTTGTTGTTGTTGTTTTAGGCATTACGTTCGTACGATTTTTACCCACTTCGGAATAGAGTGACCACGTTACCGTTTAATCTTATTATGATGAACCAAAAGCTCGGTGCCACTCTTGTCTAGCTGCAATGAAAAAAATATTGATGACCGTTTTTCCTTCACCAGGAACGGCCCGTCGTACGTCCTCTGTAGTGTTGGTGCCACACCTACCTTGCGAGTGTCATGCAGACACCAGACTACATCTCCTACCTGAAAATTGTTAAAACTCAGCTTTCCATCATAGACTTCTTTGCTTCGCTTTTCCTCTTTTTCTTTGTGTTTCCTTGCAACCTCATGAGCGTATAACATCTTTCTGCTCAGGCCTGTAGCATATCCCCCCTCGTCAGCTTCATGTTCTCGTGCGTTCGAAAATTGCAAGTCTGCCGGTAGTCTAACTTCCCGACCAAGTGCGAGTATGTTAGGCGTCAGCTTCGTCGTGCGGAGATGCAAATCCCAATCGTCTTGTTTTTGTCGCTGAGGTAAGCCTTGATCATTTTAAGTAGGGTTTGGTTAGCTCTTTCCACCTGACCATTCCCTCTTGGGTTTTGCGCACTTGTCCTAGATTTTCTGACCTCAAGCAATGTACATAATTCCTTAAAAAGCCGACTTTTAAAAGTTGTTCCATGATCCCTGGGTAGTACAAGTGGTGTGCCCCAACAGCTAACGATGTAGTCGACGACTAGCCATGCACAGATATTGGTGGTCTGGGTTGGAACAGGGATGACCACTATGTATTTGGTAAATACGTCGGTTAAGACTAGGATGTGGCGATTACCGCGACTTGTCTCTGAAAATAGGCCCATGAAGTCAAGGGCAACAATGTCCCAAGGCGCACCGGATCGTACATGTCATATTGGTGCTCTGAGTGGTTTTGGCGGCTTCTTATCCGCTTCACATAAATCACATAAATCATTTTGTAATAAAACAATGTAATATAAATTAAAAGCTGTTATGAAAAAATATTTAAAGATAACGTTGCAAAGCATTTAGTTTTCAAACCTGTAACTTGTGCAATATATGAGGTCTCGGGTAAAAAAAACACGGTAATAGGAATCGAACAAAAATAAATTACATAGGCCATATTCATACTTTTATAATTGATCTAAGAAAGCACACCACCGTTGGCTAGGCATTCTTCAACGTTGAAACGTCTCTAAATAATGGTTGGTCTCAATGTATTGCAGACGTTAAGATTTCGATGTTAAAAAAAACTGTGAAGTGTATAGTTACGCAAACTTAGGTCTTAGGCTTACATTCTTGTCAGGTAGAAATTATTGCAAATAAGTTTTATACTCTCTCGAGATTGTAGTTAAGCGCTCATGAATTACGAAGATCCATACAAAAACAATTCCAATCTATATGTCCCCATTCTGCACAGTGATTTGTAAAGATTTATAGAGACTATTTTATAATTAAAAACAACAACAAAACAGATTTTAAATGGAAATATCAAAACATAATACATATCTCTAAGGATTTCTTTTCACATATTGTTCAGGTATTTAAAGCGAAAGAAAATATAATACACATTGTTACGCTGTTAATGTTGAAACCACGTTGTCTTTTATACATTGAATGTATTACATCTTCGATGATATGACGTTTTTTCAACGTTCGATGCCGCGACGTTCGATTTGGATTGTGAAAAGTTGGTTGTCGCACCAGTTCCACTTTTATTTGGCCAACAATACTTTGATTTTTAAGTACAGTGCTGCTTGCTAAGGAAATAAGTGTATATGATTTGATATAAAAATGGTGTATGAAATATAGGAATCAGAACCAGAATCAGAATGTATTTTATTTATATTATTTCAAAATAACCTCCAAACGTCAATAAGGGATTGTTTGAACCAGATTAAATGTCTATTAATACATTATTATTTCAAACTCAAACTATTTTTCAAAATTTAATATTAATACGAAAAACTACAGTAACAAGCTCATTAGCGTTTAAACAATTTAACATTAAATTTGAAAACTGAAGTAAATAGTCAAAATAAAAGATAAATCACATACATTTAGCAAAATTTGCTGGAAAAAAGATACATTTCAAGAAACATGTTTCCTTAGTTGAATCAACAAATACTATAAACATATAATATATTCCCAAGCAAGAAACAGTTTTGGACGTGGAATAACATGTGCATCATATCATTACCACAGATGTTGGTTTTTAAGTAATCTCTGAACTATAAACCTTGTTATTTTTGAGACAACAGCATCTTTTTGTTTTATTTTACAATTGATATTTATATGAAAAACTACAGAAACTAGCTCACTAGCCAAAAGTGTTAACATAAACCCCGTTTGCAAGGTTTGTTTATCAAGGATTGTTAGGTACCGCCTTGGAACGGTCCGTAAAATGTAAATTTACTGGGGTTAAAACCAGTTTGTGTGCATAACTTCACTCTCATCCAAACAATCCCAAAGTAAAAACGTAAATGGTAAATTTGATCAAAGTATGAATAAACTTGGGAAAACATAAACTCCGTTAAATTGGGGGAAACATTAACTCGGTTTAATAGCACAGAGAAACGCCATAGACATAAAACACATAACCAATCACAAACCAGAAACATGGAAAAATATCACAAAACTCCGCAAACAACTCAGAACATGGTTCCTTATTCCCTATTTCTTATTCAAACTCGAATAAGAAACAGAAAAAGTGATTTTTCATCTTCTTTATTTATACTTTTTTATCAAATAGCTAAGCAGAAGTGGTCTAAAAAAAGTTTGCTGAAATGCATTGTATATTTAAGAAGACTTACGTTCTTAAAGTGAAACGTAACAAACTCCGAATAAGGAATAGAAACCTTGTTCACGTAAAAATATAAAGTTTTATCCATTTTTGATATAATTTCAATGCAGCAGTGGTCCACATGAAATGTTTGCAGAAATGCATTATATGTTCAAGCGGAGTTTAGAACTTGAAGTTCTTTGAAAACGCTCCAAAATCCGAATAAGGAACATAATTCTGGAAAAAAACTCAATTTCAAAGTGTTTAATTTGCTCATTTGTTTACGAAAACTCAATGCCATATTGACCTTAACAAATAGTTTGAACAAATGCAATGTCTAATTCAGCGGGATGCAGCGCTTCAAAAACAATTTAATGTATCCCAACAATCCTTAATATAGATAAAACGCAAAAGGTAAATCTTATCAAAGTATTCCTTACCTTTAGGAAACTTATCAATAAAACAAATACCAATAAACGTATAGGCAAACCCCGTCTAAGTACGTCTATGATTAGAGATCCCAACTCTATCTGCAGACAGAGGGATACAATTCAGAGCACCTAATGCAAACACTTTTCAAAGATACGATGCAGTCGTTGTTAGAAACTATAAACATCCCACACAGTCTGCCTTATAAAATAAAAGGTTTAAAACTGTGTGATCATAGAGTTTCATAATAAAAAGCATCATTATACTAAAACTTGGAACAAATAGGGTAAACATTATTAAAAATAAAAGCTTTCTTCTCAATTATGTCGACACTTATGTTTTGTGCATTATTCACATGTTTTCTTTCAATGCACAACATATTTGGACTTTGTTTATTATGATCATGCTCAAATTGTTTTGAACTGAATTAATTGTAAATGATCGAAACGAAATTTGTCTTAACCAAAGCATATATTATATTTTGATTTCTGATGGAAAGTCACATACCCCACACTGTACCCCATATGACACTTCTTTTATATCAGTTTATTCATATTTTATTTTTCATCTCTGTCAAAAGTATAAGTATTATATATTTCATAAAAAGCAATGAAAAATAGAACACATGTGTGCGGCTACACATTATTACAAATGCCATTATTTAATGCCAAATGCTGAGTCTGTCCCTAAATTGTATCTGTTTATTAAACAGATAGGTCAGCTATTGATGCACAAAATCTTACTCTTTCTCATATGAGGCAATACCAAATATTCTGAGCCTTCGATGTCCATCTTTATAGAGACTCCTTTTGATTTCAAAGGATTTATTGTTTCCACAAGGAATTTGACTCTATCCACTATGTGTACCTAATATCTTATCATTTTGGCCTTATTGTTGATGGCTTGATCTAAAATTCCAGCACCGTAATCCAGATTAAAATTCGTTTCCGAAAGTATTGTTAATATGGCATTGTTCCTATCTGAAACAGCAAGGTGGTAAAAATGAACTTGGAGGCCCTTGTTTTGTACGACCCTTCAATACATTTTAGTCTCTCCATATGTCTCTCGCTTCAAAGCCAAATGCACAGGCGTTGGATATTTCCCGAAACTCGGTCGAATACGGGGGTAATAGAAGCGTTTGGATGAATAATAGGTTCAAGCAATTTCCGAACTTGCACACTTTAGTTTGAACCCAAATCCAGAAAGACATACCGATTATCGCGCACTGCATTGTCATTAATTTGTTAACTTATTTGAGTTAACATGGATTTTTCAAGTCGTCCATAATAAATGCAATTATATCTAAAATGAGTTGAGATTATAAGTAAACCGAGAACCCAAAAGACGACATTCGTTTTACCAATAAAGTTCACGCCTGATGTTTTACACAAATCACATTAAATGCACGAATCTTTACAGTTCCTTAGATTTAAGTTGTTTCTATGCACAATGTACAAAGCCTGATGTTGAAAATAAAAATATATCACGGTATGTTACCAGCTCGGTTGACAAGAAATTGTTATCCATTACTAAACAACGATACTTGGGTAGGGTTTAGGTTTCACATTTTACTACCTGAACTGTTCGTATTCACATTCTGCGTAATAGTGGAAAAGTGCCGACAGAGAAGATCATTTTGTTAAAGTATCATCTCTTAACTTGTTTTTAATTCTATTTTAGTCTTGTATCGATTTATTTATTAAACTATGTAATTTACATTTCATATTATCACCTTGATATGTTTTTTATTTGTAACCGATTACATGCAAAGATGCTTCTAAAAGCCTTTTCAAGAACACGCTGAATTTTACTTGGTATCCGTGATGATATGAGAATTAATGAATGTGCAAAACAATAAAAATACGCACATTAATTTGCTACAGATATATTTACAAATATTTATACATTAAGATATAGTTTGACTTATATGGAGGTAAATACTTACATCAACATGCAAACGTGACGTCATGGTATACATGTAAAAATAGTAAACACGTCATTTATACTTCAATTAGATAAGATGGAACACAAATGCGCAGGCATACTCACAAATTCCTAGCCACCTGAACGTCACAATAAGCGTCATCATATTAAAAAATAACTTGTCAAATGATTTGTATGGCATATATGATAGGGCTTATATTTTGAATTAAGAAATTATAAATACATGTTGTGTGATGTTATGGCCATACAATCTAGTTTGACCATCCAGGAGACACGTGCTCCAGTTAACTCTGGTTTCACTAACCGTTCCTAGGCATTTATTACCTCATATATCGTCAGCTATTGATCAGCTATCCGGATTTATTGCTACGTCCAAGTTATATGATTCATCGTCAAGCGGAAAAACACTTGTAGGAACGCACGATTGTAGTTTTAAGTTTTGCTTGAATTTGCTCAGGTCCAGTGACGTTTTGAGTGGTTTTCGTGCCCATTCGTGGAGTTCGATACCTGCTGAAGTGATGATATCTTTGCACAAAATATTATTCTTTATCATGTGAGGCAATACCAAATACTCTGAGCCTTCAATGTCCATCTTCATAAAAACTGCCTTTGATTTCAAAGGATTTATTATTTCTACGATGAATCTCACTATATCCACTGTGTGTACCTTATACCTAGTCATGTTTGCCTTATTGTTGATGGCTTGATCTAAAATTCCAGCTCCCCAATCCAGATCAAAATTTGTTTCCGAAAATATTGTCACTGTGTCATTGTCCCTATCTGAAACAGCAAGGTGGTAAAAATCCACTCGGAAGTCTTTGTTTTTGTACGACTCTTCAATAAATTTTAGCCTCTTCATATGTCTCGGGTTCGCTTCAAAGCCAAATGCACATGCATATCTTTGCCTTTCGGAGATATTTCCAAAAACTCGGTCGAATACGGGGATAATAGAAGCGTTTGGATAAAGATTAGGTTCAAATAACTTCCGAATTTGCACACCTTTGTTTGAACCTAAATCCAGAAAGACATACCGACACGCGCGCACTTCATTGTCATTATCTATATTACTTCTTTGAGTTAACATGGATTGTCCAAGTCGTCCGTCATAAATGTAATTGTATTTGAAATGAATTGTGATAATGAGTAAACCGAGAACACACAATACGACACTCGTTTTACAAACATATTTCATACCTGATGTTTTACACAAATCACCAAAAATGCACGAAACTTAACAGTTCTTTACATTTAAGTTGTTTTTATGCATAATGTATAAAGCCCGATTTTGACAGAAACCTGATATCACGGTATGTTATTGGCTCGGTTGACACGAAAATGTTATCCATTACGAAACATTTTTATTTGGGTAGAGTTTTGGGTCAATATTTTACTTTCTGAACTCTTCGTATTTACATCCTGCCAAGTAGTGGAAAGATAAGACAGAGAAGACCATTTCGTTGAAAGGTATCATCTCTTAAATTTTAGTTTACATTTATATTATCAACTTCATATGATTTTAATTTGTTTTATAACTGACAACATACAATATGCCACTAATAGTAATAGCCCTTTCAAGTACAAACTCGATTTTACAGTGAACAGGAATCATAATTCGATGCTTTCATTTCAAATATTTACTCTTGATATTTCCGTAGTCCATCTTTTTTTGGTTTTCGTGGTGATATGAGGATTAATGTATGTGCAAAACAATAAAAACACGCACACTAAGTACTTAATTAACTACATATATATTTACAAATGATTATACATTAAGATATAGTTTCACTTATATGGAGGTTAATACTTACATCAATTTGCAAACGTGTTTCATGGTATACATGTAAAAATAGTAAACACGTCATATAAACATCAATCAGATGGAACACAAATGCGCAGGCATACTCACAAATTCTTGACCACCTGAACGTCAAAATAAGCGTCATCTATTCCAAAAACACTGGTCAAATGATTTGTAGTGGATATATGATGAAGCTTATGTTTTGAATTTTGAAATTATAAATAAATATTGTTTGATGTTATGGCCATATAAACTACTTTGATCCTCCAGTAGAGTTGTGCTCCAGTGAACTCGTGTTTCACTGACCTTTCCAAGCCGTTTATCAAATCATCCATCGGTCAAGCTATTTGGGTGAGTTTTGATTATGGTGTTCGTGTATGCGGTGTTTACACGTTCATACGTTTGTGTCTCTAGCTCTTTGTTGTTTGTGCCCTTTACCAGTGCCGATAAACACAGTTTTCACCATTGTAGTATAGACGAATTATAATGTCAACAAAATATACAACAAAAAACTGTCAATTTAAGTTATTGAACCAGCGCAATCATTGGAAGAGACCTATATAAGGCAAACAGACAATTTGGTGTTTTGAGTTGTGTTTTAATGTTTAGTGATTTGCTTGCGCTTCGATAAAAGGGACTAGACAAGTGTAAACAAATGAAACGTATTGCTCATAACATACGTGGCAACTCTTGGTAAATTTCCATTTTTTTCATTGTTCGACTTTAAATACATACGGCAACTTTTTGAGGTATGTTTAAAAAGCTTTCTGGACTTGCAACTGTAAGTATCGTAGTCTAATTAAAAATAATCTATGAAGAAAATCAACATATTTATTTCAAATATTTGTGCCAAATATACAGCATTTTTCAAACACGAAGACACATCTGATTACGAACAAATATATGGGTATTTAACCGTTATGAAATGAACAAACTAATTGACAAAGTATATTCTTAAACAATGCTCATATTTATGCAAAGTAATCGTTATTGAATATTAGTCTCGAAATAGACAGTCACGAAAATTGCCATCAAACTACGTTCATGGAGGTCTACACTATTGGTTCAAATACAGAAAAATGATACCAAATGGCATCTACTCTAATAGAAAACACTTTAGTGCAGTGTTAAATAAAAATACAACAAAATTGTTTTCTCTTAAAACTTGATGTGTACCTGCCCTAAATGTAGGCTTTGTAGATATCATCTCCCTTGAGTATTTGCGTTTCCCTACATTATTTTTTAGTTTTGAATTATCCTTCCAGTTGTGAATACCAATTACTTGAAATAAATCTTTACTTTAAGTGAATTGGTAAGTGACTTAAAATGTCATCTGATGAGTTGAAATAACAATGTTGAATGGCGTATTCGTGTTTTTTCAATATCAATACATCTTTACACCAATTTTGTTACACTGTGGCCATCGTAAGAATTGTATTGTGGTTGTTTCCCTTTTTGTACGACAATGCCTCTGATGTGTTACAAAGTACTTATGTACGACAAAGGCTCTGAAGGCTACAAAGGCTTTTTGTACTTGTGATTTTGATCATCTCTAAATGTTCCATTCGGGCTCTTATGTCCGACAGAGGATCGGGTCAGTTAATGTCATATAGTGGCTCCATTGGTAGAATATTGTATCATTGTTTTGCCATACAGTGGCTCTAGTGACCCCAAGTTCCACCATATGTGCTACGAAGGATTTGATGCGCGATAGAGGCTCCAGTCATTTGCGCTATAAAGGCTTCCGTGTACACTAGTTGCTCGAGCGTTTCTGCCTTTTGTCGAACAGAGGCTCTATGCAACTGATTTATACGCCAAACAGTGGCTATGGTTAACACTTACGTATGGCTGCCACTTAACAGTTTGTAGCCAGTTAACAGTTGGCAGCCACTTAACAGCCTGTAGCCAGTTTAAAGTTGGCAGCCAGTTGACAATTGGCAGCCAGTTTATAGTTGGCTGCCACTTTATATTCAGCCATACATGATCTAGCTCGCCTTTCCGCAGCCACCTCATGTATGGCTGTCACTTAACAGTTTGTAGCCAGTTAACAGTTGGCAGCCACTTAATAGCCTGCAGCCAGCTGACAATTGGCAGCCAATTTACAGTTGGCAGCCACTTTATATTTAATTTAATGATGTGAGATTAAAAACACCCACCTAGGTTTAGGTTTTTTTTCGTCATGTTTTAAAATGACATTCCAAAATCATGCAAAAATCACGAATCACTAATAAAAAAGTTTATACTTTAGTATATATATATATATATTTCCTCCAATTATGAAGAGCAAAACGTATTTACAATTGATAAACATATACAATGATATACAATGATATTACTTAATATATGTGTTAAGTACATGTTTGAGCTGTTCAATATTTATATATGCAATTAAATGTAGTTGATAATCATGCAATTCATCCCAACTTATAATCGAAAATACAGTAATGCGTAATTAATATCTGATATGATACATATTACTAACCCTATGTATACGAGAAGTACATTCAAATAAGGCGCTATAGTTTAAGAATAACACCTAGCACATGCAACCATTACATCATAATTAGTTTAATCAATCGTAACTACTTGCCGAAGCAACACTTCCAAACACTATACAAAGATACAGGCCATAACAAAGAAGCTCTCTTTTCTCACCTACAAGATATTGCATCCAGCATTCCCGAGCTTGATGGTAATGCTGATATATCTTTGTTGATAGGTAGAAATTTATTGGAAGTACATCGTGTTCTTGACCAAATATTTGGACCTGGACACTGTCCTAATGCCAAGCCTTTGAGTTTTGATTGGGTCATTATTGGAGAAACCTGTCTTGGAAAGGTATATTTGATTATGCAGTTTCTGTAAGCAAAACAGTTGTGCTGTCTAGTAGTATAACATTTATTTTATGTTAACATTGTAGAAGTTGTTTGCCTTTAGTTGAAAAGATTACTGTAGATGACATTAGCGCTGTTGTATTTGAAAGGAGCTAAGATGATGGTCTTTCAAGTGGAATCCAATGAAACTAGATCACTTTGTTACCTTTATGAAATGTGTTATTGACAGTGGTCATGCTGAGACAGCTCCACCTTTGACAACCTGTGAACATTGGTTCATACCTACGGCGTGTTTCATCCACAGAAACCAAATTAGATTCGTGGGGATTTTGATAGGCAAAATCCCATGGTTTGTCTTTGAATGACGTTCTTATGAAAGGACTCGATTTCACAAATAGTTTGTTAGGTATCCTTTTGCATTTCAGGAAAGAAGCTGTCACATGTGACATCAAGAGTATGTTTTATTGCTTCATGGTTGATGAGAGAGACTATTGAAGTTCTTTTTGTATTAGGTTAACAATCCTGTAAATGTGATGATTGGATACAGGATGTGGGTTCATGTGTTTGGCAATAAGCCATCTCAATCTGTAGCCACTTACGGTCTTAGAAAGACAGTCCAGAATGGTTATCATGATGTTTAGCGTTTTGTCTCTGACAATTTACGAAGATGACGGACTGACGTCATTACTTACTTCAATGACGCCACGAAATCTTTTGTGAACTCTCTAGTCACGACTACTGTAATGTGCTGCTGAATGGCATACCTAAGACCGTGATGAACAAAATGCAAAATGTTCAGAACACAGCAGCCCGTATTATAACGAGGACTTCCTGTTACAACCACATCACTCCCGTGCTCAAAGAACTTCATTGGCTACCTGTGCACTACAAAGTTCAGTAAACAACTCTCTATTACATACATAGCCCTGCATGGCCAATCACTGCAATATATCAAAAACATGTTTGAGCTATATAGACCCCTACGAGAACTAAGATCAAGCAATAACTCTTAAACACTACAAATACCTAGACGTTGGACTGCTATGTATGGTGATAGAAGTTACGTGCCTGCTGCCTCAAAGCTGAGGAATAAGGGATTGTGACACGTATCCTTCTTTTAAAAGAGACCTGAAAACACACTTTTTTAATTTATGGGAACTAATTGTCATTAACACGGTTATTCTTAACTTGTCATTTTTCACGTTTGTTTGTTTTTATATTTTTTATCATTCCGTAGTTATTCTAGTACCATTGATCCGTATGTCCATTTACTGGTTGTGTCAATGTGGCGTTAAGTTTTATTGCACTGGTTTCGTAAGTTGTACACGATCTATCCGATCTATCAGATCAAAACTATTTCTACTTCTTAGATATTTTTAAGATCAGTTGATGATGTTTGTACACTTTATTTAACTCGGCCCTTGTCTTCTAAGTACCGTTTTAGTATCGCTTCACATGTTTTATACTTTTTAATACCTTTTTAAATAGTGGTTGTATGTAGCCGTAGTGTTTACTTTTATCATATTACTTCCTACGGATTCTTTATATATATATTATTTGTATATATACGTATATTTGTTTGTTTAGCACTTTCGAACGTATGTTTTTTTACGACAAAATTGCTATATAATTGGGGTATAATAATAATTATAATAATACTTTAGATGATGCCATTGACCTTTTGTTCAGAACTAGAGATGACCTCTTGAAAAATGGCAATTTCCGCCTTCACAAAATAGCCTATTACAACGCAGATGTCATGAGTTGTTTCCTAGTTGATGACGTAGCAATGAAGCTAAAGGCAGGGTGACATTCTTGTAGATCAATCCAAGCAATTTCTGAGTATTTCTGCCCAACAAGCTGCTGCATTAGCAATCAGCGATTTAGGACTACTATTGGACTTTGACATACTATTATAGTGACCATTTACCTTTACATGAATGTTTTCCTTAATTTATGATATCTGAAACCCTGTTATAGAACTTCTTCCGTCATAAATTTATTGCGAGAGCTGAAATTGATAACATCTGCACATATTCTAGCATATCTTTTCAACTGTGCAATAAAAACACCATATAATGATATACTAGGAACATCTCTATCTAAAGAAGGGTAATTCATTATTTTGAAATTAAATCATCACGTTTATTATAAAGAATGGTGTTTAATTTATCTTCCCTTACTTCGAGTTGCAGATATAAATAGGATGCTTTTAAATTGGATGTATTAGATTTATTAAGTAGCAATTGTGAAGGGTATTTTGATATAATATTAATTGTAAAATCAAGATTATCCAAACTTAGAATATCGTCAATATATCTCAACGTGTTTTTGAATTTTTTAACAAGGGCAAGATCTCCAAACTTAAATATTTTCAACATGTATTAACTTTCATAGCAGTATAAAGGAGGTCTGCAAGTAAAGGTGCTTAGTTAGCACCCATTGAAACGCCTATTTCATATTTACCGAAATTTTGAAAATAATTATTCAGTTCAAAAGTTAATACTTGAATGACATTTGCGCATGTCCAATATATATATTTATCTGAGCAATGAATTGTAAAAAAAGCTTTTTATGTCATTAACTGCCATATAAGTAGTTTCCCCCTAGCAAAAACATTTTCGATAAGAGGAGTCAATTTGTTTGTAACTTAATACTGATGAATAGATGTTGAGACATTATATCGTCTACTTTCAAAATCATTAACTACATTGCTACACTATCTTTTTTCATGCATCTTAATCACAGTTAAGCAGGATGTAAGCAAAATCGAAACCTGTTTAACAGTAGAACAATTCAACACAACTTGAAATTTAACATTAGAATCAATATGATTTTTAATAACACTTTATTCATCGATTTGGCTAGAAACGTGAGGTCTAGAAGATTGTAACTCTTCAATGATAATATTTACATAACATTAACGTCAAACTATGATTACATTATAAGCTGCTTTGTCAGCTGGAACGAATACCAAATCTTTATGTAGGGATTTGATATACATGATCAGCTTTGGAGATATCGCAATATACTTTGGGGGTAGAGCTCATGGCTTATTTGGTTAAAAAATTTAGTTTCTTATCTATTAGGACGATATTTTATTAACCGACGGCATTAAGGTATGTTGAACCCCTTCCCTTTTACACAAGCTTTTACAATATTTAGATAAGGTTTTGGTCAATTCAAATTTATATGTATAGAACTTAGATGAAATCCGGTATTTCGGACCTTTATTTAGAAGTTTCCTAAGGAGATTGTTTTTATAAACATGCAATCTCCAGTAACAATATATCCAATATGGCCGTAAGGCCACACTGAGTAAATACAATCTCATGAAAAAAGGTGTATTTGCAGAAACGTCGGCTTCTGCTACTATTTTATTATAGTTAAATATAAAATTGCGAATAGGCTTTTTTTATATAAAGCATTTTACCGGCATTTTTTTATTCCTAAAGTATTGCGGAATACATTTTTTCTACATTAGTATTCTTGAATGAACCATTTAAATTGAGAAGGTTTATACCCTTGTTGCTAAATCTGTTGAATACGATATCATTTTCGTGTATCAACGATAACTCTTACCATGTGATCTTGTCTTAGGCTTTCTATCTTTAGTTAATAAAATAATATCGATATTTATTCAATTTGATATATTACCTACATTAAATATGTTATCATTGAGTCAAAGCGAATATGGCGTTTGCAAGCGTTTAATGCAGTCTGTTCTGCGATGCATCATGCTTTGAATTTGTAGGAATACTTTATTTATATGTAAATAATATATGCTCTACTTGATGAATGGTTTTATTTTCCAAACTATGTCTGGTCTTATAAAAATGTTGATATAAAGTATTCAAGAGGTTATTATTTTTTTTTTATTTTAAAACAATTTCAATGATCTCCCTGTGTATGCAATTTAAGTCGAACTATGTAAAAAGGGCTATTTTTCATGTCTAGGTCAAGACCAAAATTTAAAACGTGAGCTTTAAGTTTAATTTCATAGTTCATTTACTTTCACAATACGAGTATATATCTACGTAGGTTTTAATCGAAGAGGAAACAAATCGATAAACATTTAAAATGAGTCGAAACATGTCACAAAATATAAATTGGCGATCAAATTTATTAAAGCTACTTCATTCCGATTATAAATTATTGGCTCGGAATTTTTGGTAGTGCCTCTTATGATAAAGAATAAGGTTTTGTGCAAGGATATCATAACTTCAGCGGGTATAGAAATCCACAAATGGGCAGGAAAACCACTGAATATGTCATAGGACATTATACTTTTGACAGATATGAATAAAATTGAGAGTAAACTGACATTAAATAGGGGGAAATATGGGGCGCAGTGTGGCGAGTTTGACCTTCCAGCAGAAATCGAAATATATATGCTTTGGTTTAGACATTTTCTATTTCGATCTAATATTTACAATTAATTAAGTTCAACAAATTTTGAGAATAATCATAATTATTAAAGAACAAATATTTTATGCAAAAAAACATGTAGATTATCCAAAAAACAACAATATTAGTGTAGACAGAATTGAGAAGAAGGCTTTTAAGCTTATGTTTTGCATTTATTCTTGAATGTGTTCAAAGATATGCTTGTTTGTCAGATATGAGACTTCCATCGATCCAAAGTTTAATAGTTGAAGGGACAAATGACCAACGGAGGATAACTGATCAACTAAATAATTTCGTCGCACGTTATATTTTGGACAGGTGACGAAATAGTGGCAGGTATCCTTAATTTCACCGCATTGACAATAATGACTGTTTATTGTTTTAGAATAGCTGTGTAATGAGATTACTACACTGCATATGCAACCTACCATGATTGAAACAATATCTGCGGTCACCTTCCTAGTAGAAATCAAGAACATGTTTTATGTTCTTATTTAGTTTGTATCTGAAAGAAGGCACAGGTGGCGATGCACAAATTTATTCCGGTATGGCTTTCCATACGGATGAAGTTGATGGTAGAAATAAACTCGTTTACAACTGTTATTTATATAAAATGTTAAGGTTAGCTCCATTTCAAAGAGTGTACGAAGAAGTATCGGCAACTCTTGATGGAATCAGTGAAGTTAGATATACTGGTGCTAGTGAGTGGAACATCTTGTAAAATACTTTATATAGTAATAGGTTTATGTTAATGTCGCCTTTCCTTAAAAAAATCGATTCCAGGTTCAACATAAAGATTAGTCAAAGATACTAGTCGCTTTACACTGGCTATAATTCTCGCCGCCTCATGTTGAACTATTTCTAAATCGTCCTACTCTGCTTGCGTCAGACTATCCCAGACTATATCGCTGCCCAGCCGTCCGTTTCACGGATTATATATAATGAACCATGAACAGGTGCTGAATATTAGACGCCGAAAAGTTTGAGTGTAACTTCAGAAATTTGAGTATTATTCATGAATTTTAAGAAGTGCAAATGCCTATTAGAGTTTCTGCGTAGGTCTTTATCGAAGAGGAAACAAATCGATAAACATTTAAAATGAGTCGAAATATGTCACAAAACTTAAATTGGCGATCAAATTTAATAAAGCTGCTTTATTCCGATTATAGATTAGTGATAAATGATATAAGCTATGCAGTAAGGTCACTTGCCACACATAGTGTGTAAAACCGCATTATGTATGCAATACAAAATTTATGAAGTATTTACAAGAATGTCAGTTGACTGACTCAAGTTTCCCCGTGTGTATTTGGCATACCATAGTGAATGTGAAAACACATTATCGAAATTGAATAAAGAATACAATATAGTGAGAAATACGTTGAAACTTTACAAAATGCTAAAAGATATATGAGAGGAAGTCCAAGCGTGAATTATCATTTATTAAATTTTTCAGCACAACTAATCCCACAACTAACAAATACTTAGTTCAAAAGTAAATTAATTGAAAATTGGACACAAATGATACAAATTAATAAAGACACACTGGTGTAAAATAATAAAACTCGTTAAAGGAACAACTTTTATTGAAAATGTTGAACAATGTGTAAAACTCAAAATATATTTTTATGGCAAAATGTAAGGTCTTTTAAAAAATCACAAACTTAGATCTTTTAAAATATCTTAAATCAATTTATGTCAGACAATAACATATTTTTCGAATCTAAGTAAATACCTTACGAGTGGAAATAACACGCTTTGCTTAACAAACAAAAAATATTTGGTGACAAAAAAAGGGTTTTAGTACAGCAATGAAAAAATGAAAACAATCAGACAGTATATATCTGTCCGGATAATAATATTGCAGACATTTAAGTACAAAGTGTAGCAATATTTAAGTGTAATTATCAATTTTAAGTACTCTTTAAGCAGTCGCATACGTTTTCTGTAATTAAATAAATTGAGCCCTAGCAATAGATATAATTTATCAAAAATACCCTCATTTGTTTCATCGGTGACTCTTCTGTAATTTGAAACTATTTGGCGTACATTCAGTTTCAAAGAAAACGTTATTCCTATTGTTAAGGATCGTTTAAATGTGTTTCATCGGTGACCATTCTGTAACTTGAAACTATATGGCGTATATTCTATATCGAAGTAAGAGCTTGAATTACGTAAATTTTAAACCTTAAGAAAATGTTTATACGATATGATCTAACTTTATATATATTCATTAAAAAAAACAACTTTTGGAACATGTATATGACGATTACCATAAACTGCATATGTAAGAGGCTGTTAAGGTTCCTTGTAAAATGTTGTATAGATGTTCAAATTTTAACAGCACTTATACGAACACATCACCCCATAATAATACTTGACTAAATGGACCTTTCAGGAATTGTCCAAAGACAAAACACTAAGAGTTAACACGTGTGAAGTAAGTTTAATTTTACACACACATCATTCGATGACAAATGGCAAATGTCCTTTTGTTTTCGTTGTGTTTATGTCTAAGACAAGACCTATAGTTGACGCTGGTGTACTTAAATAATTCATCGTGTGTAGAAACCAATATCTCTAAGGGAAACAACAAGTCGAGTTGATTTAATTAGTGATATATCGTATGCAATCACACAATTGTCAATTAAATAAAAATAAGCATTTTTGCAGAATCTAATAATTCGCAAAGTGTTTCTACAAAAAGGTAAATATCAACGCATAATTTGAGAAAAAAAGGTATTGTAAAACATCAGGAACATATCGAATTATATCAACAATTCAAATGTCGTATGTATGTTGGTGACGAAACAGCAATGGTGTTTATTGCATCAACCAATACTGTGAAAAAATGGAACAAACCAAAGAAATTGTAACATTAAACTTTTTGCTACTGAGCATGTTTCTGTAGCTTTTTGCATATATATTGAAGACCTTTAAGTATAACGAGTTGCACTTAAAAGCGTTAAAATAAACTTAGTATTCAACGGCCAGTTAAATTCATCTTCTTCAAATGAATTAATTGTGGTTGCGCTAATCCTAAACACAACGATGAAATGTATATGCTCATTTTAACAATAAATGTTCTATTACGTTATGTCATGTTCCGTACCGTTCTCTTCTGTTCGGACAAGTATTAGCATTTGGAGTATGATTCAAATGTAAAAAATAAAAAGTAAAATGGTTGGAAGCGCGAAATTCCCGGGAGATAAAATGAACAAAGATCTCATTCGATTGGACAAGCACTGATCAAGGTCTATTAGAAAGAATGTTGATTTTATTTTTTCAACTGCAATAACGTTTTCTCTATTTAGTCTTAGATTGGTTGAACTTTGGTGTCTTTTTTCAAACATTTTGATCCAACAGTGTGGTAATTAATCTAGGCTATGTATTGCAATATATTTATCGTTGGTTGTACTTTCAGTCAGTCCCGATGGATTAAGGTTAGGGTTTATAAACAAACCTAGGTTATATACATATATATAGATATAATATGAATGCAATGTGCTGTTTGTTGAGTTTTGTGCTGTTTTTCCATGTATCTTGTTTGTGTTTTGTTTTTGTTTTTATGTTCTATTTCTTTTGGCGTTTACCTAGTGTCATTAAACCGGGGTTTATGTTTAAACTTTTCACTCTGAGCTTGTTTCTTTGTTGTTTTTTTGCATAAATATTGATGCCATAAAGACTTTTAATGTTTCATCATCGACATTAACTTTATACAAAGATATGCGATAGTAATCCTCCTATAACTAGCATGTTCATGCTACCCACGATTCTGGACGAAAACTAAAAATATGACCATTTTGCACTTAGTTACTGATTGTAAGTGCGAAGAGTTCAGAAGGTATAATCTGAACCCTTAGCTCTAACCCAAATATCAATGTTCCGTTAAGGATAACATTTTCGTGTCAAACGAGCCGATAACATACCGTGATATCATGTTTCCGTAAACATCAGGCTTTATACTATGCATAGGAACAACTTAGACCTAAAGAACGGGAAAGATTTCTGCATTTAATATGATTTGTGTTAAACATCAGGTATGAAATCTACTGGCAATACGGTTGTCGTCTTTTGTGTTCTCGGTTTACTTATAATTTTAATTCATTTCAAATATAATAACATTTATCATGGACGACTTGGAAAATCCATGTTAACTCAAAGAAGCAATGAAGTTAATGACAATGCAGTGCGCGAATGTCGGTATGTCTTTCTGGATTTGGGTTCAAACAAAGGTGTGCAAGTTCGGAAATTATTTGAACCTAATCTTTATCCAAATGCTTTAATAATCCCTGTATTCGACCGGGTTTTTGGAAATATCTTCGAAAGGCAAATATATGCCTGTGCATTTGGCTTTGAAGCGAACCCGAGACATATGAAGAGACTAAAATTTATTGAAGAGTCGTACAAAAACAAAGGCTTCCAAGTGGATTTTTACAACCTTGCTGTTTCAGATAGGGACAATGCCATAGTAACAATCTTTTCGGAAACAAACTTTAATCTGGATTGGGGAGCAGGAATTTTAGACCAAGCCATCAACAATAAGGCCAATATGACTAGGTATAAGGTACACACAGTGGATATAGTGAAATTCATCGTTGAAACAATAAATCCTTTGAAACCAAAAGCAGTTTTTATGAAGATGGACATTGAAGGCTCGGAGTTTTCGGTAGTGCCTCATATGATAAAGAATAAGGTTTTGTGCAAGGATATCATAACTTCAGCGGGTATCGAAATCCACAAATGGGCAGGAAAACCACTGAATATGTCATTAGACATGAGAGAATTAGAGCATAATTTGAAACAACAAGAATGTGTTCCAACAAGTGTTATTCCGCTTGACGATGAAACATATAACATGGACGTAGCAATTAATCCGGATAGCTGATCAATTAACCACCTATCTGTATTATATGCATACACAATTGAGGGACGGATCCAGCATTTGAAATTAAATAATGGCATTTGTAATTACTTGTAGCCCAACACATGTGATCATTTGTTTATTAATTGTGTATTATTTTTTATACTTTTGATAGAGATGAATAAAATTGAGAGTAAACTGACATTAAATAGGGGGGAATATGGGGCGCATTGTGGCGAGTTTGACCTTCCAGCAGAAATCAAAATATATATGCTTTGGTTTAGACAGTTTCTATTTCGATCTAACATTTGCAATTAATTCAGTTCAACATATTTTGAACATGATCATAATTATTAAAGAACAAATATGATTGACACAAGATTTGCGGTCACCTTCCTAGTTGAAATCAAGAACATGTTTTATGTTCTTATTTAGTTTGTATCTGAAAGAAGGCACAGGTGGCGATGCACAAATTTATTCCGGTATGGCTTTCCATACGGATGAAGTTGATGGTAGAAATAAACTCGTTTACAACTGTTATTTATATAAAATGTTACGGTTAGCTCCATTTCAATGAGTGTACGAAGAATCGGCAACTCTTGATGGAATCAGTGAAGTTAGATACGCTGGTGCTAGTGAGTGGAACATCTTGTAAATTACTTAATATAGTAATAGGTTTATGTTAATGTCGCCTTTCCTTAAGTAATTCGATTCCAGGTTCAACATAAAGATTAGTCAAAGATACTAGTCGCTTTCCACCGGCTATAATTTTCGCCGCCTCATGTTGAACTATTTCTAAATCGTCCTAATCTGCTTGCGTCAGACTATCCCAGACTATATCGGTATATTTCAACATAGCTTAAGAAATGTAAAATACATAACTTCATGCAACGTACAAAGAACGTATTGGAATGATCGCGTGTGGTAAATTCGCTGCCAAGCCGTCCGTTTCACGGATTATATATAATCTTGCCATTAACAGGTGCTGAAGATTAGACACCGAAAAGTTTGAGTGTATTTTCAGAAATTTGAGTATTATTCATGAATTTTAAGAAGTGCAAATGCCTATTAGAGTTTTTACAGAATTAGCCTTGAGGGTCTCCAGCTTGTATTGAACTTGTATAGAAAAGTTAAGATTATAAAATATTAGTTTAAAATCATGAATTGTTGCAATACAAACTATATATTATACACTGTATTTAGCGCTTTATTACTTAAATGCAACCAGGGCAAACGTAACTGGACCTCAGATGTAAAGAATATGTTACAATTGACAGGTTTTGGTGATGTGTGGACATTTAGAGACTCTGTAATCAATGTTCCTTCTTTCATTGAACAATTCAAACTGAGATTAAAGAATCTTTACTTTACACACTGGCGTGGGGGCTTTCAAACATTGTCTGCATTGTCACTGTTTTATGCGCTCAAGACTAACTTTGACATGTCACATAGACTATTTGTGGAACAAGGACGGTACTAAAACATTCCAAGAAGTGACCGCGAATGTACAATTTGTGGAAATAATGACATAGAAGATGAATTCCACTTTCTGTTAATTTGTCCTTCATATAGGGATTTACGGGAACACTATATACCAAAGTGTACTGGGGAAGACCAAGAATGTTTAAATTTGTAAAACTCTTAAATACGACAAAAAACAATTATTACATAAAATAGCTATTTATGTGATTATAGCAAATAAAGTGAGAAATTCTTTAATCAACATTCCTGTGTGATATATATATATATATATATATATATATATATATATATATATATATATATATATATATTGTATAGTTATGTATTTACGCACTCCCGCGTTTATTGCGGTTTACCATTTTGTATGCTATGATCGTATTATTGTTATACATTCCATTTACATGCATGTTTGTAATAATAAATTGTATGCGATAATTAGCTGTATATGCTTACATCGAAAATAAACCCCATGTTTGTATGTATGATCACCATTCTGACCAATATGATAAACTTTGAATGGCGGCATCCAATCAAAATCTAGTAACATTTCCATTTGTTTCCAATTTATTGCACCATCAGTGATTTACACCATCCGTGATTTATGGCTTATTAACTTGTAATGGTTTAGTAGCAAGTGCATATAACTTATGCTAAATCATGTATTAAGAGCTAAGAATTATAAAGTCTTAGCTATGTGAAAGAAAAATAATACCAAAATATTTTTGTAGTAACTCATTCTTTTGCATTTGATGAGGTCAGACATTTTAAGATATATAATATACAGCGAATATGTGTTGATCAAATACTTTATAACATGCCACAAATCAGAATATTTATTAGCTATTTTTTTTTACTTCAGACCCTTGGGCAAGTTCGGAAAGTCATACAGAATGTCTACAGGACTTGAGAAATCAGGGCCTATTTTAATAAGTGTTGGGAATCATTATCAATTACTTTATTTTTTATGGAGTTATTTTTACCGCCTGTGCTTTGCAAATTGGGAAAAAGTTGACATTGGGAAACACACAAAATCAGGCCAAACTATCTAATTTAATGGCAAAAATATATGCATGTTTTAATTTATTTATATGCCTTCATTATTTTGTCAAATAGTAAGTCTTGTTAAGATTTTTTATTCATTAACGTTATGAAATCTGCATTTATCAAATTGGAAAAACATTATAAAATTTAGGGGAAAATGGACCGTTTTTCTCAAGGGGAAACAGCCTTTAGAAGGCAGTAAATTTCACCCAAAACACTGTATATGTTGTTGTTGCTTTAGTCATATTGTAAATGATTATAACTGAACAAAATTGACAAAAAGAAAGAAGAAAAACTGATTTCAGGAACTAGCAATTATTTTTTCATTACAATCGATCATCAGAACATCACTAAAATGTATAGTCTAAACTTAATTAAACCTCAAAACAAAGCATAAGCATAAGTTTTCAGTTTTGGATAAAATTCACAAAATAAGAATTGCATACCTTCCTGTGCACATCTGTTTAATAAAATGAATTCATTTCCTTTAACATGAAGTAAAACAGTTCATTTTAGAAGTACACTTAAAGGATAACATTTTGAGCGGTACTAACTAATTGCATTACCATACTCAAATGTTGACACTTTTCGTGGGAACGACCCCTTTAAAAGAATAACCAATTATAATTTCCGGTGATCTTCAAATGTAAAAGATCTACACAATTCTTCAAAAATGGAAATATTTCATACTTGACTGAGTTCCTATTGAAAAATTGTCCTGAGGAAAAACGCTATTATTAAAACATGTGCTAACAATATTCCCAAATAATTTGGAATGGTATAACAAACAATTAAACTCACGAATAACTGTTTCTGTGTCTGTATTAAATCCATATTTTGAAAAAAAGGTAAAAAGGTGTTATTGTTTATCTTTCAAACTAAGTTCAATTTACACCGCCAAGGCTATTGCTGCCTTATGCACCAGTCAATTGTAACCACGACCTCCCCAGGTCCGGGGAATAGTGGGGACTTTGATTTTAGGTCCAGATAACCCCAGGAAAAACAGAAAATAAAAAAGGGTAGCCAAAATGGTCAATCTGTGAGAGAGCAGCTATTTTGTTTTTAAAAATCAATACTAAACGCTTACTATTTCTCTTTATGTACGTTTTATACTATGATAGTTACCATTTAGATCATAGTAAAATAGTCAGGAGTTGAATTTACAACGACCATATTCCATCCAATATTCGTTACTTCGATGAAAGAGTTAGAGAGCAAGTCTAAATTTTTATGTAATTCGATTCGTTAACCAAACTATTTTTACCAGGACACTCTGTGATTTGAGTCTTCGATGTGAAGATGTTGACTTTTTAAAAGATAAGTTTCGGTTCAACAAAACTATATACACGTTTGTCAATTTGCTTTTGAATGTGAAACATGTTTTGTTTAAACTTTACTCTTTATTGAAGTGGTAAACAAAAGAGCAGACGTTTAAGAAAGTTAACACCGTTAATGTAAGAAAATTCAGACATAAGAAATAATGATTTAATATGTAATTGATAAAGATCATTTGATGTGGCGCAGTCGCATAACGATTTATTTTGTGAAAGTAGATACTAACAATATATTAGTTTTTAATGTTCTACATTAATTGTGCAAATTAATTGTTAACGGTTGACAACTGATTTTCTGAAATAAATGTATTGGTAAACTTTGATTAGGGTTATTTGACTAAAGGTTAATTAAGATTAACTATATTTGTAGTAATTGAGTTATAAATGGCAATTTGAATTTAACAAGGATTTTTATCATACCTAGATCGACTAATTGCCTATTAGATTCGGCGAATGCTACTTCATGAACAGTAATGGGAAGAAAGAAAATCCGGCTGTGCTTTACAAGTATAATAGTAACAGCAGGTTTGGTTATCTTTGGTAAGTACAGTTGTGAATAATGCATTCAGGGAGAAAAAAACGTTATTTGGTTAGATACCAGCATTGAGTGAGAAAAATATTCGGTTGCAAACAGAATGGCGGATTTATAAGAAATAGTACAGCATCTTTTAAACCTTCGGCTGGTAAGTGGACTTTTTGTGTATATTTTGAAAAAAAAGTATACATGTACGTCCAGTATGTGGCGAAAGTCATATTCTTCAATCATTGAAGAATGTGCTTTCAGATTCAATTGGCTGCAAATAAACGTGTTGATTGTATCCACAATTTTACATAATTTCTTGGCCTTTATGGCATATATGTTGATTTTGAAGCTATGTGTGTTCTATTTTCCAAACCTGATGGCTATCACTCAACTGTACATGTTTTCTGGCAGATTTTCATTGGTCATTCGTGCCTACTCCACCCCTCTACGCTCCCACACCATTGTTAGTTGTGAGCATATCACGCACTTCTTTGTGAGACTGCAAACAAACGTGTCCAACCGTCCATGCATTACGGCTCAAATTAACTGTGTTCGACTGATTAACAAGGGTTTATGCGTTGATATACCATAGTAAAAAGATAATAAAGCTGACATCATTTTAGAATACTGTACATCACTTGCATTTGCAACATCTAAAAAAAAACTCCACTTACAAGACAAATGTTTTTAGTTTTCTTATAAATCCGCCATATTGTTTGCAATCGAACATTTTCCTCACTTTTATATCAAACCAAATCAATTTTTCGCTCTGATTAAGATCAATGCCACTTCTCACTTGTCTTCAGATTTAAAGATTAAATTCATTGATCATTGTTCGTGAAATTCATATATAATTATATGAACGTTAATAAAACTGAGTACACGTTAGGTTGTTGCTGTTTTTGACAACTTTTCCTCAGACAGAAGGGTATCTAGCGAGATTATCTACTTGTATATATAAAAGAAATAAGTATAACAATATTGTATACTCTACAAGTATTTCATTTGGTCATTTACATCGCTATCATTTAGGACTGTTTGCTATGAGTTTATAATTTGATAGATTATGCATAAAGACCATCGCCCATGAGCATACATCAATATAATTCATAATATATATAATTATACACATTTCTGCCAAACGATCGTTGGTCACAACATATATAAATACATGTATACTTATTAATGATAACAAGGTACTAACGAAACACAAAGTGTACATTGAAATGGTATATGAAGCTCATCAATCAATATCTAAATTTCATTATCTACGAACCTTTCGTTGAAATACAAGTTATCTTTATCAGGTTCATCAAAAACACAGAGTTTGGATCATTTATAGCTTAAAAATATAACATAAAGTCAGTATCTATTAGCTTTGATGAGGAAGATTTTGTTATACATTTCCTTTTACATTATCCAATATGTTATTGTCACTTACCGTTAACAGCCCATGTGTAGCATTGGCATCAGATTAAGTACAAACAAACACAGTTTTCTTTTTGAGAATTCCAAACATATATATAATGACCTTCTTTTAAATTGTCATCATACATAGTACATAACAATGCATGCCTTTGGCCGAATACCATCATTATAATATATACATAGATGGACACTCAAAATAAATGTCGGTGTAAATTAACCATTTACTGCAATGATGAAATGTTCGGGTCAGTTTATTTCTGAAAAAAAAACGCATTTCAAAGGTCTTTTGTGTTTATTTTAACATACAATAAAACAAAACTCCAATTCAAAATGATTTCAATTTAGATCACTTAAATAATACCCTTTTAATATACAATTTGTGTTCAGGCTCATGCCTCCACCAATGGGATCGCCAGACATATATGGATACTAAGTAAAGGTATTATATTCAAACGGCATAGTTCTATGTCCAATCGACTAAAGATATATAACCATGCCGATTGAACACATTCCAAGTACATTAGACATAATTACATGTCAATTGGAGTTCACGTATCAATCAGACATGCCATGACAGACATCATAGAATATCGATTAGATATAACATTTTTTAACCTTATAAGACGAAAATTGACAATATGTCGGTTGGACAGAATTAAACGTCACTTTGAAATAATGACATATCAGTTAGACATAATAACATGTTAGGTAGACATAATAGCATGTCGGTCCGACATAAAAGCATGTTAGGTATACATAATAACATGTCATTTAGACATAATCACATGTATGTTAAACATAAAAACATTTCGTTCAGAAATAATAACATGTTAGGATTGTTGGGATAAGAGTGAGGTTTGTGCACTTAAACTGGTTTAAAACCCCAGTAAAATTACACTTTACTGACAGTCCCAAGGCGGTACCTAACAATCCTTGATAAACATATCTAGTCTTTTTTATATATATAGTATGTATGCAATGTGCTGTTTGTGGAATTTTGTGCTATTCTTCCATGTTTCTTGTTTGTGATTTTTTGTGTTTATGTTCTATGTCTTTGGCGATAACACAGTGCCATTACACCGGGTTTATGTTTAAACCTTTTTCTACTGAGCTTGTTTCTGTTTTTATTTTGCATAAAATTGACATAAAAGCATATTAGTTAAACGTAATAGCATAATATGTCACAACATAAGTCAGTTGCGGCGGTTCATAGTATATTGTTTACTTATACATTTGCGTAAGACAGAGTGATGTTTAAAGGCAAATTATTTTTGAATTGGCTATGCTTAATATCATTTTTTCAGAAACTCCTGATTATATCAAACGTAATGTTCAGTTTTTAAATAAAAATAAATAAAGCCTATAAGTGTGATATTATTCAACGTCAATATATATATAAAAAAAAAACTGTTCGAACACTATAGTGGCTATTATCTATATGGCGAGTTCCGATTCTTCCTTGTATAAAGCAATACACCGTGATAATATTTATATTCAGTTTTATTTCGTTCAAGTGATGAATAGTTTTATGCAAATGAGAAAAGCATAAGAATAATAATTGGAAAACGCGGATACAACAAATAAACGAAAAAATAAGAACAAAGATATCGTAAATTGTAAACTCTTTACTGACACTGCTTCTTTTGCAGGTCAGCTGATTGGAAACTCCAGAACTACAGAGAAGAAGAATTTTAATTTGTCACTGCCGGATTACAAAGCTCAACTGAATGGTAAGTTTTATATAGTACTATTTATAAAGCAACACAATATGTCTGTTCTTGTACGTCAGATCCATCAGACATTTTAAGTAATCAAATAAACCCTCGAACGATAATACGGAGACAAATTGCACCCAAAAAGAACTCATTTCTATTTTAAAACTACATGTATATATAAATAAAAGGTATGAAGGGTCTTAAAGAATTTTTTTTACTGTACTTTTGTAAAATATATAGAGGGTACTTGTTGATTTTAAGATCGTATTTCAATTTACGAGTGTCTTAGTAAAAATGAAATTTCACAAAAATGAATTTTCTGTGATCACAAGTGAATTAAAATACGATCTTACACCGATATTAAATGTTCTGTTTCTTTTATGCTTAATATCGGAGTTATAATGTTATTGTAAGTCATTTTTCAAAATTTCCCTAAAATGAGTGATTCAACGCAAAACGTTGGAAACTTCCACACGCAGTGTTTTGACAGCTGTTAACATAACTGTCAAATCTATTACAGGACTCGTGTTTAGTGCAAACATTTTTAACACAGTCTTCAATGATTTTTGTTAATCTTTTTATCCTCCATACAAATTGCAAATAATGCAGGAAAGTAATTTTGAATTAAACAAGGCGTGAATACATGACCAAAATAATACTGCTCGTCATTTACTGTATGAAAATTCTGAAAGGTCGAACTTGTTAATTAAACAAAGGTGAATGAACATTGGATCCAAAACGGTTTACCAAGTTTGAGAGTTTGTTTAATAAAACAAGGATACTCAATTTCCACTCACTGCCAGATTTAAGTCTGATTCGCCAGTGAAGACCAGGCTAATTATAATTTGTTAATTGTTAAAAAAAAGGTTGTGTGAATTTTCCACTTAGTTCTTACTTCAAAGTTATACAGTTTAAAAAATATTCAATAGATGATATAACATCGAATATGTTCGAGCTGTTGTTTTCGTCTGTTATTTGTTTTGTATGAAAGCAAATGTTCAAGCATCCAAAAAGATCTTTATCCAAACATATGGAACCTTTTTTAATATATAACTAGATGTATTAACATTTAATGGCCTAAAAGTGATGCTTGTCGTTTTGATCAAGGGAAATTTACCACCCTCGATTAAAAAGTGTTCTTTAAGTTGGTATTTGCATTCCATAGTTTTCAATACAAAAATAAAAAATATATAATTCATAATCACATACCATTCCAGTGGAATCACAAACCGCGCCCAGACAGCGCGGAGCATCCAAGGTACTAATCCTTACATACATGCGGTCGGGCTCGAGTCTCACGGGTGAAATACTACAGCAAAGCATCGGGGCCTTCTATGTGTACGAACCCATCCATAGCATCAGGTGGCAAGACAGAACAGAGAACTGGACATACCCTGATGCTCCTACCAAGTACGTAAATGATAAAAAGCTTCATTTTGTTATAGTATAGAGTTAACATTGTATTGCTGAAACAGTGATTATTTTGTTTGTTTTATTTTAGACTCGTTACACCTGCAACTGTTCACAGGGAGCGAGTGGACGTGCTATACCGGCTGCTTACTTGCGATCTCAAGAACGTTCCAGACAGGGTCCTGCAGAGCGGTTTCCTAGGTAAGGAGTGAGCTTGTTCCTGTAGTTTTCATTGTATTTTTCCGAAGTATGCATTATGATGACCTAAATTAGAGATAATTAATGCTAATTCACTATAGTTAATTATTTGAGTACGGTATTTATTATAAAGTTATACTTTTACATGCATGCCAATGTAAATCAAACAAGAGAAAAATCAGAACTACTAAAATGATTTAAAATAGATCAATTTTGCTTCGAAATGAAAATATGATTCATATAGTCTGCTTCATATGCACAGCGATGTTTTATCCTCAAAAAAATAGGTCAACAAACTATACTAGTCCATTATAAATGAAGGGCCTTCCACACTGCAAAATTCGTTTAAAGAACCAAAACATAGAAGGTTTTAAACAAATCATATTTGTTTTTGGTTCTTAATTCTTAATTTAACAATCATAATACATGTATTCGTTGTGACATGTGTAGCTGTAATTAAGAGTTGAGCAATGTTTTCGAAGGAAGTTTCCTAAAAAATGCAATGCATTTTACGGAAATGTCATTATACAAAATGTGGTTGTATTGAAATAGTCAGAACTACCCCACCAACACTGTCTCAAGGCTTTGTGGTGATTGCAGCTATTATAATAAAACATATTTGCCTTTTTATAACCAGGGAATATATTTAAATCCATTATGTTTTCATTATTTTGTTGAATATCTTTCTCATTTGCAAATATAAAAGAACAACAACTCTCAAGACATTGTTAATAAGGTAGACTGTGGCATTTTTACATAAACAAACAGTTATATTGTTGACAGACTTTTCCGAAAGGATTCAAATACTTTTTGGTCCAAAATTTAAAAAAAAAATGTTATCTCCTTAGTACCCCAAAACATGTCACACAGGAGACATTTCCATAAAAATATTGTCCCTAATAAAACATGATTGTTTGAAACGCTTCAATTATTTGCCTTCACCACCGATGTTTGCACTGTGAAAGGCCATCAATTGTTATGTATATTCTATCAAATGTTTAGGTAGAGGTATGTTAACAAAGAAACTGAAACCTTGTGTGGAGGCTTCAAAAAACACACACAACAAGACGGAAGGTACTATGGCTTGCATACTGAACCTTCAAAAAGCATGTCAAGGCTCGCCTCTACGTGTGCTGAAAACTATTAGGTTTGATATGGAACAGGCGAGAAACCTGTCCGTGCTGATACCGGATCTGAAAATCATACACCTTGTTCGTGACCCGAGGGCAACGCTTAAATCACAAGACTATCTAGGGGAGTGTAAGGGGTTTACAAGACAGCAGTGTGTAGAGAGATTCTGTGCAATGGTTGAAGACAATATTGTTAGAGCTGATTCGATGTCAAAGTCCAACCGAAATAGAATATTTACTCTTAGATATGAAAATTTAGCAAAAAACCCTATGCTGGTATCTAAAGAACTTTATAAATTTGTCGATGGATCATTAACCAAGCAGATAGAGGACTATATATTTAATATAACGTCAGCAGGTCGCAAAGATGACTGCAATATTTGCACCACAAGGGGAAATTCTACAAAACATGTTGACAAGTGGAAGAAGACAATGAATAAAATTTTTGTCAAAGTAATTCAAAACAGATGTAACTACCTATTAAAAAGATTCGGTTATGACATCATGTAATTATGGGTTTATATCATTTTAAATGTGATGTTTGTGGAGTTTTGTGCTGCTCTTCTATGTTTCTTGTCTGTGATTTTGTGTTCTATGTCCTTGGCGTTTGGCCAGTACCACAAAACTGGGTTTATGTTTAAACTTTTTGCTACTGAGCTTGTTTCTGTAGCTTTTTGCATCAATATATTTATATCATTGTATGTATAATATTTCCTCCGTTTATATTAATCATCATCATCATCATCATCATCATCATCATCATCATCATCATCATCATCATCATCATCTCACTTGCAAACACTCAACACAAGTAAATTCCAAATAAGTCAACTTCTCCAACGATAAACACACTATATAATTACATCTACTTCGTTTGATTTAATGTGCCAACCCTTTTACACTTACATAATTACGGTGCTTAACCTTTACATTTGCCTATTTGGAACACACTTAAAAGCGGGTTTGTCTGCCTTTATATTTTCTGAATAAAAGAGCATAATTAGGTTTTTAATTCCATATTTAAAAAAAGTGATATCATGTAAGTTCCGAACTATGATGATAATCAAGAACATGATTCCTTTAAGGTAATTCACGATAACATGCCACAGTCTTGTTTAAGATTATTGAAATCTGGCAATATTGGTTCCGGGAAAACTTAAACGCTTCTTCGCCTGCCATTTAAACCACTGATTTATTATGATAATATTTATTTGGATGCAAAGATTTTGAAGCAGTCAAAATATAAACACTTAATTAATAAAACAGACAAGATTGCAGGAAATAACAAAATAGTGCTAGACTATATATTTCACACATCAAGCAATGAAATATTACCTATTACAGAAATGAATTGTGATCAGCAGAATGAAATTTAATATTTGATGATTTTGTTTGAAAAAATCGAAACGACACAATTGATTTCTTTATTTAGTGTAGGGATAAACAACTGTGGCGTTTGTTATCTTTCTCAATCACAAGACACGAAAAGACTAAGTCAAATTGTTCCCATTAAATATGTTTTCGAGTCCCCATCGCACCGAGAGATAAAATAGTATATGTTCTGAAAAAAATATTGATAAGTTTCTTTTCAATTCTGCATTTAAGGTACCTTTTGATTTTATTTATTTAGACGAACCACGGAAGTTAGTTATAAGAGACTTTCATAGAACAATATATTATAATGGGGTTTTAATTGGCATTTCTGGGGAATCACAAAGCAACCAGACACGTTCACAATATATTTTAGACACGACATTGTGCTATGTTACAAAGAAGCATTTAGATAGCTACCTTCACAAGAGAACAGGCCAGGTGAATAGTTTACAAAGTGATATTTACATGCATAATAATACAATCTTGGGGATCCTGAGGAACAGCATGATTGTGTAAACAAACGCTATGGCTATGTGTTTACGAAAATTCGCAAATCCTTAAACGATTGTGATATTTAGAAGTGACCAGGCATGATTGCGATTTTAACACAACGGACAAATGGTGATACTACACAACTTTAAACAAATATACAGTCTAACAAGATGATCATTCAGAAAACACATGCGAGTGTAAACAAACAAATAAATGGGCAGTTAAAGCACTCATCAATGCTGAAAAATCTGACAAAGCTTTTGAAAAGGAGTTATTTAAAGAAGTTTACAAAATTCACTGGGATTTTAGATTTAAGAAAATATTTTCAAAAACTGACGGACGACCTAATTGACCCAGATCAGTAACAAACATAATTAAACAAAATTTCAAGCCAACATCGTACTCAGAAAGATGCTTAATATGATGCCTTAGACATAAAAGCAAATGTTGATGATTCTAAAATACAGGATGTGAGAGACTTGATTAGTAATGAGGACGAACAATAACAAAAGCTTCGTAAAATTGTTAGGAAACAGACGAATGCTTAATGCTTTAGATTAATTTATTTTAGTTAAAGCCAATATATTATCAACTGCAAATGCTGCCGATGTTTTATTGTTGGAAAGGGAAATTATAAATATTATTGAACAGATAAATTTGAAAATTGATGACGGAGTACGCTTATCGATTAGGTCGGACAAGTAGAAACTAAATAACAGTCACTACAAACAATTAAGCAGGAAAATACTGAGTTAAAACAACAACTCAATGGTTTGACGTCCCTGCTTGGAAACCCATCTTTACTTATAAAGTATGAAATAGATGACAGAACAATTATAAAAATAGTGAAATTAGTTATTCATTGTGGTCAGCTGGAAAACCAAAAGGTTAACTTAATTATGAGCTGGTGGTTATTTTTACACGCACAATTAACATATATCTCAAAACTGTTTAACAGAGTTGTTGGTTTAAATTAGTAGAGCCAACAACTCTTACGTTATAATTTAAGCTTTTAACCACCCCTATCACACTTATGGGGCTGTATTTGTTATACACTGGATTATTATTTTTGTCGACCATTTCATAGATTTACCTTTTCACACACATATACACAAGACAATACTCTTGCAAGATCATTTGAACCTGGAATATATTATTTGAACCTTAAACGTTTAATTAAGTACAATAAAGTTTACTTGAAAGTAGCCATTATACCAATCGAAATTTGTGATTCTGTCTTTCAGTGTAAAAGTATAACCACTCTTCATTTATCTTGCGCCATTGATTGCTTGAGTAAGTGGCGTTTGTAGTTGAATTGGTATATGTTTATAACGAAAGCAGTATTCAACACTTTGAAATATAATATGAATTATATATTTTTATTTAAATAATTTATTTATAAGTTTACCATTCTTAATTTCTTTTAACCTCCTTTGCCAGGAACCAGAAAAAAGTTGTTTTATTCTTATATTCATGTCTGTTATAGTAGGTTTACCTGCAATATGAGAGATTTTCAATTCATCCAGACACAAAGCAAATTGTTTTACGGTACAGACTAAATAGTGTACCGGGAGCAGATTACAAATTGTTTGTAATATGAATATGAACGTTAATATTGATGCAGTTGGAAACGAACTTGTCATAGTTTAAACAAATATATATTAATAAAATGACCTACAATATATATATATTCAATGCAATTAGCGGATGGACAAAACAATTTTCAGCAAAAGCATATAACCAGAAAAGTCCAAACACCCTTAGATTAAGACATGAACAGTTGACCGGAAATGTTCCACTTATATTAGTAGAAAAACACTCAAAAATAACATAAATAAATTAAAAGCAAATAGAACTGGGATGGACATAATGATACGAAATACACAAATTAGTGCTCAATCAAAGACTTATGGTTTTCGAGGTGGGGAGGGGCTCTAGCAGGCCTAAAGGCAAAAACAATACTTCAAATAGCAAAGATTGCTCCAAAAATGTTGGTTCCATCTGCTACGGGCGCAATAAGTGGCTAGGCATGTACCTGAATAAGTAAACTTTTTGGCTTCTATTAATAAAGAGAACATACATTTTTAGCGAATGCTACTCCATATCTTACAAAGGGAAAACTTGGTGCGCTTACTAAATCAAACAGGAACGGTAAAATTCCACATAGATTGACAAAATCTCACCATCAAAATTGGGGGGTTTCTTCCAATCCATTTTTGGGCATTAGCGGCACCATTACTTGAAAGAATATCTCGTAACGGTTAACAAGCAGATCATGGACAAGGACTACAAGTTGATTCCGAATAAGACCAATCGGAATAGTTTCCCGGATAAAAAAATATATGTATAAATAGGTCTTCATTGTATCGATTTTAAAGTCGAACAACTTAATCGTCAATACCAAACGTTAACACGCATCTATTACGTTGTTGGGCATTACTAAATGGTTGACCCAGAAACTCGATTAAAACAACAAAGTTCATGATACATCGCGTAAAAATTTAATTGAAAGTTATAAAGTGACAAATTAGATGTTCCTGTTGGGCGTACCCGTATTACAGCACGAACTTATTGTTATGTCCAATATAGTCGATAGTATATAAATTGAAAGTCATAAAGTGACAAATTATGACATGACACTTTATATTTATTGTATCTACATCAATACGAACATTAAGCACATGTATGTTGATTCGCCTCAAATAGTGCGTAAAATCCAATAACATTACATTGGTCGTTATACCTGTACGAACAAAATGGAAAACAATTACAAAATGTTTGCATAATGCGGTGTTGTTGTCAGGATTTTGGTCAAAATCAAATGTTAACAAGTATTTTTTTATTTGGCATACTTAGTATGTTGATACTACAATTCGATAACTTAAGTCTTTATTGAAGCACGAAAAAGGTGGAAATATATATTTAAAATATATAAAAATCTCAAAATATGTACCTAAAGACAATAGAGCAAGACAAATGAACACGGGAATGTTAAATTTGGGATATATGATATATGTGATATCCCTTGAGCTGAAACCACAGCACTACAATAAACATATCGAACTAGAAAAAAGCACATCCAGAAATGTACAATAATTCGTAAGTATTAATATATGGTTGAGAATAGTGACTGTTTTTAACCATTCTGTTCACCTTACGGTTGAATAAGTATCGTGTTTGTGTTGACATTGCATTGTTATTCATCCAAATAAAACTTTAAGTACGGTCATAATAGCCCCATTTCTGATAACCGACCTGTTAGAAGAATTAACGTTTACAGAAACAACGAAAACACATTATCATACCGGTGTCGCGAACATCGCGAAATAACAGACTTTTATTCTAATATGAATGAGTTAAATAAACAATATTTTTGAGATTGATTCTTATGTTACACAGATGTTATATGGTTATCATATGTTTTAACATTAATTTGGATTATCTTAAGCTTTTAACAATATTACAGTTTAATCGTTTAAGTATAACATTTTTTTTATTTGGACCGTTGAACTTGTAACTAATCGCTATGAGTCTACCGGTGTTATTCAACGGTGTCATTGCTCCGGTGGAGTCGCACGAATAACACATGAATTCGTGCTACTCACAATACTCGTGCACTTCATGTTGGTTTTGGCGGTAAATAATAGTATAAAAGGCTTTTCTTGGGCGTTTAGGAGATGGTTAGAAAAGTTAGAATTAAAAAGAGTTAAAAAAGTAAATTGAAAGGAGTTAGAATTAAACAGAGTTAAAAGAGATTTAAAAGGAGTTAAATAAAAAGAATTTAAAAAGGTTTATAACATCGGACTATCAATTATAAATTGGATTATTTGAAAAATTGTTGGATTATAATAGTTAGAAAGTGTTAACATCTGGAAATAAATTCATCACTTAATATTCACTATTTAGGACATTTACTGTGAATTGTTATTGGAATTAAAATTGTTAAAACTGTATAAATAAAGAAAGAAACAGTGAACAATTGTGTTTGTGGTCTTTCATAAAGTTAAGACCTAAAATCTAATGTGGCTAAAATAAAAACACCGCCACATTTAATTGTGCCGGAACCCGGGAATATTACGGGAAATAATAAAACAAAAACACTAAGAAGAAATTAAAAATAAATTAAAGAAGTGAAAAAGTGTTGTTAGTTATCAAAGTGTTTGAAAATAAAAATGTGTAGAAATCAGCAAAAGAAAATGGCCGCGACAAACGTTGTATACTTGAAGGGAGTACGAACACGGTACTTTCATGCTCTGGAAAAAGAGGTTAGTAATGCATCAGTGTTGTTAGATCCTGACATAACAACAATTGACAAAAATGTTTTGTCTGAAATTGATGTTTCTATGGGAATATTACAATCCAGTATTGGTAAACTTGAGGCTCAATCTGAAAAATTGGCAACCGCTGTCGGAGATAGTGACCTTGATTTAATTAATAAAATTGTTGAAGATGATTCACAATAATTAAATATTACTGAGAACCTGCTTGTGCGTTTAAAGAATTTAGAAAAGAAATTAAAAAGTGCCATTAAGGAAGAAAAACAAGCAAAAGAAGAACAAATCAGCGTAACTAAAAATGAAAAGGCAAGTGTTGAAATGCAGAAAATGTTTGAAGCTCAAATGCAATTACAGCCGGAATTTTTAGAAGCCCAATGTGACACAAAGAAAAAGCAACATGTGCAATCGGTTAAGTTACCGAAACTGGAGATATTTCTTTTCAATGGTGATACAATTAAATGGATTGAATTTTGGGACAGTTTTGAAAGCTCAGTGCACAAAAGTGAAACGTTATCAAATATTGATAAATTCAATTACGTAAGGAGTAAACTTAGAGGTGAAGCTCGTAGTGCTGTAGCGGGCTTATCGCTTTCAAACGATAATTGCAGGCTGGCAGTCAACATTCTCATTGACCTCCACTACAACAAGCTTATAAACATCAGGCCAGCTGGCGATTATGTCGAAAGCTTGTGGAAATTCCTAGATACCATGGATAAACATCTAAGAAGCCTGGAAGTACTTGGACAAAATATTGATCAAGATGTGTTCATTGCTGTTGTTAAATCGAAACTACCGAGCAACGTTATTCGACATCTTGGAATCAATAAAGAAGCTTCGAGATATACTCTGTGAATACATTGTGGCTAGTGAAAAAGCAGAAAAGGTGCAAAAATCAGAAACAGTTAAACCTAAAACAAACAGGTTTAATAATTACACGAAACCGGAGTCAAACGTACAATTATTTGGTCAAAGAAAAGTGTACAGCCAGCCAGTAAGTTCATCAGCAGCGTTATCTGCTGGCTCTATTGAAAACAGGAATAAAAACTGTCGCTATTGTTCAAAATGACATTGGAGCGATGAATGTGTTAAGCACAAGACCATTGATGAAAGAAAATTATGTTTAAAAGGCAGTTGCTAAAAGTGCTTGAGGGAAGGGCATTCGTCGCGTGACTGCAAAAGCAACAAAGTCTTTGTACATTATGGTCAGCAGAATGTGCATCATCGCAGCTTATGTCCAAAGAAATTTAAAAGTAAAAGTGTGAATGAAAATGTAGCTGTATCTGAAGAAGTGAGTGTAACGTTCGAGAATAATACACTTCTCAATGAAAATGCTCTCTTGTCCACAGGTGAAATAGTTCTAATGCAAACAGCGCGAACAAATGTCAGAAATCCTGACAGTCAGTTTGAAAGGAAAGCTCATGTTTTACTTGATTTAGGGTCTCAAAGAACCTACATTACTGACAGCTTGGCAAGTGCACTTAATCTCAAAAAAGCTGAAACGCAAGAAATTCGTTTGGTAACGTTTGGCAGTACTAAAAATAAAGTAATCAAAAAAGAAAAGACAAATTTGAAGGTAAAGCTGACTGACGGAAGTGATATGATGATTACTGCAAACGTTGTTCCAAATATAACCGGAAATATTGAAAGGAAACCTGCTAACATCTATAAAAGGGATGATTTAAAAAACCTGACTCGCAATCTGAGATTAGCAGATACTGTACCATGCGAAACTGAATCAGGTCCTATCGACATATTGATTGGGAATGATTTTTATTTGGACATTATTCAACCTGACAGAATAGAGGTTCAACCAGGACTTTATTTGCTATCATCTTAACTTGGATGGTTACTCTCAGGAAGAACAAACGAAGTTGACGATAGTGTGAAGATATCAATATGCTCATTCTAACGCATGGAAAAGTTGTTACAGAATCGAATTTGTTCACGGATGTTGATAAGTCTCTTCCTACAAAACCAGACCTTGAGGACTTCTGGAATGTCGAAACGATCGGCATAACAAATCCAATAGACCAGTTAGATGATCAAACAGCAATGGAAAACTTCAAGAACTCATTTAAACGTTCAGATGGCAGATATCAGGTAACTTGGCCATGGCGTGACGAATACCAAGAATTGCATGAAAACCGTGGCTTGGCATTCGGAAGATTAAAATCTTTAGCAAACAAAATACAAAGAAATCCAGAGCTTATGAAAAGGTACAATGAGACAATTAATAATTAGTAAGACAATAGCATTATTGAAAAGGTAGACAGAGAAAACTGTGATGGGCGCAAGCATTACATTCCACCTCACGTAGTCATCACAGCATAGAAAACAACCACAAAACTAAGAATCGTGTATGATGCGTCTGCAAAAACAAGGAAAGAATACAAAAGTCTGAATGATTGTCTCTGCATGGGACCGGTATTACTCAATGACCTGTGTGGAATAATGTTGCGGTTTAGAATTCATAAGATCGGAATAGTCGCAGATATTGAAAAGGCTTTTCACCAAGTTGGACTACAACCATCGGACAGGGATGTGACACGATTTTTGTGGTTTAAGGATTTGAGTGAACCAATGATGGATCAAAACAACATTCAGGAATACGGATTTTGTAGAATTCCCATTCGGTATGTATCCAGTCCATTCTTACTGAGTGCTACTATCGAGCATCATTTAGATACGTACTCTCAAAAGTGGCTAAAAAGCTCAAAAGTGATATCTACATGGACAATTTGGTTACAGGAACTGATTCTGTTGATGATGCAAAAGATCTGTATCGTGATTGAAAAGTTATGTTTAATGAAGCACAAATGAACCTTCGAGAGTGGAATACAAATAGTGTTGAATTGAAAAGTGTGATTGAAAGCAAAGATTTAGCTGACGAACAAGTGACAAAAGTTTTAGGTCATACGTGGGATATACAAAATGATACCATAGCATTAAATCAAGTGAAGAATCTTTATGAGAATGACAAGGCAATTACGTAGAGAAATGTGCTTAAACAGATTGCGTCGGTATTCGATCCGATGGGATTATTATCTCCTGTTACCTTAAAAGGAAAGTGTTTGCTTCAAACCCTATGAAAAAAGAACATAGGATGGGATGATCGTCTTGGAAGTCAGGACGAAAAAGAATGGCTGGAGATAAAAGAAGATTTGCAAGATATAGAAAATTGTAGAGTGAACCGTTGTGTAGCTTTTTCGGAGCAATCTGAAGATGTTACATATATTCTTGTGTGTTTCTGTGACGCTTCCAGCCTGGCGTACGCCTCATTGATTTATATGTTACAAGAAAGCAAATGCAGCAAAAAGTGTGATTTGATCTTTGCTAAGAGTAGACTTGCACCAGTAAAAGAAATGACAATACCAAAACTTGAATTGATGGCAGTATGAATTGGTGTTAGAAGTGCACACTTTGTGGAAAAGCAATTAAAGATAAAGTTGAAAGCAAAAATAGTAATGTCAGATTCACAGTGTGTTTTACATTGGATACACTCACAGAAAACGTTGCCAGTGTTTATTGAAAACCGGATAAAAGAAATAAGAACTCATTCTGATATTAGTTTTCAATACGTTAACACCAAGGATAACCCAGCAGACATATTAAGTCGTGGATGTTCCATTGGTGAAATTCAAAGGTCCAATTTGTGATGGAATGGGCCGAAATGGCTGTTGGACCCCAAGGAACAATGTTCTATAAATAGGAGTACTGATCCTAACAATGAAACAGTTGTGTGACAAGTGAAGTTAAACCAAAACGTGGTCAGATTCAAAAAGAAGAAAATATTCTAGTAGAAAAAGAAAATTCACGTGATATCAAACCACCCTTCGAAATTGACATTGAAAAGTACTCCTCTTTGACAAAAAGTGTTTCGAATAACGGCATGGTGTAACCGATTTGTGAATCGACTCAAAGATAAAGGTGTGTTAATCTTGAAAGTGAAGAGATAGAAAATGCTGAAAAAATGTGGATACTACACACACAGAAAATACATTTCTCAGATATGTTAACATCACTAGGTGCAAAGAAACCAAACAATTTGACCAAACAGCTAGGTCTTTACATTAAAGATAGTGGTATGCTTAGGTGCCATGGAAGACTTGGTCAAGTAGAGCTTAGTGAAGCAGAAAGACATCCTATTTTACTACCTAGCAAGTCCAGATTTACGGACTTAGTGATTGAAAGTATCACTCACGAATGATGCATACAGGCGTGTCCCAAACATTAAGTGAGATAAGACATAAGTTTTGGATACCCCATGGAAGGGCAACTGTGAGAAGGGTATTGAAATTGTGTTAAGTTTGCCGTCGTGTAGAGGGCGGTCCATACCAATTACCACCGATGGCTCCGTTACCGCGTGCAAGGATTACGGAAAGTGCACCCTTCTCCAAAACAGGGCTGGATTACTTGGGACCTTTGTATTCAAAGGATTCTAGCGGTTTCAAAAAGTATGGGTATGTCTTTATACGTGCATGGTTACACGAGCAGTGCACTTGGAAATGGTTCATGACATGTCTGCAAGTTCATTCCTTATGTGTTTAAGGCGATTTATAGCCATACGGGGAACACCATCCGAAATAATTAGTGACAATGCTAAACAATTCAAATTATCAAGTGATACAATCAAGCTAGTGTGGTCGAATGTACTTAAATGCAAAGACGTGCACAATTTCTCATCAAATGAATGAATAAAATGGATTTTCATGGTTGAGAGGGCACCATGGATTGGAGGTTTCTATGAGCGATTAGTTGGGCTGGTAAAAAGAGCTCTGAGGAAGTCGGTTGGTAGAAAAATATTGACAGAAGATCAACTACAAACCATGTTAAAAGAGGCCGAAGTTATAGTTAATTCCCGTCTGTTGACGTACATAGGAGATGACCTAAATTCCTCAGTGACAATAACTCCAAGACATTTCCTATGTTTGAACCCCAAATCTGGGATACCAGAAAGTGATATCTTAAGTGATGACCCTGATTATAAAGTTCATTACACTCATAAGGACAAGTTGTTAGAGTTGTGGAAAAAGGGTGAACAACTTCTTAACGCATTTTGGAATATTTGGAGAAATTAATACCTCTTAAGTTTAAGAGAAAGGATCCAAAACAAGTTAAAGTGTCAAAGAGTGCAATCCCATCAGTCTCCAAATGTTGGAGACATAGTACTAATAAAGGAAGATTGACCGCGAGGACAGTGGAAACTTGGAAAAATATTGCAGTTTCATTTAAGCCGTGATGGGTTGGTTCGTTCAGGTGCGCTTCGTACGTCCACCGGAAGTGTTATGAACAGACCTATCAACTTGCTGTTTCCGGTTGAATATTCTAGTAGCCAGGGTATCAGTGCCAAATGCGCAACCTTGTCTGGAGATAAAGACTTAAGTGCTCATCAATCTACTCGTCAACAACGTCCTGTACGTGAATCATCAAAAACGGCCAGGGAAAAAATCAAACAATGTGTTAACTTTAATCAGAGACGTACAGAAAAACTTTGATAAGGGGAAGGTCGCCTTCGCGAAGATTCTTGATTTTTGAAAAATAAAAAAATAAATAAAAAAATATGTTGAAATATGAACTGTATTCGTATTAATTTTCATTGTAAATATTATTGATACGCCTTGTTAACAGTGTAACTTATTACTTGTTATTTGTTTAATTGTCATAAAAATGCATTCATGGTTAATAATTCCATGCCAAAGTTAACTAATTTGTGTGTGTATAAAATATTAATTATTGTTGCGCCGGGAGTGTCGTGAACATCACGAAAAAAACAGACTTTTATTCTAATATGAATTAGTTAAATAAACAATACTTTTGAGATTGATTCTTATGTTATACAGATGTTATATGGTTATCATATGTTTTAACTTTAATTTGTATTATCTTAAGCATATAACAATATTACAGTTTATAACATTTTTTCCTTTGCACCGTTGACCTTGTAACTAATCGCTATGAGTCTACCGGTGTTATTCAACGGTGTCATTGCTCCGGTGGAGTCGCACGAATAACACATGAATTCGTGCTACTCACAATACTTGTGCACTTAATGTTGGTTTTGGCGGTAAATAATATTATAAAAGGCCTTTCTTGGGCGTTAAGGAGAGAGTTAGAAAAGTTAGAATTAAAGAGTTAAACAAATAAATTGAAAGGAGTTAGAATTAAAAAGAGTTAAAAGTGATTTAAAAGGAGTTAAATAAAAAGAATTTAAAAAGGTTTATAACATCGGACTATCAATTATAAATTGGATTATTTGACAAATTGTTGGATTATAATAGTGAGAAAGTGTTAACATCTGGAAATAAATTCATCACTTAATATTCACTATTTAGGACATTTACTGTGAATTGTTATTGGAATTAAAATTGTTAAAACTGTATAAATAAAGAAAGAAACAGTGAACAATTGTGTTTGTGGTCTTTCATAAAGTTAAGACCTAAAATCTAATGTGGCTAAAATAAAAACACCGCCACAACCGGATACGCGTATAAAGATTGATCACATTTCTATCAATTTATATTTTCAGGTATTCAAGACGATAAGCTATAATTGATTTCAAACGTGGATGTGCTTGTGTAATAACCTTGCAGGGGATTTATATGCAGCGTTTAGGATCGGTGAGCACTCATTACTATTGTTGTTGGAAACCGTAACGTAAAGCCGAGGATGTGCATCAATGCTAGCTTTTCGCACTTATTTTTAAGGGAATAAACTGATTTCAACGAGTTTTTCTATCAACAAAAAGTGTGCAGTTATTTAAAACGGAGGCATACAGTAATGTTTATATTGTATGTATACAGTGATTATTGTTCATTCACTTTTGCCTGAAGTAAGAGTTTTTAACAAGAAAAACAACAACAACACCCCCAACCTTGCAATTAATCTAAGTCTATATTTAACACAAAAGATCTTGTTCGTTTCATTATGAAAACGATATATCCGATTCAATTCATAATAAAAAAAAGATTTTTCTTTTAAAGATTTGAGTCAAATAAACACATATCTTTGTTATTATATGACCATTTCGCATTGGGATTGGTATTGTATAGTTTGTCTTATATGACTATGTTAGAGTTTAGCGTTCCCCTCTTTTTTCAAGACAGTACAAGGCAAATCTTTAGATTATCGGTAACTAATCTCAAGGAGTATTGTAACTAGTATCCTTTTTGTTCTTGTACTCCAAATACTAGTGAAACGGAATGTAAGAAAGCAGGACGGTTTTCGATCTTAACAAAGTAAAAACATGTCAAATATATTATACATTTGTATTTGCCAACGATGAGCAGTATAACGGTTCATATGAGTATACATATTATGATCTACTTGAATGATGAACACTGCAGTTTTGTTTAAAGTAACAATTCTGCTTGCAATATTTATAATGGTAATTCTTATTCCACTTGTTGATAACATGGCTTTACTCATGTCGCACTTTTCTATGCTAGATTATGGCAAGAGCCAAATTTCCTCTAACGGTGTCTTCAATCAGCATGTTTGATGCGTGCTTGAGCATTGTTTAGTCCCTGGCATCATACAATACTGACATTTTTCTAAAGCGGTTGCCGTGAAGATATGTTTCGCACAAGTTACCCTGATGAAAAACTGATTAACTTAGAATGATAATTCTTTCCTTGATGTAGACTGATCTTTAATTTTTATTCTATATCGTGTCCAAATAGAATCAGTGAACTTTGGTAAAACAATATTAGTGATTTTTATTAAAACATTTCTAAAATCTTTTTGAACTTTGAATTTAGAACGTTTTCACTGAATTACAATTGAATATTTCAAAATCGAGCAAACAATCTACGCTCTATTTTGGAAAAGAAATTAATCCTAGGCTAGCTTTAACCATATTTTGATCACTACGAATTGTATAATAGGTATCATTTTGAAAGAACAAACAACGATGCCAAAATTAAATGTCGGAAAAGAAACATCACGCACTGTGACGTTTGAATAATGTATATGCATGTTTATGTAAATGACGAATAGAAACCTTGGCTTTCATGTCACTTTGTGCTTGACGTAGAAAAAAATAACGCAAAATTAAGCAAATCGTGAGTTCATTGGCTGCAGCGACTATAGTTTAAGCTTAATTCATTTAGCAAACAAAACAGTACTCTCTTGTGAACGGAATTACTCGTAAAGATGTATGTTTGTGTAGGTTTAATGGCGTCCTTCTTTGCGCTTAAAATCAAAGTTTAATGAAACCTAAAGGGTGGTTGACAAGCGTGTTTTTTGTGGATAACTGCATAATATACATACCGTGCGAAGGTAAGGAACATATATCAATAAATATTGTCACCAATTGCCAGTTATGGGTTGTACTGAAATAATATAACCAAGGAAGTTGTTTTTAATTCCATTATATGTACGAATATTGTCATTCATTCCAGGGTCTGGTGCATAAATGAACTACCCAAAAAGGCCAATAGTGAGTAATCGTTTCTTAAAACATACAGATAAAGACTTGATAGAATAATTAACTTCACAACAGTTGTACTGGTCAGCACTGAGAGTAAACAGTTATGCACATTGACTCGAGTAAGTCATTGCCATTATTGACTTAAATACTTAAATGGCGATACTTATCTTCTTGATGACACAGCAGTAACTGATGTCAGCATTGAGAGTAAACAGTTATGCACATTGACTCGAATAAGTAATTGCCATTATTGACTTAAAAACTTAAATGGCGATACTTATTTTCTTGATGACACAGCAGTAACTGATGTCATTTGGTGACAAGATATACAAATATACTTAAGACGAGACGAGAAACAAACATTCCTATCATATCAATAAATGCCGTCGTTGTGCAAGGAAATTCTCTAAAATATTTATATCTTACTCTGCTAGCTCTTTGTAGGAAATATGCCGTCATATGCCCTCGCTTGACTATCCCTAGTGTTGTAAAAATTATACATCTAGTAGGTCAGCGTTTTCCATGTTTAAAGCAAATTCTCAGTTGACGTGCATTGTAAGTTTTCATCGGTTTGTTCTTAACGAAGTTGTAAGAAATATAATTTCAATGTATTAAGTTATATTACAGTGTATAAATGAATTATTCAGAAATATACATTGTTAGACTTTGAAAAAGATCATTTCAAACTGAAATCTGAATTTAAATAATAACGTCTAAATGTATGTGAACACAATATTTATGCGAAAAACGATGATCGACATTCCCAACATTTATGCGAAAAGCTACAGAAATAAGCTCAGTTGCAAAAAGTTTAAACATAAACCCGGTTTAATGGCACTGGGTTAACGCCAAACACATAGAACATAAAATCACAAACAAGAAACATGGAAGAACAGCAAAAAACAGTAAAAAAGCAGCACAGTGCATACATACTATATATAACAAAAATAGGTATGTTTATCAAGGATTGTTGGGTACCGCCTTGGAACGGTCAGTAAAATGTAAATTTACTTGGGGTTTAAACCAGTTTAAGTCCACAAACCTCACTCTTATTCCAACAATACATGTTTGAAATAATTTATTTTAAGGATTGGACAATGGCAGTCATTTTACGATTGATTTGTTCGATAATAAAAAAAAATGAACAAGGAAGCACATTGAAAAAAATATAATATCATCTCGTGATACGCATCACATTTAAACATTCAAATAGTTGACGTTTGGCACCTTTAATTGTTTTGATGAATGTATTGTTTTCTTTGATCCGACCTTACTCTCCATAACATGTTTTATCTCGCCATCAGCACATAACATTTGACATGTGGTATGCAGTAAATTCCATAGCAGATCACAGTCTGTTTAAACTATAAATGCTGTTAGAATGCAGAGTTATGTTATTCACATCACACCTAGAACAGCTTTGTATCCTAATTTAAGTTTAAAGTACCATCTATTTCCTTTACAATGTCTTTATCCATCATTATTATGGTTTCGATGGTGTCTGAATTATTTCTTTTTCTGTCATGCTTTTCTGATTTTACTGCATGTGTTCCAAACAGAAACAGTTTACGTTGGCTCAAGTTTTCATTGATTTTATTTAGAACTTCGTTGCGAAGCTTTGTTGCTGTTTTTGTTTATTTTTTCCTAATGTTTTTCATATTATGTAGGTTTGTCATGGCGGTTCGCGGTTTGTAAATATACACCATATTGTTCCCAAGAAAGAACTTGACGAAACAGTCATAAGAAAACTGACGTCTAACCGTCTGACGTCCTGAACAATTGTCCGTGTTATATTACAAAGATAAGTAATAGGAACTATGGCTTACACATCATCCTTCGCTGAAAAAAGAAAAAAATGTATTAATGAAACAATCTTGTTATTAATGGTAACATTGACAACCATCATACGCTTTTAGCCTTAAACTAACAAAACACTACTTTCTTGTCAGCGGGACTGCAAGGAATATGTGTATGTTTAATTGATGTGTCTTAAGTTTGCACCAAAGATTGAGAACAGCATGATAAAACACGTTTGGTTCGTTTAGGATTTTAGTATAATGACGCGTAAATGGCATTCGATGATCAAGGCTTTTTATGCATCTGCAATCCAATCATATTGTATGATATTCTGCCTCCAACATGAATGACGTAACTTCATTGGAGCAATTTATAAGTTACGGGGCAAGAAGTGATCCGTGCTATGGGACTAAGGGGAGCAGAAAACTATATTTTGTTTCGAGATTCTCTCTCAACCGATATAGATTCTTTGCCCCGTATATCCAATATCGGGCCACCTTCTTAATACTTTATTTATAAAAAACATACCTTACGGGGTGAAGATGCATTTACAAACAATTATTGTTATAAAGTATCAGTTATCGGTTGTATTAGACACATGCATTGTACACAAATGATATAACCGGTATTGGTTTCCATAATATCTTTCAAACGCGTGAAGTTACGACCTTGAAATTTTGCCTACTTTATACCGCGTGTATTTCAAACCGGTTTCTGAGTTTTGATAGTCGTCTGCGCTCTAACAATGGAGATACACTACCGGCGACGTTTTTCACGTGCGCCCTCATGTATACAGAATTGTGACCAATTGGGTAAAAAGATTTACCTTATCCTCTTGTCTAACGATATCCAGATCGGAAGACATCAGAATATTTGAAGAAAATATTGATTTTCATTATAAAATGAAGCTTTCAAATGAGCAGCGTGCGCGCTATAGGCCAACTTGAGGCTGGTGCAACTGCCGCACATGTAGCCCGTCTTTTCGGGAAAACCATTCGTCGATTACGTACAAAATTCGCAAGGCATGGCACCGTGGCAGATCTCCCACGTTCCGGACGGCCAAGTGAAACGACGTTACGTCAGGATAGGCATATTCAGCTTACACACTTACGTCATCGTTTTAACGCTCCAAATGACACGGCACGAAACACACCTGCTCGTCATCGACCTCGCATAAGTGCCAGAACGGTACGGCGACGTCTCAAGGCAGTCGGGTTACGTTGCCGACGGCCATATCGTGGAGCAAGATTAACACCCAATCACAGGCGTCTGCGGGTAGCATGGGCGTTACGTCATCGAAGATGGCCCTTGAATCAATGGCAAACCGTTCTGTTTACGAATGAAATGTAAATTTAACGTTGATTCAAACGACCGACGTCAACATGTATATCAACGCTCTGGTGAGAGGTTTACGGACGCCTGTGTCATTGAGAATGACCGCTGGGGTGGGCCGAGCGTTATGGTTTGGGCAGGGTTTACACACCATCATAAAACCCAACTTGTATTCCTCGAATATGGTCGAGGACGCGGCAATGGCTTAACTGCACAACGTTACGTAGACCAGGTGTTGCAGCCGATTGTTCTCCCATTCCTTACTGCCCATCCAGGTACTGTCCTACAGCAGGACAACGCCCGGCCCCATGCTGCAAGGCTGACTCGAAACTTCCTGGCGGCAAACAATGTCCAAACGTTACCATGGCCGGCGTTATCGCCGGATATGAATCCAATCGAACACGTTTGGGACTACCGGCTAGATTCCTGCACAGATTTGTAGCGTCAATACGTAAAAAGTGCACTGAACTCACTCGGGTTAATGGGGGTCATACACACTATTGAAAACGCCGTTGAATTTAAAACACACTCAACGCAATCATTTGTGCCTTGCAAATCCTCAATGTCAATTTTCATCACATTACTGAACCGGCAGTACTGGCTCAAATTCCAAAATTCATTTTTCATGGAATGCATATTAAAGTCCTCTTTCCATCGATACCAAATTTATGAGCGTGCGATATAAAACAATACAGATATTGTAGTTTTTGTAGACCGGACAAGACTTTTGGCCATAAGTATATATGCATAAGGCTACAGAAACATGCTCAGTAGCAAAAAGTTCAAACATAAACCCGTGTCGATTATTGATATTATGTTTACACATATTTGAGGGTTGATGCTAAAGTGAACTACCAAACCAAACATCAGTATTGAGTTATCTTTTCCATAAAACTGATGGTAATATGTGATCGATATTGTTCTCTTTAGGTGTATTGGGATACTAATCGTTCTGGCTAATGTTTTCAATCAAACTCGAAGTGTAATAATGCAGCAAAACAAACTTTATATGTAATCATAATATAATAAAATATACAAATACAGTTTTGAGAGCAAACAAATGTCCACGTTGGTTAAAGCAATTCATTGTCATTATGGACTGAACTATTTCATGACCACAATGTTTATAACTTGTATTTAACACAAACCGGCAATACTAAAATATCTTGTGATAAAACAGTATCCGATATAATAAGGTTGCAAGATTTACAAATCTGAATAGATTCTGCTGTTCTAAGTTTTGTACAAGTTATTCGTTTATTTAGGTCAGCCTATGTTCTGGGTTCGAAACCGATTTTAAGGTGAAGTGCTTTGTAAGCAACCAACACTATTTTTGTGACAAACATGTAACATTTTTAAATGAGTTTATACTATGAAATGTCGAGAAAATGGTAGACATATTAAGGTATTAGCCATGTAATACAACTCGGGGAACATCGGGTAACCTAGACATATATCGCCACTCGCCGTAACAGATCGCGACGAACATCGGACTTATATTCGGCCTGTTCCGGATGTTGCTACTTTTTGAAACAGAAGGTATTTCCCCGCTTTTCATAGGTCAATAATGGAAATATAATGTAATAAATGAATAATCACTTTAAGGGTACGTTTACAGCTGAATACTATACATCTAACAATTTAATTTATTGGAGTAAAACATAGATTATTAGTGAATTATACGCGTAGGAGAAAATTATCTGTCAAAAAAACACAAACAAACTGTCAACAATCAGCATCGAACTGGAATATTCAGATTTTGTGTCAAAGGGTTATGAATGTAAGTAGTCATTGAGCATTGTTGTACGTTTATGTGTTCATAAACGTTTGTGTTTTACTTTACCTTTGGAATTTTTAAATCATTTTTATTAGCAAAATGTTTAGAAAGCATGCTCATATTTTACTTGTACTTATGTACATGTTACTTATTTTACATGTTAAATATTTTTACATGTACTTATGTACATGATTTATGTATATGAGTATGTAATCTTTATTGTGATTATTTTAGAAAATAAAGATTTAAAATTTTGTTTAAAATCATTTTAAGTGTTTTGTATGTGACTTTTTTAACATACCATCATACATGTACATTTCCGTTATTTGTTTACAAAATGCATACTTTCAAAGTAAACCTGCGGGAAAGTTTTGCTAGGTTTGGGGCTTGAACCCACGAACGCTAGTCGTGAAATATTAAACTGTTTATATTTTTTTCGTATATATATATGCAAGTATATTTATCTATACTTATTTGTTTGTGAAAAAAATTCTAAATGCTAGAATACTAATGACAAAATAAAAAATATAGACATCAAATTACATACAGAGGTTGTTGACATGTTATACGTTATAGCATTAGCTGAGATCTTTCACTTTGAAATTCTTGGAGGGGCATTTCCGCCCACTAAGTGTTCTTGTTTCTTCACATATTTTAGTTTAAATTTTAAAACTCTGCATTCTGAGTTAATATATAAGTAAAATGCATTAATTTGAAATAAAAGTGCACAATTTATGAATACGTCCAATTAAGCTTAATTTTTTTTACAAGATTAAGGTTGATTTTTAAGCATTTTATAAGCTATAAAGTTATATGGTTACATGACATTATGTATATTTTCTTCAAAACTGGACGGTAAACTATCATAAATTGTCTTTTAAATTGTTTAACAGACATCGTAGAAAATATCTGAAATGATTTAAGATCAATCAAAACATTTGTGGTTTTTTTTCCATTTCTATCGATATTGTGTTCGTTTGAGCTTTAGTTTTCTGTGAATTGAAGTAAATTCTACCAGAAACTATTGTTACTTGTGTGAAAAACTACAGAAACAAGCGCAGTAGCGAAAAGTTTAAAGATAAACCCGGTTTGGCACTGGGTAAACGCCATAGTAGACATTGAACACAAAAAAGAAAAATCACAAACAAGAAACATGGAGGAACAGCTCAAAACTCCACTAAAAACACAATGCATACACACTATATCTTAAAAAACTATGTATGTTTATCATGCATTGTACACAAATAATATATCATGTATTGTACACAAGTAATATAAACTAACAAATTATTTTTAATTCCGATAGTTAGTCGACTATAATTGATAATGTTATAATTAAAATACATTTTGTAAGGGTTTGATGTCGAATTCAAATATCCAAAAAAATACGTGGTGAAACATATATCAACTATTTGATCGATATTATTGTTTATAATTTATATATTTGAAATAATTCAGTTTAGATTTTTATTTAGATAAAGCAGAAATATTGTGTTTCTTTATATAAATAAATATATATAAGCGTTTACTTTTTAAAAGAATACATTATGATTTCTACTATCGTCGATTTAGCTTATAATTCATTTGGTTCGCTGAATTGCTGTTTTAGATGTCAATTTCGTTTTTTTTCTTATTCATCGGACACTTGGGTTAAGACTTTAAGACGGCAGATGGCAATCATTAGATCCACAACGTGAAGGTATGTTGAACGAAGCTGGATCAATATCTTTGTTCCAAATTAACGTATTTTTAACTTTATTTGTTGATCTCATTGTGTATTATTGAAACTAGCACTTCTTTTCTTGCGTTCTTATATATTTCATTATATGTGTAAATTCTGGTGAATCATACTTGACAAGTGAGTTGTTTATGTGGTATTAAACACTTCGTTTTATTTGTTTGTATTACTTGACCAAATTAACCTGAACTCTGTTAGCTGACATTCACAAATTAATTATTTTCCCACTATATTATAGGATTATTACGCACCGGTCAATCTTATTCAATACGTGGTAAAATCATAACATGGTGATTTATGTATACTTAATCGTTTACCACCTATCAGCTGTTTCAATAGATAAATGGGTAAAACACTTGTATATTGATATTTAAAAATTGATTTTGATGCTTCTAGCCTGTGAGTTAGAGCTCCACGTTAATAGAACATGTTTTCATAATTAGTGTTTATCTGATGATTTAAAATATGTCTTATAGCCATGGTTGGATTTAGCTCTTTGTATCTGTTTTTTCTGTTTAAAATTATCTGAAATATTCGTCAACAAGCCTTTTTAAGCTATTTTGTTTCTGTATTTTTTGTATAAATATTTCAACATACAGTCAAACAACATATAAAGTGTGCATGTTTACTAAGTGTTGTTACATGAATATGTATTTAAAATTAAATACTTTGTCAGTGCTGAATCAAATCTTTATGGCTTCTACTTAATAATTTAGTTTCATTTGCATGCCGAACCAGATTTAAAAAAAAAGTTTGGTTTCCCCTCCATTTTTCACCAATTTTCACTCATCTCTTAGTGTTGTTTTTCTCTACAACACACACGAGAGGTTGCAAATGTTATTTGTTATGTTTTAAAACTAGTATAGTATAAAACTTAACTTATTCAAAAACCGACACAATCGAATATCTGAGATCAAAAGAAATCAGCGATCGATTAAGACTTTTCCAAACACTCGAAAATCACTTAGAAGATAAGCTGAATCTAAAACAACGTATATTTCTATAGTGTATGCATTTTATACAATACACTGTTATGTCAGTATCTGGTGTGACCTACCAACATTCTTTAATGAACATCATGCAGTTACTTGACTTTAAAATACATTTTTTGCAGAGCACACGTTGAGTAAGTAAATGGCACTCATTAGTTTAAAATGTATCGCTTTAGCCCTCAATGATTGTACTTAATTTCGCACATGCAAATACGAATACGAGTTTTAAGCTAAACATTTCATTGGATCAAAAAACATGTATAAAGAACTTGACATTTTACGAGAGAAAATATTTAATAATTTGAGCAAAAAGGGCAATTTTATTCATTTGTTCATGCTTAAATAACAATAAAAGCAATCTCTGTAAGTTAAATGCCAAGCGTGTTTAAGCACGTCTGATTTCCCTTGACGCGACAAGGATGATGTACTATTTTCGACCAGTTTTGGTATAATGTAATTAAGATTTGTATAATTTTGGGAACGACCTCAATATCTAGTGTAACAAGTTCACACAATATATCAGTTGTTAAGTTAAAATGATCTAAAACATGCTAAATAAAATAAACACTTAATAAATGCGGCAATGCCATTCTGAAAATTGTTACTTATAAAATGGGTTCTGAGAATTAAACTTACCGGTATATCGTGATGCGGATTTCAAAAATCACGAATTAATCGGCATCTTGACGAGTAACGACTGCGTTAAATTTAAAAGGTAAATGCTCTTCGAAATCTATAAGCATTCTAATCAATTCGGCACGTATAATTCTATTTGTTTTGTCAAAATGCAACCACTAATGCAACTACCCAATGAATGTTTTTATTTTTTAAATTATTTCTATAACGTGAATATTTGTCCTGAAACTGCTTCGCCTACCTTTCTTGATAACAAACAAAACCTTGACTATGCAAACTGCGAAATCGACGTGGGAAGACTAAGTTGGAAGGTAGTTGGTAGTTATTAGTTGGGCATTGGAATATTCAAGTACCTACCAGTTGCCAGTTGGGGATTCGAATATTCAACTACTTGCAAGTTGCCAGTTGGGTATTCGAAAAATCAGAGTTAGATGTTGATGTTCATATTAAGCTTCTCGACTATTTCAAGTTGGTAGTTGGGAATTCAGATTATGTCTATATATATGGTTTAAAAGGACTCATATGGAAAATCAATCGTCAAATGTTTGTTTATCCATGTACACATATATATCTTTGCGACAAATACTGTTTGAAATCACTATTATTCGTATATTCGCAAGTCGGATATGCGACCATTTCCAGTCGATTATTCGCAAATGTTCAACTACTAACCAGTCAGTAGTTGGGGATTTAGAATTTGTCTATGTATACGGTTTTAAAGGTCACATATGGAAAAATCAAACGCCAAATGTTTCTTTATGCATGTTCACATATGTAATTTTCCAAAAATACTGTTTTAAATCATTTTTATTCGTATATTCGCCAGTCAGATATTCGACCATTTCCTGTCGATTATTCGCGAATATTCAACTACTAACCAGTCAGTAGTTTGGAATTCAGATTATGTCTTTATATAAGATTTTAGAGGTCACAAATGGAAAATTCGAACGCCAAGTGTTTCTTTATGCATGTACACATATGTATTTTTGCGACAAACACTGTTTTAAATTACTTTAATTTGTATATTCGCCAGTCGATTATTCGCGGATATTTAACTACTAACCAGTCAGTTGTTGGGGATTCAGATTATGTCTATACATATGGTTTTATAGGTTAGATATAGAAATTCGACCGCAAAGTGTTTTTTATGCATGTTCACATATGTTTCTTTTCGTCAAACACTGTTTTAAATCACTTTTAGTCGTATATTCGCCAGTCGGATATTCGACCATTTTCAATCGATTATTCGTGAATGTTCAACTACTAACCAGTTAGTAGTTGGGAATTCAGATTATGTCTATATATCCTGTTTTAAAGGTCACATATGAAAAATTTGATCGCCAAATGTTTCTTTATGCATGTTCACATATGTATATTTGCGACAAACACTGTTTTAAATCAATTTTATTTGTATATTCGCCAGTCAGATATTCGACCATTTCAAGTCGATTATTCGCGAATATTCAAGTAGTAAACGGTCAGTAATTGGGGATTCTGATTATGTCTCTATTTTGTTTGTAAAGGTCACACATGGTAAAATCAAACGCCAAATGTTTCTTTATGCATGCACACTTGACACCGCCATTGTGTTTTCCTGTTGACAAAGCGTCTCGAACATAAATATCAGGAATGAAAGTTTATTTTCAGGATCACAGAGGATCCGGGACCAGAGACAGAAAAACAACGAACATAACGACGATATATCTTATTTTTGAACTTAAACCTTTATGTCTGAAAAAAGGTTAGGGTGGGCGAGGAAAAAATAGGGTCGATCGGGTTACCGAAAACACAGGGTTTGTTGACATTAGGTTATGGACTGTATCAAAATTCAGACTGCCATAAGTCCTTTTAATTGTTTCTAAACAAGGTTTACAAAAGTTTCAGGCACGTTTTAAACATAAATATATGTGCAAGTTGGATGCAAACGGATATATCATTCGAGTATAAAGAAAATATTAACAATAACATGAATATACACAATAGGAAGTTTTCTGGCCTTCAAATTGAAATTAGGATAAACAGTTAATGTCATTTTGCAATTAAAGACAGTACAAATTTGTATTTAGAAAACAAATCTTTTACAATAATAAACAAAAAATGACACGGTCATTATGTTTTAATATCCTATTTGAACATTCTAGATATTGTTGATAGTTGAACTGTTTAATACAAGAGCACTGCCCATATTTCATATCTGCCAACAATTCAATTTGTTCCATCTGTGTGTGACCACATGCATGTTGTGATGTTTTAAACCATATGACACTACTCAGAATGCTGTTCTTTGAAAATACACAATACTACGTAAGCAGTAATCAGTACAGACATGAAAGTGAGTTCTCAAGTATCCATTTCTCAGTACAAATCACAAGATCTGACCATCAGTATTAAATAATGTACAACTTCCTTATAATGTCACATGACATTTTATAAAATTGCTAATCTATATCTACTTTATTTAACGTTAAGTTACACTCGTGTCTTAGATTTATGTTAAATTTTAGTGTCAATAAGATTTTTACAGCAGTATGAGGAAGACGAGCTTCCCGACAAATTCTTTCTCTCTGTGATGGCATGTGCCGGCTGTTGCCGCACACATTCCAGCGTGGAATATCTATTCCAGGCCCGTGTCCACCACCTCCAGGTTGGTTGCCTCAAGGGGCTTTGGTTGCTAAAAATCAGCATGAACCCTGGCTGCATCTCGATTGCCCTCGTAATTGTTGTCTGAAGTTGCGGCTTTGTCAGCTAGGTCACTTATTTCTAAAGATGATTTAACAAATATTACAAGTAAATATTGCAACTAAAAATAGCTACTGGCTGACTTGCATAATTGCCCAGTTTATTTAAATTTATTCTAAAATAATGCTTACATGTTCATATTTTAATCGCAAATTCGAACTCTCTTGACCTATGTGGAGAAGAACAAACACTAAACAATTTCAATTTTGTTGAAAGGAGCAAGCAGGTTATGAATAATATTTATCAAGTGAAAATAACATACTGTCACCCTTCTTTCTGTTTCGCTAGAACTTTCCCGCTGTCCTTTCCTATCGCTGACGTTTTGGACCGGCGAGTACCAGTAGCTCTTCATTTTCCTTTGTAGCAGCTCTTCCGGAACTTTAAGGGATAAAGCAAAGATAAGTGTCAGTTGCTAGCACTGTAACTTCAGGTCTTACCTCGGAATCATTTTCTGGACTAAACAAGGGAAAAAACTCCTTTAACCGGTCCTGTAAAACATTTTTGCAGCTGGTCAGGGTTTGAACCTCTACTGCCAACGTCAGCTGGGGTTTCAGAGGAACAAATATAACTCCACTGTTGTGGTGAACTGGAATGTCTAATTCTCTGAACTCTGTTGCTAACATATGTATGGAAGCGTCTCGATTGGTTGTTAATATAGCCAAGTACTATACGGCTGTCTGTATTGAATATTGCTGAAGAAATTGGGATGCCAATATTTCTCAACACAACATCTGCAATCTCAACTGCCAATACAGCGGCACACAATTCCAAGCGTGGAATACTATGGCTACTGAGTGGTGCTACCTTCGTATTTTCCAACACAAAACCAACTTGTTTGGTTTAAGGCATAATTCCAACTACATATGCCATCGCCGAAATAGCTAACTCTGATGCATCTGTATAAATGTGAAGTTCTACACATAACAATCTCAACTGAAATGTTACAGTAACATCTTGGAACCTGAATCTTGCAGGGAATCTCTCCAAGATGTGAACTTATTTTCAATCTCTTGGGGAACTGGTTCGTCCCAGCTCAATTGCCATAACCTCTCTTAAGATTATTTTACTACCAATAGTAACAGGTGCCACATATCATATTGGGTCAAACAAACTGTTCACTGCACCCAAAATCCCACGCCTAGTAAGAGGGCAAACTGGATGTTCTACCTTGAAGTTGAAACTTTCTGAGCTTAAGGACCAAGCTATACCTAAACTGCGCTGAACAGGGAGAGCCTGTTTTATATATAGAATCCGACAATAAACAAATATTGACTTGACTTGACTTGAGGGCATCATTCTCAAAGTCAAGACGCCTTATGTCTTTTGCTAGATCAGCAACATCAAAGGCTTTCATAACATCTACACTACTAGATGCAATATTATGAAGACGGAGACCACATGCAGCTAGATCTTTCTGCGTTCTCCTTATTAAACTAACAACTTCGTCCGAAGTTTCATTAGAAATTAATGACATCATCAACATAAAAAATCGAGATACATAATCTCTCACATCTGCTTCAGAATCTGAAACAGATTTCGTAAGCCGTAAGTAGCAACAGCTTGTGGAGGACTATTGCCAAACATTTGAACACACAATCGATATTCTATCAGTTTTTCATCAGGATTATTTCCCTTGTACCTCCAAAATTCCAGAAAATTACCATGTTTCGAATCAACTTTGAAAATGTAAAACATCTGCTTTATGTCGGCTGTAACAGAACTCGTTCATTCCTAAACCTCACTAGAACACCTAGCAAACTGTTTGTCAAAACTGGTCCAGATAAGAGAACTGAGATGAGGGAAATGCCTCGATACTAAGCGGAGGAATCAAAAACTTCTTGGACATGATCTGATATTGGGGAATTGATCACACCAAACACAGGTAGATACCAGCAATCCTCTTCATGGGACAGAGGTAGGGCTATTTCAGCATGGCCTTTGTCAATTATTTTAGACATGAAATCTACCAATTGCTGTTTTTCACAGGGTTCTTAGACAAGCTAGAGTGTAAGGTATGGGCTCGCTTCAAAGCCATCTCCCGGCTATTTGGAAGTTTCTCCCTCGGTTTCCTGAAAGGCAATGGGGCAACTCAATGGCCGCCGTCATTTTTCTGCATTCTTTCATCCATGATATGCATGAAATCATGATCATCAACAGACAAAGAACGCTGATTGTCATCAACCTTTCTCACGAAATCAGTGTCATAGCTATATTAGTTTTCAACAGCTGCGTGAACGGAATCGCATGGCTTAAACAAAGATGGCCGACTACTTGACAATAAATGAATCTTGTTCACATTAACCATGTTGTTGGCAGGAAAGTGACCTACACAAAGCTCATTAATTACAACCCAGAATAATCTCCAGCGTTGAGCAAATGGTGCCCCTGGTGGACCTTCTATTGTATCTAAAACATGATGAGCATCTATAACATCTCTGCCTAACAAAAGTAATATTTGCGCATGTTCATCGGGCTGAGGCAATCTATCAACAATTTCATACAAATGTGCAAAATCTCTAACCTTGTCAGGTGTACAAAATTCATGTGTGTTACATGGAATATTAGCTTATTCTATGATAGTTGGCAAATGGTAACATACAGAACCATCGAACGACATAACATTACAGTTGCCAGCTCGTCTTCCCCTAGTAACAGTAGTACCTGCACATGAATTCATAGAATACTCATGTTCAAAACCGTTAATACCTAACATGCAACTTAGGCCACTTTATCAACAAGTCTATCTCATCTGAAGGAGATGCTTCAATCTCCTGAATGACTGAACTAAAGGTCGATTTCCGGGATTGAAAATTTACGGGCTGCTCATTAAATGTTGCTAATCTTGAGATTAAGATGTCTTTTCGCAAAAGGAATTAAGTGAAGTCGCTGTTACACGTAGTTTTTCCTGTAGAGGCAGAAGCAGGCTCAGATTTCAAAGGCTGACCGTTTTCACCAGTTTTCTGGACGTGTTCGCCTGTTCTAACCAATACATCAGCATTTGGAATGTCTGCCAGTTCAGAGCTGACGGAGCTATCATGTTCAGCTTCCGCGATAGCGACCTCCTTTTTCTCTTCAAGTAGTCTAGTCTCATACTAATCTCGATCTCTGTTTTCTTACTAGCAGCACCAGCAGCGCTAAATTGATGTTGTAATGAGACGTATTAAATAATGTAATTGTCGATTGAATTTCGCTACAGTATCTTCAAAGTTTGCCATGGCTTTGGTTGATAAAATTCTGCTTGTCCGGAGACTTTCTCGGTACATCTGTGTACGACTAAGACGTGAAGTATTCTTTGCCAGTTACGTATTGTTTTTTTACTGTTCTGCCCTAGCGCAGACAGCAAACCAAGTAAACAACACTTTCCAAGTTTAACTTTTTTGGTGTTGAGTACGTATGTGGTAAAAACTGAAAATTCACAAGTACAGAAATATACCACGTGGGCTACATTTTGAGCAAAACATTATATTTTTATAATATGTAGTTCAAAAATTATTTAAACAAAAAGATAAAACATTGACTAATTTGAGTTAATATCAACTTTGTTCTGTACGCATGGTATTTGACACTGAAATACTTAAAATCTTGGTGTGAACAAATTGGGTACGAAATCAGAAATCAGTCTTATCAGATTTTACTTAAAATACAGAAGAATTCTTAATAAAACACATAATCTGATGGTAGCTTGATAGTAAAGAAACAAGAATACATACACCAATGTGAACGTCAGGCTTTAAATACTGTCTAAACGTCAAAAAAGTCAGAAGAGAAAGGGCATGATCGCCGTCCACAACACTATTAGTGTCACGATGGAAAGATCGTTATCATCAAAGTTACAATCCACTAATTTTCGTTAGCGGAGACGGGGGAGCAACACAATCATTTATAGTGACATTGTAGAGGCAAAATCGAAATTGTGACCTCTTAACATTAGATTTAATTAATCAAAAACGCTATTGAAAACAAGAAATAAATTATGTTTCACCGCGAACCATTCTGTTATATATGGCGTGGCATACATTTAATATCAAAGAAAGAGCTTGAATTACGTGCAATTTGATACTTTATGCAATACAATATACAATATGATATTTTTGCTTCTCGCACTATGTTTATAAAAGTTAAAAGCTTTTGGAACATGTATAGGGCGATTTAAGTTCTCATTATTCATTTTTGTTGTAAAATGACGTGTTGGTATTCACTTTAAATAACACTGATACGAACACATCAAACAATTACGGTACTTGACCAGATGAAAAGTTAGAAATTGCTACAAAAACCTTTGCAAAAAGCAAGAATGTATTTTTTCAACTGAATGTCGTTAATAAAGTTGTATATAAATCGATACTATAAAATAGAAAGTAAAAATGGAAGGAAACGTAATAGTTCTCAAGAGATAAAATAAACGAAGCTTATAGTCGTATGAGCAGGTACTGATAAGTTTGATTATATATAAGTATAGTGGTTATTTGTAATTTATTAGTGCAATATAGTTTACTTCATAAGTAGCAATAACAGCATGACGCCGTATTTAACGCTTCTATATTCTGCACAAATGCTAATACGACCCCTCACTCAAAATAACTCCCGCAAACATTTATACCAAGTGCCGAAAATGGTACCAAAATCATCATGAATAATTTATCTATCAACTGAAGTAAGGGTTTAATTTCATTCTATGAGACAATGTAAAACGAGTAAAAAGTTTCAAAAGTATTTTTTTTTAATTTGCCGTTTGACGGTCTTGGGACGTTTTGACTGACATTTTGTTCTTCCGTTGTTTTTTTCCAGCTATTTTAAGAATTGTTTTGAATGTGAATGAATAACTTTACCAGGATACATTGATGTCTCCTGCATCAATGGGTATAACTTTTAAAAACTATTATGGAGTTTTTCTGTTTTTATTTTTACAAAAACTAAAATACGGGATCAAACATGTTGATTTATACCTCAAACTCGAAGGAGAAAACCAATGCATCATCGAATTTCTGAAAATTTATTCATTTATCTACAAAGTGATAGCATCTGTTTGATTCAGTAATCTATCGCATTTTCCGCAACGGCTATTTATAAACTCATCGTTTCTGAGAGTGGCCAAAAGCAAGAACAATTTGATGACTCATTAGGCATGCAACCTTACAAGCCGGGAGTATCCGAATTAACAAGAAGGTATTTTTTTGTTTACTTAATATGCCAACCTCTGTTAATGTAAATTATATTGAGTAAAAATTGAGGTAGGTTTATGCATATCATTGTTTTATTAGGTTTAGATTGCTTTTTATTAGGTGTTGTCAGTCCTTGTTTTAGTCAAATGTTTTATAACTTAGTACATTAGTCAATTGCAATTGCTTTTATTTTGGATATTGTGATCGGTTTTAAAGAAATCAACAGACCGGATTCTTTAGCTATCTGGTCACTTTCAGTTTAAAAACAAGCTCCTGCTTCAATTTCAAAGAATAATAAGGCATGTCATGATGAATAGTGCACAATAATATCTTTTTACAATTTTAGTAAAACAATCAGGTGACTGCGCAAATGTTTTTTTTTATGTTAGACAGGATGTGTTCTTGAATGCTTAAATACTAATTGATTACTAAATGGCAATTTGGCAGTCATATTTATTTGAGCCATTCTAAAAAATAGATAACAGTCTATCCAGTTATAGTTAAATTGTTCAGTTCCATGCCACCTTTAATGATCTGAATGCCAGGCCCCATTATCACGAAAGAACTTAAGACAACGTTCTGACTCAATCTCAAAGAATGAACTCAAAACAGGACTCATTTTAAGTCAAAACTCATTTCGTTGTTCACAAAAACACTCAGTCTCAAACTCAAGAAATCAAGCTTAACATTTGAGACGGCCTTGTAGCACTCTCAATTTTTGTCTCAAACTCAAAAATGGCTGACAACTATGTAGATATATTCCAGCGTTTGCAGAGATTCGCTATGTATGGTCAACAGCGGATTCCAAGAGTGTTAAAAGACAGGGCCAAACCGTTGGAAAGTTTATCAGGAGTGGAAGTTCGGGAGAGATACCGTTTTTATCCTGAAACAATCGTAATGATAGTGGGTGTTGTTTTTAATGAACTTGATGCTGCAACAAGACGAAGCTTGCGACTACCACCTCTGCTCTCTGTGCTTGTAACACTTCAATTTTTCGCCACGGGAGCTCACCATTTGTTAATTGCCGAGATTCATGGAATTTCCCGTCCATCTGTGGGGCGTGCCATAGACAGGATTACCAACGCACTGTGCAGGCACATCAACAAGTTTATAAGCATGCCTGTTAATGATGCAGAGAGAAGAATAGAGAAGAAGGAATTTTACAGCATCGCTGGTATTAAACTTTTATATTTATTAGCGTTTTGATTGGTAGTTAATGTAATTAATGTAAACTTCCGGAAATGCCGTTACCTAGTGAAGGTTAAGTTCAACTCTCTTAATGCTGCATGCTAGTTTCGACAGTTACGCCCCTTGCCTTAAATAACTTAAGGAATCATAACATTGCTTTATTGTTCATTTAAAACCACACGTTTGCAATACTTGTTTACTGTTAATTGCATTTTGCGCTATCTTACTTTTCAGGATTCCCGAACGTGCTGGGGTGCATAGACCTCACACATGTCCGCATCAGAGCCCCAACACATAACGAAGCAGATTTCGTAAATCGAAAAGGGTTCCATTCAGTGAACATTCAGGTTTAATAGTTTTCATTACCATATGACAAAAAAACCTAATTCAATAAATGAATCATCAAATTAAAATGTTATCATCCCCATCATATAGGTTGTCCGAATAGGTATGTTGGTGGTGTTGATTGAAAAGGTTACTTTCTAATTTTCATATTGTTTTCATGTGACAGATGGTATGCGATGCTCGCTTAATCATCATGGATGTTGTAGCCAAGTGGCCCGGGAGCGTACAAGACAGTCGTTTATTTAGGGAAAGCAGATTATTTGGAGTGTTGGAGAATGGTATTGAGGCCAATTTATATATGAAAAGCGTTTTATTGTTTCAATTATAAATGACGTACAACACACCAATTGTACTTCAAGCAAGGCACTGTCCCGTACTTATTTTGCGACAACAATCAATGTACTGCACTACACACTTTTTGAAAGGGAACTGACTTTTGCAGGAATGGATGGAGTGTTGCTAGGAGATAGTGGCTATGCATGTAAGAAATACTTGATGACGCCATACCTAAACCCCCAGACTTCAGGCACAGGAGAGGTATTGCCGGTCATGTTCAGTCGTGTTAGTTTTAATGATATAATTCCGACATGACATAATTATGGAACTTTCTAGTCAAAGATAGTATAATTGTTATTTTAAATAAAGATTTATGTTAAAAATAAATTCTTATCAACCAAATTCTGAATGATTTCAGATTTAACAGATCACTGTGTAAAACTAGAGTCATCATCGAACAAACGTTTGGTGTTTTAAAAGGAAGGTTTGCTGTTATGTCGTACGGGATAAGGACATCCGAGATGAAGACTTGCAGGACGACAATGGCGTGTGCCATCCTGCACAACATCGGGATTAAGCCGGGAGACTCATTTGGACGCTTTGTGGTCGAGTCCGACAATCACCCAGATGCACCGAACCAACCGGTTGATGTTGCAGGAAATGCCTTTAGGGACTTTGTCAGCACGACATATTTTTCGTAAAGTGTACTGAATCAGTAGAAGAGCAGTATATCTGCTTTAATTGATTATAACTTCAAGATGGCTGTATTAGTAAGAGGATAGTAAGTGGTAAATATACAATGAACCAGTTTTCTTTCGAACGGTACTTGCGTTTTTATTTATTTTTCAAACTTTAACGACGGAAAATACAGTCTAATGACATTATTTACAAATTTATTTTAATTTAGCAGGAGAATAACCAATATTAAAACATCGATGATACAATAATATAACTACGTTTAACTCAATCAATTTAGATAAATATAAGCATATCACATTTGTTACATCAAACTTTTTCGAATCAGAATAGGTATTTTTTGGAGTGTTTTGTTTACTTGTATATGCTTATACTTGACAATGACAGTTCGGTATGACTATTGAACATGCACTAATTCATATGGAAATAGGGTTTACAATTGTCACAAACATCAATTTCATCAAGTTTCTCAAAATGTACATGAAATAAGTGCACAATATACATGAATAGTATGAGCCCATAACCATTAAAATATCAGTTTTGAGGTACTTATAATAAACAATAAAAGCTAATTGATTTACTTCAATGCCATTGATTTTCACAGTATCTCACAATACTGTCAGAAGTCAAGCATGAAGATGCTTAGCACTACTTTGGATGTTTTCTCTGTGATTATATGACATTAAAATATAACAGCATTTACTTTAACAATCACAATTTAAGTTATGGCAAAACAGTGATTGGTCTCCATGGTAACATTTCTTAACAAAATTTCAAGTTAATAATTGCTTATCTGAACAAATATCATTTGCAGCATAAAACACTATTTCAGAATCATATCAATGGAGCAGTCAAGACTACACAAAAAAATGACAATCTGTACAAATGAATTCACATGAAATACTGCATTTACAACTTAATATTTTCCTGGAATACAAAAAAGAAATATCAATTCTGACATTCAGTCTTGACATGTATAACTGCTCCACATATGGTTTATATAACATTGTTTGACAACACATGTTCAGTACAACAGACCGAGATGTGGTGTACTATCCTATTCGAAGAAATGCATATCTTGTTCTCAATAGCTTAACTACAAAAAAGTAACTTAATCGAAAATGGTTGCAATTGTGTCATCAACAATCCAAACGATAACAGTAGCCATACACATATTTCGATAGGCATGATAAGGTAGTCATCTCTGAAACTTGAAAATAATCATTGATGCTAATAAAGTTGTATTTGCTGCTTGTGAAAGGACTATATATATAGGGCATAAGACAAAGTCTGAACAGTATCAAAGAATTAAATGAAAATACCATTCTAGCTACTTGTTTAACTGTTTCTAAAGTGTACACTATTATAGCTTTTCATTTCACTGTTCACATGTTATAGATAACATAAAGTTCTTAACATTATTTTGTGTTGAACATCATGTTCAGAAAAGTAATACAAGATGAATTCTCGAATCTATGAACACAACTATATACAAAGAACTAATGACATATTGCAAATATTTTTGTTTAAAAAAGAGATTTTCACAAATTCAGTAGACTTTTCAATTTTTAATTGTTTTAACAGAAAATTGAAGAAATAAAGGGTTTACAATTCATTGAATGGTATGATAGAACTATTGCTAAACACTTGTTCAAGGTTTGTTTCAAGTATTGCTTTTTTCAGTTCAAATAACTCATTCTCATTGGCGACTCGGTTCTCGGCCAACTTCAGTTCTACTCTGGCTCTCTTTTTTTCCAGCTCATACAGTTCGTCCACCTCACCTGATCGTTTCAAAAGCCTGATAAACATAATAAATGCAAACAACCATGGTAAAAAAAGGATAGATAGAGTCAGTTATATAGTTTCAGCACATAATGAAGTGAATGAGACTCATGAAATTTACTAGACTGTGGTTTTCTTCCTATAATTAAATACAAACTTTGCCCAAAATAACATACATTTTCTCTGCATTTTCTCTGCAAATACACATGGAACTTCATCTGAAAAATAAATAAACAACCTAATAAACGTAATAAACTGAAGAATAGGCATGAACATTTAAATTTGTTTTCATATTGTTATCCTATTCTTAATACCAGTAATTTTCATATATTGCTTTAATAGAAAAAATGTCTTTAAAATATCAGATTATAAGATTATGCATGTTTAAATACTGAACTCATTTTGAAAAAAAATAGGGTTTTTAATATTAGCAATTATAGCCTATTAACTTTATGTATCAGTTAGGTAAATGCAGAAGACTAAAGTAATTGGGCAGACGCTTTTCTATATTTTATAGTTACAGTGATCTTGAACTTGAACCAAACACAATCAAAAGCAATACCTAGCTAGTTTTCACTTATAAGCTACTAACATACCAATTTTCATTACTTTCCATCAATGCTACCTGACATTGTCGTGCCGAAACCAATCCCTAACAATGACATCACATACCTGTTGACAAAGACATCAAAGCACTGCCACTTGCACAGGTACTTGTAGTCTGTATATATTCTACAGCTGAAAAACATTACGAAAGTTAGGAATAATATACTTTTTTTTCAAGTATATATTCAAGCAAAATAATGAAACAACATTGGACCAGACCTCCTTTATATTTTGCTTGTACTGATAAAACCGGAACAAGAACTGTCCTTGTATCATTTCATAACTTTTGCCAACCTGAATTTATACATGTTTAAATTGAATAACACTTACATGTATGGTTTTCATTGTTCCTGCTACATGCACCAGTTTCAGGTTGAGAGCTGTCATGATCTACAACAAAGTAGAAACAAGAAATCATAACAAGTATCATGCATGAGTGAAATATTGTGTCCAAAACAATGGACAGAACACCAAAGTGAATTTGTGTCAATTTCCAGAACAATATTTCACTAGTAAAATACCAAATTGCTGACACTTGTCAATTATTAACAAGCCATTAAAGCTGCACTCTCACAGATTGAATGTTTTGAAATCTTCTTTTATTTTTTGTCTTGGAACTAGCAAATTTTAGCGAATACATGGAAACCAAATTTAAAGGACTGGTGACAAAAATTTAGATTGCAGATTTTCATATTAAAGTTCAAAATTTGATGCATTTTTCTTAAACCGTTAAGAACTATTAAGCCTTAAACCATTTATTTTCGAACGGAAATATGAAAGTCTACAATCTGATTTTTTGTCAGCAATTTTATATAAATGGCTTGAAGATATTTATGCAAAAAGTTTGCTCCTTCCAAGACAAAAAATAAAACGTTGTAAAAATGGTATAACTATGAGAGTGCTGCTTTAAATAGAGAAGCAATTATTAAACTGATTTTTTTTCCAATTTGCAAGATAAACATACTTCACATGAACATTGGATTGGATACATCACGTATTCCTCAATATTGTGATAATTAACTTATTTATAAAATGATATGGTGTTCCTTTATTAATATTTGTGTGAATACAGGTTCTGTTATTGTTTAAGTATACAAACTTAACATAACATGTTATAATCAAAATAATATAGTCATGTAAATGTAAAATTGATTAATCATATAAGTCAAACTTTTAATTTATACAAAAACAGTTATATACCGTTCTCAATGATGAATGAGTAGGACCCACTCTCAACCCCGCCAGCAATGCCAGTCAGTACATGTGTGTCCTTTAGTTTGTCTAGAAGCAAATTATCGCATGCTGAAAACTGCTCTCCAGGTCAACTCCCAGTCTTCTGGCTGCGAAAGAATTTATCCTTTGCTGAAAAAGTATGAAAATTTTCAATCAATTCAATTTAAATATCCCCGGCAAATTATGCACAATTCAAAGCAAATAAATTATTAATTTCACCTTGCAATGATAAAATGGGAATCCAAGCACCACAAAGAAACTAAAATCAACAAACTATTTCTAGAAGGAGACCCCCAAACCCATTTTCAATTACAGATGTTTGGGTTTAAACTGTGGGATCACATGTCCCACATAGATGCCAATTTATATGGCTACACATGCAGGACCAACAGTATATAGAACAAGCTAATTTCTGCATAACAGGTTATTTATTCCTTCACATATTACACCTTTAAAATTGGGAAGTTTTAAAATTGAGAAAAGTACATCATCATGCAAAAAAATAGACCTGATATAGTTTGTTTTTTTTAAACTGTATTTTTCAACTTTATTATTATATCCATAAACTTTACTGCATAATAGAGGATTTTATACAGGTTTTACTGTTTTCAAGAACTAAATTCATATAACATTTTATCATAGAAAATGGCCTAAAGCTACATTGTTCTGTTAAATTTTTGATTTACCTCGTTGCTTTGAGCTCTGATACATCTTCCGGACCTCTTCCACAGTTCTGCGTGTACCACCACAGCTGAAGTAGGAGTACAACATCATATACAAAAAATGCAACACATACTGAAAATCACATTATACAAATGTAGACCATTTAACACAATAATGTCCGGCATGCACTTTAGTTGTCACAAAATAGTGTGTAGTGAAATTAGACACAAATTTATATATCGTCCCGGGATACTGCTCTTGAATCTTAAAAGTTGCACTAATTTCAAGGAATACAACAGCAAATACTGTGAACATAAAATATTTCAAAAGCATCAGAAAATATTAAAGCTGAACTCTCACAGATTGAAGGTATTTACAACCCTTTAATTGTTTGTCTTGGAACGAGCCAATTTTTTTGCCAAAATCCATGGAAAGCAGTTATATAAGACTGCTGACAAAAATTAGATCGCAGATTATTATATTTAAGTTCAAATTGATGTGTTATGCATTTTTCCTAAACCAACAGTAACGGTTTAGCCCATAAAACATTAATTTTCGAACGGAAATATAAAATTCTACGATCTGAATTTTTGTCAGCAGTCTTATTAGACTTATATAATTGGTTTGCAGATATTTACGCAAAAATTTGCCCTTTCTAAGACAAAAAAAATGAAAAGTTGTAAAAATGGTCAATCTGTGAGAGTGCAGCTTTAAGCAATGGTACCACATCCTAGTTTTATATATTAAACGCATTAATACTAGGGAAAGTTTAACTTAGAAACAAAGTGAAAATAAACACCATGAATCATTTGACACTTAAGACTTACGAATTTATTTCCATTACGATCTCATCCCATTTGGCCTCCTTGGCCTTATTTCCGAGAGTGGCCCCTTTGAACTTTCCAAAAAGTGAATCATGTTGATTCAGTATTGTTGACAGAGCGGAGTGCCGCTCTGAATTAGTCCAATTGTTCGAGCGCTTCTTTAACTCGTTCATTTTTGCCACTGACAGACGACCCCGATGATGACATAAGCTCGCGGTTCATCTTCCAGTTGAAGAGTATTTAGCGAAATATAACCGCTTACGCGAATGCAGATCGATAAAGTTGAGACTGAGTTTAAAACTCGGCTGAGAACGGTCTCAAATTATTTTGTGATCACCAAATTGAGTCGGATCTCAACTGAGTCAAAACAAATCTCAAGTCAAACTTTGAGTTTAAGTTTTAGGTTGAGTTCATTCGTGATACTGAGGCCAGGACTTAAATGTGCTTGAACTGCTAAAAAGTAAACTTAAGACTTGATGGAGATGTGGCGGGTTTTTTCTGTTAAAACCATTCCAAATAGTTAATTAAAAATAGTCAATCTGAAGTTCTTTAGTGTTTATGCGCATGCTTCTGCAAATTGGATTGGCCGACCAATCCATATTTAATACTTTAAAAGAGCCAGACAACCATAAATCATTTAAGCAAATGACTACGCCAAGTTTCAAATAAGTGTTTTATTGGTTATATCAATTAAGTGGGTTAATATGAAAAATACAGGCTGGCTTATATATATATATATATATTATATATACATTTAAAGTAAAAAAGTAAGCATATTTTGAATCTTCGAAACAGTAAATTGGATGCCTACAAATTTTAATTGGTTAAAGATAAGAATTTATCACAAAGTAACTTATACTTAAATAATGATAAGAAAGTTGCAAATCTCAAAATATCAATGTTTAACATGTTACTTTCAGGAAACATGTGTATGTTCTGTATACTTTCAATCTAAAATCACTCTGTGTAAAAATTATTCAACTTTTCAAAGATTTTCACTCTTTACAAATTGATTGGATTTCCTGTTATGATATAAGTTCAATTGCTGTCATTACTTTTTAACTCTGCTGTCATTACTTTTCAACTCCCTTCCTTTTTATTTCATCTTTTCTTCCTTTTAGATATAAAGCCATATTATACATTCATGTCATTTCAATTCAGCCACTGAGAGAGATGGAAAGGATTGCAGAGCTGAGATAATAAAGATGCATATTAACCATAGAAAATCTTATTGTAAATTATTGGGAACTCTTCATAAACTTTGACATAAATTTTGTAAAATGACACATTTTACTATTTGTAAAATACATGCTTTTCAATTGACATTTTGTTCCGAGCTGTGAAGTTGAATTGATTCTTAAATTGATTCTGATAAGTAGTCGACATGTATCAAACATAAACAGTAACACACTTGTTTGTACTTTTATCAAATTGTTTTTGTTCTGTTAAAAATATAATAGGGACTTTTATGAGGAATAAGTTGGAAAGGAAAAATAAATTATAAAAAATCAGTAATTTGCTAAACAAAAAATGGACAAAAATGTTGAACAGAATGAAGTTTTAAATTAGAAAATATTTATTTATCTCTGAATGTTTGTCAACTTTATTATGATCATATGTGGTATCATGATGTTTTTAATTTTACACTGTATGTTTACATTTGTATATGTATGTTGCCGTATACACTGAATGCATGTAGTTCATTTTGTTTACATGTGTATTAGAATCAACATATTATTTTGTTATATTTTCAGGCTTATGATGGTTTCTGAAAAAAAGGCCAAACAGTTCTAACATTGAGCCTTAAAAAATCAACTTGGTGTAATTTGACAATATTCCTCAGAATTGACGGTGGTTGTATCATCCAGCAATCATACTATGAAGTTTCTCAAAGATTTTCATTCTAAAATATGCAATATTAGAGTACAGTTTAGCGCAAAGAGTATTAATCTTCTGACGATTAGATGTAACTGTACTTCAAAATACAGCATGATCAGTTCCTGCATTTTTGAGTGATTACAGAGTGAATATGTTTCCATATTAAATGTTGCCTTTCCATGCGTAAAATTTCACATGTAATGAATGGTTACAAATACATGTATACACTTTTTGATTCAAAATATAAGCACATTTTTTCCAACAATTAAACACTTAAGTATTTTAAATTTGGTTTGAAACAGAAATATTGCCCTGATGTGTTTTTTTTTCTAAAGAATTAATAGAATGTATTCGCGTTTAAAGTTACAATGTCAAATTAGAAAATAAGTCATTTTTTAAACAGCTACCATAGAAGCCTGAGTCTAGTGGTCTAGGGAAACCGTCATTGTTGTCTCAATGTATAAGTATTTTCAATGTGATACCTTTTGGGCATGTCGGCTTCAGACAATAAAATGTTCCTGTTAATATTTGTTCATTTGGTAATACTGTGTATACAATTATATTTATGATTTACCCTTAAAATTTGCTGACAATGGCATACTTATATTAAACTGTTTAGAATTGTATGTTGGTGGTAGGTTCATCTTTTTAACAATTCTTATGCAAATCAACGCAAGCTATTCTTACGGAATCCTCCAAAGTGTTATATTTTATATTTTAGCATTTTTTCATCCTTTTTATTGAAAAGTAACCATAGCAACTAAATTTTTGTTTGCCTTTAATCTTCCTATTTATGATACTATTCATTGTGAAAATGCTACAATTCATCAGTGAATGTAAGAAAATAAATGTTCTGTACTTTTTACCCTAATGCTATCTCATACTTCAGAATATACGGCATTTTAAAAATTCATAAAAAATAACGTTTTTTCATCAATTTTTTATCCTGATATATTCTGCTTAAAACATTATTTTAGCAATGATATTCAGAAATGTGTATACAATTAATAGAAAATGAAGAAAATGTGTTTTTACATTATTCATTTCATTAAAATATAGGTTTTGAATTTGACCTATTTTAACAGAATAAAATATAAAAATGTAAAACTAAAAGGGCCATTCTCCTTTGTAACATTGGTGGATTAAAAAAAAATGCATATCTTAGTTTGAAATGACGTAAACTTTAACATGATATATCACTTGACTTTACCACACGAAATTATTATTTAGGCAGTACATAACAATCCTTGATAAATATACCGAGTTTTTATATAGTATGTTTGCACTGTGCTGTTTGTGGTGTTTTGTGCTGTTCTTCCATATTTCTTGTTTATGAGTTTTTGTTTTTGTGATCTATTCTTTGGCGTTTTCCCAGTGCATTTAAACCTGGTTTATGTTTAAACTTGCTTCTGAGCTTTTTTTTCTGTAGTTTTTCACACAAGTATTGTGATTGCTATCATAAGGTTATATAGTGAATAAAATTTGGTAATGTTTTCCTATACTTCGAACTAACGATGCAGAATGACTTCAATGCAACAAACAGGTTACCTATCGCAATGTGTTATCTGTGACTTATTAAGAATCTATTTAATCAATAACAAAATGGTTGAACTTTCGGAGAGCCTTAAAATAAATGCCTATTTTAAAAAAATAATACTTTAATAATGTCCCATAGACTTTAGAACGTCAGTTTATATTATTTATTTCCTTTTCCAGATCTTTTGGTTAACTAAACTTATGGGTTTGGAGTCATTGTCATTTTGAGTGTTAATTTGTTACTTGCAACGCATTGCGTTTAAACCAAAATGAAATGATGAAAAAAGCACTAAATTGCAATGCGGAAAACGTGGGAAAAACACAAAAAATATGATTAAGTCACAAAAAATCATTGTCTTTCATTTTTATCGTATTTTGGTCAGTACCAATATTGAACACATTTGTAGTTAGTACGTTAGACAGTACGTAAAACCACATAATTTGATAAAACACATATCTGTATTTCAGGGCGAAACACATTGTAAATAATCCCAACAATTGCACGGTAGTGATAAAAAATGGGCTGATTTGCGTGTTTTGGTCAAAATAAAAATGAGCACTTGCTTGATAAGATAGCTTGCATATGTAGTATGTTACAACTAAAGATTTAATTATAGATAGCTCTATCGAAACGTCGTAAATATGAATAAATATCACAAAACGGTGTCCAAAGACAAAATACTAAAAGTAAATTCGTGTATAGTAAGTTTCCGTTTTGTTTTCGCAATGCTTGTAGCTAAGATTTTAATTGTAGCTCGAACATTGTGAAATGCAGCCACAAACAAATCGAGTTAAGTTAATTATTCGTATATAATGTGGAAAAGAAAGAGCCTTTTTCAGAACCTTAAAATTTGTGGAAGATTTCCACAAACAAGGACATATCAACACATAATTCAAGGGAAAAAAAATATTTTTAAACATAAGGAGCATATTGAAATCTGTTATTACACAATTTCTGTATTAATTTATGTCAAAATCAAAAGTCAACATAAGTTAAATATGTTTATTGGTAAGTATAATTTACAATACGACAACCTTCAGTGATAAAACAGCAATATTTTTAATTGCAGCAATTTACAATGTAAAGACAATAATGAACAGAATATAATTGTCAAAATAATCGACATAAGGTCTTTAAAGTATAAAGATTAACACCTTATACACGTTAAGTAAACTTATAGTATTCAACGACCAGTTGCATTTATCTTCTGTAAATTAATGAAATAAGCCTGGGCTCATTTAAAACAGCCGACAACCCTCCGTATGATCCCGTGCCGGATATGCCGCAACACCAAACCAGAAGTCAGAAGTTTAATTAGAGATGTCCGCGCTGGGACGAACCAGCTCCGGACCTCGTCACCGTCCTTCTGCGAGTAGTTAGGACAACACCAAGGAGCAGCTATTTTTATTTACTCTGGAATGTTTATGGACTTGTAAATAAACTAGTGATCATGATTCTTTGAACTTTACAAATAGCTTTGATCTATTATTGTTATTTGAAACATGGCATTCCAGAAATGTTAACATTATTTAGAAAATATTGAAAAAAAAATCTTGTCCGTGACCAAAACGTAATACGAAAGCTAAGCGCTCGAGCGGCGGTCTTGTAATATATTATAACAAAAAGTTTTCGATCATATTGAACTTGTGGACGCGAATGAATCGGGGTGTATTTGCAAGTTAAATCAATCTTTTACAGTTACAGACAATGATCTATATCTTATTCATTGCTATAATCCTCCAGAGGATTCAAATATGTTTATAATCAGAAACTCGCCAATATTTGAATTCTATTTCTTTGAACATATTTCTATTCTTATATGAAGATATTGTCAAGTCGGGGGTGTCATTGTGACCGGTGACCTTAACGCCCGAGTTGGTCAAAGATCAGACCTTGTTCAGAATATTGATTTACAACGTTTTGTAAATCTACCGTTTGATGATTTTGATATAAATAATTTACCGAAACGTATTTCATGTGATAACAACACTTATGCATTCGGTAATAAATTGTTGACCTTGAGCAAAAAATGTAGTGTATGTATTGCAAATTGGCGTATTGAGCCAGGCCTCTTCACTTCATTATTATGTATATTCTGAGTTAGACACTATACTTGTTCATGATAAGACAGTTGTCCTATTAAATTTAAAATGACTTTTAACAAACAATCTTGCATAGGTGATATATTAGATATTATTTATGATATTTTTAACAAATAACATGGCAAAACATTTACTGCCAAGAAAAAAAAAACAGCCAGCATGAAAAAAATCAAGCTGGTTTAACAGTGAGTGTAAAATAGCCAAAGATAGTTTTTATCGCTATAAGAGAACATTTTCTTCTGACCAAAATGATGTTATTCGGTTTTTATTTTTAAAGCTAGAAACAAATATTGCACTACAAAACGTAAAGCTAAATATACCTACTATAATAAAGAAAGAAATTCTTTACGCTCCATATGCAAATCAAACTCACACAAGTTTTGGAATTTTATTGAGAAGTATAAAAAATGAAACCTAAAGTTATCATTGTAGATATAAATGCATTTTAGATCATTCTAAGAACATGGCTTCTACGCCGAACAATATTAGTTTCCGAGATCATGTTAACAAAGGTTCAGCCGATGGTGTTCATACTGATTGTTTAGATTGTGTGATTACTGTTGATGAAATAATTAAAACAATGTCTTTTATGTCAAGACATAAGATTTCATTTTGCCATATCTTGCAATTATTTTTAACTATTTTTTTGACAGAAAGGTCTATCCCGATTCATGGACTAAGGGCGCAATTGTTCCAATTAATAAAAAAGGGGATACACGTCATCCCTATGATAACCGAGGAATAACACTAGTTAACATTATGGCCAAAATATTCTCCTTAACATTACGTGATCGAATAAATAGTTGATGTGATAGTGAAAATAAATTTAACGATGCGCAGTTTGGATTAAGAGACAATTGTAGTACAGTTGATTGTATATTTATTCTACATTCGGTCATACAAAATGTGTTACCAAATAAAATGAAGCTTTATTATTATCGATTTTGAAAAGGTGTTTGACACGGTCATTCACGATGGATTAAATAAGTTTAATCGGGCATAAGTAGCAAAATGTTGGTTATGTTCAAACCTATTTACCGAAATGATTAATCGTGTGTAAACGATTTAGACAAAATGTCATATTCGACCTTCTTTAACATATCACTAGGGGTGAAACAAGGACGATCACTTTCCCCATTGTTGTTTATTCTTTTTATCAACGATATAAGAGATTGTTTAGATTTTAACAACCTCACTAATAATGATATTGAAAGGCTGTCTTTATATATGTTACGATTTGCTGATGACATAGCCCTATTCACTACGGATCCACAAAGCTTACAGTCTCAGCTCAGCTTGTATAAACAATTATACCCGCAAATGGGGTTTGAAAATCAATGTAAATAAAACTAAAATTTGTATTTTCCAGAAAAGGAAGTCAAGAGTAGATTTTGTATGGTCATTTAATAGTGACAACATAGAAATAGTTGACCGATTTACGTACTTAGGAATTAATTTCACCTACAATGGTACTCTCAATAATGCTGTGTAAACACTAAATGAACAAGCATTAAAAGCTTTTAACAATCTTTAACTTTATTTAGCAGAGTAAAATTGGATGTTAATACTAAATTGCTATTGTTTGACTCTTTAGTTGTGCCTATTATAACATATGGATCTGAAGTGTGGGGAATTTGTAATCTGAGAGAAGTTGACAAGTTACATCACAAGTTTTGTAAATACATTTTAGGCGTCCGCCAGCAGACATCGAATGACGCTGTTCTGGGGGAACTTGGTCGCTTTCCACTATCTGTTTTTTTGTTAAGAGAGAGCTCTAAAGTTTTGGTGTAAAGTTATGACTTCCCCCCCCAAAAAAAATAAATAAATAAATTGTACCGGTTTATTATAATTCTGTTCGAGACAACTCCTTTGTAACTGTAAATGTTAAACAGAATTGGGCAAAGCGGTGAAAGCTTTTCTCGATGGATTAGGTTTTAGTAATATTTGGTTAAACTATAAAAATGAAACAAGCTGTTTCCCAAGGCTTAAACAAAGATTAAGCATTCAGTATGTTCAACAATGGTTTGATATAGTTAATTCACAAAGTAAATTAGAATATTACGTAAAATTTAAAAAGGAGTTTGTATTTGAAAAATATATTGATACCATTGATAACGAGTGTCATCGAACTGTCAAGATTTAGATTGAGTGCACATTCATTGGAAATAGAAAATGGTAGATACAACAATATTGTTAGAGGGAACAGAACATTTAAAATATGTAATACTAATACGGTTGAATAGGGTACCACTTTTGGTGTATTTGTCCTCTATATAGTGACATGAGAACTAAATTTTAAACTGAATAGATCTTTTAATACTATAAATAAATTTGTAACCATTATGACAAGTAATAACAGTCGGATTATTTGGAATCTTTCAAAGTTTATATTTAATGCTATGAAAAACGTACTGAAGCTCTCGCTATTGTTTGCTTTTTGATATGTTGCAATGTATTGCTTTATTTATTGATATCCATATATGTTGTAGATACTCGTCAGATATAAATATGTTTAATTGTTCTTCTGTGTGGCCATTTGTGTATATATGATACTGTTTGTGTTTGGCCAAAGGCATGTATTTGCTGATATTGCCAATAAAATGAAACTGAAACTGAAACTGTTGTAACAACGATGAACTGTATATATGAAACTAAAAATGGGGTGTTCTATTCTGATTTATATTTTTAAAAATAGCATGAGCAAAAATGGCATGTAAAAATACATTTAAGCAACACTCTCTAGGACAGTCACTTCTTCTTTCTACCTTTTCGTAGTATATAAATGCTTCTTTTATTTATTTAATTTTGGTTTAAACATTTCCTTTTGATTATTTTGTCTTTTTCATCTTTTTATCTATTTCTTTATCAAAATGAAAATCTCTATTTCTATGCATGGCCACCACTCACACTTCTTAAAATAAGCATTACATGATAAACGCCATATGTTGTGTATATAATTTATTGTGTTGTGAAATGTGGAATATTAAATAATAATAAAAAAGTATTTAAAATAATTTTCATCGTTGACCCTTCTGTAACCTTAAACTATATGGCATCCATTTAATATCAATGGAAAAGCTTAAATACGTGAAATTTGACACCGTAGGCAAATGTTCGTAAAATATTATGTCTGTTTGTTAATAACAAAGGTTTTATTATCATTTTTAGCAGAACATTTTGTAAAGAGAGTGTAGGTTCGGACTTATTAGGCCCTATATTATTTAAATATTTATAAGATTAAAAACTCTATAATGTGGAATATTAAATAATAATAAAAAAGTATTTAAAACTGTTTTCATCGTTGACCCTTCTGTAACCTTAAACAAAATGGCATCCATTTAATATCAATGGAAGAGCTTAAATACGTGACATTTGACACCGTAGACAAATGTGTTTGTAAAATAGTTTGTCTGTTTGTTAATGGTAAAGGTTTTATTATCATTTTTAGCAGAACATTTTGTAAAGAGAGAACCATATAAAGATGTCTGTATCCTACGAAACATTCTTGGCATAACAAAGTGTTAATATGCATTAAACAAAAGTGAATGACATTTCACTTGTTAGTTTTTCACAAAAGTATTTGTAAAAATGTTCGCTGGGCCAATAAATTAGATCGATACTTATGTTCATTTGTAAACTTGTGATATACATATATGATGTTTTTCGAAGTATGTGTAATAACATTTATTAATGACCACGGTATTTTTGTCATAATTTTGACAATGGTTATGAAATACATGCTTACAAACATTCATATTTTTGCCCGTACCAGTTCCATAGGGAAGTAGCAATAATTTTTAACAAAATCAAAATCGTTGTTACCTATTGGTGAACAAAACAACAATGTTCACCAAATTGTTTTAATTGTTTACATTCATATGCAAATTAATAGGCAAATGTGCACAACACTTGATTTATATTTCTAACTCTTTGATAACAAATTAAAACCTCCTGTAATATATTACGAATAACGCATATACATCACAAGTAATGGACATTCTTAGATTGTTTATACAAAAAATATATTGTGTGATATTGATAAATTTCAATACAAACATATCATTCCACACTGGTTTTTCATTTTATCAGATAACATTTTAAGTCACTAATACATATATTGAAAGTAAGGATTTATTTCAAACAGTCGTTTTTAATAAATAGAAAAAAATCAAACCTAAAAAGAATAATGGACGGAAGCGCCTTAACAATCCAGGGATATGATATAATCGAAGCTAATAATCAGTTGGACAGATACTAATATTTCTTATGACAAAGTATATTTGACATTTATTATTTATCAATGCAATTCATTTTTCTCTATTCAGTCTAAGATTTTATTAAAATTGGTATCATTTTTTTTTGTAATTTGCACAAACAGTTAAAATATTAATCAAGGTTTTGCATCGTAATGTTTTTTCGTGACTGTCTATTTCGAGGCTATTATCTGATGATAATGTTCATTTTGCTTCGTTGAAAACAGAACTTGTATTGAGAATGTTCAAAAATTGATAAAGTTAAAAAATATTAGTGGACAAAAGTTCTAATTTCTTTTTAAAACATTACACATGAAACAATGTCACAAAATTGCGTATTGATCGAATCTAAGTTAATGCACAAAGCCAACGTTGGATAAACAATTGGATTTTGCACGTATAGCTTGACAAACCAGAAATATCGGTTACAAAATAAAAAAGGTGATATGGTTGCAGCAATGAAAAATGTTAAAGCAATCAAAAACAGTATAATATTTTCGCGAAAATACTTTCGAAGACTTAGAAGTGTACAAAAGTGTACAAAATTTAAAAATATAATCCATTTAAGTACTTACTCATCAGTCGCAGACATTTTCTGCAAAAAAAAAAGAATTAGCCCGAAAAACCGACTAAATTAATCCAAAATACCCGTGATAACGATAGAGTAAACATGTTTAAACGACAACCGTTCCTTAAACTATATGGCGTACATTCAGTATCCTAGAAAAAGCTTAAATAACATGAAATTTGATACCTTAAGCGAATGTTTACACATTTAAATCTCTTTGCTTCTGTCACCATATTTGTATGAATCAAAATACCTTTGGAACTTGTATATAACTATCAAAGCATGATCTTCATACGTTAGAGGCTGTTTTTGTTCTCATTATTTAATTTTTTTTTGTAAAATGATGAATTGGTATTAGTACAGCAAGTTTGATTGTAATGCTGACACCATACCGGTCTGTATCTGTAAACACAGGTTTCTATATATCAAAAGAAAGGCTTAGTCTGTAGTTTATGAAAATGCATGTTGTAGTTGTGAAAACAGTGGTTCAACATCGCGTTCAAAGATGGTGTCCAAAATGGCCGCTTAAACGTATGCGAAGGTTCAACTATTGCCTACCTATTCATAATGACTATAAAATGCAATTAATAATCAGATTGGTTTATCTATACAAATGAAAACGGAAAACATGTTTGTGTTAAGATTATAAAATTCTACCCATTATAGCTAAAAATTTTGTAGAAATAGGTTCAACGTAATGTCTAATCAAGTTAATAGGCCTGAAAGATTTCAATTTAAGCTGCAATATAGCATAAATAACTGAGATTTATTATATAAACTCCTTTTAGAGAAGAATACAAATTAAAAAAGGGTAATCTATGCATGCAATTACGCTAACTGCCTTAGTATTCTGAATATGACCAGACTATCAAGGGAGTTGGAAGATGGATTTCTACCAGGCTTATTTACAGCAAAAGTCGAGAGGCAAATTTAACGATGTCTGGCTGGACTAAACTCAAGAGGCTACAGGAAATAAAGTTCTAAAGAACATAGGCTTTAATAATGAAAGAAGGTGCTTTGGCAGGATGGTTACTCTCAGGATAATATCCAGATACTCAATTATGTGCCACAATAATGTCTATCATCAAATTGAAAAGAATGAAACACATCATTCAGCCATCAAAGCGAAAAAACTAAAATAGAAATGTGAACACAATTGTACCAATGTTTGACTGTTCGTTTGTTGAGCCAATTAATACCAAGAAGGCACCTGAAAAACTTGTTATCTTCGCAAAATGTCAGCAATTCGACAGATAAAATTGAACTTAATATGATGAGCTTCATCGATAAGGGACAGGATATGTTACAGGCATTTGTATCGGAAAAAACTGATCCAACAAGCCTGTTTAGCGAAGATGGTACAAGGCTAAACAATCAGACTTTATGACTATGATAGAGGATATTCTACCAAATAAGATAACTAACATATGCAAAACAGACACATTGATATTCGATGGAATGGCTTTTGTTCAATCTCTTTTGCCAAATTCTGAACATCATATCATTCGAAACATAGGAAAACTATTCACGGTCTTTACAAAAGCTAGTAACATAACAAATGTGAAAACCTTTAAGGTTTTTGACAGATACAGTAACATCAGTTTGAAGACACAAACAAGAAGTGTGCGTGGTGATTGTAAAACAAAAACGCATTGCATATTCACAGAGATTTGGCCATACCAAAAGATCGGAAAACCTTTCTACCAGTAGGCAAGAACAAGAAGTGACTCATTGCATTATACACTGACTATATTGTTGAGCATTCTGCGCATGAACTGAAAGGAAGTAAATCTGTATTTATCAGTGGAGGTGCAGAGGATAAATATTTCCTTTTTACATATGATTTATAAAGCAACCATGTAGAGGCAGACACAAGAATAATCATCCATCAACATATGCAAAAAAAGGCACTGACCGCATAGTAGTCTATAGTCCAGAGACTTATGTTCTAGTGTAACTTATACAACATCTCGAGGCCATATAATTGGGTAAAATGTATATGTGTACTGGATGGACTGATATTCATACCACCTCGAAATGCTATGTTCCAGTTCACAACTTATGTATCATCTGAAGACCAAATCAGTGTTATGATATCACTATAATGCTTATATGGCTGTTAAACAACAGGTTCCGTTTATGCAAAAGGAAAACAAAGAAAGCGTCCAAGCTATCAATGCATCATTCATCAAAATATTACCGCTTTAAGTATGTAGTTCTCATGATTTTAAGAGTTTCGTCTCTGACAATGTGTTTGTAGATGCCCGACTGGTGTCATTACCTACTCAAGCTGATGCCTTAGACCTTATGAGCAGAACTAGAGAATGACTTCATGAAAATTGGAAATATCCACCTTCAGCGCAGATGTCATGAGTAGTTTCCAAGTTCTGTGACTAAGCAAATAACCAAAGACAGGTTGACTTTCTAGTAGATGACTTACCTTTTCTGTGATTCGACATATGATAAACGGTTCACTCGAAGAGTTGTTTTGTCGGAAATCAACAGCATATATGAGCCCTTAGGCGTAATTGCTCCTGTAGTAGTGCAAGGAAGATTTATTCTCAAACAGCTTATGCAAGAGACGACTGAATGGGATAAACCTCTCTCCGACACGAACAAGACGCAATGGGAAAACTGGAAAGAATCTCTCGAGAGTTTACAGAATACCTCGAATGTAAAGGAGATTCAAGTTAACTCTTATAATTCAGAAAAGCTATTGCTGCTGCTGTCTACTTGTTTGCCATGCCAGGTGATGGTACTTGGTCTCATACTTTTGTTCTTTGATTTAGGTTGCCACGTATAGTGTAACTTCTGAACATCTACCTTTAAGCAATTGTTGGATTGCCCTTACTAAGGGATCATCTGACAAAGTAGCGGTTTACACACTCGGGTTGGAGTTAATTTGTCAACTGCGCAACTGCGCACCAAAACCCTGAATCTTTATACACAAGCTAATGATCAAATCCCAAGCCAAGAGGATTTCTCAAATGCCGCTAGGCTTTTTTCATATTGTTAAGCAATGTTAAAACCAGGCTGAACATCATAAAAAAGCCTGGACGGCATTTAAGAATGTAACTCCAGAATATTAAAAACTGCTTTGTTAGATAAAAACTTAGAAAATACACATAAATTATTTTAGCGAATATCTTTATCTTATCACACTTAAGTGTTTCATGAAACGCAAATTCATATCGATCTATCAACAAAGCATCGCCATTTTTGAACCATCTAGCAGGTGCCATTGATCTTCGTTCAATATACTTAGCGCCGGGATCTGCAATTTTTGGCTAGGAAAACAACAAGTGGGACATGGACGCAAAGAGTCGCCGAAACAAAAATTGCCAAAGCCTCTGAGGCGGCTGTTTATATGGAAACTATGTTTAACAGACAGAACATTTACAATTTTTAACAGATAAGATCATAATTGAGCATGCAAGACCAATGGCGATGGTGTTTGGAGAAATTTCCCGCGTTTAAAGCCACAGTTTTCGTAAATTGTTGGTCATTGATCACTTTTTTCTGGTCTTACCAGATAATTTGATAATTTGATTCTACGTCGTAGTCCTCATGAACTGCCACTAACCAGACCCATTTTGTTTCTTTTGTTTGTCATTTGAGGCCTTTTGGGCGTCCAAAGTCACTTTTCGGATAGAAAACAAACAAGAATAGTGATTGTTCAATCAAATTACTCTTCTACTCAGGAGCATGGCCAGTATTAAAGTGCTTGTAAACTGATCGTCTGTTAAAGACTTGCGTCCAAATATTGACCATAGGTTAGCATCTACCATTGTAGATTTGCGTGAACTTTATGGCTATCACACCGAAGAAAGCTTGCGGACAACACTTTGGCATAAATTGCCGGACTCTGTCCTGCAAGAGTTGGAGTTCACCCCAAACAGAGTCATGGTCGGCAAGGCCGTCCCCTTCTTCAGGGTGTGCAACCAACCCAGACCACCCCTCTTGTTTCAAATATTGGGACTTCGGTGGACTGTTTCGACAGTTTTGTTGTCTCTGCTCAAAAGCAGTTGAATGACAGCATTTATCAACTAACATAATAGCTGCATAGTTTCCCATAGTGTTTTAAATCTGTAACTTTATTATCACGCCCACTGTTTACAATCAGACAAATGCCCCTGCTTCAATGACCCACCACTATATGCCAACTCCACAACGGCTGTACCCCGTTCAACAAAGGTTGGACCTTGGTAGACTGCGAGAAAGCGACAGTGATGAGGTTGTCCAGTCAGCATCTGGTATACCTAGCTCGTACAGTACCCGATAGAAAAAGTTACATATGCACAAAAGCAGTCTCGTACCTCCCTCCAAACTCCTATCCCTTCACCTCCTTGATACATCATCTGATGGGTTCGACGCTAGAAATGCCCCAAAGATGAAGAAGGATGAGCAATACAAGTAAGCATTCCTGATAGTGATCATATTTCGCAAAAAAACATGCGGAATATCCCAAAGAGGTAGAACAGGCGTCCCCTCATGGCCAATCTTTGCGCTGAGATACACATGCATTGAAGGATATACCTAAATCTCTGGTATATCCACCTGGCATTCATTCGAAATAAAGTTTCTGCAGTGTGCACAATCATTTGGCTTGAGTAAAGATAAGTGTAAACTTTGCTTATTACATTGTTTGTCAGAAAAGGCACTCCACAAATGTGCTCGATTGCTTCAATGCAGTCCACAAATGCCCAACCGTTCTATATTGAGCAAACTTAAGGAACGGTTTGGTTCAGAGATTTCCACATTCGCACAAGCCAAATTTGCTGACGCTTCACAGGAAAAGGGTCAGTGTATGAAAAATTTGGCATATAGGGTACAGGAACTAGATGCTTTTCGGTCACTTCCGGAGACCTTCACAATTCAGCAGGCGATAGACCGTTTCTGTCAGGACCTGCAAGATCGTAAAGCTGGTTATAGCACCTTCATGCGTAAGTATACAACCATTGAAAAGACCATGAATAACATAAGGTTGTTTCAGCATTCCAAGACTGTTAAGGATAAGAGAAAATATGTTCATAAAGTAGTAGATTATGATGATGATACAGCAAATGTTTACGCCGTTCAGAATTTCACTGGACCTGCATTAGACATGAGCGTTCTCCAAAAGGATATACAGATTCTACGAGAAGAGGTGAAGCGGCTTGGCTAAACAAGGCCCACCACTCGGCAGCATAGCAATCACTAACGGTTCAACAAACCACGAGGTTTATTTAGTTTTTATGTATGTGATAGCATATCTTATAGGATTGCCGAGTGTCTCCATAAGAAAGAATTCAAGAAATTTGTTTTAAACACATCAGAGTCGGGACGGGGAGCCGAACCTCGACTCAGTAAGACTCTGGCTCAGGCCCAGCTGAGCGAAAGGAGGTAAGTAGCAAATTTGTTACGAATGAGACTATCATGGTAAGGAAATTATGAAACAAATATATATCCTAAAAGATATGGTTGATTTTACAGCTCTAGGGTACGGCAATGCGTAAACGTTTGTGTATCAAATCAAATGGGAAAACATTTCAACTATCAAATTGTTATTTGAAAAGTGTTAATGTAGCTGGGGGTGTATAAGTATGACGGGTGTCGGTCCGTTTAAATACTTTATTTCGAATCACAAAGAAAGAAAGCCTTGAAAACATTATACAAGGTCTTAAGATGTATTCCAGCCTTAATATTAAAATAAACAAATGAATACTTTCACCAAGTAATAAAAATACACAGTACCTGGTAAATACAAATGAAATTAAATACAGCAAAGTAAATAAATGAAACATACCAGCGATGTAATAAAAATAATTGTTTTGTAACAATGAGAAATAGTAGATATGAAAACGTTTCCAAGTTGTGACTAATGACTACCAGGACAGCAATCCCCGAGAGATAGAATGTAGAATGACGGGCATGTTTCGGGTGATAACGTGCATAAATGAATTATAATATTAACCAATTGAAAGTTGTTTGACCACTATAATGCGAACACACTGACCACTCTCACATTTACTCAATAATGTACGCGAAATCTAAACGCAAACAGGCAATGATAATAAATGAACATGAACAGATGAAAATAATACCCTGTATATGAGTAAACTCGATTAAAATAAATTGTTTGCTTGAAATGTTGAAAAATATGATAAGGGATAAAACTAATTTGAGGAAAAAACATCACAAAGAGGTCGAAAAAGGTCACAACATTTCATAGTTGTCGAGTTCATTCCAAAAGTTGACATTGGTTTGGAAAATATAGCTTACAAGAAGAACCAACAATAATCGATTATAAAACAACAATGGCTTTTATTGCAGTGATGAACAATGTGAAAACAATTACCAACTTAATAAATATGTAAATATTATAATTTTGAAGACATTGAAGTATAAACTCTCACCGTTTTTAAGTTATATTCTACTTTAAAAACTCATCAATCATTCTTACACATAATCATGTAAATAGATTAATTGAGGCCGAGCAACTGTTTTCTAACTCTAACTCGTCCAAAACACATTTGATAACGATAAATTTATATGTTCACCGCCAACCATTCTGTAACTTAAAACTGTATGGCTTACATAGGTATAAAGGCAATACTTTGAAGAGTACTTGCCTTCTAGCTTTTGACGATGAATTCCTGAAACAAAATTAAGGGTTAATAGCCCGGCAGATTAAGTCAATATTTATAAAATCGTTCAGTTTGTGACACAAGCATCAAAATTTGCATAGGTACTCCTATTAGGTTACTTTTTTGGAAAAACCCGTTAGTCAATCTTTTTTTTTTCAAAATTGCGGCCATTTTCAAGATGGCCACCAATCGCGTTTGAAATAAATTATTCTTAATACAAAAGTTGACTTAGTAGTTCTTTATTAATGGTTTGGGGGTCAAATAGTACATTTGCTTTTATGGAGAAACCAAATATACAAACTTATTTGAATCTCTTACTATCTCTATCGGGAGAAAGTGAGTGAGTGGCAAAGCACAACAAGAACACACTAGTGATACCACTGCCTTGAAAGCATGTGGTTTAATGTCAACTTAATATTATCTTTGGTATAGTTAATTGCCCTAGATGCTATATAAAAAGCCCCATATACATTTACCTGTAGTCTTGTTAAATCCAGGACCAGTGAGATAATAATAATTAATACAATGAAAACTACAGGGACAAGCCAAGTAGTCTAACATTCAAAATAAAGCTGTTCATAGGGGCACAAGGCAAGCACACAAATGACGATAAACTATAGACACAAACATATTAACATCACATACTCAAATACAAATACAAACACCAAAAACAAACATACATCACACACACAAATACAAACACCCTTAACAAAATATAACCTCATCAAAATTGTTTTACCGTCAAATGATGGGATTACCTTCCTGGAACGGTAAGTGAAACAAAAGTTCACTGGAGCTCGAGTGTATGGGGGCTTAAACTTGTAAGCATGGTCATGACCTCACTGCTGATCATCATGGGTGAAAAATTACTTAATTGAAATATATGTATAGATATATGTAAGCCGTAACAACAGTGCACTTACAAGATACTATATATATAAGTTATTCAAAGACAACTATCATACATAGCTCGCCTTAACAAGCTTTGAAATTATGTCTTCATTTAGTCTTATACTGAAAGTATCATTGTACAAACAAGATGAAAAGCACAATCTACCCAAAGGAAAAAAGATACAGTGGCATTGGCCTCAAAATAATGGTGAAAACAAGTGTGCCATTATGACTTGGGTCTGCATATTGAACTGGCGGCATTTCAGTCCACCGGAACCCTCCTTCAAAATATTGGATGGACAGGAGCATTTGATTAGGCAGGGACTGCTTCCTAGAGGCCAGCAGAATGTTGTCTTTCTGCTTCAAGTGCCACTAGGACACGGCAACTGCACCAGGTTACAGTTAGCACTCTCTTCAAGCTACTTAAAGAAAAAGTCTACAGGGGGAGCGGTGTCAGTATTTGTTCAAAAGCCAATGAAAAATCACAGGATGTGCTAAGTATTGTTGACTGGTGCAAAGGACGCACAACTGCTAATCCACAACTTCAATTCAGAAATCTAGTGTTGACAATGGAATTGATAGTCTTGTCCCTGGTCTGATTATTTCGCAAAGCAGAATTTAAAAATTTAATCGTGAATTTTCAGCGTTAGAGAGTGCTGTTGGTGATGGTGATGCCATTGGTGTGACTGAAGACTAATCTGCACTACGACGGTTGATGGTTTCTAAACCTTACGTCCGCCACTTGGTTCAGTATGAATTGGCATTTGAAACCCAGGATGCAAATGAAAATACCAGACATAACGAACAGAAAGAACACACACAAAAGGCGTTGTTTAATAAAGTACAGAAGCTGAAAACAAAAATGAATGATATGGACAATTCATTTACTGTGTAGAATGAGGATATTTTTACACTGAATACAAGACGTATTACCCATCTTAGTGCTGTTAAAATGGTTGCTTCTCATTATGATCATGGTAAAACCCGCTTCAATAAGTTTCTGAAAGGGACAGAGACATCAAAAGGTTCCTTTAAAAACACATCTTGTCATTTACACAACATGTTTTCAATCTTCCTTTTGCCCTTTCTCCTCAGTATCTAAATGACTTTAATTTTTTATTCGCCTTTGGTGTGAGTTTTTATCCTTTGGTTTGGAAATCTTCTGATGGTGACCAGAACCTTACCACTTTGACATCTTGCAATTCACATAAAATGGACTTTGATAAGATGAAATTGGTTTAAATTATTTATTAAAAACTCTGACCGGTATCCTACCACTCGTGGCTGAGCTACGTAATTGAACCAAACTTCTTAACACATTCTTGTAGAAGCTAGTCCTGACTGTTCCGTGGCAGCAGTCTTACTATCAGATTGTTTTCTAACAAAATCCGAAATCGTAACGGTCTGGAAGGGGTAAAAGTTTACTCTTTCAAAATTGGTACTCACGACAGTGCCCACTGATGTGCTGGCCGATACAAACACGAACACAGACTTCCACAACGCCGTAAGCTTTTCTTCATCTTCACCACCTATCATTCTATTCTTGAGAGTGGCAATTACAACTGGAACTTTCACGTTGTAATCAGTGTTGTTAACAACTACCACCGGGGCAGCAAATATGCCATTGCTCACATGCGGTAGTTTATGTCAGCCTCAATATAACCAAAATAGGTTTTTTCATTTTTCAAACTCAACTTACTTAAATAATGGATAGGTAGTTATGGGTTAAGCTTTTGATTAAATTATCATCACCAATGTAATCATAGATCCATTATCTATAAATGTCCTAACACCATTAAACTCTATCTTCGACTCATTAGAAAGTTCAATTAATCTGTAAACTAATGAGCTTTTATATTACTCTTTTTATCACTTTCAAGAATGCTAGCTATTTCACCCTTAATGGTGATTATTTACATGGTTTAAACACTTATTATCGTCAATGACCTTATTCCCAACCTTATGGTTACGCTAACCAACATCTCATCTCGTTCTACCATAACCACCTCTTCCTCTGTCTATACTCCTTGCCCATCGTAATCGCCCTGTTCTTGTCGATATCCATACATTCTGCAATGTCCGGTCAATTCTTCAACTCTTCAAACTCTCTATTTAAATTCTCTTTTTCCTTCATCAAATTATAATAATGATAATTTATGTATATTTTTTAAAATATACATACCTGAATGAGCTTCGAATTTGGGGAATTTCATATTATTACTTATATGAAAAACTACATAAACAAGCTCAGTAGCCAAAAGTTTAAACATAATCCCCGTTTAATGACACAATGTAAACGCCAAAGACATAGACCACAACAACAAACAAATCACAAACATTGAACAACAACATAAAAGTCCACAAACAACACAGTGCATACATACTATATAGAAAATACTAGGTGTGTTTATCAAGGTCTGTTAGGTACCGCCTTGGAACGGTCAGTAAAATGTGAATTGTAAATGTGTGACTGAGGTTCGGATTCTAGCCAGTGTATGTGAATTTTAGGAACATAAAATATTCGTTCGAAAATAAGATCTTATGCGCCGTCAAAATTGTAAATGCTAGAGAATGATATTTTTTAGAAATTTGGTTTAAAGAGAATTAAGAGAATTCTTGATGTTTGTAAAGCAACGGATTCACTTTCTTTGATATTATTCTGCAAGTAACAGAAGGGTTGACGATGAAACATTGCAAATTTTGTAAAATATTGAACAGTTGTTTGGGCTCAATTCATTCATTTCAAATATGTTGAGTACTTGAAATTAAGTATAAACATATAATAATTGTTTGACTTATACTTTTTAGTTTAATTTAAACATTATATATGTTTGACCGATATGTGCTTTGTTTTTCGAATGTTGTGGATTAACAAATATTGTTTGCTATATTTACTTATTAAAATAGGTTTTACTTTTAGTAGTGACTTAGATATGAGCAATTTGAAATTTTGTTAAAAATGTTCGACCTGTTTTATTATTTATTTCTTGAATTTTGTTTGATATTTCTTTCTATTTTATTATGTAAGTTTTGGCAAAACTTTTAGTCTGGTAAACATACTTCTGTTGATTTTTATCCAATATTGTAGGTATACAAACCATTTCTACCCAAACAAAATAATTCAAATCGTTCCTGATTGTGTTACAGATGTTTTAAGCTGCAAACTATACCCTGTTATTTGATCATACTCATATTCTAACTCGCGATGATTGCCGAATTACCTAACTGCACTTGGGTTAACTATAAGGTTTTGACTACGACACTAAAATCTAAAAAAATGCGTACAGTTTATGGTATATAACATAGTTTTCAAGTTTATAGTTTTATTTATTATAAACCAGAAGGTTGTAGACCCATTAGGCATAATGTGCATAATGGTAACAAATACAAATAATATGTACTTGTGCGGTAACATTTTAAATAATAAATTTTATGACAATGGCTTTAATACTAGACTGATACAAAATGTATATTTGATGTAATGTGAAAAGCTTTGTAAACAAATACACTCAAATTCTTCAATGTTCCTTCACTTTTAGTGTTAATTAATTCTATAAATTTGTGCATACTAGAATGTCGTGAATAGTAGGATGGCAATAAAGAGTTTCGAATATCATTTTGCAATGGACATTCAATAACAGAATGGTATTCGTCTTCTAAAATATTACATTCGATATATTTTCTGTCATGTATGGGTACTGATACAGGTCTAGCTCATCTTCCAGTCTCTATACATAGTCTATGTGAGGGAACTCGTAATTGTTCTAAAGCTATTCTAAATTTACTAATAGTTATTACATCTTAATATGGCTGAGGCTTAAAACAAGTTATATCTCTTTAAAAATTAGCCCTGGTAGAATCCTATTATCTTCCATTCCAGCCCTGAATAAACTAATCTTTGAAGCCTTGTCGTACATTTGCGAGAAAAATGTTATCATTGCCAACATCTTGGAAAAGCCAAACCTCATAAAAACCAAGAGAACACAATAAATCCTTTAACAAAGAGCACCAAGATTTACGATGTGGATAGGATTCCAAGTCCCTTTTTAACATGGTATAAACGTGTGTCACATATTTATTTTCTTTGGATTTTCAAATCCTAAACCAGAACCTAACTTTGTTATAATACCTTCTCATTTGAAAGTCAGTTCGCACAAATTCACCATATATAAATTACAGATCAGATTTACTTTAAACGTTTTTTTGTATAGTATATAATATGCACTGTGTTGATTGTGGATTTGTGCTGTTGTGTCATGCTTCTCGTTTGTGATGTTTTGTGTTTTGTTCTTTGTCTTTGGCGTCTATCCTGTGCCATTGAACGGGGTTTATATTTAAGCTTTTAGTTATTGAGTTAGGCTTCCAACTTCAAAGATTTTTGTAAACGTGTACACGGAACATCGAAAACGAAGTCGTAATAAAAATACTGCCTGAACGCACGTTTACAGTTGATATGTAAGTGATTCGTTGTACAAGATGCACAGATGAATAAACATCCTTCTGCCTGTATTAACAGTAAGTATCTAAATTTAACATTATGTTTACCAGGATATAATATATCACGGCGGGGAATCCACGTGACCAAATGGTAGGTTTCAGTGCAAGATGGCGTCACCAAAACGCTCGACTCGAGCCGAAAATCAAGGTAATACATATAATTATAATTGTTTCTTTAATTTTTAACATAGCCTATCATATGCCCACCTATCTAGTTTGTATTAGCATATCCATCTTTTCCTTGAAACTTTAACCGTTCTCGAGAACACTTCGGCAATGTTTCCAAAATGTACGAAATCCGACTGGTAGGTTACAGTTTCATTTAACATTTTGGCTAGGATTTAGCGGAAAATGAGGCTATAATTTGGGAATATCGCATAAAACACTGAAGTTTTGTTTAAACATAACAGGCACATGCATTTGGGAACGAATATTTTAATGATTTTAAAAGATATGAGAACGAAAAGAAAATGATAGGTTGCAGCTCCGATTTTTGAAGAAATAGGTTGCAGTTCCATATTTAGGTTGCCGTCTGGACTGCAGATTCTTTGACTTAGTTTTAGTGTTCAAGTCAAACATATAGGTTCCCATAAAACTCAACTGATATTTTTCTATACCATTGTTCTCTTTACATAGTTATAACATCATCTAAAATTATTGTCATTGAAAATCACATCGAGACTGCTGTTTTTATACTTTTGATTTTTCTGCTTACAAATTTATAAGGTTACCATCATTAATGATTTGTTTTCTGTGACAAATATATGTATTACACGTTTAGAGTTGAAATGTTAAACCATTATCTGTGATAAAATCTGCACACTAGTATACTTTTATTGTATGACGTGTCAATCGATGTTTTGCAATTTTCGATATATCATATGGAATGCATTTTTATCTTTTAGACCAATGACACGAATAAGAGAGTCTTTCCCTTCATTAACCTAAAGTAAATGAATGCAGGATATCTAAACAGCCAACCAAAACAAATGGCAGCGATACAACAAAACAAAAGAAGTGTTCAGTGAGCATTCGTTTGATCACAAGGTGAGGTCAAGACTGGCCTCACGCAGAAAGAAAGCGACAGCACCCACAGACAGAAATGCAATACAAAGGGAAACTCTAGGTGTACGTTGGGAAAAGGCTAGATGAAATTTGTCGAAACAGCTTCCAACAAAGATCATCGGAAAAGACTCATGTGCCATTTTCATAACAAAAAAACACGACAAATATATCCATTTTCACTGTAAATATCATAATAAAAAGTTCATGTTATGCTGATGCCGTTCTTACATTTGATAGTTTAGCTTTAATATATATATATATGTGTGTTATAATATTAATTAATCAACATTTTGTGTTAATTGTTGTAGAATGCCGATTGGTGCATGTCAAAAGCAACTTCCTATATGAGCTTGTATATTTATTACCCATTTACGTTTGAACTTTTAAATCGCTCCTTACATATTACATGTTATACATATTTGGTCACCAGTTCATGTAAGCAAAACTCATGAAAGGCAATGTTTGTCATTTTAGTTAAGTATAACGTTCAACTTTGTTACTTGCGTTTGAACGAATTAAACTCGACTGGTTTTCAATGTCAACATGCATTTTATATGTAAAAATATTGTTTAATCGCAGGATGGTGTGGTTTAATCCTAGCTTATTCCTCCATTGTTTAATTATAAAACTACATTCGTCGCTGTTATAATCCTTCCGTGTCATGAACATGCATTACCTGACTTAATATCAGTACTACAAAAAATATGATGTAAGATATTGAAGAGTTAGCTTTCGATTAATGCGCCGTGTTGAACAACTTCGGACCAATTGAGACCACCTTTGTTTAAATGAACCAATACCAAACAAGTGATTGGTATTTTTTTTATTTATTAAACCTTGTGTTAACCTAAAGGTAACTTCAACTAAAGAAATCTTTAACACTTGATCAGGATAAAGATTATAAGTTTCTTCCATGGCCGAGAGTGTAAGATAGGTTCATTCCGACAGGAGCGTAGGGTGTTTTGCGGAAACGAGGTTTACCCTTTCTTACGCGAGCGGCTATGGTAGATGCTTTTTCTCCCACCTCAGTTAAAAATAATTAAGTAAAAATGAGTTTTTTTGCTGGAACTCTTTTGTGCATAGTGAAAATAATTGCGTATAGATATGAGATAATTCGTGGTTGTCATGGATATGCGCGCAGTGATTCCGATTAAATCAATAGTAAAATCGGTCTTTAAATAGTCCTAAGGAGAGTGAACCATTATTTCTTGAATAGTGCGTGAAAACTGTTTTATGGTGACATTCGAAGCGAGAAATAATTAACTAGCATTCTAAATATTGCCACAAGACAAGGGTTCCATGATGCTACAGACGACAGTCTTCAACAAGGGAGGTAATTACAATGTGGTGACCATTAAAAAGTAGTTCCATACGGGCATTTTATCTTTATCTAGCATGGCTAAATTATTGGAGCTGGGAGAAAAGTTGTATCCATAATACTTAATATATTAATATATCGGCAGTAAATAAATAAAAATGTTTAACATCCTGATATTATATACACGATATATATCTTTAATTCATAAAAATAAAAACAGTTGTATACAATATCAGTGATACAATCACATTACATAATTTGCAGTCCAGACGACAACCTTTATATGGAACTGCAACCTATCTCTTCAAAAATCGGAGCTGCAACCTATTATTTTATTTTCGTGCTCATATCTTTTAAAATCATTAAAATATTCGTTCCCAAATGCATATGCCTGTTATGTTTAAACAAAACTTAAGTGTTTTTTTTGCGATAATTCCAAATTACAACCTCATTTTCTGCTAAATCCGAGCCAAAATGATAAATGGAACTGTAACCTACCAGTCGGATTTCGTACATTTTGGAATCATTGCAGAAGTGTTTTCGAGAACGGTTAAAGTTTCAAGGAAAACATGGATATTCTAATACAAACTAGGTAGGTGGGCATATGATAGGCTATGTTAAAAAATAAAGAAACTTTTATAATTATATGTATTGCCTTGATTTTCGGCTCGAGTCGAGCGTTTTGGTGACGCCATCTTGCACTGAAACCTACAATTTGGTCACGTGGATTCCCCGCCGTGATAAATATTTGCGCAAATCAATCCAATATTTTATTTTTATTTCCCGAACCTTAATTCATATTTACATCGATTATACATGGTGACGATATGACTTTCTTTTTTATTATATGCCTATAAAATTCATTTTCCGTATCCAACAGTGAAAATACAGCACGCCATAACGAAAAATCCGTATCATGATACTGTCGTTTTCTGATTTCGTATCTTGCGAGTGCCGTGTGTAATCTCGGAATTACTTTTGCGTTGCTAAAAATAGTGTGACCAAAAATAGTGGTAAAACCTGTCAACTTTTAAATAAAATGAACTAACTTGACTTACGCTACAGAAGCATTTATATATTTAGGAACATGGTTCTCATGTTCTTCAAAGAACCATGAGGATATGCACGAAGCCGAGAACACCTTCAATCTACCTAAAAAGCTTGTTCAGTGAACTTGTTTGTCATTTCGAATTTCATTAATTGTTGCATTATCCATGTTTATTATTAAAAATATGAGCAGCTCGCCATTTCAATGAAGAAGGCGAATACGAGTCATTGATGGAAAAAGAGATTGACTCACGAACTTTCCTCAATTCTACATATTTTGATCCGCCAAAAAATCCCACGAATATTTGATTTGTAAAAATTGACGCGTAACGCATACATCAACTGACGATTGGTGTATACTCGTAAAATAAGTACCATTTTTTTTTGTGCTGTGACATTTAATAACCTTTTTCGTTTTAGCAACTTGTTAATTTTGCTAAAGCATAAAATATTCTGTTCTTATTTTGCTGATTAAAGTAAATTTTGTAACTTCTGACTTCGTTTCGCTGAAGTAGCCTCTCTTGACTTCATTATACCAAACTACGTAACATATTCGAATTCATACGTGCATTTGACAGATTTTGGTTAATTTATATCAAATTGAAACCGAAAAATAAAAAGGAATCATGACTCGTTCGGTGAGTAAACATGTATCCGTCTCGATCTGCGGTCTCGACGGATACGTGTTTACACACCGAACTATATGTGAAACAGGCCACCGGAAAAGCATCCTATCATAATATCCCCTATTTATCAGGGGATCCGTCCTCTCATGGAAAATAATGTTAAACAGAAGCAGAAGGTAACTCTTAACCATTGTTTTCTAATTAAAAATATGTTTCCAAACAGACCGTTTGCCTGACGACTCCACTATCGCTAACTACAAACTACACGGAGAATACTGCGAATATTTACGCACTCTTTTTAATCACGAACTTGTAAACGTTGACGGCCAAAAAATGACACGACGCCGTTACACGTCCAAACGTGGAAGTCTTACTACTGAGCTTGATTATGTAGTTTTTCATATAAAAACTAGGTTGACATCTCTTTCATTAAATGAAAGTTTGTCTGCTTGAAATTGTATTGATATGGAACATTAATTTGTTAATTTTGTTTTGTTGTTTATCCCAAATATTAAACATTCTATCTGCAGACAATAGTCCGGGGTTAAACGATTGGTTTTGAAAAACGTGCTAAAAGTGCATATATCGCACGTTATGGGTCGAAAAATCACGGTGAGCAGGATAGATGTCATATATCAAATTAAACAAAAAACAATATATGTTGACAAAATTTGTCGCAATGAGGGAAATGAGTAGCGCAATATGTAGCCAAAGGTCTTTAATATAACTTACAAGGTACAAGTCTGCATTATAAAGCGATGAACATAGAAAATATCATTTGAAGTCGGTGATTATTGTTACCTTAACAACAAGGCCTAAGCACAGCAAATAATCCTTCTTGTTTTGAAAAAATAGTTTGGACACAAATTGTCATCCTAAAATATTTAAACCTTGTCCTCTGAAGGCATACTTGTTAACACAATTTTATTTTCAGTCACTGCCAAATAAGGTCTTTGAAAGTATTTGATTCTGTCAAATATGTCATTTGCAATTCTCCTATATATTTTTAGGAATTGATTAATAATTAATGGTTTCAAAAGATAAATACGGTATCAAAACGCATGTCTCTTGCTGAATAACCTGTTAGGTTTCCGATCCATTATGTTTAATTCATAAGCTGCTCTGATGATTGGAAGCTTAATAAAATCTTGTATTTTACTTTCCTAGCATTTATTGTCCAAAATCTGAAAATAAGGATTGGTCAGTTTTTAAGGGGCAGGAAAAATTAATTAAGGTATGGTTGCCCTCATTTGTTCCAGCTTTCTTCCAAACATAATTCAATTATATAGAAAAATATATATTAATTAGCAGTCAATAATGACTACTGTCACAAATATAATACATCCACTTTCTTCTACCGAGAACACCTTTACACAAATATGTTGAACCCACCTGCTTGGTTTGGTATATTTATACTGTTCAGTTTTAAGATTAGATTTTAACGTTTGAATATAATTCAAATGCATCTTATGGGCACTAATGCGTGTGTATTTATCTTATTCCAGTGCAATGGCATGGAGTTCAGGCATGATGTATTCCGAATTTAATCTACAATTATATAAATTATATCTTGGGATGTTGGACTTACTTCAATCCAATGAGACAAAAATAAAAAAGAGATCTAACGCACGAGTGACCACGCTGGCCAGGTTGAAACTGGTTTCCATAATTCGGCCAAAACGTGTAAAGACAATCATTTAATATATTGAAATACATCAACAATTTCATTGGTGAATACTTTTGAATATTAAACATTGTATTTTCTCATTACATCAGTTTGATTGCAAACAACATTCACCCATGTATACAATAATCTATGTTCCTTTTTTTGTATTGAATATAAATTTCCAACTGCTGATAATCCGTCAGTTGCCATTAGCTCTCTTGTTTTCTTCAGCAGCATAAACCGTGCAGGATTTTTCGGATTTCCCGGATCATTCGAATGCGGCAATGCAAAATACTGACCTATGTCTGGATTCACATGAGTTAATACAACATGCTTTACTTTTAATCTAGCAAACATATCATCATCCTCTCCTCCCCATCCGAAATAAAGGTTCGAAAACCCATTTACTTTCCGAAACTGGTCATCGGTAAGAGCAAGCACACCTCCTATGTAGTCAGGGTAAGGCATTGCATATTTGTTACTTTTCAAGAATTTCGTGTTAAAGGTTGACATATGCAGTGCATTTTCATCGCATAAATACATGTTACATTCGTTAGTGGGAATGAGATCAACATCATGAAAGATGAAGCAGTCATACGGTCTCTCAGACTTTGCCACTAAATACCCAATGTTCAAGAGTAGACCTCTATTAAAAGTTGTCGGTAACGAAAGTTCTAACACGTATATCCCGTAACAGATATTTTGTTTTTTTAGAAACGTATGTATTGCCTTTGAAAATATTTCTAAATGCTCCGGTCTGTCCCTATATGGCACAATGATGGCAGTTCGTTGAGATGAAATGCAAACATCCGGTTCATAAGTTCCACCTGGTAAAACTCCGTTGATATCATTTGACGTATTGAAATATGATGAATTGATATTTTGTATACCTGTTTGGTCACTGCAGACATAGTTTGATACGTTACAAATATCCAACGTCCTGTTGACATTATATTTTTCGCTACGAATTTCTTTCAGATTTGAAAGAAGAAAACCATTAAAGTAAGTCCATTTTGCTGTGAATAATATTGTAAGAGCAAACATCATCAAAATAAAGTTAACGAAAACATTTTGTAACCTCATTTTGATCAGAACAGTTTAAATCGTAATTGTAGAATGATATTCTTTTGTTGAATATCAAATTACAGAGTTTAAAATTTAATAAAACCTTTCGTAATCTTATAATGATAAAACCTGTGTTTTCAAATGTAACTCTGGAGTCATATCACTTTCTTATAAAACACATTAGAGAGTTAACAATTTTACCCAACGATCAAAGGCTTGTCAATATTAAAAATTCATTACTTGTTGGAATGATAACCCCTTTCGATCCGAGTCACACATCAGGGTTTCGTTTAGGAATAAACATTGAGCGGCTACATCTCCGCAGTCGCCGAGAACAATTTTATGCTTTCAATATCACTGCTCGGTCCCTGGGTCCCGCTCGTCCGAGTTCAAGGCAAATATTGTCCTCTTATCCTTTAAATATCAACAAAACTACATACAATATATAATTTATGTTATTATAAACGATACAAATTTCCAAAAATCTTGCTCTAAAATTCCATACATGGTGTGTGAATTTTGGTGAAAAACAAAATGACTTATACATTTGTTTGAAGAGTAAGTTTTCACGCTGAACACTTATCCAAAATTTTAGACATATTGATCCGAGAACAAGTGAACAAGAGGGGTAGGGCTGTCGGTTGGTGATATCGAGGGCTCAAAGCTGAAAGGTGCAAACTTCCAATTTTAACATTTAGATCCTTACTTATGTGAAAAACTACAGAAACAAGCTAAGTAGCCAAAAGTTATAAACATAAATCCCGTTTAATGGCACAGGGTACACTTTGATTGTATTAAGACGACGGGATCTTGAAGTTAATGATGTAGAATGTCTCGAATTACACATAAAAACCAAACGGGGTTTGTTGGGTACATTTTACGGACCTCCTAGTGTTCTTGCAAATCTCTTCTCGACTTATTCTAAGTTCTATCCTCAGATAATGTTTTAAAAGTTTGTGTTAGTGAAGCATTTTTTTATCAGTAAGTTCGTTTTCTCTCTCCTTGTTATTGCATATTGAAACTATACGGCATTCACAAACGTATTTAGTAGGTGCATTTGCCATACGTAGTTTGTAAAATCACAACATTTCACAATTCCATAAAATTGGATTAATTGTGCTTCTAGAAAAATAACTGAAATCAATACAGACGTGGGCACAATCAAAGTCGAGGACTAAAATGATATTTTATGGTTAGATATATGTGTAAAATTACGAAAACTAAAGGAAAGGGATATTTGACCAGTCTATGTGAACTCAAAGTGTGTAAAGTTGTGTATGAAATTAATCCGGCAAACATAAACTGTCAACTGATAAATGTTAATAAATTAAAGTGTAACCCTTTCAAAAAATAAGAATTAATTATAAGCACTTATCTATCAATAGTACAAATCTTGAGCCGTACCAGAACGTTGTTCTATGAGTTTATTTTGTAAATTGATTCGTAAAGAACACACTCAGATGGACTTGTTGTGGAATATTAGTTTCAGTATCTCATAACGGCCCGACTTTGCCACGTATTAGCAGCTAACAAATTGAAATTCTTCAATACCGAATAATGATATTTGGTGATATTTACTTTGCATTAATATCTCCGTTTTAAGTATTGATTGAATTCATTCTATAAATGGTTGATTTTCGGGCATTCCAAAACGATGATTAATTGTTTCAATATAAATGTGGCAAAAATTGCCTTTACACTAAAACATCGGTTTGAAAACAGATTTGTATTATCCTACTTTTGATTTATGCGAGTTGGAATAATTATAAGGGTTCTTTAAATTGTCGGTTAATAAATGTGTTTTCATTTTATGAGAAATACACTATTTAGGGACAAATATTCATTGTTTTGAAAACAAATTTACATTTTTCTACTTTTGATTAAAATGGGTTTGGAATCATTATAAGGGTTCTTAAAACTGTCTGCTGATCAATGTGTTTTTTCTTCAAACATAATGCTGCATTTTAGAGAGAAATATTCGCAATAGCTCTGATGATTGACATGAGAGATTTGCTAAAATGTTTGAAATCATACAATGAAAACTACAGGGACAAGCAAAGTTGTCGAAATTTCAAAAATAAAGCCTGACAATATTTTAACCAGAGCTCAAATAGTTGCCTTATTTGTTTTAACAATACCATGAAAAGTACGGTAATGTGTAGCCCAGCATTTGAACTTTCAAACTAAACCTTGTAAGGAGGCACAAGGCAAGGGCAATACACGACAATAAAATAGAGACATAAACGTATAAGCACCACGTAAACAAACACAAACACCATAGACAGAGTGGAAATATCTTTAAATTGGTGATTTGCCTTATTTAAGTCAATACCAACAAGATTACTTGGTTAAATAAGTTAATTTGAATATTCGACGCTGAAAAGCAACAACAATCCGTTCATAGGTCAATATTAAATGTTAAACTTATGTGTAGTAAGTTCATTTGCCTAACAAAGTGTGTAAAACTAAAAAAATGCAAAAGAGTAGGAATATGTGCAATTTATTATTAGATTTTTATTAGATTCTTACAGGTACATATAAAAAAAACACAAACTTTGAAAGTTAAACAGACTAATTTGTAGAATTTATTTTACAGGTAAAGTGCATATGTATTTTGATAACTTTATAGATACAGTGCATCTGTACTATGATGTATAAGGTACAATTACATAAGGTAAAATAGAAAGTCAGTATTTCTTAAATCAATCTTATCATTTGAGAAGTCAGTGTTTCAATTGAAAATCAGTTTCTATTTCTGGTATCAGTGACCTTGCCCAAAGCTCCAAACCATGATAGCCTCCTGAAAGGTCTTTGAAAGTATTTACAACAAGCAACGTTTGAATACAATATGACAACTGTTTGTAATGCTGTAAATATATATCTTAACTATTTTTCTTAGTAACTCAAAGGCCATATGGGGTCTAATGACCTTGATTTAGACCCCATATGAACAACCTTTAAAAGGTGATTTCTTCAAGCGGAACTTTTTGCCACGTTTGAACGTTTCATGACATATGCCAAAAAAAGAGTGACCGACAGGACATGCAGAATGAAGGACGAAATGACATATTGACGGACAACGCCAACACAATATCCTATTCCCAATGGCATTGCGGGAGATATTCCTTATGGGTAAGGATTGGATTGGTAGTGTCTATGAGTGACTGAAAACGCATGAATGAGCCTGGTTTTTATCCATACAAAAAACAGGTCGAGTAAATATTGTTCAGGGAGAGTAAATTTCCTGCTGGATTAGTAGCTCCGAAAATATTCTTTCGAGGCCTGATAAATTTGTCAAAACTACGTACTTTACTAAGGTATTTTACTTATAAACAGTAAATGGTATGGCAAGTATCATATGATCATTTTCAATAGCCATTCCTACATTTCATTTCAGCTTTTGAGTTGCACTCTTCATATAATGCACCAGTCAATTGTAACCACGCCCCAACACCTGGTCTGGGGAATAGCGAGGACTTTGATTTTCGGTCCAGCCAATCCCGAGAATTTTGGTTAAATCCTCGCACTGCTTGGCCAAACTGCAAATAAACCCCGCCAAATGCCCCACGCCTAGTGGGGACATCCTAGGTAAGGCCCATTTCCCGCTATTCTTGTCGAGAAAAACAAACCATCGCATTTACTCGTCACTACGGGGCCACCTGGAAGGTAAAAACACCGCCCATATCCCCTGCTATCCCCGGTATTACCCTGGACCTGGGGGCCCGTGGTTACAATTGCCTGGTGCATAATAATATCAGAAATTATTTGGGTTTTAATAAAAAAAGTTATCAGTAATTAACAATATAGGGTACTATTAGTGCAAAGGTTATAAACAAACCACAGTTTTTACCTTCTGTGGGAATACTGGAGCGTCTTGTTCTCTGCATGTTTTATATCACGCCTCACTACTTCCTTCTCAGTCTACCTCTCCACCACAAACGCTAGCAGAAAGCTCCCTTTGATATGCTCTTTCGTGCCAAACACGCCAAACATTGCAAATGTTAACAACTTGTCAGTTTTACACCAATATGTATGCAAAAAGCTACAGAAACATGCTCAGTAGCAAAAAGTTAAACATAAACCCGGTTCAGTGGCAATGGGCAAACGCCAAAGACATAGAACACAAATTCACAAACAAGAAACATAGAACAGCACACCCGTTTAGACTTTCAGGAATAAGAAAAATCGCGTTTTTACGTCTATTATCTAAGACTTATATGCAAGATTTGGTATAAATAACGGGCCGGACCGTGAATATCCGTATCGCTCCAGGAATAATTCGGAAGATTTTTAGAATTTCGATCGGGTATTAAATAATGGCCGGACCGGACCATTTCCGTACATATTCATAATAATAACAACGAACACAAATTAAAGCGCTCATTACATAACAGGCCTAAAAATGGTATTGTTTCTGGTCACCCGGCCGATGATACTAATTACCTCCTTTTTTAATTCATCATGGCTCTCGTGATAAATCGTTGATGAACATAAGTTCGCAAGTAAGCGTCAACTTTGACCAGTGAGATTTTCAGTGCAAGCGTCCGTAGTCCGGATTCTGAAGATCAAAATGGCTGAATGTTTAACCAATTAAATAATATAGAACATATGTCAAGAGCAATTACCGCCCTGTGGTGAACGATTAACCGTGTCCATTAGTGTCCATTAGCAGCAGTCAAACTTAAAGTCATGACAAACTTCGCCCATTTTGTAAATAAACGGATCTCTTCAGTAGTTTAGCTAACTATGAACAACAATGTTTAAACATCAACAATTGAGTTGTTATTTTATTCAAATCTGTTATTCCTGATTAAGTTGAACATTAATTTCCTTATTATTATTATTATTATTATTATATTTTACCATATTCTTGCTTACGCAACCATATATAAATATATTTATTACACATGAATTAATATTGTTTTGTACATAGCTTCTCATGACTTGTTTGTATTGATCTATACCCGGGTATTTTGTAAAATGTTTCAATTATGGTATATGTTGAAATCACCCTCTGGTGGAAATAAAGAGATTAAGGAATATATACATAATATAATATTTGTAATCATAATCAGAAACCGATGTTTGATCATTTGTAATAAGCAAACATTAAACAGACGACATTATATTGTTGCACAACATTAAAACGTATTAATAACGAAATGTATTGAAATTTAAAATGCACTATACAAAATACGTATTTTTATATTTGAATAGACCTTTTATGCCCGACTTCTTTTTCAGATCAATACGGAGATTGCCGTTGTTCCTGTCTTTTAAACGGCTCTTTTATATCCAACAAAATGTAATTTTGTTGACATTTATAACATTTCTATCGATGAATATTCTCAAATAAACACATGTAGAATATAATTAACATTGATAAATAGGCCTAAAATGCAACATTCAAATCCGATAGATTTATTCTTGACCTGGCTATACAAATAACTCACAGATACTGTGGAATATTCTCGAATGCATTTTCTTGCACCTGAAAATGTTACCGTGTTTTCATTTGATAATTCAGCTCTAAGGTATAAAAAAGATATATCCTTCTTAAATCGCTACTATCGATTTTTAAATTATGGATTTTTACCGATAAAAGCTTAAACATTTTAAAGATATCAAATATTTTAAAACATTTTAAGCTGTTACATTCACAATTTAATACAATAACAAATTAAACACTTACATTGTTTAGTTGAAATTAATGCTAAGCGGCGTTTGTTAAATAAGTACTCGTATATCAAGCTTTACTTGCAATATGACCTTCATTATTTATTACACTATTTATTACCAAGGTTTTCGTTGTGGTATTTCTTATTCTTAAAATTTCAAAGAATATGAAAAACAATGTGACATTCATCGTTTATGTACATATTTGTATGTGACTTACTACCGAAACAAGATCAGTAGCCAAAACGTTTAAACATAAACCCCGTTTAATGGCACGGGGTAAACGCCAAAGAGATAGAACACAAAAACATAGAATCACAAACAAGAAACCTGGAACAACAGCACAAAACTATACTAAAAACATAGTGCATATAAACATTATAAAACTCTAGGTATGTTTATCAAGGATTGTTAGGTACGGCCTTGGAACGGTCAATAAATTGAAAAAAATAACACATAAAAATCTGTATCACAAATCGATTTCTTTCTTGCTTTTGCCCGGAAAGAAAGTTTGGCCATTGAATATTTCGAGAAATATTAAAACTTTTTAGATAATAATAACACAAAGAAAGTAAGCATCATAATTTTAACGATAACAATAAAAAAATCTATGTTTATTCTAGGAACGAATTCTCGAGCCAAACACCATCAGTAAAACACATCGAAATGTCCCCTTATTTTTATTTTATTTTCATGAGTGACAACATCATATATGATTTCATTGTATTTTTTTAAATTAAATTTAATTATATTTTCTTATGAAAAAATATGTTCATTACATTCCATAGAAAATATTATTAATTTTGGAATTACTGTTAGCAATGCATAAAATTGTAGACTATTTTACGAAATGATGTCTGGAAGTTCCAGAAAAAAATATTTCTTACAATCTTCTAGAAAATGTTGTTCAAGAACCAGATTCATTGCACTAATCTTGAACAAAATCTTGAATTGCTCATGAAGTGCTTTGACACGAGAACTTAAAGCAAACAAATATATAATTATCTAATACAAATAGCAATATGCAAAAAGGTAATGTTTATAAACTACTTATAGACAAACCAAAAACCAAACATATTCGATATGAACTCTCATTTGTGACACAATGTAATGATCTTAACGAATTTGAACCAGAACCTAAAAACACTTTCTAACAACACACCCTTCCAAAATAATGTGGGGTTACTGCCTGGGTAAGGTCAGTTAAACACGAGTTCACTGGAACAAGAGTTATAACTTCCTACGACGAACGTTGATTGTTTCACATTAGATCAACGTTAAAACTATTTCAAATGTATTTCCTTTATATTCATGTGTATGCATACAGCAAAAACAAAACCAAAGCTGCTCTGCTATTTGCCGTAACTAGTCGCTCTAAGAAAACAAAACAACAGCAACTATATAGACGAGTATGTAACGAATATTATATTTATGGATTCAGTCGTATTACTAGATTGATTGTTATTCTATCTTGTGTCGACAATTGTTTTTCTAAGATTGGTCAATGAGAGCGTCTGTTTTGGAACTATCTCTTTTCAGGTGCAAAAGATGTTCAACTGTACAGTAAAAAGGTTAGACTTCAATCGATATCCCATACACGTTAAGGATTTACACAGATATGCCTTCAAACTGTTAGCCATTGAGGTAACTTTAAAATGTCTCAATATCACCCCATAAAGACAAAATGCATACATTGTTCTTTAAAAAAACATTTCACTAATCGCAAACATTTATTGCATGCTTTTTGTGAGATTATTAAATGAATTCGAAAAATAAACTTTTCAGATAATCGCTAGGATGCACAAATTTGTTGTTTGGATGGATGCTTCTGTCAGATTCAAACAATCCGATTTAAACATACTTCTTGGCCAAGGGAGAAAGGCAGGCGTGTTCGTCACTCAAGGAGGCGACTCTGTTGCTCGACAAACGTTACCATCGACGTTTCAGTACTTTAACAAGTATCCATGTCGGTTTCGAACTTTGCCAGAATTACAGGGTGGATTTCTTATATTTTACATGTATTCGTTTGTTATCCATCGCATTTTTTGGTCTTGGGTACGATGCGCCCTCGAATTTGGCTGCATGGTGCCGGATTTGAATCCAAGAAAGTATTTAGCATGTAACAAATATGGAAATGTGTTTGTTGAGTGCCATCGATTCGACCAATCAGTACTTAGCATTTTGCTTTATACTGTTTATGGCAAACATATAAGTGAGTATACAATGCACTACAGTGAAAACATGTATATGTCTTTTCATTAATGTTAAATGTAATTCATATCAGTTCTCATTTCAAGCATCCAGAAGTTTAAGCTGGACGTTAAAAAGCAACATCATCTATTGAGAATAAAAACGCAAATATGGTTAGACTAAGAGGTGATATTCTTGGCAGCAATATCACGAATAAAAAGAGAATCTTAAGAGTATTAACTACAATGGTTCGCCAAATTGTATTAATACAGCCATCTACTGTTCTTTTTATTTCTGTTTTGATGAAATGAATATATTGTTGAATACATTTTGGACGAACAAACTACATCAAAATATTGATTATTTCCTTTTTTCTTTTCTTATACACAAGTGTTTAAGACAATATATAGTATTTTTCAATGTGTATCCGCTACTAGGAAAATAAGCTTAACATCCTTTTAATAACATCGCAAAAAATCAAATATGTACTAAAAGGTTACAAATAGAATGCATTAATCACTCTTTTTTATTATGAAATAAAATAGCCTTACAAAACATTTGACAAGCATACAGACAAGCCAATTTCGACCTCCATCGGCGAACTAATTATAAACGCCGAAATTGTGTTACTTACCTTGTAGACATTCAAAGCAAGTTCACTACAAAAATGGCCCAAACACTGAGCGGATGCAATAGTTTTTGTTCAGAGTTTTTGAAATTTATGAAAACACGTAAGTCCGTTGTCTTCCTCTAGAGGTATATTCCACTTATCCATGGTGATAACATATTTGAAACCTCTTACAAGGCAAATTTGCTGGATTTCGTTTTTAATCACAATGAACCCTAAATGTTCCTGACACTCATACCATTAAAGCTACAAATTCTCAAACGACAACAATGCCTGAATTTGATACATCATACAATATGTCATTAGTTCTATTAAAGTCCTAAAGACCGGAAAGGAAACAGGACCTTATTTTGTAAACAGCTGTGTTCTGAAATAACATAACTGGAAGACACCATTAACCATTCTTTCTGGTCTGGTAAAATGTCCCGTCTTTGGAAACTTGCCTTTGTTTGTGCTATTCAGAATTCTGATTCTCAAGATTCCGGAAATAATCTTCTAATTTCCTCACAAATAATTTTTAGTTTTTAGTTTTACTAAGAATCCTGCACAAAAACATTTTGGATTTATTGCGAGCGACTTAATACATAACCTTATTTTCATTTTGGGCCTATTCCAAACGTTTCTACTATACATATTCATATGAAAAAGTCTAGAAGTCGAAATCTTAAGCATAAACCCCGTTTAATGGCACACGGCAAAGTCAAGAATAACAAAACATATAAATCGATTTGAATCTATTTATCACTCATTCGGTTTCACCGTTGCTTGAGGCATAGAAATCAAGGCAGTTTGGTAATATTTCTAAAGCTTTTGATCACGTTTGGTACAAAGAACTTCTCTTCAAGCTTCGCCAAAGCGGCATTTCAAGAGCATTACCTTTATGGTTTACTGATATCAAAGCAACAAAGAAACAACGTTTTATTTTTGTTATACACACGCTAATATTGTTTCTGGAAAAATCCGGCGTCCATCAAGGTTTCGTTCGCGGACATCTCCGCTTTCTAGTGTAAATCAACGGCATTATAGTATATATATATATATATATATATATATATATATATATAATAACAACACCTTAATATCTGTAGTAGTAGTTGATATTAAGGTGCCAATATATATTAATCTAGGCATTATGGGGACCGCTGGATTAAGGCGACAAAAAATGGTCTCCTTAATATTTTCAGTCCAGATTTGATGTATCAAATGTCAATAAAAATATCCATTGATAGTAAGTTGATAAGCTTGAATGTTTATTTACGAGATTATTTCATTGTTTTAAATCTTATTCTCTTTTAATATTAAAAAAAATATTCTTAAACTTTTGGGTGAGTATATTTGTGTATCCATAAAAAATAGCTATTAAGGCGACTAGGGAAAAAAATCATAATTTTGGTCAAAAATAGCTATATACTAAGCATTTTTTTATTTGTTTTTACTTTATTTAAAGCCTATTGTACAATATCCAGTTTCATTCCATAAAAAACAGAAATAAGAAATTCGATAAATCGTGTACCACCAGCATCCAAATTTTCCAGTATACAGAAATTTAACTTTCCGGAATATAACGGAAATTTTCGGGTATCTCCGTGGTACCATCTCCGTGCAATTATGCAGTATGGCGTACATCTCTTACGGAAAAAGAATGGTATTTTGGTAAATGTTTAAAATACATATTAAAACGTTTTTTTATGACTTTTGGACAGTAGTATAAATCGTCCACCCTTTGGATGAAAAGCAAATGAGTTATCCGGGACTAAATTACTACAATCAACATCCAGTATAATTTTGGCGTGTATTTTGGAGAAACTCGATTGATTTCTAGCAAACTTGGTTTACCACTACATCGTCGTTTATTATTATTTGGTATGTTCCAATCTAAAAAGGGATTGGTTTTCTTAACATCTCAGATTTTAATAAATAAAAAAAGAAAGGATACAAATGCCTTACATTTTGTTTGTCAATGTCATGTCATTAGTCATTCTCATCACCTATGAATAGCAGAACAGAACGAACAACATCACCCATTCGTATTGTGGCTTTTTGCATGTGTCTTAAATTCTCATATTTGATAATAAATGCAACAATAAAATATTTCCCTTATTCTTCCACAGTTATGCACCAGTCAATTGTAACCATGGCCCCCAGGTCTTGTTTATACCGGGGTTAGAAGAGGAAATGGGTCATGTTTGTACCTTCCAGTGGACCAGCAGTGCTGAGTGAATGCGTTGTCATTGGTTTTGCGCCGAAAACGGGGAATGGGCCTAACCTAGAATGTCCCCAGGGGTATTTGACGGGAATCTGATCATTTCGTTACCTTACCATTTCGGTACCGCTGAATCTTGGTTATTTCGTAACCATTCTGTTAATCAATTCGTAACCGTCAAGAAATCAATTTGCCATATGGTAACCACCATTTAACAAGGTGATAAATAGTACACTTAGCACCTCGTTAAGTGTATTGTTCGAACCAGGATGTATATGGTACAGCAACCAAGACACCAATTGGGAGACATTACTCAAATTCTCGCTAACAACAAGCCAATAGTTTACGTTACTTAATATTAGCTATATATATATATACATGTGGGAAGAATTGTAATCCTCAGACCCTCGTTCTGGGATGTTCACCGTAAATGTGGGCAGATCGGAATCGTCCCAAATATACGGTTCCCTCATTTCATTTATTATGTCTTAAGGGGTGATAATTCGGCCTTAACAAATCTGCCCACAATCCGCAGGCTTGGGTTGTGGGACGAAAAATCTTGTTTGGATTGCCTCCCTTGATATATTTTCTCACTAAAATTTTCAAGCAATTTGGTCACCGATATCCCGAAGCCTGCCGGAGATGGCCGAGTTGTCACGATCGTTCCTCGTTGTCCAATTGAAACTTACCGGCTTGACTTGGAATAGGGTCCGCCATTTTGATTACATTTATGGAAATAGGAATAGCAGCAAAGAGTTTGAGGTACGTTTATCGTGTTTAAATTGTTAAACTGGTGAAAAGATGTATTGTTTTGGCAGTAAACTATTGAAACTTGATCTTTTTAATTTAAGGATTTCCAGAAAAATTGCCACTGGTAGTAATCAGCTGGGGTTTTATGTTTATGACTGCGCGGCGCCGGCATAAAAAAATCAACTTATTCTGGAATAATTTCAAGCAATTCTGTATTAATTAAGATAGCTGTTGAAATGAAGTAAATCTTATTTTTCTCTCATTGATATCAATGCTTTTCACATGTTAGTATAAAGGGATTCAAATGATAGGAAAAATGTTTTAGAAATGATGCCTACTCTGACTGGTACATAATCACACGTTAGACCAAATGATTGTACATTGATCATCATGATGGATATTTTTGATATGGAAAATCCGTCATGTACATTTTTTTTTGTGTGAAGTGGGTACATAATCGGATCAGGATTTTGGCTTAAAGCATAAAATCAAAAAATATTACTTGATAATGTTATTTTATATAAGTTAAAAAAAAATATCCATTTAATAATCATGAGTTTGATATGAAGAGCACCTGCAAGGCTGCAGTTCACAGAGTTTTACAACAATCTGAACAATTGCGCTATGGCCGAGTTGTTACGGTTGTATTTACTATTTGAAGCTTGTCAGAGGTGGCCGAGTAATTACGATAAGCCTAAGGGTCGAGTTTTTCTGCTTGGCATTATTGATGTCTGTGTCAGTCAAGTTTCGTTTTTGTTGGAAAGGTGAATCATGTGTTTAAATGCATAAAAACCTTAATTATCCCTTTCAAACATAAAGTACTTCACTAAATACAATTTGAATATTTCTCAAATCCTCCCGGTTTTTACACTTACCAATCAGACATTCTAAAGGGGTTGGAAGAATCCCATATAACATTTCTATTATATTATGCTAAAAAACATGCTAAACAGTGATATTGTAAGTGCTTTTTGCAATTTCTAGATCTGACTTAATTCTTAAACGATTTGTCTTAATCGCATTGAAAATACATTTATATGAGATATATTATCGGGTTACCTAGCAGTTTGTGTAATTGTTGTTTTGCTTATTTGATGTTAGCTAAAGTCGATAAAGAATCCTTATTTTAAATGATATTCCTATGTTTATATCAAACATCAGCTCTTCTGTTGTTGAAATAATGAAAAATCAAGTGAAATTAATGCACCAGTCAATTGTAACCACGGCCCCCAAGGTCCGGGGGTATACGGGGGATAGCCGGGGAAAAGGGCCGTGTTTTTACTTTCCAGGTGGCCCCGCAGGGCCGGGTGACTGCGGTGGTTTTGTCATAGCGCCGAAGTTAGTGGAGATTTGGCCTTATATAGAGTCAGGGGCATTTGGCCGGGGTTTAACCATCAGTTCGTCCCCGCTGGGCGGGGATTTTACCCGGGGTTGGCTGGACCGAAAGTCAAAGTCCCGGCTATTCCCCAAACCAAGCTAGGAATACAAGAATTATTAATTTACTGAAACAAAACAGGTAGCAATAATGTTAAAAGATTACATAAAATAAATAACAAATAAAATTTGTTCCATATTTACATGTAGGTACTCTTAGGACAAAAATGGCAGCTCTTGACTGTGCGGTTAGTAAATTGCTTTTCATGTAGACTGGTGGTATCTTAAAAATTATCATTTATATTAACCAGCTGGTCTTGAATCCGTGTATGATAATGGAACATTTTGTAGTATAACTAAAATATTTCAAAAAATAGTGCCAAAAGTGTTCTGATTGAGGTACTTGGCGGCAGTACAGGCTAATTTTCACAGTAACACTTTCCAATCGACTAAATACTAAAACAAAAAAAGGCAAAAAAAGGCATCAGAGCAAAACATTAACTGTCATGTACTGGACTTTCTTTGAATGACTCAGCAAATGATGTCACACATTCACCTGTGAAGGAGTTTTTTTAACTGATTATTTCTTGATTTTCATGACGTTTACTACTTAATTAACCAAGTTAGAAAACTCTAATTTGCATTAAATGCAAATGCAATGCAATACCACAAGTAGTTGCAGAGATATTAACCTATGTGTGCTTACACGCAAAACCTTAACCAGAATTTGTTTGCATTTATTGCAAACAATTGTCCTTCATTATTCGACTTAGAAATTCTGGCTAAGGTTTTGCGTTCAAGCACACATAGGTTAATATCTCTTGCAACTTTTAAGTCAATACCTCAGCGAATACATCATGTATTGCATTGCAACTTTACAAACAGGCTCCCAACGATTAAACCTTCTTCTTTCATCAAGTAAAATAACTATCTTTCATATTTTATAATTTTTGCCCCTTTATTATGCAACTGAGAGTTGGAATTTCTAGTTAATTTCTTGAATGTTAGCACACAATCACATAGGATAATATCTTAGCGACTACTCTGGTTTGCAGATATTTATGCAAAAAATGGCCCTACATTATTACACTTAAACATACTGGCTAAAATATTCCACGTAACCACATTTATGTTAATTTCTCAGCACATCATGTATTGCATTGAAATCTTATCTAATAGTGATCCATGCATGTTTTGGCAAAACTTTTCAATCCTTACACTGAAAAGCGGCAGATAAGTCGAGCGCGCTGTCTCTGTGACAGCTCTTGTTTTAAAAGCAAGTAGTTTTGACAATTTGGCAAGTAAGTTTTGAGACCACAAGTGGCAAAAAAGTTAAATTTAATACCCTGACTATAAAGAATATATATGCATGTTTATAGATGGAGTACTCATATAGCTTAACCTTTATTGTGCATCATATTTGCATGCTTGTGGGCAGAAAAGCATGTCTGCTCATTAATACTATAGAATTTATATAGATCTTTGAATACAGGAATTGAAATTTTGGCAATTTTTGTTTTCCAAGATGGCTTTGTCATGCTAAGGACTAAGAAATTAAATTCTGACTAATAAGCATGAAGATTATTTAGGAAAAAATCATATCTGAATTATCACTGTTCCATAAGCACATTCATGACAAGCTGTTTTTAAAGCCAAGAAGAAGTTTTACACTGACTTTTGAAAATAAATGCTACTCAACTTGATAAAGGGCAAGTCTGGAGCAATTAACTTTTATAGTTTTTATAAACAGGCCCTAAAATAATGTCATTATCTGTCTGTCTGTTTATCCATTTATCGAAACTTTATCATAACACCAACAGAAGATGAACGTAGTGTGTTGTGTTTATAATGCCTCAACAGTGCATACCAGGGCCCAGATATGTTAGTGATTTGTCTAGCTGTAACATCCTCACCAAGGCGACCCGGGTTCGATTCCCGGCCTGGGCGCCTGTGAGTTTGGTAAGTGGTCGCCAAGCCGGACAAGTGGGTTTCTCCGGGTACTCCGGTTTCCCTCACAACACAAGATCACACTCTCGTGCAACATCGTGCCAACGAGAGCTATCATAGCATCCTTCACAATCCTTGTAAAATATATAATGGTTAAAATTAAAGTAACATTTGAGATTTTAAAGGGTAGATCTTATATATTTTAGATGAGCAACCAGCAGAGGCAGAATCCTCCAACTGGTATACTATCAAGTGAAGTGACTCAGACTTACCCTGCAGACCAACCAGCAGAAGCAGTATCCTCCAAAATGGTATACTATTGAGTGAAGCGCCCAGACTTACCCTGCAGGGCAACAAGCAGAATCAGTATCCTCCAAACCTGTATATGATTGAGTGAAGTGACCCAGACCTACCCCGCAGAGCAACCAGCAGAAGCAGAATCCTCCAAAATGGTATACGATGGAGTGAAGCGATCCAGGATTACCCAGTCCCCAAAGGTATAGTGTTGCTTACACATTCCTCCAAAGGTGTCAGTTGTAAATACTGCCATTAAAATTTTGAAGTGAAATATAATATCTCAATTATCTTTTTCTCAAATTATCTGTATATTTCTTTGGAAAAAATCATAACAATCAAACAACGTTTGACTTCAGTTAGCCTAACTGTACGCTGTGGCTGGAGCTTGCAGGTTCATGGTACACTGGCCTTGTTTCTAGATAGATTTGTTCTAGAATCTGGGAATCAATAATTGTGCATTTTGGGATATTGAAATAATTAAAGAATCTTAACTGTCTGTTGTGTCAAAATCAAACCCACCATTGTTATTCATCAGTTGTTAACATTATACTGCATGAAAGGTTTGCTATGTTTTTTTGCAGATGATGATGGCGATAACTCGATAGGAGATCCAACTTTGATGGAAACTGATATAGGGAAGAGACCAGCATAGATGGTGAACCAATATCAAAGGATTCTACACAATAAAAGAAACAAAGGTGGTCTGAAGAAGAAAACAAGATCTTCATACCAATCTTTAAAGCATGCCTAACGGACAAACACATACCAACTCTTACCGCATAAGGCTGGCAGCTGGGAAAATACATGAAAGGACAATAGCTCAAATAAAGAAGAGAGTTCACAACAGGCAAACAAGATTGGTCATAGAAATTGTGTTAAAGGTTTGGTCTCAAGCTACTTAGTTGAGATGTCTAGGGTCATCTACACCTTTTTTCTTTTAAAGGTACTGTACACCAGATTGTCACAAATTTTCGTAACGAATCTCAGGACAATTATTTAATAGAATGTGTTACCCTTTGATACCATAATTGTAAAAAAGTACCAAAATGTAAAAAAAATATGTGTCGGAGACAGGGTTCGAACACGCGTCGCCAAAATTGAAGTCCAGCGTCGTATTCACTGAGCTACGATGGCTTACTTTAATCAGGTGACATAATTAAGCTAAACAACTAACTCAGTAATATCACGTGATAACACTGACTAGCCAATCAAGCATAAGGAATGAATTTTACTAGGTAGATATACCCAGTAATCTTTTTTAATGGAAAAATACCTAATAACTGCTAAACTTAAATAAATTGTTAACTATGTAGTACTTCAGTTAGTAAGTTTCAATGCATTGTACACATTAATACCAAGTTTGACCGTTTTCGACGATTGTCTTTTTTTCTTGCAAATTGATCATCTGGTGCACAGTTGATTTAAAGAACCATCAGCGTGAATAAGACTGCTTCGAAATTGAACATGAATTGTTCATTAAGCTTCTGTGTTATGGACATGATCTAAAGACATTTAATATTTTAATGCCCCCACTTATATGGATAATGGATTACCTAGGAAGAGACTTTCAGTTTGGTTGGAAATTATTAAGAACTGCTGTGATCATTTCCTGAGATCACATGAGGCAAGTGGGGGCATCCGGGTCATATTGACACAATTCTAGTTAGTTTTACTTTCACAAGATGTTGTACTTAAAGCTGCACTCTTACAGATAAAATGTTTTTTACAACTTTTTTATTTTTTGTCTTGGAATGATTTATTTTTTTTTTGCTTCATACAATGTATCTGCAAACCAGCATTAAAAGACTGATGACAAAAGATGAGTTTGCAGGTTTTCATAATTTATCTCCAAAACTGATGTTTTATGCATTTTTTTTAAACCACTAGTACATGCTGAATTTGCTTGTTGTAAATGTAACTTCTACAGTTTAAAAGGATTTTGTTGAAACTTGCATACCAGGGGTTAGTTGTCAGATGTTTGTGCTTTTAGCTCCATTTTCGAAATTATATTATTGCTTAATTATAATCAGAAGTCTTTAAATTCATCAACAGATGCCAGAAAATCAAGATTTCAATTCTACTGGGCACCCTAGGTTCAGTGTGAAATAGTTCTGTAAAATACATACGCGTACTTTCAAAAACTTTTATTGAATTTTGTACGTCAGACATTACCTCTTCTGTTGAATATAAGCAGAAAGAAATGTCTGGGAACTATACCTGTCGAATTGGAACTTTACCACTTAAGTGTACCTCATCCTGATCTCCTTATACTTAAGTTAAATTATTTCATGCCATTTTTTTTCGGATTTAAAACCCCCCAAAAAACTCAAGTTTTGAAAATATCCTGATGAAAGAACTATCCCACTACTAGTAGACAATCGGTAAGTGTTGTAAGTAACGGCTTGAATTTTCATTCAGGAGTGATGGCCTTTTGTCAATTTTTTCATATATATATATACATATATAATAAGGAAATCTTGTGAAAACAACTTCTCAAGTTTATGAAGAATTTTGTTGAAGCTTGTCCACACCCTCAGTCATAATATCTATTTGTGCATTTGAGCTGCATTTTCTGTTGGACTCTTCGATCAGGAGTTACAACCTTTTGTTATTTGCTTTACATTCTTGTGTTGGCAACCCTTCACATTTTGTTTAAATATGCTTAGACTGTGAACAGAACATGGCATGTGCATCAGGGAACAGATTCCTGATTCTGATTTTATATTGAATTTGTGATATACAACTCTCAAAAAAGTATTAGAGGGACCATTTTTCGGTGCTCTTCTTGAAACTTAATAAGAGTGCTTGTAAAATCTAGGTCAAGAACATTATTCCCTGAACTGAGGTGGACAAAATATATATTCGAAGACTTGACAGGTCTCATTTTTGTGTGATCTTTAATAAATTGGTGACAAAAAAACTTAGTAGGAAAGATCAGGCCATGGCCATTATATTTTGTTGCATTTTTGTTTGCTTGAATGTAAGAAAGGAGAGCTTTACTCACATTTAAGATGCTTTCTCAGTAAATACTTAATGTAATGCATTGAAACTTTAGACAAGTGTTCACGTGCATCAGGTCAGATAACTATATTATGCCTATAATGCAAGTAACTGTCCCTTTATTATTCATTTAAAAAATCTGATTAAGATTTTCCTGTTAAGGTTACATCAATTTCCATCTGGTATGTTTTTTGTTAACTGTAAATGTTCTTGATTGATTAATCAAAATTGAAATCAACGCAGGCATCATTTTCATCCAATTTTATATTGATCTATAACAGTTTTACAAAACATTTCGATAATTTTTTTCAGAAGTTACTGAAAAGTAGAGCATGCTCTTGTTTTGTTCATTGTTCCCGTGTCGTCTGAGACATAAAGAAAAAAACTTAAACATAAATGTATGTGGTCAAATATTAGTTTTATATTTCTTTGTGTTTCATTATTGTTTTTTTGTAACATACTTGTAAATGTTGAAAAAAGAATGTGTTAACTCTTTACTGAATCGAGAATAAAGCTGTGTCCTCCAAATAAGAGAATTATTTGGTTTGCCGTTACAACATACCACTAGTTAATGAACGCTTATGTCGATGAAGGCAAGATGTTGGAGGTTAAAACATGTGTTGGACATGTAGAAATGCATTTTTGTTGCTTTTTAACAAATTTTGCCTTGCTGAAGATGTCATTGACCCCAGTTTTAAATTGCTTGACAATTTAACTAGATTTCCGGAGCCTTAATTTCTTTACACCGTAGGTTAAAATTTGTAGAAAGTGTTAAAGCTGCACTCCGTTCTTACAACTTTTTTTATTTTTATCTTTGAAAGAGCAATATTTTGCAAAATGTTTTAATGGTGGCATTTAAATTTATCATCATAATCTAAACTGAGATGGCCTGGGCCAAATTAAGTTGAATCATTCATCTTTTAGACCTAACTAGCGGAACTTTAATGATCTTGAAGACCTAACTGTGTGACACGTTGTAAAACATTATATAGGATAATTGTACCTTACAAACAGCGATATTTATTCGCAACTTGGGCCAAGTTTAGTAATTTCTCTTGTGGTCGAAAAGTGATCTTGAGACACAGCCATGAAGCAATTTACTTGCAAATATTGCAACGGTTGAAGTCTTCTTTGTTAAGTAATGTTTTTGCTAATTAAAGTGTCACCCCAAATGAAAGGGCAAATAGGTTTTGTGAAACCGCTTTAGAAATGCATAACTCCCCGATGCCAGGTAGGTTGACCAAGCGGTCAGCATCAAACACTAGCCGGCGACTTACCGAATAGTCACATCGGTCAAACTCATCGTGGTTACTCGAACCTAGGACCTCCTGCTCTCAAAACAAAGGCCTTAAACCACAACGCTGCCGTGATTCATTCTTAATGAAATTATAACAATGCAGACAGACTGTTTACTCAACGTATAAACTGGAAAGAGTTACTGGAGGAAATATGGCTTATCAGTTGGGTAATCTGTGACATGTTCAAATACAGAGCAATGCAACCAGGGTAATGCTGACCACAGACTTCGTAAAGTGGTCAAGATTATCACAAAGAAGCAGATATTGTTTTATATTTTTATAACTGGTATTGAATTCTTTATCAAAGGAGAATGAAAATAATAAAAACATGTACTAATTATGCTTTTTTCATCATTCGAAATTTTGTTTATTCTAAATTAACTACGAGTCAGATTGAATCTGCGTTTTAGATATACCTTTATTATGAATCGCAAAATCAATATGGCAGATATCAACGTTATTTTTACGTAACAAACGTTATTCAGTAAAATATATCCGTAGTCCGTCCCCGGTGGCCTAGTTATTACAGATTCCGCCTGGGGAATGTGAGTTTACGGGTTCGATCTCCAGCTGCGACTCACTAAAGTCGTTAAACTGGTATTGTTCTATATGTTCCTTGTGCTTGTCCTCAGCACAGTATATTTACAGAACTTTTTTGACAGTCACTATGAGGATAACATGACTGGGTGTGGTATCATTCCACTTGTCTACTGTGTGATAACACGTACGGCAGACTGAATCCGCCTCGTGTAGACAAACGTGTTTCAACAAAGGGAAATTGCTCTGCATTCTTGCAAACATATTCTACTCGACAATTTCAACAAAAAATCACTATTATAAATACTTATGACTGGAACATGATACAGTAACTAATGAAAGTACGGCTATGATCATTGAATGTATTTGCTGAAATAAGTTCAAAACTATGTATGTCAGATAAAAACAATTGCCAATTAACCAAAACGTTCTTATATTACTCCTTGAAGTGCTTTTTTAGGATGGTAAGGTAAGACAATATACGCTTTTTGAATGGTGCACTAAATGTATAAGCCACCTGTTACGGTGCCACAGATTGACATGCATATATATATCTATATATATATATTATAATATGTGTTATTGATGTCGTGCGCACAAAATACTAAGTCGTGCGCGCATGATACATAGTCGTGTGCACGAGATAACATGTCGTGCACACGAGATAATTAGGTCGTGTACATCAGCTACTATTTCGTGCTCACGAGATTATTGATTCGTGTATACGAGTAACAATGTTGTGCGCACGAGATAATTCTATCGTTATAACCCCTTTCTTATCACGGCGTCATTTGATCCACTGGTAATTCGCACAATAATCAAGTAATGTTGCAAGGTATGATGTTCACCAATTAAGATATTTGATATAATGCAACAAGCATGCACGTGAACGAATATGTCACTGTCTCAAGTTTTTGAGTGGTATAAACTTTGTTGTAAAAGGCGGTTACTAGAAGATGGAAAAGTGCCCGGTCGTTAGGGTTCAGCTTTGGGTGTGTTTGCAACATCACTGGTTAGTTTTGTACAGTTATTACAGAGAACACCAGACTTGAGATAGGTTGCTTGGCCGTCAACTAATGGACAAACCTGCCTTTCGACATATTTTGAAAAATGCAAATGAACTGTCGTATCTTTCTCGTGCACGACATACTTATCTCATGCGCATGACTAAGTAACTCGTGTGCGAGATATTATATCCCGTGCGCACGACTTAGTCACCACTCAGTAACTTGTGCACACGACCTAGTCACATATGTGCACGAAATAGTAACTCGTGCACACGACTTAGTCACACATGCGCACGACATAGTAACTCGTGCACACGACTTAGCCACACATGCGCACCACAAAGTAACTCGTGCACACGACTTAGCCACACATGCGCACCACATAGTAACTCGTGCACACGATTTAGTCTCACATGCGCACCACATAGTAACTCGTGCATTCGACTTAGCCAGCCGTTTTGACTAAGTGTTAAACCGGTTTGTGGGCAGATGACTAGTATATATTAATTGGAAGACAGGTTGAGGGTAGATGTGGGCAGATGACAAATATATATGGGCAGATGGTAACTCGCACAATAATCAAGTAATGTTGTAAGGTATGATGTTCACCAATTAAGATATTTGAAATGATGCAACAAGCATGCACGTGAACGAATATGTCACTGTCTCAAGTTTTTGAGTGGTATAAACTTTGGTGTGAAAGGCGGTTACTAGAAGATGGAAAAGTGCCCGGTCGTTAGGGTTCAGCTTTGGGTGTGTTTGCAACATCACTGGTTAGTTTTGTACAGTTATTACAGAAAACACCAGACTTGAGATAGGTTGCTTGGCTGTCAACTAATGGACAAACCTGCCTTTCGACATATTTTGAAAACATGCAAATGAACTGTCGTATCCGTCTCGTGCACGACATACTTATTTCATGCGCATGACTAAGTAACTCGTGTGCGAGACATTATATCCCGTGCGCACGACTTAGTCACCACTCAGTAACTTGTGCACACGACCTAGTCACATATGTGCACGAAATAGTAACTCGTGCACACGACTTAGTCAAACATGCGCACGACATAGTAACTCGTGCACACGACTTAGCCACACATGCGCACCACATAGTAACTCGTGCACACGATTTAGTCTCACATGCGCACCACATAGTAACTCGTGCACACGACTTAGCCAGCCGTTTTGACTAAGTGTTAAACCGGTTTGTTAAAATTGATTCACTATCCTACGCAATGTGTAACAGTAGGGGGACGTAACCGATGCGTAGCGTTTTTTTAATCGATTTTATTCTGTGTTAATCACTTACATAATTTAAAATGTTGCTCAGCGCAGATTAGTCAGAAATTGTTATTTGCTGAGCAACATTTTAATTTTGTGTAAGTTCTTATATGTGTGCAATCAAAGTTCATTAAATGAAATAAGTCACTCAAATTTGTAATTTAATGTCCAGTACCCTTTAGAAATCGCCATTACACTTTAATGAATGACCCAAGGTTGCATTAGGGTGTAAAATACACGTTAAGTAAAAAAAGATATCTGTAGCATTGCATGATAGTATTTTCTCACACTTGTAGTCGGAAAGTGATCTTGAGAACCAAGTCATGAAGCAAATAACTTGTTAATATTGTAACGGTATAAGTCTTCTATGTATAGTATTGTTTTTGTTAATTATAGTGTCAACCCAATTGAAAGGGCAAATAGGTTTTAGCTAATGAAACTCCCTTTAGAAAAGCATAAGCCATAACTCCCCTATGTCAGGTAGCTTGGCAAGCGGTTACTATTAAATGCTAGCCGGCAACTCACCAACTAGTCATATCGGACAAATCCATCGCGGTTACTCGAACCTGGGACCTCCTGCCCTCAGAGCGAAGGCCTTAAACCACAACGCTGCCGTGGCTCATCATTTAGCTTCTATTCAGACTGTTTTTACAACATATGAACTTAGTTGCACAGGAAAGAGTTAGAGATGATATGGCATATCAGATGGGGAATCTGTGACATGTTCAAATACAGAGCATTGAAACCGCGGTTATGCTGACCACAGGCTTCGTAAAGTGGTCAAGATTATCCCAAAGTAACAATATGCTTTTACATTTTTATAACTAGTAATGTTTCTTTATCATAGGGAAATGAAAAAAAAAATACATGTGCTAATTATGTTGTTTTTTTCGTGATTCGAGGTTTTGTTACTTCTGAATTAACTACGAGTCCGATTGAATCTGCGTTTTTCATATACCTTTATTATGTATCGCAAAATTGGGGTACTATGATATGTTTAAATTAAACAGCCCTGAAGGAAATGGCAGATATGTGCGGCCATGACAGACGCTATTTTGTAAAATGTCTTCGTTGTCCGTTCCCGGTGGCCTAGTTGTTACATCATCCGCCTCGGGAATGTGAGTTTACGGGCTCGATCCCCAGCTGCGACTCACCAAAGTCGTTAAACTTGTATTGCTATTTGTTCCTTGTGCATGGCGCTCAGCACAGTATATTTCAACTGTTTGCCAGTGTCAGGATAACGTGAGTCGGTCGTGGTATCATTCCACTTGTTTACCGTGTAATGACACAGTTTGGTAGACTAAATCCGCCTCGTTTGGACAAACGTGTTTCCAAATAAATAACTGTCGTTTGGACTTAAAGCCCAATAAACAAACATATTTGTTTATAATTATAGTGTTATTTTTTATTTCATTCAGATATGTAAAGGTAAAAGTATATTATTTTGGTTTCAAACATCTTCAAAGCTAAATATCACTTTGCAAATACATCAAAGGAAAATTGTTCTGCAATAAGACCAATCGCCATTACGTCAATTTTAAATACTTCTCTAATATGACAGAACATAAAATGCATATATTTAGTATTAGACTCTGCGGTTTTAGCAGATGAGTGAAAAACATAGTTAATATTTTATTTCAAATGTTGTATATTATATTCAAAGTCATCTTGATGGAAATGCCATGGAAGGTACAACGACACTTCATTAATTGTGAAGCCCTCGGATAATATAATATACAGGCTGTGGTAGCTTCTTCTTTATATTCCTGAGGTCGCATAGAATTATGAAACATCAATCAGTTTCTACAAACGTGTATACATACACTGTTGGACATCGTTGGCGTCATTTGACAAATATTCACCATCATTTCTGTTCATATATGTAAACTACTCCACTTCTATCGCGTCAACCCATGTTTTATCACGGAGTCATTTAATCCGCCGGAAAGTCGCACAAAAATCAAATTTTCTTGTCAGGTTGAATATTCAACAATTAAGATATTTGACATCACGCAATAAACATGTACGTGAAAGAATATGTCACTGTCTGAAGTTTTTGAGTGGTATCGACTTTGTTGTGGAAGGCGGTAAATAGTAGACGAGAAGGGGTCCCGCCGTAAGGGTTGAGCTTTGAGTGGACGCAACGTTTTGCACAGTTATTACAGAAAACATCAGACTTGACATAGGGCTGCTTGGCTGTCAACTAGTGGACAACCCTGCCTTTTGACATTTTTGATAAATGCTAATAAACTGTCGTATCTTTCTCGTCCAGACATAATAATCGCGTGTGCACGGCATAGTAACTCGTGTGCGAGACAAAGTGTCCCGTTCGCACGACTTAGTCACACATGCTCACGCCATAGTAAGGACGGGGTACGCAGCAACGTGAGACAACAATAATCATTAATAGAAAATTGCAATGCGTAATTTTTTTATAGAATACTGATTCAGCGTCTGATGGTACGCACAAACTTTTTCGTATATTCTCATTTCCATACATATGTTTTTGTTGAATTATAATGAATACCCGTTCGTGTTCGCTTAATGTGTGGGGATAAATTGTTTGAAGTAACAAGAACATCGACATACGACAGACCATAATGGACAACGTGTCATACAGCTCGAAGTTTGTTTTCCTTTTTTTGACTGTCATGAAACAGGTTGAATTATATTATTGTAATAATAAATCATGTTTATTCAAATAATGTTAAAGTCTACTGATAAACTCATCAGAATGGCACAGCAGGTGTGTTATATGTAGAATATACCTACTGTCATGAGATTTTTTTAATTATAGAACAGAACAGAACAGAATTTTATTTAGACTTATGCTCATGCATCTCGTCATACACAAAGTATACAAATAATTATTACATACAATTTAACAATACAGTGGTCAACAATCAAAATCTGGAACGATGTCAAAGCAATATGGAGAATGTTCATTTGAAAAAAACATTTAGAAAACATAATTACTATATTAAACAATATAAACAACATAAACTTTAAGTCACTGCAAAAATATTTTAATTATACACGGTCATTAATTAAAAGAGTCCTTCTGTTATTAGCCTGCAATAAATATTTGCACAAATTCACAATAATTGTCTTATTTTGGTTGTTAATTAGTTCAATAAACTTGAACATATTTGGACGACAATAATAGTACCTTTTCAAAAATTGGTTGCGTATATCATTATAACAACTACACTTAATGACAAAGTGGAATTCATCCTCTAGTTCATGTAAGTCACACAATGTACAAAAACGGTCATTTCTTGGAGTTCTATTAGGACCATATCTTTTAGTTTCAATAAACAGATTATGAGATGACATCCGTAATCTAGTTAAGCATTTCCTATTAGTTTTGTTAAACAACATATTTAAATAATCGGCCATTCCAAATTCATTGTGCAGGTGGCTGAACACAGGAATTAGTTTAGAGCTTGTGTTGATATCTCCCCTCCACTTATGTAAAAACACGTCAATAAGACGTTGCTTAAAAAGACATATAAAGGTGTTTGGTTCGTATTTTTCGGGATGGAGCCACACATCTAAAAACCCATTTTCCTCAAGTACGTTCTTGATTTTGTTAGCCCAGGAATTATACCCATTAAGACACAGTTGAACTGATTCCCGATAAAGAGAATTAAGTATAATATTTTTTGAATCTTTGGCCTTAAACCAATATTTTATAATTTGAACATATCTATTAATATATAACGGGTATCGTCCTAACTCCCCATATACTACTGCTGTACAACTACTTTGTTTAACCCCCAAAATAGACTTACAAAATTTGAGATGGATGCGTTCCACCTCTTTGGACTTAGATAAACCCCATACTGGGCAACCATATGAAAGGATGGAGCCAACAAAAGAATCAAACAGTTGTAATGAGATTTTCGGGGGAACATCGTACTTATTTATATTCGTTAATAATATATGCATGGCTTTTAGTGCCTTTCCGACTACAAATTGGTTATTTAGGACGAACGATCCCGTATAGTTTAAAACCACGCCGAGATAATTAAAATTGTCGACTATTTCAAGGGGTTCATTATTATAATACCAACGTTCGTTGTGTCGCACGGAACCTCTATTACGGAATACAACTACCTTAGTTTTATCGGTATTTACCTCCAATCCCCATATTTTGCAATATTCGCACAGACGATTCAAACTACTTTGTAAATCTTCCACGGAATTTCCTAAAATGACCATATCATCCGCAAACAGAAGTAGCATGATGCATATTTCATATATATCAATACCACAGTCACTACCCTGTTGCAAAAATAGCTCTAAATCTTCCAAAAATAGAGAAAAAAGTATTGGAGAATTATTTTGGCCTTGTCGTAGACCAATAGATATATCAAAGAAATCGGAAAATGAATTACAGTGTTTTACACACGACTTAACTACTGAATACATTGCCTTGAAAATTTTTAGTATTTTTCCGTCCAATCCCATACGGAAAAGTTTAACCCATAGCGCATTCCTATACACGGAATCAAAGGCCTTTTTCAGATCGATAAAGGCACACGGTAAGCGCAATTTTTTAAACAATGCTGATTCAATAAGATTATGTAAGACAAAAATGGCATCCTCTGTACTACTTCCCTTTCTAAATCCAAATTGGGCGTCGGACAAAATATTATTCGTATCAAACCAAGTTTCAACTCGTTTAGTGAGTACGCTTGTAAATATTTTCCCTAAATTACTAACCAGAGTTATGCCCCTATAATTATTAGTATCATTAATGTCCCCCTTTTTATGTATCGGAACGATGAATCCTGATGCCCATGATGCAGGGAAATAATCTCCATCTAGAACAGTGTTAAATAAATCGGTTAAATGTCCAACTAATATGTCTAAAGTTTCAATGAAAAATTCATTTATCATATTATCGCTAGGACACGCAGCCTTATTTCTTTTTAGACATTTGACAGCACTCCGAACCTCGTCGTGAGTTATAACAGCATTGAGAGATTCGTACGTAGGATCGTTGATATTAAAATCCGAATTGTTCGCAAAATCATCAATCTCATCTATTTGTGCCGACTTTATATCGTTAAATAAACCAGCGAAATAGTCTTTAAAATTCTCAATATCTATGTCGCAAGCGGGATTACTCGTCTTTGCCCTAAATTTACTCCAAAACTCCTTAGGTTGTTTATTGCGTAAATCATATAATTCTTGCGCCTTACGCGTAGTGTAAGCTCGCTTAGTTTTGCAAATAAGCGTTTTATATATCCGCTTTTTATCGCATAATATATTTCTATTAACATCCGATTTATTCACATTAAAATTCGTAAGGGCATCAACATATGCCATTTTAGCAAGATAGCAGTCGTGATTAAACCATTCGTTGTCGAATTTTTTCTCACCATTGCGATTTCCCGAGCATTGTTTACCAAAATACGGTTTCGCTGTGTTTAAAACGAGTGACGAAAATTCATCAATTAATCTATCTATTTCATAGGGCAGCGGATTACGTGATATATTGAAAATAGAATTTATGTTATTCAAATTCGCGATTAAATCCCTGCGAAAATAGTTTTTATTTTCATCACGCCATTTATATTGTACATAACTTGAACCGCTAGAATAATTCGCGACGGATTAATTTTATTGTGAATCAAAATATCGAATAAAAGCGGTGCATGGTCACTAAACTGATTAAAGTGACCCACACTGAAATTCCTGAGTAATTTATAATCAATATCCCTTGCTAAAAGGTAATCAATAGTACTGCATGTATTACGGCAGAAATATGTATACGCCCCATTGCTATTATCAATGCCTAATCTCCCATTCATTATGCGCATATTGGTAGCCTTACAAAAGTCAAGCAGACGAATGCCACGCCCATTGCATATTTTATCTTGTGAGGCCCGTCCACTACCTTCATCATTTAAATAATCATCAGGGTCTAAATCCCGTATAATATTATCATGTAAAATGTAATCTGGTCTATCCCCTGCTCTACAATTAAAGTCCCCGGCTATTAATATTACTAACTGTTTTCAGTTCCTTATATTATTGTCAAAATATAATGTATTTTTGTTGCTTATGACCTGAAAAACTAGCAAAAAAGGTACATAGTACATAGTACATAGTAACAGAGCTTAAATCTGTAAACTTTTATCCTAAATACCTAAGATGAACATGATATTCGATTCGATTTTTTTTCCATATATTTTATAAGACACACAAAATAAATATTGGCAAATACATGTTGTTTTCTTTTCAGGAGGTTTTCATTGTAGACGTATTAGTGATTTACATTCCGTTTAACTCTGTTATGCTGGAATAAAGAGAGAATTTGTACCTTTGAGTAGAGTGTGACCTGTTTGATCAGAGAAATACTTGTCATCTCAGTTAAACATGCACTATACATCACCTGGTTTGATGCACTGTCCAAGTTCCTTTTCTGTGTCAACAATGATCTTTCTTTCGAGATAGGGATCATTCAATTTCCGGCAAATATCACATATTGACATCGTATATTGCTCTTTCAAATTGTCCGAAGCTTGAAACCTATCTTTGTGTCTTAAATAACTGGAATATAAGGTTTCATTTTCAGACACTTTAATCATATAACGAACTAAATCGTTTATGTTTCCGAAGTCATTGGTGTTGATGAACGAGCCTATTGGCAAAATTCTGGTATAATTTGCTTTTCCACGAACCACATTGATAATGTCATTGTTGTAGTTTGCAAACAGCTTTTCCGTTATATAATCATCGCAAAAAGCATTTTCAAACGCTAAATAAAATTTGTAATCATTGTTAAGTAAAGAAGGGAAATTACTCCTTGAGACCTTTAAAGGGCCACATTTTCCAAATATGTCGATACTCTTATTTTGCAAACAAATACACATGTGTTCCACAAATTTATCTCTTAAACTGTGTGCATTGCAATGACTGACGGCCCAAGCTGCAATTTTTTTTTACGTTGAAATATCATAGAATAGTTTTTTGACAGCGGCTTAAATCTTTTTGATACTCTTCCATACGGCATAAATATATCTGCAGATGGTCTGTAGTTCCATGTCCAATTAAACATATTTATTCCGTGTTTATTTCTATATTCTCTGTTCCATGAGTTCGCCACATTTGTTTCTAATGAAAACGCTATCCATATTTGATTTTGGTTTCTCTTTCTGCTTTCTACGGGTGGTTTTGAGCCAATGTTTCTATCCGCTAACGAAAACACCACAACAGAACTTTTATGGAAAACTTTTCTGTCCGTTGTCAAACTGCAGTTACCACATTTACTTGGATATGATTCAAGCCATTTTGGCTTGTTCCACCACAGAATAATATGTGTATGATTTGTATTGTTCAATACCACGTGTAACTCCTCTACTGCAGTACTGACATGATCGGTGTATTTGAAAATCTTGTCCATGTATGCAAAGTAACTGATACAAAATGCACAGCAGATAACGAGAACCACCTGAACACCTGTCAAATGTAACATTAAATATGAATTTCACAATATAAAAGTTGTATTATTAATAGTATTTTCTACTAAGAATCCGATTGACAATGATATTCGATACTACATTTAAAGTATAAAAAATGAGGATCCTTTTCAAAACATCAACGCTTAAATCGTCAAATCTTAATTCAACCCTCGTTTTTGCACTATATTTTTAATTATTTATACATATATTTCTAGCTATTAAAGTTTCCTTTCTAATATCAATCTAAATTTCTAGCTAAATAATTTTTGTCTAATTTTTGTTCTGGCTAGCTGAATAAGATTGGGTCTGACATATATTTTGGACCTATCGAATGTTGAACATCAATCGCGGGGTTAACTTCGCGGAAAATAAAACATACTTGATTTATTTATATCTTAAGTGAAGAGACACCGAATGGGTTTGTCTTGAAGATATAAATTTAAATATCTTTATAACTGCTTAAGATATCTCTAATACCGCTAAAAGCCAGTAGAAACATAATAAAAAACACATTATATTTGTATGATATTGTATCACAAATTAAAAGTATTTATTTTAATACAATGATTTTCAGTAATGTATCGTCGAAGGTAAATCTCACTTCGTCGCTTAGCCTCTGGCAGAAACGGAATTTCAATGAAATTCAGAAATAGGCTGGTCATTTTGCGTAGTCTCATTCTTAAAATAACATTCACCGATACTCATTTTATTGTTTCTATTCAGAACGCACCAATATCCAAAACATATTGAATACAAAAATATTGAATTAATAACTAGACATAAAGGATAGATTTTAAAACAACAATTTTTCAAAAGTATCCGTTTTTGTTTGAATACAAAATAAAATTATATGTGTTTATTTCATCACGTATTTTGACTTTAAATGAAACTTGTTTGTTTTATGAATTAATAGCATGATTACTTTTGTGATGTACTTATGTATTGTAATCGTTCGTTGATTTGCAATCGTATGCAACCTGGTAGTGAAAATGTGTTGTGGGTTGATTACCAGTCCGAACACTTAAGTCTTAATTCCGTTGATGAATAAAATATTGTACCTAATAGATAAGAAAATAGAGTTTTTCAACAATAATCAATTGGCCCTCCCCCCAAAGTCTATTTCGATAACTCCAAAGCTGATCGTGGATATAAATCTCTACATAAAAAATTGGTATTTGTACCAGCTGACAAAGCAGCTAATAATGTAGTCATAGTTTTACGTTTATAGTGTTAATACTATCATTGAAGAGTAACAATCTTTTAGAACTACCGTTCCTAGCCAACCCGATTAAAAAAGTGTTATTAAAAATCATATTGATTCTAATGCAAAATTTCTAGTTCTGTTGAATGATGATCATAAAAACATTCATACAATACAGTGGTTACTTAAAATCCGTATTTGTCACGATTTATTGTTAATTCCATTTCTTGTTCTACTAAACAGGTTTCAATTTAACTAACATCATGCTTAACTGCTATTAAGTTTAATGTGAAAAAAATACTGCAGCAAAGTTTATGAGAATTCTTGAATTAGTCTCTTTTTGTCTATCAATAATTCTTTAGATTTAGTTAATTATGTTAAAAGAAGGCGATATAAGGTCTCAGTGCTAAATACTTATGAATTTCAACGCTCTATACATCTATTCCAAAATCTTAGTTACAAACAAATTAGCTCCTCTTATCGAAACATCTTTTGCGAGGGAGAAAACAACTTATAAAGCAGTTGATGATAAAACGTTTTTTTTCACCAATGATCGGTCAGATAAAAATATCTATTGGGCATGCACAGAAGTCATTGAAGTTTTTAATTTTTACTTACTAATTCTTTTTTAAAATTCGGTAAATGTTTATAAAAGCAAACAATTGGCATTCCAATGGGTGCAAATTATGCACCTTTACTTGCAGACCTGTTTTTATACTTCTATGAAAGTGAATTTATGTTGAAATTTTCAAAGTCTGGAGATCTCGCTCTTGTTGATAAATTTAATAACACTTTGAGATAAATTGATGATATTCTAAGTTTGGATAATCCGGTGTTTACAGATAATGTTAAATCGATATACCCTTCACAATTGCAACTCAATGAATATAAAACATCCAATTTAAAAGCATCCTATTTAGGTCTGCAACTCGAATGGAAGGTATATTGAGTATCAATCTTTATGATAAACGTGATGATTTTAATTTTAAAATAATTAATTACCCTTCTTTAGATAGAAATGTTCCTAGTTCACCATCATATGGTGTTTTTATTTTACAGTTTAATGAGTTGATAAGATTCGCTAGAATATATACACATGTCAAAATTATCAGCTTTCGCAGTAAACTTATGACGGAAAAATTCTTAAACAGGGTTTCAGATATTATAAATTAAGGAAAACTTTCTCAAAATTTGTAAATGGTCATTTTAATATTATATCAAAGTACAATAGTAGTCTAAAATCGCTGATTGCAAATAGTATTGCTCATCCCGATTTTTATGGTGATGTATTAAAGAAAATTCGTAAAATTAAAATGTTTTGAGCAGGTACCTGGGCAAATAGACTAAATGAATTGCTTGGATTTTATTTAAATCGTATATTATATAGGCATAACTTTGAAGATTACTTGCCTTCTGGGTTTTGAAGATGAATTTCTGGAACAAAAACTACGCTTTCAGTACTTCGATGTTATGAATATTTTGCAGATTCATCTTATCTTTAAAACCACCTTTGGCTGGCTCTGAATGTTTTGGCATGTGACGGCATTTTCTTCCAAAGAAATATGTAGGTAATCGATTTGAAGAAATGATTAGCTAATATATGTCGCTTTTTATAATGTTTTCTATATTTGTTCCCAGTTTTAGTACAATGATGCTTTTTATTATGAAACACAGTTTTAAACCTTTTATTTTTTAAGGCAGACTGTGTGTGGTGCTCATAGTTTCAAACAATGACTGCATCGTATCTTTGACACAAAATTGCAGTATGTACTCTGAATTGTATTCATCCGTCTGCAGATAGAGTTGAGATCTCTAATCATTGAAGAACTTTGGGTTTAGCTATTAGTTTATTATTATTTGTTTCAATATTAAGTTTCCTCAAGTGAATGTATACTTCGATAAGATTTACCTTTCACGTGTTTTCTTTATTCAAGATTGTTGGAATAAGAGTGAGGTTTGTGCATGTAAACTGGTTTAAATCCCAAGTAAAGTTACATTTTACTGACCGTTCCAAGGCTAGATGGGCTGAACGTTTACGTGCAACAACGTGCAATTTACTATACATTAATATTGTAAAATTCTGACACGTGCAAAAACTAATATGCGGATAAATGACAACATAGTTCCAAACAATTACTTCACCAGCAACGCTCCTTCTGGGCTTTGCACTCGTGTTTATATCTCGGTTATTAGAGTGCAGTGACTAATCGTAGCATTTAATGCTGACTTTCTTGCATAATTTGAATTTTCGATTGACATAACAATCAGTGTTTATTATAAATTGAAAGTAAAAACATATTTAAAATTATTTTGTAAATTTGTATCATGCTTTTGAAAACAAAGAATGTTAAATGAATTAAGGTACTACATTGTATTCCATATTATTTCATGAAGAAATAATAATTCAATGTAATAGTTTTTCGTTTGACATTTATCAAAGAAACAAAATGAAAGTTAGCACAATTTTTATTATCTCATGTACAGCTCAGAACATGGGTTCAGCTGTAAATAAATATACGATATTTTGGTTCAAAAACTAAGATAATTAGTATGTTATGGAAATGCAAACTACTAATTGTAAACTATTTTGGCATAACAATTATTCATACAAATTAAACCGAGTTATTACCCCATCTGTTCCAAATTGTTCGCTTCAACTTTGCACCAATTTAAAATTCCAGAACACGTCTATCCGAATTACTTACGTCTTCCTTTACATATCATGAATTTTACAATTTAATTAATAAAAATGAACTGAAATAAGCAAGAAGAACTTTTCACAACAAATATCTCGTATGCTTGATACTTTAAACTTTTGCTACTGAGCATGTTTCTGTAGCTTTTTGCATATATATTGATATCAGCATGTATGTACAAGTAAATTTAATCTTGCCGCTTTGTTTCTGTTTTGCAAATATCGATGCTTAATAAAAACGCCGCCTTAGTAGTCTTCTCTGGAAATTGATCAGTAGCATATTTTCATAAACTGCGTTCGCGTTTTCCTCATTTTAAGATTTTATAATTGATCTGTTCAGAGGTTTGGTAATAATAAATCATACCTCTGATTTAAGCGTTGAAACATCGAGTGCAAAACTATAAATATATCGTTTTTCTGATATCATCCAGTGACCATCAAAACGCTTGTTGCATTAAACATGCTTACCTATTGAGCACTGACCATCGATACGCTATGTTTCCGCTAATATATTTTTCATTAATATTGTAAAATTCTGATACGTGCAATAACTAACATCCGGATAAATGTTAAACATAGTTCAAAATAATTACTCCATCAGCAACGCTCCTTCTGGGCTTTGCACATGTGTTTATTTCTTATAAATAGGGTATAAGAGTGCAGTGACTAATGGTATCATTTAATGCTGACTGTCTTGTTTTGTTTTTTTGATTGACATAACTTTATCAGTGTTTATTCTAAATTGAAATTAAAATATGGATTTTTTTTTTGTAAACTTATTTCTTGCTTTTGAAAACTAAGAGTGTTAAAATGAATTAATGTACTATTCCATAATATTTCATGAAGATATAAGTAGTCGATGTAATAGTTTTGCGTTATACATATATTAAAGAAACAACATGAAAGTAAGCACAATTGTTATTATTTCATGTACAGCACAGAACACAGTTTCAGCGGTAAATAAAATTATATTTCGGTTTCAAGTTAATGCATACTTTGATAAGATTTACCTTTTGGGTTTGATCTTTATTTAGTATTGTTGTGATAGGAGTTAGGTTTGTGCACTTAAACTGGTTTAAACCCCCAGTAAATTAACACTTTACTGACCGTTCCAAGGCGGTACCTAACAATCCTTAATAAACATACCTAGTTTTTTATATATATAGTATGTATGCACTGTGCTGCTTGTGGAGTTTTTTGCTGTTCCTCCATGTTTCTTGTTTTTGATTTTATGTTATATGTCTTTGGCGTTTACCCTGTGCCATTAAACCGGGTTTCTGTTTAAACCTTTTGCTACTGAGCTTGTTTCTGTTACTTTTCGCATTAATATTAAAAACTAAGATAATTATTTTATGTTTTGGAATTGCAAACTACTAATTGTAAACTATTTTTGCCTAAGGCCTGTCGCCGACTTATGCCTATGTTTATAATAAAATACTTTTAAACTTTATTTTACTGTCATAATAATAAGAAATAGGCTCGACATACAGTGAAGTCTTTGTATGCAACATACTTATCAATGTCATATGGATGTATACAGGCAGGGTTTATGTTTAAACCTTTTGCTACTGAGTTTGTTTCTTTTCCGCATAAATATTTAAAAAAAATCTAATTCAGATCTCGTATTATGTATTTCTAGACAGTAAGACCTTCTGTTATAATTTAAAAGATTTGCTATGCCAATAATGATAGGCAAACGCATTCATGAAGTGTTGATGTGTCCAAAATAATTAAAAAAGAATTCATAATGACGGAAAGGTATTATTCAAACCGCAAGTTTTGTCTGTTTAAACTGTCATTAATTTTCTAAAAACTAATAAAGTAATAAAGTAAAGACTTTTCTTCTTTATTCAACATAAACACTTGCATTGTGTTTATGTTATAGTCACTCTTTATTCTCTGTAGCTCCTAAAAATTATTATTTTTTATTTCTGTTTAAGCTGGTGCATTCGTCAGAATCTTCTGCGTAAAATTAACAAACAGAAAATTAATAAATCCTCGATTGTCATTGGCCCACACAAAAATGCAAAAACAAAATATAAGGGAAAAGTATACTGACTGAAATATATAAAGCAATATAATCGATCTACGCAAAAAGAATGAACAGAAAAAATATTCGATGGTTATTTGACAAAATTGGTAATAATGTGTGGTTTATGTTGTAAAGTTATATAAGATAACATAAGTTAAATTTAACATTTAATGTTTAGTTAACATTCAACGCCTTTACAGAATGAACAAGCAACACTTACATTGAGCTGTCCTTAGTTTCTCAACAAACATCTTTTATAATATCAATAAGTTTATTCATTTTTTTTCAAAAACTAGTTAAGAAATGGCACAAAGGTACAATTGATATCCAATTGCAACTTAACACCTTTTCTTATTGGTCAGGGTTAGGGTTTCAAATGTCAATATACGTGAAAAAATATGTTGTATTACATTTAAATACCGTAGCATATGACAAAAATCTACGGGGAAGCTTTACCATTATTACAAATTTAACCGAGTTATTACCCCTTCTGTTCCAAACTGTTCGCCTCAACTTTGTACCAATTTGAAATTCCAGAATACCTCTATCTGAATTTATTTTGTACGAGTTACTAACATCTTCCTTTACATGTCTTGAATTTCACAATTTAATATAAATGAACTGAAATAAGAAAGTTGAACAATTTTCTGTTTTAAACAAACACATACCTCGCATTCTTGATATCAACATGTTTGAACAGTGTATTTCTTTCAAGTAAATTCAATCTTGCCGCTTTGTTTCTTTTTTGCGAATATCTGTGCTTAATAAAAACGCCGCCCTTATAGTCTTCTCTGGTTATTGATCAGTAGCATATTTTCCTAAACGTTTTCCTTATATTAAGATTTTATAATTGATTATATATTAAGCGCTAACCATCGATACGCTATATTTCCGCTTATTTATTTGCATAAGTATTGTAAAGTTCTGATACGAATATCAGGGTGTTTGTTTTAGCAAATATAATTTTTCAGCGATTAACCTTTAATACACAATATTAATACACAATGCATTCAAGTACTTAATTTAATAATTGAAAAATGTTTTAATGAAGTTATGGATTGAATGCGAAGTCAATTATGAAATATTTACAAAAATATCTACGAAAATTAATATTTGTTTTAGAAAAAATATATAATGCACATATTTCACAATTGTATGTTCTATAATGCAAATAGTTTTAAGGTCAATATTATTAGTGTTATGAAAAGGTGAATTACGGGATAACCGAAAAATTAGAAACAATCAAGCACATTAACTTATGATAATTCCTAAAATTAGTGCAAACAATAAATGTGGTAATGATAACTCATAAACGATGGACCTATTGTGCATTATTTGCCCCGCAGAGATGACACACCTCAAGTCAAAGTCAAACACCGTTTATTTACTCATACCATAAACATGGCAAAGGATGTCATATACAAAACATTTATTCTTGGCGGCAGATGATAGGACGTCAAAGGGTATTTAATTCAGTATTTTGTTTTTCTGACATGAGACATGTTAATAATACATCACAGTGTGTTTCTAACTAACATCGTATTACGACAATATGACAATATTAATGTTTTATATAATCATAATAATTTAAACTACAGCACATGTCATACATATATGTTTGGGAAAAAAATCTGCAAATCGACAATGATTAACATATAACTACAGTCCATATCAACATATGTAGTACATACATTCAAAAACTCAAAATAATGAATGGAATTTTACAAGCACTTCACTATATATAACTATCAATTCACTATATTGCATATAGTTACTTAATTTTGGAAAGAATAATATTAAAAAATCTATATAGATTTATCTGTGTTTGCTTATTGCCTGTATTCATTAGTTTTTCTAATTTAAATGTATTGGGGTGTCTATAAAAGTAAGGTTTAAGAAACTGTTTTCTTTCATCGTCTAAGTATTAACATTAAAACATATAATGAAATTCGTCATCTAGTTTGTTATTGCAGTGAGTACATAATCGTTCGTTTAGTGGTATTCTACACCAATTGCCTATTTCAATAGGCATTCTATTATTTCTTGTTCTTAATTTGATGAATGAAAATAATTAAAAACATATGTAATACTTACATTCAAAAACGCAAAATGATGAATGGAAATTTACAAGCACTTCACTTCGTTTAGTGGTATTCTACACCAATTGCGTATTTCAATAGGCATTCTATTATTTCTTGTTCCAAATTTGATGAATGAAAATAACTGTTTAATTTGAAATCTAGTGAGATACTTTTCAAAACCAAAGTCCTTTTTAAAAGTTCTATATAAAATATACTGTTGCTTGCATTTTCCATATTCGACAACCAATCATTTAAAAATAAATCGATTAGCTTTTGCTTTACATTGTTTTTTAACCACTAGCGATTAATTACTTCTTGATTAAGCCATAGGTTATTGAGGCCACATTTGATGAAAATCGTTTTAATGAAATATATCCAGGGATATTTTTTCTTTGTAACTCTATCATCTTATGGAAGTGCTAAGTCATATATAACTTTATATATCAGTGATGAGAGTTTTTCTTGTGTATTATTGAATGGTGTATGTCATCTTCCCCAAAAAACTATATTTCTTTCTTCTATATCGATTGATAAATGTTTCATGCCTGTTTCGCCATAGACCATGTAGTTCGGTGTTGATCGTTTTAATTTGAGAACATATTTCAAGTGATTAATTTGGACCCTTTCCAGTATGATATTGCTACCAAATTCCCAAATTTCTGCACCATATAACAAAATAGGTTTAATTGCTTTATCAAAGAGTTCGATTCGTAAGTCAACAGGTAATGATAAGCGATTTTAGTTTCTTATTAGACTATACATTGCACGTGTTGCCTGTGAAGCTATATGTTTTTTGCAGCTATCAAATAAACCGGTTCTACTAAAATCAATTCCGAGATACTTGAATTCGTTTACTACTTCTATGTTTTTATTTTTGAATTTAAAATCAGAGGGCCGTTGTCGATCTTTACCAAAAACAAATATATTTGATTTTGTGGTATTGTCTGTTAGTTTCCATAGATTACAATAATTGTAATATGTGTTACTAGCATTTTGTAGTCCTATTTCTGTCTCTGACATGATAATTGTGTCATCGGCATATTATAAAATAAATAATTTAAGGAACGTGTGCATATTATCATTATAAGCAGGATCTTGAATATCAACACCGTCTTTCATTATATTTTGGCTAAAATAGGAGTGCAAGTCATTTAAAAACAGCGAAAAAAGGAGCGGGGATACATTTTCGTCTTGGCGGACGCCAATATTACTTGGAAAGAAGTTTGAGTTAATCATTTTCATCTTAAGTAACACACGATTATATGTTGTTATATATGTTCTGTAAAAGTTGCAGACATTTTCCATTGATATTTTTGATAATTGGTCTTTGTCATACGCCTGATCGCCATACAGTGTCAAATGCTTGCTTTAAACCTATAAATGCACATAATAGTTTCTTTTTTCTGTAATTCAAATACTGTATTAAATGGGTAAGTATAAACATGCTGTCCGTCGTTGAATATACTTTTCTGAAACCGGCTTGACTGCCACAAATAAGGTTATTGGATTCAACGTATTTATCGAGGCGATTATTTATCATACAAGTAAACAATTTACCAAGGCAACTTAATAATGTAATCGGTCTATAATTTTCCAGACGGCTATGTTCACCTTCATTTTTATAGATAGGGTTAATAACACCGGTTGTCCAACACTATGGGACAACTCCTTTGTCTAAGATTAAATTGAATACAATTACATATATATCTTTGAATACATTAAACGTACTTTTTATATGCTAATTTTTAACATGATCGATGCCACACCTCATTATTTTTTAGTGTTTTTACTTCTTTTTCAATCTCTTTGACGGTTATTCTTGCATTAATTTCTTCGTTAATGTCATTATTGTGTTCGTTTTCTGTAGCAGCTATTTTTACATCTGGAGAAAAATTCAATTCTTTAAAGAAATTGTGCAAATCGTCTAAGCTAGCTTCATTTGTACTTATTTTTTTTATTACTTCTAGTATTTACGCGAGTCTTTGATTTTTAAGTTTCGTAAGTTATTAATATGTTTGTTTTTTATCTTATTTTTGAATTAATTCATCGTTGATTTATATAATTTGCTTTTAGTTTATAGATTTTCCTTATTCTGTATATTTTACGAAATTTGAACATATTTTTAGCCCGGTGAAAGTCTCTGCGTGCTTGTTTACATTTTGTTCCAAACCATTTTGGCACGATATTATGTTTATGATCTATTAATTTATTACATTTATTGGAATTGTTAAGACCAAATGCACTTTCGCACGATTTGCTGAATACATTATTTAATAAGTCGACAATGTTATATGCTGTTTCTTGGCTAAATATATTTGATTCGGACCATGTTTTAAGACGTTCGTGGACGATACATTTTGTTGATCAATACTTTCTTTTTTTTCTTTTTGGAATCACTAAGAGGTGATCCTTTTATTCATAAAAACATACAAATCATAAACATGACAATTATGAACAAGAAAATCATGATATACAACTATTTCATCTTAAATCATTGCATTTTACTAAACTAATATAACTTGTGTTTTTTTAACAAAATATTCTTAGTTGCTTTTAAATTTCATTATAAACCTATTGAGAAACGGACAATGAATTCCTATATTCTTATAAAATGTTTGAATAATCAAAAGGTCTGCATTTAATAATGCACATAAGTTAACAAATTTCTGCCTTCTTTCAGATACAAAATATGATTTGTAAATAGAGTAACCTATTTGAGATAGAATAGTATTGATAATATTATATTCTTTGTATTAAATTTTATATCCAATTATGAGTATTTCGAGGCTTTTCATCTGTTTAGGTATATTACAATGTTAAAAGGTGGCATTTATCTTTGACCAAAAATGAGAAAGATACGGGCAATTAATAAGAAAGTGGTCATAGTCTTCGACTTGGTTGCAGTGATTACAAAGAGGACTTGCTGAGATATTCCAGCGGAATAGGTTTAGATTTGTAGCCATGATGTTATGTAGGAGTTTGAACTTGAACTGTTTAACTTTATATTCTGGAATTATCCAATTTAAAATAAAATACCATGATCGCCAGTTGATTGATTTGTTGAAAGTTTCTTGCCAGTATTTATGTATGAAGGGTTTTTCAAATACAGCGTTACAAAAAATATGATAAATATCTTTATTGGTGAGATCGTCTAACTGCTTTTGACCGTATTTAAGATTTAAACACGTTTTAACCTGTGTGTTTACAGATTGAGTCGATTTCATTACAATTTTCCAGTCGTTTGGGATAGCTTTTATTATTGTGTTTACCTCCGAAATCCAGTTACATTTCACTTTTAAGGTTTGCACAATTCTTCTCACGTCTATCTCACCAGATAATGCAATTATATCGTTTAGAAACATAAATCCAGAGTCAATCCAGTGTTTGAATAGTAGACATTTATTATTGAATTTAATATATTTATTTCCCCATAAAACTTGAGTTCGAATTGAATAAAAGTCATTCTTAATATTGTTCGACCTTGATATTGATTTAATTTCTAACCACGTGTTGATCAAGTCTCGGTAGAAAACAGAGAGTTTCAAGTTTTGTCCAGATAGGGATTTAAGTGAGTCTAAATTCATATTGAAGACAAGATAATTTGGTCCGAAATGATCAAGAAAATATGATGCGATTATTTTCCAATTTGCATTTGATTTTGATTTTAAGAAATTTACCCATTTAAGTTTCATACTTTTAGAATAGTAGTTAAATTCAGGAACTTCCAGGCCACCTTCGATTTTATTTCCTATTAAGGTTGTACGCTTAATTTTATCCCTTTTGTCATTCCAAATGAAATTAAATATTAAAGAGTTAACCGTTTTAATTATATGATTGGGAGTTAAAATATTTTGCGCTAGATATGTAAGTTTGGGTAGCATCAATGATTTTATAACAGTTATTTTGCCAAAAAACGTTAAGTTTCGTATCTTCCAATTGCTTATTAGCTTTTGACATTGTTCATTTTTTTGCGCCCAGTTTAAATTAATGGATACAGTTTTGTTGTTTCCAAAATAAATACCTAAGGATTTTATATATTTTGACGTGAAATTGATATTGTACATGTTATCCATGCCACTGTATTTTGAAGTAACTTTCCATAGACCTTGTGTTTTTAGTATGTTGAGCTTCAGCCCGGAAAAAATGCCGAATGTATGAATAATATCCAGGGCTACTGGGATTTCAGTTTCATTTTCAAAAAATAGGGTTGTGTCGTCTGCAAGTTGTGTGATTTTTAAATGAGTGTTTTTACATTCACACCTTTAATCGCTTCACATGTTCTTATTTTGAGTGCAAGGACTTCTACAATTGTTATAAATAAAAGAGCGGACAGGGGACTTCCTTGACGAACTCCTCGCATTATACTAAAACTATCAGATATCCAACCATTATTAGAAATTCTGGAGGAAATATTTGTGTAAAGTGTTTTTACCCATTGCAAAAAAGAATGTTTGAAACCAAACTTGGCAAGAATGTCGAACATAAAAGGCCATTCAATGGTATCAAACTCCTTTTTAAAATCTAAAAACAAAATGGCTCCTTGCATTTGATATAAATCAGCGAAATCGATGATATCTTCTTGTTTCTACTTGTTATGTACCCCTGTTGGTCATTATTAATTATTGTCGGTAAAACAGATTGCAAACCTTTTGCAAGTATTTTCGCGGCAATTTTATAGTCTAAATTAAGTAAGGAGATCGGTCTCCAATTTTTTAGATTATCGGGATCTCCTTTTTTATACAGTAAAGAAAAAACACCTTGTTTTTGAGTAGAAGAAAGTCCACCTTTCTCGTATTCTTCATTTAGAGAATCAATTACAAGATTGCCAATTAAATACCAAAATCGTTTATAGAACTCAGCTGTAAGACCATCTAACCCGGGGCTTTTATTTAGTTGCATTTCTAGAAGTGCGTTTTTGCCTTCATCATATGTAAACCGACCTTCACAGGTATTTGCCGTTTTATCATCTATTGTATTTTCTAAATCAATGTTGTTAACATAATTTAAATAGTTCGTGTTAATCTCTAAGTGTGACGTATAAAGATCTTTAAAGAATGTCTTTTCTGCTTAGAATTTCTTGTATATCGGTAACTCTTGTATTACCAATTTTTAACGATTTTATAACTTTTCTAGTTCAAATGAATATATAACCAGATAGGATTTGTCTTTCTAGTACCTTTTATAGGCCTTAAAATCAACAAATCAGTGTTTAATAATCACATTAAAAATCAGCTTCAAACTTCATTTTCTTAGCAATTTGGAAATTTTATTTGTCTGAGCGCTCGAACATTGAAAAACCTGATCTCATATGATGGGACAGATCAGGCCAAATTGTTCGAGTGCTCAAACAAAATTATGCAGATTGCCCATATGCGAGTGGTTGGTTTAAGCGATTACACAATTTGATAGTGGTGGCAATTTGTTTGAGCGCTCAAACATTTTTCTCCAAAAACAGTTTGTTTTGGTCTCCCTTACACATTTTCATTCAAAGTATTTTGTTTGAGCGCTCAAACATTTTCCAGTAATAGCATTGTGTTTGAGCACCCCAACACATTTCATTTCAGGCATTTTGTTTGAGCGCTCAAACATTTTACCAGTGTGTACAATCTGTTTGTGCACACATTTTTTCAGTCAAGGCATTTTATTCGAGCGCTCAAACAATATGTCAGTGAAGCAAATCAGTTAGAAATTCTCTATAAAGTTCAGATTAATAGTAATAATAATAATAATAATAATAATAATAATAATAATAATAATAATAATAATAATAATAATAATAATAAAAGCTTTATTTACTGAAGGTTACAAATTTTATGAGAACATAATCATGTAAAGAAGCACCGCAAGGAAAAAGGAATAAAGGCCATCAGATAACAATTAGATAATAAATTATTTCTTACATAAACATAACAACACAAGCTCCATCTGTCACAAAATATGACTGTCTTCATTTCACAATAACAAGTTTAGTAATAAATGGTTGTCTGTTTAGCTAAATTTAGAGAGCAGACTCCAAACTCTCTAAAGTGACTGATGCGACAAGGCTTATTGTTTAACCCGATCAAGATATTCTGCCCATACACATTCTGATTAAATTTGGTGATGATTGGAGATGGCGTGTTAAGTTATTGATCAGACGATTCCTATTTCAGTAAATTTATATAATCAAAACATGATAATTGTGTGACTCAAGGGATAGGGCTGGTTAATAAACTTTGTCCAAAAAATTATTCCTGTACACATTTTGAACAAATGTGGTAAAGATTGGACAAAGCTTCTACAGTAAATGATCTGACAAGACCAATTTTAGGCAATTACTTTTTTTTAAATGTAATTGAATCTTGAATGACTCAAAAAATGCTGCTTGATATAAACCTTGTATTATGCCCATACACATCTGACCAAATTTGGTGTTGATTGGACAAAGGTTTCTAAAAAAAATTATCATGTAAGACCAATTTGATGTAATTTCTTTAACTAAAGGTTGTTTTCTCTTGAGCTGAAGCGAAATGGCTGTTTATCAAATAAGTTTGAGATAGTATGAGCTGACACATTCTGACCAAATTTGGAGAAGATTGGACAAAGGCCTCTTAAAAATTGATAAAAAAAAAATATAATTTGGAGGCCGCCCGCCGGACAGCCGATATGTCGTTTGTAAAACTATAACCTGATCTGCTCTAAAAGTGGTCATATTCAAAGGGCAAAAGAATAATCTTTAGCATGATTATAACTTAACAAATACAGGGTTAACTAAATATGTATTATACAAAAAATCATACGTTATCAATACAACATAAATTTCATGACATAGTTTTCTTTTATAACAGCTCAGTTATATGTCATAACATATATAGAATATATAATTTAAGTATAATATATATATATATATATATATATATATATATATATATATATATATATATATATAATATATATATAAGAATAGCTCAATTTAATAAATTACAATTACTTTGCCCTATTTCATTAATCTCAATATGTATATATGTCATAAGTGCATCAATAAAATAAACTTTTGCAACTAAAGGTTGATGATCTTATTGAAGCAAAATATCTTATATATTCTGCAGCATTGATTCAAACAAATATCAAAATCATTATCTTTAATATAAGACTGCATCAGCTAATTGTATAAAACTTGGATAAGTTGTCCACTGGTTTCTTTTGGCTACTGTGCAAATCTAAATAATTTCATTGGTAAATAATAATTATCTGAAAAATATTGACCAATCAATACATCAAAACATGTTGGGCAATTTTAACCATAGCAGACTAAACCAGTTTTATACAATTAGCTGCAGAATTAAACAAGAGCACTGCCTCTGGGTGCTATACGTTCATCTGATTTCATGCTTTTACGATTTATCATGTTGTACAGTTGATAGTGAACTGGTATTCCAAAGTTTGAAAGTGATAGCTTTGATAGTTTGCATGTAAGTGACCCAAGCACAAAACATAAAAAATAGACTTGCTAATAATTACAAATCCAAAAATACTAAAATATCCCCCATCCTCCCCATACCCTTCCAAATGTGTGACTCAAAAACCTGTTTAATATATTGAAGGCATTATCCATTTATTGTCTAGAAACAAAATGAAATAAATTCAACAAAAATTAAAGAAGCTATGTCCAATTCTCAAAATCAACCGAAATCTATCAAAATTTATGTTTTTCCCCCAAAAAGGTAAGACTCAGCATCTTTAGGGTACAATGTGAAGAAAAGTATTAGATGAACAAGTCGCAAAAGTTTCAAAGTGATAGCTTTGATAGATTCCAACAGTGTAAGTGACCAAAACGCAAAACTTAACCAACCACAATAGCTCGTCATTTTTTTTTAAAAAATCAGATGAGCTCATAAATATATAAATTTAACAGATATAATTTCTATATTCTGTTTACTTGCCACCAAAATGAAAAACAACATTTTATACAGATAGGCACAATGTGAATAAAGAACCATATATATGTACATTGTATATACTGCATACAATAATACAAATCTAATGATGTCTGTCTGTGCCTCTCAATTTTTCTTCATTGAAGCCTTCCCCACTCGATACATGTGTTTGTCCGTCAAATACCTAATGTAATACTCTGAAGAAGAAAAAGGGTTCATGTTATGAGCTTTAACTTATGATTCCCCACAATTTAAAGTTAATATTTAAAGCTGCACTCTCACAGATTGAGCGTTTTGACAACTTTTTTTATTTTTTGTCTTGGAACGAGCCAATTTTTGCGAATATCCATGGAAACCAGTTATATAAAACTGCTGACAAAAAAGAACGCAGTTTTTTATATATAAGATAAAAATTGATGTTTTATGCATTTTTCTTAACTCGTTAGTAAGGGTTTAAGCCATAAACCATTAATTTTCGAACGGAAATAGGAAAATATACGATCTGATATTTTGTCCAAGACAAAAAATAAAAAAGTTGTAAAAATGGTATATCTGAGAGAGTGCAGCTTTAAGACAAACCCAAAATCAAATATCAAGCAAGAGAGAATTATGGCTCTGATTTGCTTAACTGCATTATGACAGATATTTGAATGAACTGAAATGTTTCGCATATGACAATACATAAGATTGGTTTGTTGATGTCAAAATGAGTTGAAAAGCCCTCTTACAGTACAGTTAAACAATATGTACACAATCACAAATGTAATGGTAGTTAAGACACATCTTAAGAACTAAACATAAAATTGATACTGGATAGCAAGGCTCTGTGCCATGGGATTTGATGATTTTACTAAATAATCGTATAGCTTTGACCCAAGGGTAATTTTTTGAACAATTTTGGTGAAGAATCACTTTACAAGTCTAGATACTTAAACAAAGCTGTCAAATGAGTGCCGAATACCCCTGGATACAGTAATGACAAACTATAACAAGAGCCGTCGTAAGACAGCCCGCTCGACTACGCCGCTTTGACTTAGAATACAATTAAGATGTAATAATACCAAGTTTGGTCTCTTTATGTCAAACCTAACTAAAAGTATTCGATACATAAAGACTTTTAGAAAAGGAGTCCACCGGACTCCTTAATTCCAAAATCAAGGAGTCCGGCATAAAATTAAGGAGTCCAGGATAAGTAGAACATTTATTCAAATTTATTGACTCAATGCTCAAGCTAGCCCTAAAAAACAGGTTGGGACACCCGCTGCCCTTTTCAAGTACCCGGCTGCCATTTTACTACACCCTGATGTGCCCTTTTGTTTGCCAGTCAATGTCTAGAAATGAGTTATAAATGTACATACTTTTGACACTTACTTAAAGTTAACAGCTGAGGTAACAAACTGTAAGTATTGAAAGAAGTAACATCACATTACATAAAAAGTTGCGTACTGGCCCTTGCAGGTGTTCCATAAAGGCTAATTTAATTCACACCAAAAGTGTCATTTTTTACCTACCCCTGGCTGGAGCACTGATGACTATGTATTCAATGATTTCACAGAGCCTTTTGTATTTCATTTCTGAAGGGCAAACTAGAGATTTGTATTCTGAGAGCACATTTAAGTTATATTTTAATTGTTTTATTCAAATAACATGAACATGACTAAAACTATTTATCTAATAGATTATAATATGAGTTAGTGAATACAATAATGATGTAATATTACCAAGTTTGGTCTCTTTATGTCAAATCTAACTAAAATTATTTGATACATAAGATGACTTTGATGCTGCCCTCCCACCAGCCCGCCCAAACAATGACACAAGTCATTCAAATAACTTGATTTTCCATTATGAAAATGTGGTTAAGAATATACAAATATGCCTTTCAAAGGAAATCGAAAAAAAATAAATTCAAGAGCCATAATTTGTATTTAGGCTTAAAACGAAGTTATGTTTCTTGTTGTTAGATGGTCATAAATAATTTTGAATTTTATTAAGTGCATTTAATGAACGGTATAGAAGTTTTTTTTATTAAAATCCCAACTTGCCCTTAACTTTTACTTGCCTAAAACTTTAACCTTTAGTTAATCAGGGGCCATAACTTGTATTAAGGATATGGAGTTATGTAACCTCATTGGGTGATGGTCCTAAACAATTGTGTGAAGTATTTAGTCAATTGAATGAAGGGTATAGAAGTTATAAAACAATATCCCAACCTGCCCTAAAACTTAAACCTAAGTTCCATAGTCAATCAGGGGCCATAATTTGTATTAAAGATAATATTGGGTTATCTAACTTCATTATGTGATGGCTCTGAACATCTGTGTGAAGTATTAAGTCAATTGAATGAATGGTATTGGAGTTTAAAGTGAAAATCCCAACTTGCCCTAAAACTTTAACCTGCCCTAAAACTTTAACCTAGTAAGTCAATCCGGGGCCATAACTTGTATTTAGGATAATATGGAGTTATGTAACCTCATTGTGTGATGGTCCTGAACAACTGTGTGAAGTATTTTATAAGTCAATTGAACAAATGATATAGAAATTATTAATAAATATTTCAACTTGCCCTAAAACTTTAACCTAAGTTCCATAGTCAATCAAGGGCCATAATCTGTGTAAAGAATAATATGGAGTTATTTAACCTCATCATGTGATTGCCCTGAACAACTGTGTGAAGTATTAAGTGAATTAAAAGAAGAGGATAGAAGGTATTAATAAATATCACAACCTGCCCTAAATCTTGAACCATTTTTCCTTAGTCAATCAAGGCCCATAATTTGTATGAAGGATAATACTGAGTTATCTTACCTCATTGTGTAATGGCCCTGAACAACTGTGTGAAGTATTAAGTGAAGTAAAAGAAGAGGATAGAAGGTATTAATAAATATCACAACCTGCCCTTAATCTTGAACCATTTTTCCTTAGTCAATCAAGGCCCATAATTTGTATGAAGGATAATACTGAGTTATCTAACCTCATTGTGTGATGTCCCCGAACAACTGTGTGAAGTATTAAATGAATTGAACGATGGGTATTGGACTCATAAGTGAAACTCCCAACTTTACCTAAAACTTTAACCGGACGCAGACACTGACGCCAGGGCAAGTAGAATAGCCCTCCTTGTTCTTCGAATAGTCAAGCTAAAAACACTACAAAAGTTAACTGAAAGTTATTTGAAACTAATAAAACTTACCTCCACTCCCTTCTGTCTGTTCTGTGGATTATTCCAGATCACGGTCATTAACTGAAATTAGAAGACAAAATTAGCCAATGACATAAAGGACAAATGTTTGTGTTTCAGTGTAAGATTACAATATATTATTGAGTGAGCACTTTTAGCTATAGTTCAAGTTAGACTTAATAATTTATCCAATTAACCTTAATTACCCATTGTTTTTATATATGAAATTAACTTAATTTCGGTGTTTACAGACAGTGAAAAAACTCTCACTACTAAATCACCTGGAAGCATAATGATAAAATTCTAGAGTTCAGTATCAAATACCTAAAAATAATTTGTCTAAGGAAACACAATATAAGTTAAGTTCTTTTACACACAGAAAAGTGCTAAATGTATGAATAAGATAACCAATCATGAATGCAGAGTACCTTAAATGGCAAACATTTTTATTGAATAGTAGACTATGATTTTTTATATATTACTATTTTGTTATCAAAACATTACTACATTTAAATTATTTAACTTGTTTACACGTTTATAGAAAGGATATTTTTCAGCGAGTGAACACCATATTCCAAGAACATATATTACATTAAAATGAAATGCAGTTTTTCAGAAAACAAGACATGCAAACCTAACAACATTAATTTTTCAGAAATGACTTTGTTGAAATTGTGTCCTAATATTTCAAAACAGTGAATATTTCAACTTGAGTTATTTGAACTGTTTGAAAGAGTAAAATATCACTTTTATTTCATTTATTAACAACTAAAATCCACCAGAAAGCCTATGATTAAAAGTAAAAGCAAAAGCATCTAACTAAAAATATTAGTTTTAATTTGAAAACTGTGCCATGATCTATCTGCCTTTCATACCAAAGAATCTACGTCTAGATAAGGTGAGGCTTATCAGTTGCCGGTTGCTATCCGACATGACCTCCGGAATCGGAACATATCAACAGTTTTGAGTAGTGAAAACCTTTATGCCCTTCATACCAAAGAATCGGCGTATAGATTAGGCGAGGCTTATCAGTTGCCTGTTGCTATCCGGCATTACCTCCGCCAATCGGAAAATATCAACCATATTGAGTGGTGTAAAAAAATGCTGCTCAAATTATGCACTTTTATTTTTGTATATGTTTGATAAAAGTTACTTTAAAGTAAACTTTTTCAACCCTCGAAATGTATGAATTGTTAATGTAACCATAATAATAAATATTATATGATGTTTGTATATATTTCCCGTTTGTCTTTAAAGTGACTAGGAAATATCATTATGAGTAATCACTATAGGTGTATAATATTGATGATATCTTGTGATTTATTTTTATTGAAGGAGATTTGTCTCCTTCTTGTGCATAAAGTTTTAAATGTAAAGCATATATATATATATATATATATATATATATATATATATATATATATATATATATATATATATATATATATATATATATATATATATATATATGCATAAATTGCTTTTATTGTGTTTGGGCATACTTATAGGGAAATAGACAATTGATTTGAATTACATTTTTTAAAGTAAGATAACAGATCTAATATCACATAACGGTAATTAAGGGTAACAAAAAATATATGTATTTTATAAGTATCTATAAGACAAAATCATCTTTGTAAATGACGCAAATCAAAGTATAAACCTGTGATAATGACTATACTATTTTCCTACTATTTTGTTGCTTGTTAGAACAGATTTGCATTAAATCTATTATGAATATCAATATTAATAATTCATTTAACTTGTATAAAACAGGTGATTCTTAATGGAGAAATTTTTGTTTCCTTAAATTTGAGGTTTCAAATAGAGACTGCCTTTATTCTGTATCAAAGATGTGTTTTATTGATAAAAAAGTATTTCTACCTGAATCATACCTTTCATTCAAATAATTAAGATAAACTAATTTAATTTTATACTTTCTTTTATTGCTATATATGCAAATAAAGATCCCTATTCAATAATAGTAATAATAGTTATTGAAGTAAAAAACACCACTTTCTTAAAACCTGTGCTTTTTGTTTCATAAATTAGAAATATTAATGTTGTTTTTTTCCAAACATAATCATGAATAGTTTTGTTGACATTAAAAAGTCAGTTAAAATTGAATGAATATTTTTATAGTGATCACTTAAAATTCAGGGGTAAAACAGATGTTAAAATCAAGTTAAATATTAACATTATGAATAGAAGAAATCAATTTATATAATTGTTACTTACAACTTTACAAAGTTAATAGTAAGTATTAAGAATGAAATATTGTTTTGACTTTTTGTTGATTTGTTTAAAATATGTGTGATCGGATGCCCATTATTAAGGTCAACCAGTATAAGTAAGAGAATTGGTCATAAATGAAGGTTTATTAATATAGTAGTTATATGATTATAGTTTGTTTCCTATGTCTGTATCGCAGATTGATTAAATTTGTTTCCATCCCTGTTGTGTGATACCGACAAATATTATACTCTGTTTGTATACAGACAATTCAATGCATCTAACAATAATCTTATACCAGAGTACAAGTTTTAATTGCAACCAAACATGATCAAATTCAAAGAAATAATGTTAACGACTGGTATCAATATAAGAAATAACACATGTTAACTCAATCAGAGTTATCATGACAATAAACCCGTTTGATTCAGATATTGATAAAAAAAACATTTAGTCTATTTAAAGAATATCGTGGTCCTAGCGCGAAACAGTTTTAACTGACATTTTGAATTTGGTTAAAGATAGCATAAACAATGATTTAATTTCTCAGTTCATATCAATTGCACTTTTTGCTTTTAATTTTGTGTACTTCTTTTGAATAATAGTTTTTAATAATACCAGTTGCATTCACTATAAAAGTGAGGTATTTGTAAAACAGTAAGTTACTAAACTAATCCCCTGCTGTGCACCATCTTTATTGCATTGGTGTCACAGTAGAGGCCAATTTCTTGTGTATTTGTTTATTGGCTCAGGGCCATTTTAGGGTTGACACTTTTCAGTAGATTATCTTCTTGTCTCACTAATACATAAACAATATGCATATCAAATGAATTGATAGCTCTATAACATATATATTTAAATCCACTTTAAATGCATGGCCACTATCTTTATTATCAAAATTAATTGTGAAGCATCATGTTTAAATCATATTAATCGGCTTTTATAAAAAACATTAATCTTATTCTTAGGCAAAGTAATAATAATATAATTATTATTTGAAAAAAACAACAACACCAACTAAAAGAGAAGTTGTATTGTCCATTTCTTTACATAAAACCTTTAGAACTGCACCTGTAGCATGATAGTATTTAGCAGATTTGAATTGACTGTGGAGAAAGGTAAACCAATTAAATTGTCTTGAAAACATTTTTCTTATCACATATTTTGTTACGCAAATGCATTACAGTATGACATGACAGTGTATAATGTCTTCGGGCTTGTCTTTTTTGTCAGACTTAAGATAAGTTGTGATGACGTTTATATAGCATTGGGCTTGTTCAAAAATTTAATGCCAAGCTGTAGTAGTAAATTCGGGCTTGTTCATTATGATGAATCCAAAAGTCTAATTTTAATGATTGTAAGGGGATGAATAATGATATATGAAACAAATCTGTTAATAAATTTAAAAAGTTAATTACGTTATCATAGCAATTAATATAATATTATGTGAATACATTTTTCGTACTTGTGTCAACAATAAAGATTTTGCCAACTTAGACCTGCTAAGAAATTCCCCCTGTATACTACCAAAACCCCTGAGTTTTCAGCCATTCTAAACAAATCCCTTAGAATGGTCTCTAGAAATATGGCATACATGTATGTTTTCAGAGCACATAAATATCAAACTACTTTCAAATGGTACTCAGCACAATTTCAATTTTCTTAGCTCATGCATATCAGAATTACTTCCAACACTTTTTGTTACTCTTAACAAATCCTTGACACCAACATGATTTCAACCAACTCGGCTGATGAAGATCAGAATACTTTTCATTTACTCTAATGCACCAGTCAATTGTAACCACCCCAGGTCCAGGGGTACACCGGGGATAGCCGGGGAAAAGGGCCGTGTTTTTATTTTCCAGGTGCCCCCGCAAGGCCGGGTAACCGCGGTGGTTTTGTCATAGCCGCAAATTTAGCGGAGAGTGGACCTTATATAGGGTCTCTGGGGTAGCGGGAGCATTTGGCCAGGGTTGAACCATCAGTTCGTCCCCGGAGGGCGGGGATTTTTACCTGGGGCTTGCTGGACCGAAAGTCAAAGTTCTGGCTATTCCCCTGACCGGCGGGGGGGGCGTGGTTACAATTGACTGGTGCATAAACAAATCATTAATACCAGCATGATTTCCAACTTCTTAGCTCATGAAGATCAGAATGACTTACCTTCTCAAATGGTTAACCCCAACATGATTTACAAGATCTACTCTGCTCATGAATATCAGAATACTTTTAATCTACTCGAAACAAACCATTAACCCGTGCATGATTTCCCTCTTATTGGCCCATAAATATCATAATACTTTCCACTCCCCTAGACAAATAATAATGACTTTTATTGAACAAAACCACCGCATTCACCCGGCACTGTGGAGCCATCTAAAAACACAGCCCATTTCCCCGGTATAACCCCGGACCTGGGGGTCGTGGTTACAATTGACTGGTGAATAATAAAAACTGTTGTTACCTGTATATTCTGATATAAGTTGTATGCTGTCTTCGTCTTGGCCTCAATTAGCCGCAATAACTTCCGGTAGGACTCGTTCACCAGTAAATGTCAACAAATAAAGTCTCACAGGTACTAACCCACATCACATTGCAGTGTTATCAATTGGAAAAGTTTTAAACTGTTCTGTATTTATGACCAAGGCACTTAATTCTTCAGCGATTATTTGTCTATGCTCTTCCCATGGATCATCTTGTCCAGAAGTGAGGAGAAGGTGTTCTTTGACCTCTTGGTGCTGTATTCCAGTTATATTGTAGAGCCTAGAGGTTAGAGAACATGTTTCCTTTTCAGCAGAGAAGAGATTGCAGTCAATCAGGTAATGAGAAATGGTCTCAGGTTCTCCACATAAACACAAGGGTGATTCTTTGACTCCAAGTCTGTGAAGGTGATCATTAAATTTGCAGTACCCCCTCTGAAGCTCTTGTAGAAGAATGCGTTGGTTTTATTTTGTCCGCCATCTTAATCTCGTGATATTTGGACATGACGTCACAAAATTACGTCACTACAATAAATAATTATACATAATATATGCATGCATATTTATAAAAAAAAAAAGATAAGATTTATTTAAAGTCGGCAAGACAGATATACAGACAACATAAGCTCTGATGAGCTTTTAAAACCGACTATGAAATTATGTTGACAATAGTCAACTGTGTTTAAGATTGCTTTTCGGGAGTATTCCCGATTAGAAAAAAAGCATTCACGGTGTTGATTCGTGTATTAATGTATAACATAGTCATATTGACTCTAAGCAAAATATCCACATTTCAATTTAAAAGAAAACAAAGTTTAACTCGTTTACTTACTAGAACGGTTCCAGTGTTGCTTGCTTCGGCTATTCTGACCTATCCAACATTTAATTGGTATCTCAATAACAAGACGGAACTTATTTCAGTGTTCAGTTTTCAGTTTTTGTAATGCACTTAATTGCGCAACCAATCTTCTTTAAATTTCCCCATTTCCTAGTCTTATTCTCTTCAATAAATACTTAAATGTATGGTACTCCATTAAAACACGTATGAAGTCAGCAATCGAAGGTTCAAAATGGAAAAGTCCATTACATCACTATTTAGGGGAGGTTAGACAACTTCTTATGAAAGCCAGGCATTTTGCAAAACGTTTTTTCCACGTTTCAAATAATTCATATATAGTCTTAAAATGACTTGATCTTCACAATAATTTGTTTTGCTACATTTTTTCAACGAGAGCAGCGTTGTCCACAGCTTTACAAAGTGGACTCGCCCAAATGTCTGGCTGTTTCAGCTGTGATTTTCAGTATCGTGAAAATGGGTCGCCAATTAGTGGAGCGCGCCTGATAACAATCTGTGATGATTTTTTTTTAAAAATCGCTCGTATTGTAAAAAGACGACCAGATTGTGACCATACTTTGGAAGATCATAGTGTACGTGTCGTGTAGAAGCAACCTGCAACGATGATACTTCTTATGCTTGCAGCCTTTTAGGTAAATTCATTGCATGCTATACGTATATGTATGCATATATTTTAATATTTTCTCTTCTTTTTGTAATACGTTGAGACTGTCACTATGACATGAAGTTGTCCGAAAATGGGAAAGTGTCGCTAAATTGAGCTCGTTTTTTTAACGTTCCGATGAAAATATGCTCAATTTAGCGATCCTTTAACATTTTTGTTAATTTTGCTTTAAAATTTGAACTGCTTATTCATATAATGGTCCATCGGATGAATGGCATAACTGCATATTTACATTTTTAATGCAAACTCGAATGCTAAGACCAAGTGTAAGTAAAACTTTTTTAAGCAAAATTGGATCAAATGTAAGACTTCCAGTTTCTTTTTCAACAGAATTTCAGAAAGAAATGAATTATTAAATTGAATAAAAAAAGGCATGAACGAAGTACATATGTCTTGTTGGGTATCATTTTTTTGCTAAAAGAATGCTCACCCCTTATTTTCAGTGTTAAAGTAAATTTATTAAATTTACACAATAATAAGCAATAAAATAGTGTTTTTCTCACAAATTTATTTGATATAAACAAGCTCCACCTTCATAATTAGTAAAGCTCCACCCTCTATCAGATTCCCTCTTCTGATTGGCTAAAGGAATCAGATGTAGAAGATGATAATGCTTAATTGACATTAGGGCTCTTTGTTAATCTGATGTTGAAGTTTTGTGGGGATGAGAAGTTTTATGACTGTAGTAAATAAATAGCAGAATACCCAGATTAGTGCTTTTAATTTGAATATTATTCAATGTCTTTTCCCTTAAATTCTTGTTTTCTTTTAATACTGAATGATAATTTCAACAAATTTAAAACATAGTACACAGTAAAATGCATTATGCCACTCCCAAGTGCAAATATTTAAAATCTATTCAGTTATGTGCTGTATTATTCCAAACTTTAAAAGCTGCACTCTGACAGTTTTACCATTTTTACAACTTTTTTTATTTTTTTGTCTTGGAAAGAGCAATTTTTTTGCGTAAATATCTGCAGACCTATTCTAATAATAGTTCCTGATTGACCAGGCACTTTTGAGGATATGAAATGTTTTAAATATTTTATATAAATATTATTTTGAAATTGGGCATACAGATGCACAAAAGTTTTTTTACCCTGGATGGGTCGAAACAACACTATAACTGGAATTAAATGGTAATTTTTGAACTGATCTGTATTATAGTTAAATTTAACCTACAGCGGAAAGGCAGAAATATGTTGCCCGCTCAATAACTGTATAGGCAAAATATCTTGGACATGTTAGATTACTAAATTACTCTAGCCACTTGCGGGTTATTGCCCTATAGAAATTACCTCAAACTGGTCTTGCATGATCAATTACTATTGCTACACTCTCACAGATATACCATTTTTACAACTTTTTTATTTTGTCTTGAAAAGAGCAAACTTTTGCGAACTTATCTTGAAACCAATAATAAAGATTGCTGAAATCAATTCAGATTGTAGATTTACATATTTTTGGTCGGAAATCAATGTTTTATGCTAAAGTGTTATTAACAGTTTAAAAAAAATGCATAAAACATCAATTTTTTAAATTAAATAATTATACAAATCTGCGATCTGATTTTTGTCAGCAGTCTTTTAATCAATATATCAGTTTCCATGGATTTTTGCAAAAATTTGCTCGTTCCAAGACAAAAAATAAAAAAGCTGTCACAACGTTCAATTTTTGGGCTTTAATTATAAAAAAAATCTTAAAAATCGGCCTTGTCAGATCAATTACTTTTCCGATTATTGAAAAAGTAAAAACAGTCCCTAACTGGGCATATGCTCTTCTGTTCGTATACCAATTTTCAGACAGTAACTCGAAAAAAATTCATAGTCGCGTTCCACCGTAAACTGTGTGCATTGTAATGACTGACGGCCCAAGCTGCAAAATTCGTTTTACGTTGAAATATCATAGAGTACATTTTTGACAGCGGCTTTCATCTTTCTGAAACTCTTTCATACGGCATAAATATATCCGCAGAAGGTCTATAGTTACATGTCCAATTGAACATATTTGTCCATTGTTTATTTCTATATTCTCTGTTCCATGTGTTCGCTACATTTGTTTGTAATGAAAAAGCTATCCATATTTAAGGATTAAAATTCGACATGTTGCATTTTATTGGGGTATGGTATGCAATGGGGCTGTTCAAAATGGGTGGAGTCCGAAGGACTCCACCAACATTTTGCATTTTGAACTGCGCCATTGCATAACATACCCCAATAAAATGCAACATGTCGAATTTTAATACTTATATTTACATTCATTTAAATCTACATTTCTGCTAAAATAAATTGATTATTCAAGAGCATTTTCTCTTTTTTCTTTCTCTCGTTGTTATCAACGGTGGGTAAATTAGAACAGCTATCGTAACCTAATTTTATACGACAATAAATGCACAGATAAAATAGTTCCTTATTTATATGTTTATTTTCTATCTTTTCAAGGTCAAGAATATTATAAATACGTATTTTTGCATAAAATGTGTGTTTTCGGTCCGTTATCGTGTTGTAATAAAACGCAAAAACCCGGGCGTTATCGGTAGAAAACGTGCATTATTCAGTAAATTCACGTGGCGTTTATGCCCTGTTTTTGTTTTACATATGCGCTATCAGGGCCCGCATCATAACAATGAAGGCTGAGCGACCTAGTTTCTGACCGAAAGTTGGTCAACGATGCAAACTTTTGCACAAAAAACATATTTTAGTATATATATAATGTAGCTGCATACAAATACCAAAACATGAAATAAACCACGTATAACTTACATATGTTCTGCTGAGTTGTCTTTTCCTGGCAAGCTGATGTGTTTACTAAATAGTTTTTTCTGCAATTGTTTTTACTAAACACTAAATTATGTCTGCAACGACTAACTCCTCCGAACTTTAGTTTTTTCTGGCGATTTTATTTAGAACATACGACTTATATGGACATGATTCCATTACGTCATATGCAATGAACAAAGACATTTCAAATATTTTTTTTCTCTGATGCTGAAGATGCTGTACATTTTATCAAGAACATGTTTACAAAATTTTCAGGCTTAAATTAGTTATCAAAAAAAAATGGTTAAGTAGGAATGTATAGGTAATTAATTGATTACCCAATAGGTATTGTGTGTAAATAATCCCAGTAATTCAGTCAAATTTCGAAAAAACAACACTTTCAAAACAAATGAACACTGCAAAAAATGTCGTCGAAACAAAATGCAGCTGCCGAGTTATGTTGCGGCCCGAATTGAGCTTAATGTAAAACTTTTTCAATGACATCACTCATGACGTCATACAAGCACCCGTTATAGAGGTTATTTTGAACTAACTGTTTTTGCATTTTTGTGACATTTAAATGCCTTTTTAAAAAAAAACACAAACGTTTCTTCAACTGTTCCATCCATCATGAAATTATCTACATAAAAATCAATCAAATCATCGTTGCTTATTTTGTTTTAACTGCTTTACTGCAGATTACAGTTGTGCATGTTGCCAATATTTTTACTACGATTTCATTGAAAAAAATAGTTTCGTAGACAGTAAATATGCCCCGCCCCTTGGTATTATTGCGCCCAATGGCAGGACAGAAGTATCGAACAAACGCACGCGATATCGATGGGAAATGCCATTGCACTTTATACAGAAATAAAGTGCAATTTATAAACAACAACCATCGTTAAGGAATGAAGTGTGAATGTAAATATTTGATTTTGATTTCTCTTTATGTTTTCTACGGGTGGTTTTGAGCCAATGTTACCATTCGCTAACGAAAACACTACAACAGAACTTTTACTGAAAACGCTTCTGTCCGTTGTCAAACTGCAGTAACCACATTTTCTTGGAAATGATTCAATCCATTTTGGCTGATTCCACCACAGAATTATATGTGTATGGTTTGTATTGTTCAATACAACGTGTACCTCTCCTATTTCAATACTGACCTGATTGGTGTTTTTGAAAATCTAGTCCATGTATGCATAGTAGCTGATACAACTTGCACAGCAGAAAAAAACACAAACTTGAACTTCTCAACATAATAGTTGTATTATCAAAAGTATATTTTACTAAGATTTCAATATACAATGATATTCGATGCTACATTTAAAGAATAAAAGAAAAACTGAATTAAAAACTAGTAATGGAGGATAGTCTATAAAACAACAACATTTCTTTCAAAGGTATCCCTTTTTGTTTGCAAAATTTTACAAAATTAATTAGTATGTGTTTATTTCATCACGTATTTTTATATTAATTGAAACTTGTTTGAATGCAACCTGGTAGTGAAAATGTGTTGTGAGTTGATAACCAATCGGAACACTTCGGTCTAAAGGTTTGTTTCATTCTAAAAAAAAATAGTTTCATTTTTTTACTACAACAAAATATATGTTATATATGAGTAAAGGAACGATTTTTCATGTTAAGCGTACTATCCAAATGTTATAATATGCTTTCCTGTGGTTTATAGAGATCAATCAGTGACAGAAAATGATATTTCATTGTAAAAGTAATTTGACATTTTTCACTGTTTTGAATTTTGAGGCCGGTCTAACTTCCAAATCAAACTCGGCGCGGACAGGGCTGGGGCACAATTTTATCGACCTAATGTCGGAAATATCGTGACGTTTGCATACAATTTGGCGCTATTTTCGGAAGATAAAAATGTGACACTATTTAAACTAATATATAAACCACAGCTTCAGGTGTAGTATGTATTATGTCAAATTTTAAACCATATTACGATTGCTATTATTGTCTTTCAAAAAATCGTTATTTGGTCCGCAAAAAAAATCATGTCAATTGTCAAAAGAGGTATTCAACACCAATCTCAAATTTTTATCAATAAGATGCTTCCATCTTTAAATGATAATCCATTATTTAAAGTTGTGTGAAATATCTTTTAAAAACTGAAAGTGTTTTAACTAAATATACCATGTTGAAAAGTGTTTTCATTGTTTTTCGTTAAAAAAATATGTTTTTCACTGTCGGGAAATAGCTAAAGAAGCTAATGTTTGTTTTGTCATCTGTTAGCCGACTTTAGGTAAAAGTATTGTATCTTGCATATTGTTTCTAAGTGGACTGACAAGTATAAATTGACAAAAATATGTTGACTGAAATATATAAATCAATAAAATCGATCTACGTTAAAAGAATGAACTGAACAAAAATATTCGATGGTTATTTAACAAATTGTCAATATTGTGTGTATTATGTTGTAAAGTTACATAAGATAACATTAGTTTAATTTAACATTTAAGGTTAAGTTCAGCTTTAACGCCTTTACAGAAAAAACAAGCAACACTAACATTTAGCGTTCATGAAGTTCTTAACAAACATGCCTTACAATATCAATAAGTAAACTGCTTTTTTCAAAAACTAGTTCAGAAATAGCAAACAATTACAAATGATATCCAGTTATAACTTTACGACATTTCTAATTTGGTTAGAATTAGGGTTTCAAATTTCAAAATACGTGGAAACGTATTTCGTACAACAATGAACGTTATTCACGAAAGTTACAAAACAAATGTATACTACATAAATCTATGTGGAAGCGTTTCTGTTCCAAGCTGTTCGCTTCAATTTTGCACCAATTTGAAATTCCAGAACACGTCTATCCGAATTTTTTCTAATTACTAACACCTTCCTACATGTTTTGAATTTCACAATTTTATGTTATGAAAATGAACAGAAATAAGCCAGTAGAACAGTTTTCTGTGCTTCAACGAAACAAAACCTTGTACTCTTGGTTTAAACATGTATGTACAGTGTATTTTTTCAAGTAAAATTAAATAGTTGTTTTTGGCGAATATTAACGCTGAATAAAAAGCCTCACTAATAGTCTTATCTTGTTATTGTTCAGTAGCATATTTTCCAAAACTGCGTTCGTCTTTTCCTTATTTTATAATCGATCTGTTCAAACATATCAATAAATTATGATCATGAAGTTTATACAAGATTTCACAGTCGACCATTTCGATTGTAAAATGAAAAAGGTGCGAATGTTCGATAGGTCTGTAATAATAATCGATTATCAGCACAAACACTAAAACTGATAATCGCCCAGCCTTGCCATTCTCATTCATTAGAGGTTTGATAATGATAAATCTTACCTCTGATTCAATCGTTGCAAAATCGAGTGCAATACAATAAATATATATTTTTCCTGATATCATCAGTGATCAATAAAAACGCTCGTAACATTAAGCATACGTAACTAACTACTGAGCACTGACAATCGATACCCTATGTTTCCGCTTATTTATTTTTCAGTAACTTTGTAAAGTTACATTCAAGTATATTTCACAATTGTATGTTTGACAACGCAAATAGTTTTAAGGAGTTAAGTTTTTTGGAGCAATACTTGGGAAGGTGGTGTTGGGGACAATATTGTGCGAGTGTTCTTCCGGGATGGAGCTGTGGCGAGTGGTTTATTGATGCTGATAAAAATATTTGTTCAAACTCACTTAGGATTATCAAATTATCAAGTTACATTTCTTGAAATACATATTTGATATCAAAAAGTAAATTACGGGATGATCGCCAAAGTATAAATAATCTAGCATATTAAGTTATGAAAATCCCTGAAATTGGTCCAAACAATAAATGTGGTAATGATAACTCATAAACGATGGACCAATATTGCATTATTTGCCCCGCAGAGATGACACATCTGGAGTGGACATCAACCATTATCGCGCATTCCATTTCAATTTAATGATAAAACGGACTAAGACTGACATAACTTATTGAACGGAAAAATGCATTTGAAAATACGTATTAATACCTTTCAGTTTCCCTGGATCTTAATTAATCAGATAATTTGAAATTCGTGTATGTTTCATATCGAACGACATATATATGGTTGTCACTTCGTATAATAATGTATCGATGGTTTTCGATTATCCTTAACAGTATCAAAATGTATGAACATTAAAACGTATCAAATGAAGTAAGACATATTTTCTTATCAGTATCACAGAAACTGGGAAGATATATGAGCCTAATTAATGGACATATACTGGTCTGGCAAAATTTCGTCATCGCCGCCATATTGCAATTTTAACGGATTGAACAGTTAGAACAAAATATGCGGTAAACGCGTAATTTAATCATCATACAAGAAGTATAATAAGCTGGACTCTTGTCTAAAGTTGGTTGTTGACAGGATAACTTATTTTATTTGTGTTTGTAAGGCTCTTTTTCTTTGGCTATGGCCAAAAGCCACGGTTTGCCGACTCAAGTCGAATCTATAAATACAAAAACGGCGAAACACGTGATTGGCTAAATGATTCGCTGTTTGCACTAAGAATCGGGGCGATTGAACCAGATAGTGGTACACATAGCATCATTACCCTGGTGTACGAGAATGGGTCATGCAAATACTCGCGAAAACCCTGCACACACTTGTTAGTATATTTATTAATTGTATATACAAGCGGGAATAAAGTATTCAGGGACTAATACGATAAATATTTTATTTTATTTTATTTGCATCATAATACAGTTACAATAAGATAACTACATGTATCCAATACAAATCAGATTGACGATACTTTATTCGTTTGTCTTATACGGTCGTCATAACAGGAGTGAAATAACCGCGAAAGTTAGCACATGTAAAGCGATTGTTAGTAAAAAGCGACCTCTTTAAAGCTATAACTAATTTACTCAGATAAACTGGACGGACAACTTACATACGTAACACATATAACCTTTACGTACCGTTCACAGAATAACGATACTAAAGCTATGATTCGTTTTAATTGATGAAAGGAAAAGGTCGTTACACAGAATACCTTTGAGGACGATGTGAACAGAGTTGTGTAACATGCGAACCAATATATAAGACTGTCAGGAGATAGACAACTCAATTGGGAACTACTGTACTTGGTTGATTACCATGATAAAGATAATTGTGGTGATGAGTGTGAAACTGATAATCTAGAATACTCTTTTATTATGTACTACAGTTTCATATTAGATGTGTTTTAGGAATTGACCATACAGACCGTTATGATACATATGGGCATTAATTATCTAAATTACAGTGAGTATAACTGGTAAAGTAAAGATGTTATCTGTAAAAGTATATTGGTGAAGAATATAGTACAATTTGGTTAACCGGTTAGCGCAGTGGTTAGTGCACTCGTTTCTCACCAAGGCTATTCTGGTTCGATTCCCGGCCGGGTCGCATGTGAGTTTAGTTGGTGGTAACAAAGCCGAACGAGTGGTTTTTCTCCGGTGTCTACGGTATCACCAACAAAACAAGACTTTCCTCTCGCGCAACATCATGCCAACGACAGTGAAGTATAAGTTAATATAACTTTAATTTACAATCGTTGTAAAAATAAATAAAGTTTAAACTAAAGAAAAATTTCCTGACATATTTCGCCTTCTTTGCGATTTATATCCAAGCATGCAGTCCAAGTAATTTCGACATGAAGTATTGAGTTTCTTGTAATTTAATCGATTTGTTGTTTGATTTTAACTTACAACACTCGTGTTAAAATTTGGTCCTGATCTAGTTACCAAATATATTTAAATATGTTTTACTTCTTTGTAATAGGTTACGGATTTTTCTACCTACAGTATCAACCTTTGTTGTTTGAGTATACTTGTATCTGGTTTTACACACATCGATTAACCATATACCTTAATGCACTCATATTAAAGTCAAGTGTTGATAACAATACAAAAAATATACAGAATTGTGACATTTGTCGGCATGTTTAATATTTCTTTAACATTTATCAATGCAAATTGTAAACTTTTTTTCAAAGGTATCAAAATTAGTGCTTATACACTACATGTGCCAATCTCACCTAATTCAAACGAGTTAAGTATTACTGACCGTTCCAATGCGGTACCTAACAATCCTTGATAAACATACCTAGTTTTTTTATATATAGTATGTATGCACTGTGCTGCTTGTGGAGTTTTTTGCTGTTCTTCCATGTTTCTTGTTTGTGATTTTATGTTCTATGTCTTTGGAGTTTACACTGTGCCATTAAACCGGGGTTATGTTTAAACATTTTGCCACTGAGCTTGTTTCTGTAGCTTTTCGCATAAATATTGGTGTTGACTTTGACATGATAAAAATGCATTATTATAACATTTTCAAGCTCAGAATTAGAAGTGATCATTATTAGACACTTCCAATTATACCGTGTTTGAAATCTGCCCTTCGATCACGGCACGAAGGGAAAGACGATAACAGAGCGATATCCATGCCAGTTGATCAATTTAGTGTGGCATGCGTTATAAGGTACTTAACAAATTCGATGTATTTTAAAAAGGATTAATAAATCCATGTAGAAAACGTAACTCGTATTAATAAACCGAAATAGCAGCGCTTCAAATATAATGATCGGATTGTCATTTAATTTCGCGACTTCCTAGACTGTTTAGTTATGAACATTGATCAAACTCAGTCCCGAACATATGATGGCAGATAATATTTTAATGTTATAATATGACATTGGTCACGTATCTTAAGATGAGAACTGTTTTTTTTGTTCTCTTTTGTGTGCAGTAAAACAGAATGTGTTGTGTTCCTAAAAGCCATTCAAATGAATATGATGAAATATTTAGCGAATGGCTGACATTTGAGTTAAAAGGATCCAAAGTATTGCAGGTCAAACAATTGATTTGGAAAAGCAATTTATAAACTTGAGGATTTTCAAATCTTTGACAATTTTTTTCATGTTCACCTTTCGGTAGCATCAATCAGATATGTTCCAATTGCACTCCATTAAATAAACTTTATTCCAGAATCTCATTATATATTGACAAGGCAATTAAAATTAGTACACCGGAGACTTGAAATGTAATGACTTTAACCTCACATGTTTAAGCGGGTCATGTAGTACATTTTACATGTAATTTGTGTATTAAACTATCAAGATACATGGGCAACATATTATATTTATTTCAAGCAATGCCTTCCTCAGCTACATATGCATTTTTAGCAACCATTGACTTCCTTAGCATCCACTTACTTCATTAGCAACCATGGACTTCCTAAGTAACCGATGACTTCTATACGTGTTTAAACGTGCTACTGAGATTGTTTCTGTAGTTTTTCGCATAAATATGAATAACTAAATATAGATAACATATAAAATGTCTTAAATGTTAAGCTGCCTGTAAAAAATAAGAATATCCCCAAAACAGAACAACTCAATGATATAAGATTTAATGTTGAAGATTTAAGTGTACTATAGTCTACTAAGGAAACGCGTCAAATTGATAGACTTTGAAAAGATAAATCCTTGAAATCGAACTTGTGACCTATTGTTTTTAGAAGTAGTTAATCATCTCATTAAATATGGATAAAGGATTTAAACACGTTAATAAGTTCAATAACCAAAACAGTTCAAGTTTTTTTGAAAATACTGCACTCAAAGTTTTACACCAAAAAGAATACTCTATAATCATACATATGTTTGTTTAGGAAGTAATGGTATGTAAAAAGAGTAAATGAGTTAGTTTGCATTTATGTTGAACACTTGTAAAAGTATATCGCGGTTCTGACAGAACATATTGTCAAGAAATAATTTAAGACCATGTAAACAAAATCATGATAATAAATAGAGGAGTTTAAAACAAGAGGCCAATAAGGGCCTATGATCTACTGGCAAGGCTCTTGCGGTCATTTTCAATCCAGAGCATGTATGTATGGGTAAAAGGCAACAAGCATATAGTTCACGTTTTGTGTTTGGGTTACGTGAAAACGTTGCACGTTCAACATCTGAGGACAGAAAGTGTTGTAAGCAGATTAGTTGCATGAACTATTGTAATATGTGCCAAGTAAAGGTCATCTGACAAAAATAAATTGCTTTCAAAACTGTACTCATGGTCAAAATTTCATATATGTAGCTTTAAAAAAAAAGTTGGTCAAAAGGTCAAAGTCTATGTCATCCGAGGACAACATTGATGCTCGTCTGCAAAACTGTACACATGGTCAAAATTTCATTGCTGTAGCTTTAAAAATTAAAAAAGTAAGTCAAAACGGGTGGGGCCAGCTTTTGCCCAAGGACATAATTTCAAATGTTTTGCTACACGGTCATCATATGATGCTCCACAACAAATATCAAAGGTATGGGCCTTCTGGTTTGAAACAAGAAGATTTTGAAAATCTGAATATGCATAGCTGTTTCAGACAAAAACTTTTTAACATTTTCCAATATAAGTATACCAAATCTGTGAACCCGTGGGCGTGGCCAGTAATGACCCCAGGGGCATAATTTGAACAAACATTCACAAGCAATTGTGACTTTATATCTACTATCAAGGCCCATAATCTAGGCATGCATGGGCGGATCTGGCTGGTTTTCGAAGGAACCGAGCTCTACTGGATATTTAGATCGAGATACAATCAAAACTGAAGACTGAATCGTGTTCACAACCAATTGTTTACAGACGCACTGATTTTTTATATTTTCAAGGCCCCTAATCTAGGCGTGCATGCGCGGATCTGGCTGGTTTTTGAAAGGAACAGAGCTCTAATTTATATCTAAATTCTGAACAAGTTTCATTGAGATACAATCAAAGACTGTATCGTGTTCACAAGCAATTGTTTACAGACGCACGGACGTACGGGCGCGCAGACGCACATACGACGTACACATTACCATCGCATAAGCTCTTCTGGCCTTTGGAAAAACCTTGTAAACACTCTAGAGTTATTTTGTTGATTTCTAGCTCAAGTTCGAATATGAATCATCTGGGGTCAAAAACTTGGTCGCAGTGCCCAAATATTGAAAAAAACCTTGTTAACACTCTAGAAGTAACATTTTCAGCCCAAATATCCTAGAAATTAGTCAAAAAAGTTGTTTTGTTGATTTCTAGCTCAAGTTCGAATATGGGTCATCTGGGGTCAAAACCTAGGTCACAAAGCCCAAATATGAAAAAAAAAGTCTTTTTAACACTCTACACGTAACATTTGAAGCCCAAATATCCTGAAAATTTGTCAGAAAAGTTGTATTGATGATTTCAAGCTCACCTTCGAATCTGGGGTCCAAAACTAGGTCACAGAGCCCAAATATGAAAAAAAAACCTTGTTAACACTCTAGAGGAAAGATTTTCAGCCCAAATATCCTAAAAATTTGTCAGAAAGGTTGTATTGATGATTTCTAGCTCAACTTCGAATATGAGTAATCTGGGTTCCAAAACTAGGTCACAGAGCCCAAATATGAAAAAAAACCTTGTTAACACTCTAGAGGAAAGATTTTCAGCCCAAATATCCTAAAAATTTGTCAGAAAGGTTGTATTGATGATTTCTAGCTCAACTTCGAATATGAGTAATCTGGGGTCAAAAACTAGATCATAGAGCCCAAATATGGAAAAACCTTGTTAACACTCTAGAGGTAACATTTGAAGCCGAAACATCCTGGAAATTTGTTAGAACGGTTGGTTCGATGATTTCTAGCGCAAGTTAGAATATGGGTCATCTGGGGTTAAAATCTAGGTCAAAGAGCCCAAATATAAAAAAACATTGTTAACACTCTATAGGTATCATTTTCAACCCAAATATCCTGGAAATTTGTTAGAAAGGTTGTTTCGATGATTTCTAGCTCAATTTCGAATATGGGTCATCTGGGGTCAAAAACTAGGTCACAGAGCCCAATTATGGAAAAACCTGATAAACACTCTAGAGGTAACATTTTCAGATCAAATATCCTGGAAATTTGTCAGAAAGGTTGTTCTGATATATTTTAAGTTCGAATATTAATCATCGGTTTTTTTATTGTTATTTTATCGTTTTAAAATCATTAAAGTTACCAATTCCAAACTTTTGAACTTATTCACTGTAAAGTGTGTGTTTTTTTGTGACGAGTTATATAAATCCAACCTAAATATTAATATAATATAAAGAGTTATTGCTCTTTGCATCTTTTTAAACAAATACATATTTGCCATGTTTTTACACGCCTGTTTAAAAACAATGAACATAAAATAGTTACATCTTTGATGTATGGAAGGGCAGACAGGCACCTTCCAGTATGTAATCCGATCAATTACTTTTTATCCCTTAGTCCAATCATGACCAAATTTGGTTAAAATGAACGTGTTTGAAAATTAGCAAAATTGCTGTAGTTACCTGAGAGATATTGCGCTTTAATTTTAGAAAAGACCTAAAATTCCTCTTGCCCTATCAATAACTATTTAGGCATTTGTGCAATCATCACATAATTTGGTGGGAATGTGAATGGACATAATACATCAGAGAAGCCAAATCCCTTTTATTGCCCTTTAATTATCAACAAGTCTGTAGCACAAAGTTTTACTGAGGTGAGCGATTAAGGTCCATCTTGGACCTCATGTTTATGCAGAGATTTGATATCCATGATCAGCTTCGAGATTATTGAAACAGACTTTGGGGGGTTAGTAAAACTCTATTTTCTTATCTATTAGTTACAATATGTTAATCATCCACGGCATTATGGCATTAAGTTCGACCACTTCCCTTTTACACCAGCTTTTACCGTATTTGGATAAAGTGTCTGTCAATTCTAATTTATATGTCTGGAAATTAATTTAAGATGCTATCCGATATTTAGGACATTTATTTAGCACCTCTCTAAGGAGATTGATTTTAATAAAATTAAAATCTCCTGTAACAATATGTCCAACAGGGTCGTAGTGGTAAATTGAGTCAATACAGTCTCAAGAAGAAGGTGTATTTGCAGAAATGTCATCGTCTGCTACTACTTTATTATAATTAAATATGAAATTTCTAATAGGCTTTCTAATAGTTTTGTGGGATACATTTTTCTACATTTTTATTCTTGAATAAACTATTTAAATTGAAAAGATATATACCCTTGTTGCTAAAAGAAAGTTTGATACGAAATCGTTTGCGTGTATCAACATCATCAATAGTGGTATGAAGATTGTGTTTCGTATAATCATTAACGATACAAGCGCATTCAACACTCGATAATCTTAAAGCATACTGTGGTAGGTGGGGGCTAAAACTGAACGTTGAAAATTGTAAGGTTATTGTATTTAGACGTCGTGGACTCGTTCGTTCTAATGAGAGCTGGAAATATTGCGATTGTTTATTAGAGATTGTTGATAATTGCAATTATCTGGGAACGATGTTTAATTGTCATGGATCTTTTTCTTCCAACATACAATTGCTACGTGAAAAGGCATTAAAAGTAATGAATGTGCTTTTTAATAAATTAAAAGAGCTTACGTTTAGTCCTATAACAAAATGTCAATTGTTTGATGCTATTGTTACGTCAATCCTAAATACCTCATCTGAAGTTTGGGTTTTTACTAAATCGAAGGACATTGAACGTTTACACTTAATTTTATGCAAACGGATTCTTGGTGTTCAACCATCAGCAAGCAATGTGGCAATATATGGGGAGTTAGGAAAATACCAGCTATTCATTAACCGTTACACACTTATCATCACGTATTGGGAAAAAAACTATTATGTACCAAAGATTGTATTGTAAAAAGTATATTTGTGAAGTCTTTGCGTGACATAGAATCAAATAAGAAAAAATGGTTATTTGATGTTAAGAACTCATTAACTCATGTTAAGGACGGCTCTGGAGACGTTTGGGAGAATGCCTCACATATAAATACGCAACTATTTATAAACGAGTTCCAGCAAAGAATTAAAAATATAAAACTATCCGTAAACGCTATTTACCGGCGCATGTTATTCAAAGACCAAATATGGTCAAATTTCTTGAACTTGTTGTATGCAAGAACTCTGAAGTATTATAAACAATGATTACTTATATACGTTGTGCTATTAAAATTAGAGATAATGTATTACACGGTTAAGATTGTCATTGTTTTAACATTTCTATGTTTTGTAATTGTTTCCCTCTCGAAGGCATATTTATTTAAATGCTCTTTCCTTGTTATATTTAGCTCTATTCGGTATACATGCTTTCTTTTGGTCTAAATATAAATAAACATACTTATACCTTTAAGTAAACATGATATTTGTTTTGAAAAATATTAATTTACTCCAGCAAAGTCTTATTTATTTAATTTTGTTTTTAACGAATTATGATGAGTTACATCATTAATCTTCATTGTTGCAATTTGTTGTTATTAAATTTGCTCATTGATTTTGAAGTGAATAACAATATTGAAAAATAACTATATGCAGTATACTGCTGTAATTTATACCATTATAGGTTTACATAATACGTTTGTTGTATTGTGTTTTGTATGTATTTGCTATTGACTTGTACATATAATTGCTACATGTTTTATGCATGATAAACTACATGTTTAAATCCAAATAAAATACATTCTGATTCTGATTCGTATTTTAGGGAAACATTTACTTCGTTAGGTGGAGGTAACCCAAATGGATCATAATAAAGTGAAAAAAATATGCACCACCAGTGTGTTTATTTCCAGTATTGTCATTTAAGATCAGACATTAGTTTTAATTTGAAATAGTTTTTAAATTATGTTTACTGCATACACCCTTAACTTTATTGATTCCTAACTGCGTTACCCATAAAATCTTGTCAAAGTTAGAGATGGGAATAGTTTTTAATATGATGAATTTTAACTGAAGGTAATTCAGTTTTTACTTATCCGGGAAATTATTAAACGGAATTTGCGAAACAATGGTAAATTTCGACCAATATGCACTTGCAATTGTCGAATACGATCCACTTGAATCCTTTACCGAATATATTGGTGCTGCTAAAGGTGCCGCTAATTTCCCAAAAGGAGAGAAAAAGACATTCCCTTTCCTGTTGAATTTGTGTTCATCTAAGTTGAATGTTACCGTTTGATTAAGTAAGAGAGCTAAGTTGTCCCTTTGTGAAATAACGAGCAGCATTTGTAAACATTGTACGGGAGTATAGCCAGAAGTTCGTTGAATTGCTTAATAAAATCAACACATTTTAACATTTTTCAACGAATGTCAGTCGCTAGAAAATATATTTCAGCTGTAAATTACATGTAAAATTTCAAACTGATACATACAAAATAAAGGAAACTACAGCTTTTTCATAAACATGAGGTCAGTATAGCCCCCGCAGTTCAATCGTCAGAATCTGACGTCAACGTCATAACTTCTCAAAGTAAGAGCCGTTCTGCGCAATACAACGTCGATGTCTCGCTACCCACTGCCGGTAAATGTCATTGAACCACTCTGACTTGTAAGAATACAGGCGTGTCTGAGCTTCACTCTGTAGTTCCTGAAATTCATTGAAGCGTTTACCTTTCAGTTCACATTTAAGTTTCGGAAATAGGGCAAAATCGCATGGTGCTAGGTCCGGCGAATAAGGGGGGTGGGAAAGGATCTCCGCTTCAAGCTGGATTGTCACGGTAGTTTGGGCCTCCTCCGATCTATGCGCTGGTGCATTACCCTGGTGAAGAATCCACCTATCATGCAACGCCTGTGGTCTCTTTAATGCTATCGCCCTGTACAAGTCACGCCTCAAAACCTTAAATGGAGAACATAACTGAGGCTTATAACATAATGCATATATATATAAAATATCATAATTAAAACTAACACTTATTCAATCCCATATTTTTAATCATAAACTTTTTTAAACATTGTTTTATACAGATTTAATCAAGAACTAAATATTGATAAAAATGAATTTTGTAATATATCACTTTACCTTAGAATAGTGAGAACCCGTCACAGATTGGACCTGCTGAACTGCATGGAGTAGAATAACACCGTACACATCAAAGAAGACAATGAACATATGCTTTCCTATCGAGCGGGATGATCGTGCCTTCTTCAGAGGCGGGGAATCGGTAGTCTTCCGTTGACTGCTTTGCTGTTTTGTCTCAGGGTCGTAATAAAACAGCCAGGTTTCATCGCAAGTGACTATCTCCTGAAGAAAACGGTTTCTTTCCTTTTCGTACCGAGCTAAGAATCGGCGTGATTCCTTTGCTCATCTCGTCTTCTGTCAGCAGCCGTGGAACCCAAAGCGCAATCACTCGACTCATTTTCAAACTGTCTTTCATTATCCTCCGTACCGACCCATAACTCATGTCCAACATCTTGCATATTTCATGAAGAGTGACTCGACGATCAGCGTCAACGATGTTTTTCACGGCTTCGACGTCACTCTCCGTAGTTTTTGAAACCGGTCGCCCAGACCTCACGTCGTCACAAATGCTGTCCCGCCCCTCACTAAACCGCTTGTGCCACTTGTACACGAGCATTCGCTTCACTGGAGTTTCACTCGATGCTTCATTCATCAGTTTAAATGTTTGCGATGGAGTTTTTCTTAGGTTCACACAGAACCCTATCACTGCCCGTGTTTTCAATCCATCTTCTAGCGTCATTTTAAACAAAACTTAACTATACCGTTCTGTCTAAAATGCTTCCTTTGAAATAAACAAACAAACGCACTGACTTAAAACTTCACGTCATCACACATTATTGACGTCACGTCAAATGTGCAAACTTTCGCGCCGTTTTATTGGTTTCAATGTGAGTGGTCAACAAAACAAGATATTGTTATGGGTTATTTTAGCAACTGCGCGAACACCTGTTTCCATAGTGGTCACTACGTTGTTGATATAACATGCTTTATAATGAAACTCGCATTCCTAATTTCAAATTACCTGATTATTATTGTATGAAAGCTTTAAAGATATGCTGCATATTGTTTTCATTTGATCAAGCTTTTCCACGAACTTTTGGCTATGCCCTCATATGCTTATTTTTTGTTTTTCTCAAAAGTAACATTGTCTTCCATACCTAAACTAAATATTTTACCACTCGTTGCTAGTGGAGCTTATATTTTTGGAGCAAACTTTGCTACCATTGGAAGTACCGATTTTGCTAGAAGTCCTGCTAAAGCTCCGAGAAATCCAACATTCTTCGATTGTGCACTAATTTGTGCATTTTATTAAATTTCAATATTCATATGAAAATCTACAGAAACAAGCTAAGTAGTCAAAAAGTTAAACATAAATCCCGTTTAATGGCACAGGGCAAACGCAAATGTAGCCGGGGTATATAAGTATAACGGGTGTCAGTCCGTTTATATACTTTATTTCGAATCACAAGAGAAAAAGACTGGAAAACATAATACAAAGTTTAAAGATATATTCCAGCCTTAATATTTAAAATACACAAATGAATAATGATCACCAAGTAATATAAATACACAGTACCTGGTAAATACAAATGAAATTAAATACAGCAAGGTAAATAAACGAAACATACCAGCGGTGTAATAAAAAGTATTGTTTTACAACAATGCAAAATGGTAAATATGAAAACGTTTCCAAGATGCGACTCCAATGAGTGTCAAGTCAGCAATGCCCGAGTGATAGAATGGCGGGAATGTTACGGGTGATTTTGTGTATAAATGAATTCTAATATTAACCAATTGAAAGTTGTTTGACCACTTTAATACGTACACACTGACCACTCTCACACACACTTTATAATATTGTACGCGCAATCTAATCGCAAGCAGGCAATGATAAATGGACATGAACGGATAAATATACTACCCTGTTACACAAAAGACATTGAACACAAAAAAATCACAAACAAGAAACACGGAAAATCAGCAAAAAACTCAACAAACAACACTATACATATATAATACATTATATATAAAAACTAGGTGTGTTTATCAAGGACTGTTAGTTACCGCCTTGAAACGGTCAGTAAAATTATTTATTTGGGGTTTAAACCAGTGTGAGTGCACAGTCTCACTCAAATCTCCTGAATTAACTTAAAGCGCGGAAGGTAAATCTCATCGAAGTATGGATAAACTTTAGAAAACTTAATAATAAAACAAACAATAATAAACTAATAGGTAAACCCCAAGTACTTGATTATGGATTCAAACTCTATATGCAGACGAAGGAATACAATTTAGAGTACCTAATGCAAACTTTTGAAAGATAGAACACAACAGATCATTTATTTACAAGAGGTTCATAAACCCATATGGCCGAATATCAAACAAAAATGGCGACAAGTACAAAACATGTGTAAATATGTATACATAAATATGCACTTTCTTGCACTACAGACAACATATAACATACCAAAACTTACAAATAATCAAACTTTCAACAAAACAAGAATGGTAAATAGGTGATTATATTTTTTATATGCTTATACATATACATAAACATAAACACATACATATACACATATAAACACACACACTTAGGTTGGATATAATGCAATATTTCTAAGTTCGAAAGCCTTGTCTATAAATATACTCAGATTTTTAAATCTGAATTAATTATTATACCGATTATTTAGATCTTTAAGTTTATAACGTTGTAACCGTTATCATTGTTAACTCAAATCTTTACTGTTCTCTATATTTCTCTGTATATTTCATGGATACAAATGCACTCTGCAGTATTTCTAACACGATTTGAGAGAACTGTTTCAGCTCTACCTGTTTCATTTTAGTATGAGAGCAACTCATGAAACAGTTTTAGATACAAACAAAGATGTCGTTAACAAAGTTCGAAACAATCTTCACACAAAATAGTATACGGCCACAAAAACGAGGAAAACAAGATAGACCGAGCACCACACATTAAATGTCTTCGTAGTATTTTGTTTAAAGTCCCAACTGGGGTATAAAAGGGAGGTAATGGAGGGTGGCTGTTTTCCCCTGTTTTTTGAAAGCATTTCAAATCAGAGAAGCATTTTTCAAAATTTTAACCTTCAAATTAATCAAATTGTTACAACCCATAAAAATTTAGGCATGTAGTTTGAAAGTGTGTCCATCAATATGTATACATATCATAGTTTTATGGTCTTGATATCATAAGAAATGAATATTGTAGGAGGGGCTAACAAACTGGCTTGATCATGTGATCTTCTGTTTGTAAACATGAGCACATGTTAGACAGGTCTATCTAAAATCAGATTTTCAATAATGTAAATGGCATGCATATAAACTTACTGAGTTCAGCTGCATTTTTTCTCGCAACAGGGACAATAAAAATCCAGTGAATATAACACAGTGATATCATTATGGTAATACCAGTTGTTTTGGGGTATTTTGATCAAACAAATTCAAGTACACATCTTGGCATTATTTATTTTTGTATTCTGAATACTGTCACATCAACATTGTCCCTTGCAGTAGTCTAGCTTTCTGTTTTAAGTACTTTTGATTGTTTCATGCACTGTGATCTAACATTGACCAGAACTTTTTATGTCACACTCTGCAAACTGTTCTATTTTGTTCATATGTTGACTCTACATCGAGCCTTGCCTGTTCATGTGTTGTCACACATGGTGAACATAAACACTCTGTACATGTTCCATCTTAAACATCATTTTGATTAGTTTCTCATTTTCCTGTATATTATAATATTATTTTCCAAATTGCTCCATCTGTGTCGAAGGCAATCTAAGCTGATGTTCATATTCTAAATTATTATGTAACACATCATGTTGTTTTGACTGTTCATTCACATCCATTTATTTATAAATTTTAACAAAATCCCAAATATTGTGATTGAATAATGCTTTAATGGTTAAATTTTGCTCCTCGTTTAATAAAATTGATATATAAAACTGCTTATTTTCATCCATATTCAATGTGATGATTTCCAAAAGAATGACTGTGAGAGCAATAAAATGGAGCTAAAATCATCCCGCCAGAAAAACTTTCCTATTGAAATAAAATAGGGTAGGTCGCTTATACACAAATTATTTTTTAGAGTAATTATGAAAAGTTGTGTCAATATAATTTAACCAATCTTTGAAAATGTTCAAGAACATAGATTGCAGATTTGAGTTTTACGTTTTAAAGCAATAAAAACACTTAATATTAAAATGCAATTTTCCTTCAAAAGAAATACCACCCGTTCATTATACGAACTGTTCCTATTGGCATGGGTCAGTTGGTCAGGGCTAAAGACTTCACATTTCGGAAATTTCTAGACCAAATTTATAAACACTTTCTTATGTTAATTGAGCCTTACAACATCTGAAAGCATTCCAACAAAGTAGCTACTCACTCAGATATGGGTTATGTTTGTTTACATTCTTGGGCTATAAATACTTCACAGGTACTGACCCTAACTGATAAGTCACTCCTCTTCTATAGCTCATTTACATCCGATAGTCTGATCGGATGTTGGGTCTTTAATGATTAATTGTAGCATATGGTGTTTATTTTATTCTGAGCGTAGGTTAGCCGGTCATGTGTAGTATTGACAGTTTCCCGGAACAGCCAGGACGTACTATTGGTTATGTTTCTATTTTAGATTTAGGGAAAACTACATATTTGGAGACGAACTTCTTCTCAGGGAGAAGGGACTACCAAATTGTACAATTACAGATATCACGAAAGCAACAAAGCACCTAAAGCTGGCATAGCAAAATCTTTGCTGTCGACCACAACAAGTAGGATCGAGGCAACAGGAAGTACAGTGACAGGTTGTTTCCACCACAAAGAGAACTTGGCTTCAGGTAAAATAATTGTTGTAAATGACAACATTCCGCCAACAAAGTGTTACTTTCACCTTTTGTTAACATGGACACAAATAAAATTGCTAGTTTGTTAGTGTATTGATATACAGAACTTTATACTACACAAAACAAAAATTAATCCAAACACAGTTTTAAGTTCGTTTGACTTCTGCTTTTTAGGTATTGATCTTTGCAATGGTATGGATATGTCACACTATGGCCATAGTAAGAATGGTGTCGTCGTTCGAACAAACGATTATGTACCAGCAGCAATAATAATAATAATAATAATAATAATAATAATAATAATAATAATAATAATAATAATAGGTATTCATTTTTGATAATCTGTTCCAACATATTCCGACGGTACTGTCCATAAAAGACGAACATACTGAGTACTGACATGGAGCCAACCGATCCTTTAATCATGTCGTGTATCCTATTGCAAGCTACGAGATATTATCAAAGAGCCATATGTGTAAAAGAGTGTGGCTCAATATCCCGAACACCTTTGTTTCTTTCTTGTTTGCTTGAAAATGTCATTTTTTCCATCCTTATGATATGATCCCTGACATTGCCCTTGAAATTGAGCTTCCGGTCCAAGTTTTTGGATATTTCTTAAGCGTAATGAGTGTTAGTAACATATTTTAATAAACCAACTGTCCGACGTAATCTTGATTTTACTAAATAAATGTCAGTCTTTGTTGTTTATCATAAAGATATTTTCCTTTATAAGTCCAAAAACTAAGAATGTAAATATTACACACATAAAACCAAACCAGACATAATACTGAGCATTATAAATGCAAGTAGTAGTTGAAAATCACCAGAAAGTTGAGTTAAAAGACCCAAAGCAAAACTTTCAAAATTTCAAGTTTATTATTTGTTTTACATTTAGTTTCATCCGGGCATAGTATAGAAAATTTTGATAGAAAAATATCAAAAAAGTATATAGGGGATATAATGATTGGATTTTTTCTGGTGATCTGTATCACGTCGAGTTCGGTGTGTAAACACGTATCCGTCAAAATGTTTATTTTTTATTTTTATGCATTATATTTACTTTTTTTGTGGTGCATTTGAAATTTCCAAAACAGTCGGCAGATGCAGATGAATTGGAAAATGATGCCTGGTAGCGTCTCGTCTGTTTGTTTTTCGTAAATCAAATATTTTTATGTGTTATTGTCTCTCAAATGTTATTACAATTAGATAACTTAGGATATGTAAATTGGGTAAGCTGTGTGCGGCAGCTTTTGCAAAATAATGGTTTTAACTTTATATGGATAAACCAAGATGTTGTAAATGAAAAGTTGTTCCTGCATCAGTTCACCGAACGATTAAAAGACACCCATCTTCAGAGATGGTTCAGTAATCTAGAAATGTCACCAAAGCTTATATTGTATAAAAACATCAAATGCAATTATGAAAGAGAGTCATATTGTGATATACTTTTGCTAAGAAAATACAGACATGCTTATGCTCAATTTCGTAGTGGTGTCCATATGTTAGAAATCGAAAGAGGACGTTACTCCGGCACCCCTCGAAACCAGAGACTATGTAAATTATGTAATAAACAGGAGGTAGAAGATGAGTACCACTTTATCTTCTTGTGTCCGGTGTATGATGATTTGCGAGTGTCACTTATACCGAGTAAATACAGAACTAACACAAATATCCATAAGATGCATATCTTACTAGCATCTAGAAATGAGAGTATTATTCAAAATATTGCTCTTCATTTATATCTGGCATTTAAGAGACGACAGTATATACTTGATGTCCTGTCTTAGTGAAAAACCTAAAAGGTGTGTCATGCATGTTCATGTACATTCATGTGTATATATGTGTTTGTGTAAATGTTCACTTAAAACACTGTACTGTGTTTATATTTGTAATATTGTGCATGACTGTGTCAGGGGCTGGAGGCCTTAATCACAAATAAATGTCTTGTCTTGTCTTGTCTGTCTGTCTCTTCAATCATAATATGGTAAGAAATTGAAAAATATCTCTAAGAGTGCATACTTTAAATAATTCATTTCACATAACGCCTAGTTTTGATTAATAATGTAACGTTTGTAGGTTCCGATTTCTCCTGCACATAAATTTATCATGTTAAGAAAAGTGTTTGATGCTTGTCAACGTTCCTCTTATCGCATTTGAGTTCAAATGCATGTTTTGAATATTATATGTTATATTTATTTCTAATTGAGAAAGGTACAATGACCGAAGGTCGTCTGTGTCCTTAAGTCGTCAATTTGTTTCTGTCTCGTTTTCTCTCGCGTAATTTCTTTGTTGATTCAAATTGTTTAACCCGCCATTTCTTTTAGAATTTGTCCACGTCATCATAATAATGTTATTAAAAATGCACAGAAGGAGACACTTGTAAATTACGATGGTGGTTTCTGTTTTTAAAATTTGCCTAGGCGACATGTAAGGCCTGTTTACTTTGTGTAAGGGCAAACGCCATGTGCATGCATGTTGCCATGTTAAAGCCTTTACAAGTAAATCTTATTGACAATGTAACATTTGTCTTACACATTGGCCTCCCTGAACACTACATCTAAGGTCATGCATTGAGGTTGATATCAGTTCAATCAATCTGGCTTTGCAATCACAGGAAAGCGGTGAAGAGGAAGTTAGTTACACATCTGATGATCGGTATGAAGTCGCAGAAGTGTCATACGCTTCATGTCTCCATGATCATGACGTTTCAGTGAACGTTTTTTCTGTTGGTACTCACACGTGAATCAACAGATGTGGCTACCAGCAATTCCCCATATATTGAAACGAACCTTGCAAACACTACGTGTCCACCCGATTTCGCGATAGCAGCTACTGAGTGCACATTTACCCCTCGGAAAAATCAATGAATGTTACACGTTCAACGTTGAATTGAAGGATAATACTAACAGGTTGGCGCCAACTTTATTCACCAAATTTTTGAATCCATGATAACATCCGTCGTCCCTTGTCAAACAATTTCAGCGTCCCTCGTCAGTCTGTCACTGACGGCTGCTGAACACCCGCCACCAATGTCAGTCCTCTGCCAACACCATTTCCAGCGTCGACCGCCGTGATTAAGTATACTTCAGTTTCATTTTCTGTATTGATCAACGCAAATTAATTTATACATACTAGGATGTTGTGTATAATACCTAGATATATATCTCATTCTTTGTTCATTAAACAATGTTCTCTCTAGAAGAAAATTGTATCCTTCTTATAATAAAGACCAATTAGGTCATTTACGATCATTAAGGAGGGTCAATTGCGGTCTATTCCATCTGCCCGTTGCAATGCTTAATCTATGTGAAGATAGCCGCAATTTGGACACCGACATTCTAAATTTAGAAATATTTATTATGTTGAGATATGGTTGAAATCTAAATCCTGACACAGTTTTGTAAAATCTGGACATATCTAATATACTTTGCCAATTTTGATTAAAACTATAGTTTCACCTTCGTTTAACAAGACATAAAAATATCTTAACACTTCTTGATAAAACCAGGCATCATATAAGCCTAAACTACAAGTTAGGTATTTTGTGAATGAACACCAATTCGGTTTGTTAGGATGCTGTTCCATATCTGTTTCAGCATGTTATAAACCTTTTTATAATATTTGATTTCATAACTATGCAACATTTTCACACAGTATTTAATTATACTCATGTATCTTATTGTCTTAAAACTAAGCCTCCCTAACTATCCATAAATATAGTCATTTTGTGTCGCCTTTTTTACACCGACAAGATTACAGAATTGTAAATGAACTCGTTCAACTTGATTCCCTTGAGCAAATCCCCAGACATCCCAAGCATAATTTAAAATAAGCGCAACAACTTTGTCAAATAAATCAAGTCTATGTTTAACTAATATGCTAGTAAGTTCATAAAGATATGTATTCATTTAAAATATAGCTTTTAGTGCTTGACCAGCTAATAACGTTTGAGCATCATACAACGATCCGCCATTGCTAAACATAATGCCGAGGTACGGAAACTTGTTTGTAATTTCTATTTCAACATTGTTGTAATAAAACTCCATATCCCTCCTTAAGTGTCCACCCTTATGAAATATCATTATTTTAGTTTTTTTAGTATTTACTACGAGTTTCATATATTACAATATTTAAACAAAGCATCTAAGCTTCATTGTAGTTCATTTTCAGAATCTGCAAATATTACTATATCATCAAAATATTTTACACATATCAACATCTATATCATATAGGCCTTTGTGTATAAAAACATCTTCTAAATCATTTTACCACATGAACATAGGAAGGGCGACAAACTTTCGCCTTGCCGTACACCTAACATACAGTCAAAGCCTTCTCCTAGTAAATTGTTATGTTTAACTTTCGATTTGACAGTATCATACATTGATTCAACTATATTTAATATCTTACCCTTTAATTCCATGTTTAATCTGTTTGTACCAATGATTATCTCTAACAATACAATCAAAAACTTTTTTGTAGTCTATAAAAGCACAATATAAACGTTTACCTTGGTTTAACATAGGATTAATACTATCATGTAAGATAAAAATGTTGTCAACAGTTCCAATACTTGACCTGAAACCGGCCTTTGCTTCAATATACACATTGTATAGTTCTGCCAAATCAGTTAACTTATTGTTTTATATTCGCGTAAATGATTTACCAATGGTACTCAACAATGTTACACACCTACAATTACTTTCATTATTAAAATTTCCCTTTTTGTGTAATGGTATAATAAAATCACCAATTCATATCTTTAGGAAAAACCCAATCTCAAACAATTTTTGATAAAGTGTAAGAAGATGAGATAAAAACACAGACATTCCATGGATGAAAAATTCATTTATATGTAGACCTGATACACCATTTTTATTTGTGTTTAATTGTGAAATAGCCTTTATCAAACAGTTAGAGGTAATCGGTGTATTTAATCCATTGAACATAACATCGAATTCATTCTTCTCATATCTATCTATGAAATCAACAACATCCTCGTCGATCGAGAAAAAAGGGACATTCGGGTTATTTACCGTTTTAAAATACCGTTCAAACGTATCTAATGATTGATGGCTTTAAAATTAGCACAGCCTTTGCGGAGTTTTCAAGTCTAAAAGTATTTAACGTGCTATAAAATAGTCTCCTATTCTCATAGCAATCTTCATCGAACCAAGGCCGGTCAATGGTAGAGCTATTTTCAAAAAGATTTGTGCCCGACTGAATAAAACAATTAAGCTTAAATGCTTGTGCCGAATAATGTATAATAGCAGAAAACTTGGAAATACAAGAGTCAAAATCTTGGGCAGTTGTAGGATTTTTTATTCTTTTATTACAAGATTGTAAATCATCAAGTGTATCTTGGCATGATAAAGTTTGAATTAAAACATCATTTATTCTACCATCCCAAACGTATTTACCTTTAACGCTACAACGACTACTCTCATTACATGTTGCATCTGCAGTATATTTACTAAAAGACAATGCAAAATAAACAGCACAATGGTCTGACAAGATGGTAGTTGAATCAACAACTTAACTAGAAACATGCTCAAATATATTATGTGTAGTTAAAACATAATCTACAACACTTGACCCTCGACTGCCAACATGTGTATAATTGCCCATTTTATCTCTATCAAAACGACCATTTAAGATACGTAATCCGGTTTGTTACCATAAATATAATAGCATTAATCCGTAAGTATTAATCCTGCTTTTATCCTTCGAACATCGCGCAATACATCATGTGTATAATTATTGAGTAAAAATAATGTCTGTCTGGTTTCATCCACAAAAATGACATAAGCCCAGTCAGCTCTAGTCAACCGTAGATTCCGTATCGCCCATGCTAGCCGTGCTGCTCTGTGTCTCGCAGTAAGGACAGGAACCTTCCGTGGTCGACGGCCCGGAGCCGGCTGCGGACGGTCTGTGGGCAAATTGCACAGTTGTGCGTGCCAACGGTCCGCCGTGCCGTTGACGTAGCCGGAGTGAAACGGTTGCGTAGGTGAGAAAGAACCATCTATCTATCTTTGTGTTGAGTTATTACTCTGCGTTTGGGCCTCCGGTGTATGTCAGAAACACTTCCGGTTCTTCTAATTTCTCCCACAGCTGACGGATACTCGAGTGTCGCCTATAAAACAGCCGCGCAACCTAATTTTCATTGATTATTATGCGTCATTGGTTTAAACAGAACATTTTTTATATTAGTTCCCACATTATATCAGAATTTATTTATTATTTTACAAAATTGATTATACCTGCCGAATCGGGGTACCTCTGCATCAATCATGCCGACGGCCCTTGCACGCTCTTCAATAGTCATTCTAGCCATTTTTTCTGTTTTTCGAGTTGAAAATTCAACATGTGGTACGTTGACATGAAAATTATTGATAACTTCATAATCCTCGTAATTCTCAAAGAAATCGCAGCTATCGTCTCGCATGGCTAACCTCGACCGTAAGGTGTGATTTTCTTTATTAAAATCAATAGAGTCGATACATGAGTAGTTTTTAATTTAATGAATTTCATGAAGTGGACGTTTAGAAATTTTGTTCAGTGTATATGCGTATAATAATCTGGGTAATCCGACGTGTGTGCATTTAAGTCTCCACAAAACACATATTAAGTTTAAATTATTTGATTCAAGATCAGTTATATGTGAATTAACCTATCAAAAGTATGTCTTTCAGTTAAATGTGTGTCTACTACTATTAGTATACTCCGGTAGAACATACGATTACCAGAAATACAAATCATTATCAAAACCAAATGTCGAACCATTAATTTCAATGTATAAAATATCGTCATTACTTATGAAAATCAAATTGTCGTTGGTTACATGGGTATCCCTCAAATAGGCAATTATAACACCAAAAAACCGTTTACTATTTGGCTTGTTTTCTTCCCTATTTAAAACAAAGCATTCAAAATTATCAATATGTAAATAAGAAAAATTCGTTGGTCCAATATTTATGCGAAAAACTAACCCTAACCGTAACCCAAGTATTTGTTAAAAGAATAATATCATTTGTCTGAAAAGTACTAAACAATTTTGAAGATTGTAATTTATTACTTTAGTCCTTGAACATTTAACACCGTACATCTCCGCGTGATCTGCTCATCAGTGTTCTATGCTGTAACGGGCTGACTCCGTTCCGCCTGATGTCCGCCGCTGTCAATATGACCTGTATCACTGTTACTATTTTGGGGAAAACCGGGCCATTTTCAGTCCGAGAAAGACTTTGTTTCCTGTACGGCTTTGTGGATTGTGGCCTTTTCTCAGATCTGGCCACTGAACGAGGTCTACCACGAGAAGTTACGTTTGAACGAAATTTTAACAGTGTCTCATCAGTGTCTGACGTCTGTAAATCCGGACACGTGACGGTGGCACCTGTTCTCTGTAAAAGTGTTTGCATCGGCGAAGTTAACACCACTGTTACCATATATAGCACCCGGCATGCTATTCGTGCTGTCAGTATTAAGCAACTGCGCTGACCGATTCATGTTTGTATTGCTAATGTGCCCTAGAACGTTGAGTGACGTAATCTGATTCGCCCCTACGAAACGATTCCATTCGGGAAGCTCATCAACTACCACCCTTCCGTCATGGATAAGTTTTGCCGGGTAGAGAGAGTGATGTCCCCTGTGTGGCAATGTTAACTTTTTTTGAACTCGAGAAATTGTGAAATAAAATGTATTTAAATGCATAAAAATGCATACAAATATCAATTGAAAAGTGGAATAAGGATATAAACTGTAAGTAAAAGAGAAAATATCATTATAAATCATGAGTTTATAAACTTTTTCTAATGGCAAATGTAGTGTATTAACATAGTAAGGGGGACTACTTATGTTATCCTATATTTAGTTAGACAAGCAATATGAGTTACGTCCCTTGCATGGGATGAGGAATTCTGGGAATTAAAATGGTAACCTTGAATGGTGCATGTTATGATTTACTCCTGCAAATTATCAATTAACATCGGCCTAGAGCCGGACGAACATTACATAATTTGGCGACGAGGATAAACTTTAGACATTTATCTGAGTTTTGATCAAGATGACAACCCCGATTTTCCAAGACATCGGAGGTATTTCGCCATTTGAAATCGGCGAACGAACAACGCTAGGAATCAGGTGGACAAGATGGCTTCGCAGCTTCGAGCTATTTTCTGATGGAAAAGGGGTAAAAGACGACAAACAGAAAAAGCACTGCTTTTGCACAGTGCTGGTATCGATGTGCAAGACATTTTCTACACGTTAACGATTCCGGATCCAGGTGAGGGAGAAACTGAGTACGGGATCGCAAAAGGTTTGTTGGACATTTATTTCAAACCGAAAGCAAATGTTGCATTTGAAAGATCGCAATTTAGAAGTATTGCACAACAATCCAATGAATCCATGGATCAGTATATCACTCGTTTGAGACAAAAAGCCGTGTACTGTAATTTTACAAATGTAGAAGAGAATATTAGGGACCAGGTCATCGAGAAATGTTATTCGCAAAGACTGAGAAGAAAATTGTTGGAAAAAAGTGATGTTTCTTTAGATGATTTACGAGGGATAGCAAGGTCACTTGAAGCATCGGAATTGCAGGCTTCCACAATGGAATCAAAAGAAAGTGTAAACAAAATACGACACAAATTTATGCCAAAACCACAGGCATCTGGTGCATACAGACCACAGGCACATGGTGCATACAAAAACAGAAATGGGACAGAATCTGGGAAATGTCAGAAATGCTATGCATGTGGAAAGACAGATCCTAAGTGTCCAGCTAGAGGAAAGAAGTGCAGAAAATGTAAAAAAGAAAATCATTTTGAGAAATGTTGCAAATCTAAGCCTTTTGGTAAACCAAATCAGAGCCGTAGAGAAAAGATCAGAGCAGTTGATGTCGATGAAAATGATTCATCTGATAATTACGTATTCACTGTATCAAGCCAGTACATGAAAGGAGACATACATGTTGACATAGGGGGAATAACCATTCCCGTGATTATAGATTCTGGTGCAACCGTGGATATCATTGACAGAAACATGTGGGAATACATGAAAGAAATAAAAGTGAAATGTAACAGTAAACTGACAAATAAAAAAGTGTATGCATATGGTAATGATAAACCTTTAACTGTAGCTGGGAGTTTCACTGCTGATGTAACAGTGTCAAATAAAACTGTAAATGCTGAATTCATTGTGGTAGAAGAAAATGGACAGGCATTGTTAGGTAAAACGACTGCTGTAGAGCTAGGCATTTTACACATTGGTATGCCGAGTATGGTGAACAACGTTATGACTGATGCTGAAAGGAAACAAGACCTGTGCAAGAAATTTCCCAAGTGTTTTGATGGTATTGGCAAGTTAAAAGATTATCAGCTTCACATTCCAGTTGATAATGACATTGAACCAGTTGTACAGCCATTGAGAAGAGTACCGTATGAGTTACGAGAGAAGCTTGAGAAGAAAATAGACGAGTTAGAAGAGTTGGACATTATTGAAAAAGTAAACTCAACAAGTAAGTGGGTAAATCCAATTGTTGTCGTGCCAAAGAAAGATGATATAAGACTTTGTATTGATATGAGAAGAGCCAACGAAGCAGTTAAAAGGGAGAGATACCCTATTCCAACAACATAAGAAGTTTTGCAAGATATGAACAACTCGACTGTATTTTCAAAGCTAGACATCAAAATGGCCTACCATCAAATTGAATTGGACCAAGAATCTCGAGAAATTACTACATTCATGACTCATAAAGGAATGTATCGGTACAAACGACTGAGATGTACAATAAAGTGATTGCAAACATTGAGTGGTCTAGACGGTGTGACATTATTGTACATGGACGAAGTGATGATGAGCATAATGCAAGACTTGAAGCATTGTTAGAACGTCTTGAACAGAAAGGACTTACGTTGAATCTGGAGAAATGCCAATTCCAAATGACCCATGCAGATTTTATGGGCATGGTTTTGTCAGACCATGGAGTAGGTCTTCACGAAAGTAAGGTGAAAGCTGTTCTTGAATTTAGGCAACCAAAAACTGTATCAGAAGTAAAGAGTTTCCTAGGTCTCGTCAATTTTAGTGGACGGTTTATTCCAAATCTCGCAACTATTGCTGAACCTTTGCGAAAGGTTACCAGAAATAGATTTCCATTCACATGGGATGCTGAACAAGAGGAAAGTTTCAAAGAACTAAAAAAACAGTTGTCAAATGCGAAGAACCTTGGGTATTTCGACAAGAAAGATAAGACTCAAGTAATTTGTGATGCAGGGCCAGTCTGAATAGGTTGTGTTCTGGTGCAAGAAAATGGGCAAGGTGAATCCAGAGTGATTCTATATGTGAGCAGAACTTTGACGAGTATAGAACGGAAGAATTCGCAAACGGAGAAAGAAGCACTATCCATTGTTTGGGCGTGTGAGAGACTACATATGTATTTGATCGGAATCGAATTTAAACTGCTGACAGATCACAAGCCGTTGCAGTTCATATTTTATCCAAATTCCAAACCATGTGCTAGAGTAGGAAGGTGGATGTTGCGATTACAACCATACACATATAAAGTCAGACATATTCCAGGGCATACAAACATTGCAGATGCACTATCGCATCTAGTGCCTGACACAAGCGTTCCAAAAGGAAAATGTGATTTTCTTAACACGGAGGAGTACATTAAATTTGTAGCAACCGAGGCGACACCAATTGCCATGTCAACAAAGACAATTGAACAAGAATCAAAGGATGATAAAGAACTGAAAGAGATTCAAAATTTGTTAAGAACAGGTCGATGGCATGAACTGTCAAACAAGAGCTATTTGCCGATAAACATTAGAGCCGGACGAACATTACAGCAAACCATTGGATCGTAAATGTATGCATTAGTGCTAAAACCATGTAAACTTTATATGAGCGGTTATGTAGATAACTTTGTTTCGGCTCGAACGCTATACCCCATTCCCACGCTGACTGATTTTTAGAATACACTGCGCAAAAAAAATAAGGCATGGAAAATGTTGATACACGTAAACGGGAAAAGGAGAGTAAAAGAAGTGTTATTAGCTTTGGGGAATTTGATGCGACTGTTGAAGTGGCAAAATGTAGCACTAGTAAAAAAAGAAAAAAAGGGCATAAGATATAACCAGGCCATAAACAATTTTTTTTCGTTACAGTGGAAGAAGAAACCACCCTCCAACCGGAATCGGAAGACGATATCGCTTTTTTAGAATCTTCGCACAGCAATGATTAAAATCCAAAAAGCACTAAAAGAAATAAACACGAAATTAAATCAAGCAGAACATTAAAAAGAAGAATACCACAAAACAATTGTTCCTGAAATTGTCAAATTAGTAAAAGAGGGAATGACAAAAGCGTTTGACATCAAAATTGTCAAGCTAGAATCTAGAACTTTTGTGATAGAAAAAAATAAACGATGTACGAAAAGATTCCCGAAATGACGAAAATAATCCGTGCTAAATAAAACTATTAAGGATCAAGAAGAAATGACGAAATGGGAAGCAGACAAAACGAAGCAGGTGTCTGTTGATCTGGAAGGAATAGTTGTCTCACAAGCAGGTTATATTAAAGAATTAGATCAATATGGGAGAAGAAGCAATTTAATAAGATCTGGGATAAAGGAAGGGTTAGGATCAAATGCTGAAACACCATAGGAAACAGCACAAACCGTAAATGAAACATTGAACGACAATATCAAGGGCCTAGATATGGCAATGAAGGATATAGACATGTGCCTCGGTCGCCCTCGTGATAGACCAATTATCGTTTATTATTTATTTATTTCCAGGATGGACAGAAGTACCTAAATTAAAGCGGAGGAAGGAACTCAAAGGAACAAATATTTATGTAAATGAGGACGTATCAAAGCTGACTGGTGTTAAGTAACGAGAAGGTAACTTTCCGAAAATGAAAGCGTGTGGGCAAAAGAAGGGAAATTATACTACAAAAACAATGCAGACAAAATTTGCAACATCCGCTTCTGAGAATATAGAGACTGGACCGGAATCCCATGGCCCCGACTTCTGCACACATCGGCGAGAAACTTGTACCGCTACCTTTAGACAGCACTATACCATACAGCAAGTTCTACTTCGTGAACCGTGATGTTTCATAACAATTAGTAGCCCAATAATAATCTGCTCTCTTTAGTATCAATAGCAAACACTCATTATGTCAACATTGAACCTGAACAAAGATGTTTGATTTTATTTGTTTATATCATGAAAAATCGCAACAGGCTGTCAATATGTGACTAAATTACTCCTTTTTAAAAAGTGCAAATGTAATGCATATCTGAAATTGTACGCTCGTGTGTACTACAGCCTGTCATGATTGTTCGTGAAGACACTTTACATAGTATAATATTTAAAATGACGTCTGTACATATATAGAGTGGAATAGCTGTTAAGCTTGTAATGTGCCTTTTATTATCTCCCTTTGATATTGTTGAAATGTTTTTTTTCTTTGCGATTTTTGTCTATGTTTTTTTGCTTTGATTTATCGTCTGAAATTATATTTTTGCGATTTGTAATTCGATTTAAGATATTTTAAAAATAGTTATACTCAACATTGCAAACACCGAATGGTATAATATATCGTACGACAACATATTGACACAAATCTATCAAAATACATGGCGAGGAGTATAGACTGTGAACCACGTGTTTCAGCATGGCAGCTGTTGTAGGGCCTTTCCCACCTCTCGTGGGAAAGGCAGTTGTTGACACAATCTCAGAAAGATCGGTTAAGATTGAATGTGCGACAGAATATTTGTGTTTAACGGATATAATGAATCTTCTGCAGAAGTATAACATTGGGGCCGAGGATGTAGAGACTGTTGCGAAGGGACCGCCGACATCAAAGTATTTTTAAGTTTCGTTTGTTTCGAGAGATGTTGTTGAAAAGCTGCTATCTACGCCCGAACTTACATATAGATGGAAGTTTTTTTCAGTTATAAATTATCACTCTCAGATTGTTGAGTGTAAGTTGCACTGGCTTCCTGTCCATATAGGGGACTTTGTAGTGAAAAGCATTTTTCAACCTTATGGTAAGGTTTTCAGCATTGAGGACATGGTAGTGAAATATGGAGAGGCCAAGATCAAGAATGGTGTTAGGATTGTGAAACTAGAGGTGACAGAAAAGTAAAGGGGGTTATTCCCCATTTGCTTTACTTTTCCTGTGGAAGTCAGGCGTTAGTGATAATGCGGGGGCGTGCGCCTTTGTGCCTGAGGTGTTAACGTGTTGGACACGTGAGGAGCTCCTGTCCGGGCATGGCAACTAAGGCTAGAACAGAGTTCGCAGGTGCGGCTTTAGACATTATGCTTGAGGCCGACGAGACCAGACAGGAAGATGCTGTGGAGGCGGGTGAAGACCAGGAGGGCAGAGAGGTTACACGAGAAGGACAGAAGGGCACTGGATGTCAGAAGACGCAGGACCGTGACGAGGAGAGTGGACAGAGTGAGGAGGAGAACGAGGTGATGGAAATTGAGAAGCGAGGGGCGAAACGGTCCGCCTCTGATGAGCCGGAGTCCGGGCCCCGGCACCCCGTCAGAGACGGAAGTCCCGGGGCTTAAGATTGGCCGGGTCTGGTGGCCCAACGGTGGTAAGTCAGATTCTTATTGAAAATCCGCTGACCCCCACGGAGTCCAGGATTCGGTCATGGAAGAGCCCCTGGCTTTACAGAGCCCGACTATGTAATTTTGATTTATTTACCCTTTAAACTCATACTGATTTAGATTTTGGATTGTATAATGTTAATACGAAAAATGATTTGGATCGTAAAATGGACTTTGATATTGAACTATGATTTAATAATACGGTTTTGCCGGGTTTATTTATGCTTTATTAGAAATAATCATTATTTATTTTCAATAACACTGTTTCATTATCCTATAGAAAATACAATCTCACATAACCTATGCCCTTTTCTTAAAATGTTAATATACATGTAATTTTCCTATAGTCAAGTGATGTTTTATCATAACAATCGTGTACACTTTATTTTTTCCAACACACTGTGTTTTTTGCACTCTCTTAAACTTCATACACATTTAACGCACACGTTAAACACTGTAGCTTAGATTGATTGTCAGTGAATTTTTTTTTATCGTGTGCTCTTCTACATCGTTATAGATTTAAACTCTGTTTATCTTGCGCTAGATTTAATAGGAAATATAGGGAAAATGCATCGACTATCACGACGTTTCTTTTCTTTAAAATATTTTACATATGTGAAATTTACTCGCCGGTCAGTTTCAACTATAAATAAATGTCTGTAAACATATATAGTTTAAATATAAACGAACTTCGGTCAAAATTAAAGCAAGCCTTTTTGAAGAGTTACATTCATGATAATGATACTGATAGACTTTGTATTCAGGAAACACACATTGATAGGGTTTTTTTGGGTAATAAATATTGAACAAATGATATCCAATAAATATAGGTTTATATAGAGTTACGGACACGGTAAGTCCTGTGGTGTATGTGTCATTATTAATGATAAAATTAATCTCGACAATTTTCAGACTGATTTCGATGGACGGTTCATTTACCTAGATTTAAGTGTTTTTGATTTTAAGGCTAGATTGTGTAATGTGTACGCGCCTAATGTTCCAAGAGACCGAAATGAATATTTTTCTAACATTAAACGATTTTTTGTAACATTTCGGAATTTAATCTTATCTGGAGATTTAATTTCATTTTAAACACCAAACTAGATAAAATGGGTGGTAACCCAGATAAAGGTTGTTTTGGGTCTAAGTGTTTTTCTTCAATTATCAAAACATATGGTATGACTGATTTTTATAGATATAAATACCAAACAAAGAATGCTATTGCCTTTAGTAGAAAAAATATTGGTTGTAGATCAGACAGATTTTATATACCTTTAAATTTGGAAGAAGATGTGTTTGATACTGGAATTTTACCATGTTCTATGTCTGATCATGATTTTATTTATGTTAAATTTAAAATAAATAATAATATTAGTATTGGGAAATCTTATTGGAAATTGAATAATTCAATATTATTGGATGAAGATTTTGAAGTTTTATTGGAAAATTATTAGTAGAATTGACAAAATTACCCTTGAGTGGTGGGATAACATGAAACTATTAATTAAAGAGTTTTGCATAGATTATAGTAAATGCAAAAGTACTGAGTATCATAAAGAACTTAGGAGCTTAATAAAACAATATCAAGACACACCTTCTGTTGCCGAGAAGATTTGTATTAGAACTAAAATAAATGAGCTTTATAAAGAGAAGGAAAAGGGTGCCTTTATTCGTAGTAAAGCTAATCTAATTAACCAGAATGAAAAAAAAATCAAGTTTTTTTCATGATGTTGAGTTTTCTAAAGGTAAAGATAGAATTGTATATGAAATAGATGATAATAATAAAGTGAAGAAATCATCTTTAGAAATATTGGACTCCTTTAGGAGTTTTTATAAAACTTTGTACACAGCTGAAAATGTTAATAGCTCTTTAAGCGATATGTTTTTAAATGATCTTCCTAAGATTTCTACGGATGATAATGATGATTTGACAAAGCCAATCACAATTGATGAAATTGAATACGCTCTCAAACAAATGGATCATAAAAAATACCGATGGTTTAACGTCTTTATGTTAAACCAAATTTATTGATATATTTGGTCCAATTTTCGAGAAACTTTTTACCGTAAGTTACGAACTTGGTTCTATGTCAGAATCTCAAAAGTTGTCGTATATAACATTATTATGTAAGGATAAAAGTAAGGCATCAGAAATGTTAAATTATATACCTATTTCTTTATTGAATATAGACAGGAAACTATTGTCCAAAATTATTACAAACAGATATTAATGTCTAGCCAAATGTAATTGGAATAAACCAGACATGTTCGATAAAAGGTCGCTCTATTTTCGATAATGTGCATTTAATGAAAAAAAAATGGTTGATTATATCGAACAAAAAGACATTTCTGCTTGTTGTATTAATTTAGATCAAGAAACGGCTTTTTTTATATGGCCATATATGTTTTCAGTTTTAGACTCCTTCGGATTTGATAAAAAATTCATCAAGTGGGCGAAAGTTTTATATAACGATGTCACATCTTCAATTTTTGTAAATGGACATATTTCAGAGTCTTTTTATTTAGAGCGTTCAGTTCGTCAAGGATGTTCACTTTCTCCGTTACTTTATATTCTATGTTTAGAACCTTTGTCTAAGAAAGTAGAAAATGATAATGATATACATGGCATTGTAGCCCCAGGCGGTAAATTTCATGTTAAAATGTCATTGTATGCTGATGATAACCAAAGATAGATCTGTTACCTTATTTTTTGAGCATGTTCATAACTTTTAAAGACTATCGGGATCCAAAATTAATTACAATAAATCTCCAGGAATGTTTTTAGGGAAATGGAAAAATAGAAGTGATAATCCCTTTGGAATTTTATGGGTAGAGAATTGTAAAATACTCGGGTATAAATTTGGATCAATTTGACTTATGATGACACCTGGAGTAAACTATTAAATAATTTTAGAACTTGTGGTCTTCTCGTCGTATGTCTTTTAAAAGAAAAAAATACCATTCTAAACAGTTATGTAGTTTCTAAAATACTTTACTATATTTTTGCTCAAGATATGCCTCCATATTATCGAAATATGTTTCAAAGATAGTGTTTTAAATATATATGGAACAACACTTTTGAACCCATTTCAAGGAAAACCCTATATTTACGCTTAAGTCAGGGTGGTTTAAACGTTCCTTGTATTTCGTCAAAAATTAAAGCATTTTATTTGTCCTATATTTGCAGATATTTAAATTATGACGATTTTCCTTGGAAGTATTTTACAACGTTTGGATTGGTATACCGATGCGTAACTATAAACTTTCACTTGCTTCAAATTTAATTCCACATAGTGAGTTTGTCCCGTCCTTTTATAAGGATTGTCTTACATATTTAAAAGTTAAAATAATTATTACCTTTTTCTGCCTAATATCTTAACGGCAAAACAGTTATACAGTTCCTTTATTACTAGACAAATTGAACCAAAATGACTTAAGGATAGTCCATATATAAACTTTAAAAACTCATTCCATAACATTTTTTCTAAAACAATTGGTCCGACATGCAGAAATACTTGTTTTAAACTCATTTACAACGTCATATATGTTAATTCATTCTTATCAAGGTTCAACCGTTCCCATCCAACTAAGTTTACTTTCTGTAATAAACCTGAAACCTTTGATCATCTTTTTATAGAATGTTGTTTTGTTCTACCAATGAATAAAACATGCTTGTATTTATTTAATTTAGTTAGAAATGAAAATTATTCCTTTACTAAAAAATGGTTTCACTATTTTGACATTAAATATGATGAACACGTGAAATATGTTCTTCTAATTAATTTATCTGAATCAAGATATATCATTTGGTGTTTCAGAAATGATGTTAAAAAATAAAATAAAAGTGTTGTTTCAAATAATCTTATTCATAGGTTATTAAATAGAATAAAACATAGAATAATGATATATTTTAAAAGGTTACATATTTATAAATTTAAATCATATTGGTCGACTTTCTGTTTAATAGAAAGCGATAAAGTTCAATATTTTTCCATTTTAGATGCAAAACAGTATATTCGATAGAATATAATGTAATCATTTTATACCGTGGTTGTTCGTGTGCTTTGTGTGTGTTTTTGTTCTGCGTTCAGGTTGATGGTTGTATGAGAACGGCCAGACAGCTTGGACCGTCGGCCATCTTCCTGCGAGCTGATGATATTCATCGTTTTTTGTACATACTTGTAAATAACTGTTTGTTTTGTTACTTTCTTCATTGCAATTTGTGACCAAGATTCATATTTTTCAAACAAACCGACATTCCACTCATCCTTCATATGAAATAGTTAAGCATATGAACATTTTTCAATTACTTAAGTGACTCATCGTGAACTCTCCAGTGACCTATCGTGACATTGTTTTAAATATGACTTTCATCTTCCATATTTTCTAAGACATATTTTGTACCTGTATATATATGTTACAGTTAGTTTTGTTAATGTGTTTTCTTGATGCATGTTTGTTTTATATGAATAAATTTTATGAAAAAATAACGATAGAAAAAAAGACAGGGATCTACAATACGAAAAAGTTAAAACATATGAACATTTTTCAATTACTATAAAAACCCAAAGGCGACTCATTGTGAATGAATTTTCCAGTGACTTATCGTGACATCATTTTAAATATGTGACTTTCATCTTTCATTTTTTCTCAGACATATTTTGTACCTATATATATATATGTTACAGTTATTTTTGTTAATGTGTTTTCTTGATGCATGTTTGGTGGAGCGCTCTACACCCCACCCTCATGTTTGTTTTATATGAATAAACTTTATGAAAAAAATAAAATCTGTCAAGATACGATAAGGGGTTGTTAGTGTGAACTAACATCATTTATTAATATATGTCATATTTTTCGCAAAGAAATAACAACATTATATCGTTGAATTATTAAAAACTTTTTTAACAGCTAAAACGTCGCTAGGGTTAGGGTTAGGGTTAGGGTTAACCTAAATGTTTCTATACGTAGCTTTTCGCATAAATATTGTAATAAATACATGTCTTAAGTTAAGTAGCAAATATTTAACACAACCGTATATAACATCCCTTTGCAATTGTTTCGGATGATATCTGCGTTAAGACTGAACACTTTGAATAATTAAGTTGTTTTCTTATCCAACAATAAATATCATTATTCCTGAAAAAAAACACAAAAAAAACAGTACAGTAAATTTATTAACGCGACAACAGATTAACAAGAAAAAGCAACTAATTGACTGTTTGATTTATCACAATGTATCAAAATTATGCATTATCTGCCTGCATGATAAAGGTCTATCGGTCATCGAATACGCTCACGACTAGTATTGTCAATAAAACAAGCATATTAATTATCTCACAGCCTTATACAGATTCTTCATACCATGACTCAAGGGTTTGAAAATCTTTATTTGGAAATTACTAGAAAGGATCGGCACTGACAGGGCCTCGATAGCTCAAATAAGTATTACATCTTTATACATTGACAATCTAAAATAGAGTCTATCTTCTATTATAGACATCGACAATACCACATCCATCAGTTATATAATATTACTTACTGAATACGTGGTAATTAATTAAAACAGTCCAATTGACGTTGTCATGTAGTTTTGATGAGTTATCATCAGTATTATATCACAACCTTGTTGTTGATGCCAAAAATCATACTTAAATGTCAAGACAATATTACCACTGTCACTTTATAAAATGCATACAAATTGACGTTACCTTGAAATATTGATGTTTTATTAGTTGATAGTCGACAATGCTTTTTTTTTGCTTTATAAACATATTGTTACTACCCTATGGGTTTCTTACTTACAATAATTATAATGTCTGTAACTATTTATTGGATTGGATTAAAGCATACGATGACTTTCCGTTCTCGCACACCGCCGAACCTAAACGCAGGATGGAAACCCGGAACGGCGAGAGACGGTCAGTAAAGCTAGCTAACGATATATATGCGCTGGTGTCCGTGCTGGAAGGTGAGGATTTCTCACAGATCAAGGACATGATAAGCACTGCCAAACGCACGATATCACAGACCCCGGCTCGTAAGACACAAGATGATAGAAGTCAACATCACCCGGCAGAAGTGCAACTACTCAAGGACACTACTGCAGCCCTCCAGGCTGACGTTTTAAACATAAAGCAGACGATCTTTGCGAACGAAAAGTTACGAGGTGAACAAAGTAAACACTTGTTAAAAACTGTAAATGATGTAAAGGTGGACCTATTTAACTGTGGCAAAACTATTAAAGATTGTGCTTTAAAGATGTCAGTGTACATGAATGATGTGGGGTGCATTATTAAACCAATTGAAAATGCGCTTGGATCTCTGGATTCTCGTATTGGGCACCTTGAACGTTTTATCGATGGGGCTCAGATGTTCGCAGTCTCTAGCCTCAGGCACATGTTTTATTCAAATAATGCGTGCGCATCAGAACAACTTGAAGTTAGATCGCCAGCATCTAGATGTGAAACAGATGTAGAACGTGACGTCACTACGGATACGAATGACGTCACCACAGATACTAATGACGTCACCACGGAAAACAGTGACGTCACCACGGAGAATAGTGACGTCACTGCGCCACCGACCGTCAATGAAAGGGCATCCAGAAATGACATAGATGATGATGAGTGGCCCACGTTACGCGCCTCCACTGAAGTAACGCGTAAAAAGATACCAGTGATTGTAACTCATAACGGTGAGGAACAATTTACTAACTTGTCACGACGATCTACTAGGCGTTTTTATGTTGGTGTTTATCATAAATCGGCGACTGTTCAGAACATATACTCATATGTGAATGCACGGGGCCCAACTGTAACGAACGTGCGGATTTTCCCAGAACGTAGGTCACCGAGCAGGGTTGTTATTCGCGTCAATGTCGAGGCTAATGACGCAAGTGACTTACTTCTATGTGATGGGTTTTGGCCGGACTTTGTCAAGTGTGCGCCGTGGTTAACGCGCAATGAGCTACTGGAACAATACCAGAAAGGTGGGAGTCGGCCCCTTCCTGATCGCCGCGGCCATATGGAGAAAACCCGTGGTCGCAGCAGGGACGGTCATCGGAACGACTACGAGGGTAGGCGTTACCATTCCGGACGTACGGGGGAGCGTGGGGATGTAGGGGGCCGCCGCTACCCTCCTCGTGCAGGCGGGGCTGCATCCTTTCGAGGGAGGAGAGGACATCAACGTCGGTTCACTGCGCCAAGGTTCGAGGCGCGTGATGGTCAACCCGGAAATGGATACTCACGATACGACAGCGACATAAACTGTGAGAATAGGTTTGAGTGTCTCGGACAGATTGATACATCATAAAGCTATAATGTTGACTAATTCCATGTTTATGCGCATATTAATCATAATCTTTGTTCTGTGTTTAATGAATTTAAATATCATTGCATGGAATGTGACTGGTATTTTCTCGAGTGCAACATACCTTACTGACACCCTTGTGAAACATAGCGTTGATATATGTGGAATTGCTGAACACTGGTTAAGTCCACAGAACATACACTTGTTTGATAATTTGTCTTCAGATTACTGTTACCATGCTGTTTGCGATAGTGATTTATATGACATATCGAACACCAGAAAGGTAGGAAAAGGTGGTGTTGCTATCTTATGGCAAAAAGTACAATGATAAAATTGTACCTCTTAACATTGATAGTGACCGTTTAGTTGGTATTCAGCTACAGTTATCACCGAATGAGTATATGTTCTTTTTTCAGTTATATCTACCATGTAGTAATCACTCTATTTCATTGTATAGAGATCATATTGATAAACTGTATGATGTATGGTACCAATACTCAAATAGTGGAGTTTGTGTGTTTCTGGGTGATTTTAATGCCAAGTACATACCAAATTTTAGTATTAGTAACCGTGACAAATTGTTAAGTCGATTTCTCGATGATTGTAATACTGTACCTGTTAACTGTTTAGACATGTGTACGGGTTCACCATATTCTTTTGTGTCATATGATGAGAAATATCGAACACTGATCGACTTCATATGCATTCCAAGGGAGCTCATTGACTGTATATCAAAATGTTTCGTTTTTGATGATAGTTGTCTTAATGTGTCAAGGCATGTGCCTGTCTTTTTACAATTGCATGTTCCGAATATTGTTTTCACTGATAACGAAGCCCATGTACCAAATGTATGTCCTAACTGGCGTAAAGCAAACAATTGTGACATTGATATGTACAATAATTGCATTGAAAGAGACAGAGATATTTTGCATATAGGAGCTTGTGATCTTGATATTGACGGTATTGATAATGCATGTAATATGTTAGCTGTTAAACTGTCATATTATGCTGATACTTGTATCCCAAAGAAACGATTCATGAAATTCCTTAAACCGTACTGGAACACTAATTTGAAAAATGCTCATAAACATATGCGTGCGCTGAAGATCGTTTGGTGTGCTGACGGACGCCCACGCGGTGGCACCAACAAAAGTTATACTGACTATAAAACGGCAAAGACCGACTTTCGTCGTCTGTGTGACGCAATATTTACAGAAACTCGATCATGATATTGACAAAATGGCTGAAGTAGATGCCAACGGTTTCTGGAAACTTGTGAATAAAAGGCGACATTGTGGTAAAAGTAAACTGTGTTCCGGTATAAACTTTAAAGGGACAGTGGTACGAGATCCCAAAGTGATAACGGATGGTTGGGCTGACTATTTCCGGGATCGATACACGCCGTCGGACATAGCAGACGACTACATCGACTGAGAACGGTCGGTGATGGCTGAGGTTCAGGATACTATCGCTTTACTGGAACCAGATCGTAACGCTACAGTACTTCCGGGTACGGTTTATGACGCCATTTCCGTTCTTCCGCGTGGTAAAGCTGCTGGGATGGATGGCATACAATACGAACATCTTATTCATGCGACGAAACCGTTATCCCACGCTATTGCTAGCGTTTTTACGTGGATGCTTAGAAACGGGCACATTCCCAATTCACTGAAAAGAGGGGTCATCATAACACTACATAAAGGTGGGAAGAAACCGAAGGATAATCCTGACAATTATCGAGCAATTACCCTTTTTCCGGTTCTATTTAAGTTGTATGAACAGATACTCTTAGTGCGAAGTAAAGAGTGTATTATGGAAAACATCAATAAACAACAAGGTGGTTTTCAGGAAGGTCTTGGGTGTTCCATGACGTCATTTGTCCTTCGTGAAAGCGTACATTTCGCACGTGAACATGGGTCTAGGGTGTACGCAGCGTTTATGGACTGTAGGAAAGCATTCGATACCGTGTGGCACACCGGAATCCTTTACAAACTATTAAAGGAGTGTAAGATGGACCCCACTTCCATATTAAGTTATGCAGCGATGTACCGAGATATGACTAGCTGTGTTCGCTACCTGGGCAATATTTCCGAGTGGTTTCCGGTCCGGCAGGGTACCAGGCAGGGGGGCAAGGCCTCGCCGTTGATCTACCTCCTATACATCAACGAACTAATTAACACTCTACAAAATAGCGGTCATGGTTTTTGTATGTTTGACATGAAACTCGGATCACCACCATGACATGGTGCTTATCTCTTTTTCTGTCAGTGGACTTAATTGCATGTTAAACATTTGCGAGTTGTATTCAAAACAGTGGAGATATACATATAATGCTAACAAATGTTCAATATTGGTATTTAATGAATGTAAGAACATACAGAGTAGACGAACATTCAAACTTGGTGATAAACTTCTAAATGAAGCAAAGGACTATACTCATTTGGGAATTAAATGTGACGCGCATTTAAATACTTCGGATATTATTCGTGACGCATGTACCAAACTGAAGGGAACGTTCATCAGCATTTGTAATAGTGGTTTACATCCTGAAACTCTTAACCCGCTGACGTCAAAGACAATATATACATCTATTGTCATACCGAAGACTTTATATGGGTGTGAATTATGGTCATTCATATCGCCATCGGACTTACTGAAACTAGAAAGAGCGCACCGATTTTGCATTAAATATATGCAATCACTCCATAAGAGCAGCAATACAGACTGGTCACTCTGTGCTTTAGCTATTCCACCCATTGAAACATATGTGGATTTGCGAAAACTTCAATTTTTCGGGCAATTATGTCGGCTCCGAAATACATATATCGCTAAACAGGTGTTCAACATACGACTGTGTACGTACCTTGGATATGAAAACCAATCTCGTGGCTGTATACCAGATTTTTACAGACTGTTATCGAAATACGGACTTCTAGATATATTGCTAAACTACATGCATAGCGGGACCTTTCCGTCACAATATACGTGGAAAGCAATCATTGATACTTACGTCAAAAATCCAATTCTCGTAAGTCAGTATAGAAGACTAAATCGGTCCAGTTTCAGCCCATTCGTTTGCACTGTACTAAGGGAGAAGACTGGAGCAACCGTATGGGAAGTGTCAAGAAATAGTCCTAGATTATCTCCCCTGTGTTGCACAATACTTTGCACAATGTGTCAACTCGTTTCGAACAACTTTACGAGACGTTGCGTCAAATGTGATATGCTGACAGATAATATGGTTGTTCACAGAATTTGCTTTTGTCTCAAGTTGCAAAATTGTAGACTGAAAATGTGGGATTATTTAATGCTCAACTTTATGAACTTCAATAACTTGCGCACGATGAGCCCATTGATACAATCTGTTCATATTCTATCTCAGGCAGGAACAGTGGATAGTACAATGTCAATGAGTGATTTGTACCTTGCTAAAATCATATGTAGCTTGTGTCAATAACTTGTTGAATTAAGTTGATCCAGAATTAGGTATATTGTAAAATCACACTTTGCTTTCCTAGTTATTTCGTTTTTCGTACTAGCTTTGCATTTATGTGTGTAATTATACCTAGAAATAGAGGGCTGCTCTAAATCTAAATATTTCTTACCAATGCTTAATTTTGTTATCTTTCGAGAGTACTTGATATTTTATTCTGTTTGTCTACTTGTGTACATAATATGCATGTTTGGTTTACTCGTATTGTTTGAATATTATTGTGTTAAATGTAATTCATATTATGTGTCATTATTTGTATATATATCAATGTTTTGCTCTTCATTTCATGGAGGAATAAAAAGTATCTATCTATCTATCTATCCATCCATCCATCCATCCATCCATCCATCCATCCATCCATCCATCCATCCATCCATCCATCCATCCATCCATCCATCCATCCATCCATCCATCCATCCATCCATCCATCCATCCATCCATCCATCCATCCATCCATCCATCCATCCATCCATCCATCCATCCATCCATCCATCCATCCATCCATCCATCCATCCATCCATCCATCCATCCATCCATCCATCCATCCATCCATCCATCCATCCATCAATCAAACATACTGCAAAAGTAACAAAATATATGTATAGCACATGTTAACATATCAACACAACAATCGATCTAATTAGTTTGCCACTACATTTATGTTTTTACAAATGTCATTCATATCTGTTTTATACATTTTAAGCTGTTCTCTGTTATGGCTAGATTGTATCGTAGGACTAAGATTTATAAATTTGTAAAATTAAAACACAAACAGTATCGTTAAACGCTCGAGGTTTAGGTAACATAGAAAAACGGAAACAAATATTTGAATGGACTATTAGTAATAACTATGATATCATATTATTGCAAGAATTACATTCTTCAATATTATCTTATTTAAAATGGAAACATGATAAGAATGGACCCTGCTTTTTCAGTGGAAATAGTACAAACAGTAAAAGAGTTTCAATTCTTATAAATCCAAAAGCTAATATAGACATACACACATACACAGAAATTACAGAAGGGAGAATCATAACTTTAGATAATATTAAATGAAAAGGAATACACCATAATAAATGTATATGGACCTAATGACGACGAACCCTCCCCTTTTGAAACTTTACAAAAATTCTGCTAGTTAATGTTGAAAAACATTTACTCTCATCGATTTTATTTATCATCTACCTACACATACTTTCTAGCTATATAAAACAAAATACCAATATTAAGGGAGTTAAGGTTGGTAATACGGAAATCAAAAAATGGCTTTTTGCTGTTGATGCAACTTACTTTATTGATGGTTCTAAGAAGTCTTTTAAATCATTAGAGTATTTTTTTTAATTCTCTGGGATAAACCTCAACATTAATAAATGTATAATCAATCCTAAGAGTGAAAACCTTAAAGAATACTACAATACAATTCTGTCAAGGTAAATCCTTTATATGGACTTCAGAATGTGCGACAGCATTAGGCATCACATTCTAAAATAACAAGCAACAAACAATCGACACAAATATCAACAAAAAGCTAGACGAACTACATAAAACATTAAAACAATGGAAACATAGAAAACTAACTTTAATGGGTAAAGTAACAGTTGTAAAAAAGTATGCGCTACCAAAGATAATATATCCAATTACTGTGCTGGCGAATCCAAGCAAACCCGTTATTGAAAATGTCAAAAGGGCTATCTTCAAATTTATCTGGGATGGAAAGCCAGACAAAATAAAAAGACAAATACTGTTTCAAAATTACGAATATAAAACTAACTAACATTGAACATTTCCTTGACTCAATAAAAGCCTTATGGGTTAATTAAATGATACTTGGATGATAAAAATAAAAGCAAATGGAAAATCTTCTTTAAAAATAAACTGAAAGCACATGGCAACCAACTAATATTTGAATGTGAAATGGATAAATATATCATTGATAAAGTGTCAGGACAATATGAATTTCTGAACAATGTGCTTGAAACAAAATAAAACAAGTATATCTGAATAAAATAAAAATAGCCAAAACAGTTATATGGAATAACAAAAATGTTCAAAATCTAGGACACTTTTCTATAAACATTGGTATGGAAAAGGCATAACACATTTTGAACACATTTTCGATTATAGAACCATTACTTTTTATGTGTTTAATCAAATTGAATATCTATACGGCATAGTGAACACCGATTTTATAAGATATCAGACCCTCATTAAATCTATTTCTACCGAAACGAAACTGCAGCTGATTAAAGACGGAGTTAATCACATAAACGGCACGTCGCTTCGAGAAAAAATGGTAGAATCTAGGCAAATAAATAATATCCTGTACTTAATATTTAACAAAGCAACAATATCATCGCCAGCTTCAGAATTAAAATGGACTGAAGCCCTGGAAGAAAATGTTGAGTGGAAAAAAATACTGTACTATATACACATCCAGAATAGATACTACGTTACGTAGCTTTTACTACAAATTTCTTTTAAGAACAATACCAACCAACAAACTGCTTTTTAAATTGAAACTTGTCGATTGTAGCGTAGTTACATTCTTTAACTCAGGTATTGAATCTATTGAACATTTATACTAGGAGTGTTACGAGACACAACAATTATGGGATAAATTAAACAGTTTCATAACTTCAACAACAATTAATATAATTATAGGTTAACGTGAACTTTATTGGGAACAGTGACAAAAACAAACGCAGCAACATATGCAACTTTCTTATTATTCTAATGAAATTCTATATACATTCAACCAAGTATAATAATAGAACACTATCCTTTGATGCATACTTGACGTATTTGAAATTAGGAAAAAAAAAATAAAAAAATGTGTTGAACAATGATAAACTTGACACCCACACCAAAAAAAATGAAGCATACAAATAATCTAAGACTTAAAAAATATAAAAACATTAATATAATATATAAGCTAATACAGGGGACATCGATCGTATAAACAACATACAATCGGGTGTGTATGCAATGTGTGTGCGTGCGTGCGTGCGTGCGTGCGTTTGTGCGTTTGTGCGTTTGTGCGTGTGTGCGTGTGTGCGTGTTTGTGTGTGTGGGACCTGGAAAAGCTTCTTCAAACGCGGCCAAAAACGACCGCGTGCCTCCTGAATTTCTGACGGGGGAAGTCCATGTCAGTTGAAAAGGGGCTCCCTTTAAGAGAAAGAACGTTTGCCATAACTAGGTATATAACCCGCATTCTCGGCATACCCACGGAAAATTACGATGCAGTTATTGTTTGAAACTATGAGCATCACATACACTCTGCCTTAGTAAATAAAAATTGAAACTGTGTGATCATAGAGTTTCATAATAAAAAGGATCATTGTAACAAACACAGAAGAAATCATTATAAATAATAATAAAAATAAAGTGTATTTGCTATACAGTTCTTCAAAATGATTACCGTAGTAAATATAGCAGAAAGAGACGTCACACGCTGGAGCTTCCCTAGCCAGCAGAAAAAAGCAGTTTTACAGATAAAAGGAATCTGCAAAGTTTTAATAAAATCAAAGCACTGAAAGTTTAGTTTATTTAAGGACGCCTTATATTGTGTATGAGGAATTCATCTTCAAAAACAAGTAATCTTCAAAGTATTGCCTTTATATCCACGGTTTAAATTTAAAAAAGCAATTCATTGAGTCTATCTTCCCAACTAGCTGCTAAAAACATTTTAATTTTACAAATCTTCTTCAAAACATCTTTCCGTAATTTCACGTATATTGTCTGTAGTGTTTATTTCATTTACTATTATTTGTCAAATATTAATAGAGTCGTCACAATTCTTTACTTTTATTTACTGTATGAATGAATGACGACATATCTACCTGTGAAAGGCTAAATATATTTGACACGTCATTTACTTCAGTAGCAATTGCATTAACATGTTTTCTCAAGCTGCCCTTCAGTAGCAATACTGCATATATGTGTACCTAAATCTCCTACGTATGATAATGTTCTTTTCTTGGGAATTTCATAGTTTACGTTTGGCAGAATGCCATAAGCGGTTTCAAATAGTGCCATTAAATATTGCTGTTTGTGTATCATGTGTGAGTTAATTTCGATTTGTCAATGGACAACCTTTTCTCAATAAACCGTAGAATTACAAAGAAAAAATAAGACTTGAAATGTAGCGTCCTGTGGTAAATCAAATCTGACTGTATGGTGCCGATATATAAATATAAAATTGAATTCGATGATTCATCCTGATGAGGTTTTATTCTCCCTCTAAAAAGCAGTATGCCATATGGTAGGGAGAACCACTAGCACCAAAAGTCGTCATACAATAGAAAATGCCCTACTAATGACGAATTAATTTGTGTATATGTGATGTGTTATGGTTGTCGTTTCCTCTTTATTTTAGTGTATTTTATTTGTTGATTAGTATGTGATTTTTTATAAATATAGTATTGTCTAATCAAAGCATCACTTACATCAGTATGCTTAGTCAAACTATCCTTGCATTTCTTCTTAGACCATCTAACTAGAAAATGTCTTTCGTTACTAATTAATTTAGTTTTCAACAATCTTTTCGCTTTGAACCACTATTTAGGTTTATCACCTTTAGTGGCAAACGAAATGCACTATGATAACAATAACTGGCATTTATTGGTATTATCACTTGATTAAGCTACATATTGCTGTATATGTTTGTCATTATTATGTAATGTTTACATTTCTTAAAACAAATGTGTTTTGGAGTAAGTCTTAAGTTATGTAAAATGTATCTTTAGAAAAATAAAATGTATAATTTTCGAGATGCATCTGCAGAAATTTGATTTTTGCTTTCGTAAGACAGTATCCTTAATTTGAAATTTCGTTGTTTAGCTTTTTTATCGTAGGATTGTTTCATTTTAGTTCTTTTTACAATTGGTAAATTTTAATTACATAATATCCAGATTACTTGTAATCTGTCGGTCAATTCATTAACAAAGTGTTGTATTTTTTTGGTTTTGGCTTTATTTCGTAAAGCATTAATTTAAAAGTTGAAACTGGCGAATGCATATGTCTACCGAACATTACATGATATGGTAAGTGATTTGTCGTGTCGCGACATATTTTGAATTATACGCAATTTGAACAAATGAAAGTTTGATAGGCCATTCTGTTTTCATCAGTAATTGTTGTCCATAACATACTTTTTAAAGTTCTTTTCCACTTGTCAATAAGTCATAGGATGAAATGAACTAGTGTTATTTTCTGCTAGTCAAATAAAATGTTGTCCCCCTTCACTAGTTAAAATTCTGGGTGGACCTAAAATAGCGAAAACGTGACAGAACCATTCTTCTTCAATTTCCTTTGCATTATGTGTGTTTAATAGAAGGAAAATGCACAAATTACATATTTATAAGCTTTACTCTCATTAGCAATATAATATCAACATGAGTTACTTCCTATGGTTCTGATGAAATAGGCATATCAGAAAGTGGTGCTGGCTTATGAGTAAAATATATTTTATTTATTTGACAGAAAGTTCATGAAATCATATAATCTTTAATGTCTTGAGACATTTAAGTCCAGTAATAAAATTACCTGATTGTATAAAAGGTTCGATCCAGTCCGAAATGCGAATTGTCATGCATTGCTAGAATATCATTTCTTAAAACTTAAGGAAAAGCTAGTTGTTTGAAGGATTTGTATGTACAGAATTCTTTGAACGCCATGGCTCATAAAAATGCCTGAGAATTCCGTAAAACATTTGACGTTTTTTGCTTTCATATAGTATTTCCTTTGCTTATTTTGAATCATTAGGTGGTGTCCATATACATACGGATTTCTGTAAAATATGGACAGTATGTATGCACTGTGGAGTTTTGTGCTGTTCTTCCATGATTCTTGTTTGTGATTTTTGGTTTTTGTGTTCTATGTCTTTGGCGTTTCCCCAGTGCCATTAAACCGGGTTTGTGTTTAAAATTCTGCTACTCTGCTTGTTTCTGTAGTTTTTCACATAAGTTACAATTTTGTAATTGTGCTAAATTGATACTTTCATGATATTTGAGAGTATTATTTTGTGTCAATATTGGAGTTAGTTTTTATTGGCAGTTAAATTTTTATAAGTGTTATTTTTATTTTTTTATGCATTTTTGTGTTTGAAGATTTATGCTGTCTAATTCGAAAATATATGTTAGGCACACACGATGTTCAATATATTATTATATTCCCATAGTATATAAAAAATGTAAACTAACTACCGTTCTTAGTAAAATTGTCTAAATTATAACATATAATAATTAATTTAATTGTGCAAACACAATCGAATAAAAAAGCAAAACATCCGTAAAAACTTCAGAAAAAAATCGAAATATTTTAAAACATATCAGATAAAAAATTGTTGTTGTTTTTCTTTCTAAAAACAAATTTAACACTAGTGCTGAACATACAATTGGTCCCTTTGTTGGCTCTGTAAATAATTTACATTCGATATTTATAAAGAAAATTACAGAAACAAGGCAAATGTTTAAAGCAAGTAACACACGTATAAAAGAAAGTCACAAGTTTATTTATATTTAACACGTATGTAATAGGTTTAAATACAGGCCTAGTATATTAAACCCTTTTTTCAACTTCTAATCAACAAAAGTCATCCTTGTGCTGGAAAAGATCACAAACAAGCGGAAAATGTCATAAAATTTGTAAGTTTTTGCGTCTTCTTGAAAAACAAAATAAAACTCATAAGATATGCCTTGAATCTTAACTGAACACTTATTTATTAGTTATCCAACTAGGTAGTTTCTAAGAGGGCAAGTTACTCAAATTCGGAAATTACTTCTCAGTGTCACATGCCTTTAAATTCCTGTTTTAGCACATTGCAGTGTTTCAATATATGGTTATCCCATCTCAGACTATTGACTGCTTTACATTTCTATGAGTTTTGAAGGAGAATGGATTGTGATTTATTTAACTTGCCGAACATGCTAGACCTACTGGATATACGTTTTTGTTTTACATTTTACCGTATTCCTTTTTACTCATATACCGGATGTGGTTATTTTAACCAATATATAGTGATAACGATCAAGCCATTTTTTTCCTTCAAGAAACATATTCTTGAAATAAAAATGATAGTATTGATTAAGGTACTACCAATATCCATTTTTTCTGAAAATGTTCGATTGATATTGAGCAGTGGAATAGTATTCTGTTATTTAACGGCAAACATCGAATTCTTTCTACTTTATGTTCCCTTTCAGTTACTTCTTAACGCTTACTTGATAGGGAAGCTGAAAATATTAGTTTGAGAACAGATCCAAAGTATGAATGCGCTTTTTATGTTAATGGTTGTTAAACGGGATTTATGTTTAAAATTTTGGCTACTGAGCTTGTTTCTTGTTTTCACATAAGTATTCTACGAAACATTTCCTTCATCCTACTATTGAGAATGTTGATACACGCATAAATTATCGTATAAAACTTTCTTTAAGCCAAAAGGGTATAGATCTTCTTAAGTTATATGTTTTTTTTCAAGAATAAAAATGTATAAAAATGTAATCCGCAATACTTTAAGAATAAAGAAGTGACAATAACATGTTATAAATATAAAAAGCCTTCTCGAAATTTCAAATTTCACTTCAATAAAGCAGTAGCAGAAGATGACATTCCCGCAAATACACCTTCTTCTTAATTGTATTGACTTAATGTGCCGCTACGCCGCTGTTGGGCATATTGTTACAGGCGATTTTAATTTTATTAAAAACAATCTTCTTGGAAAACTGTTAAATAAAGGTCCTAAATACCGGATAGCCTCTGAAATAAATGTCCATACATGTAAATAGGAAGTGACAGAAACTTTATCTTGATATTGTAAAAGCTGGTGTAAAAGAGAAGGGGTTGAACGTAATGCCTTAATACCATGGATGAATACAATACAGTACCTTATAGATAAGAAAATAGAGTTTTTTAAAAAAAAATAATCAATTGGCTCTCCCCCCCCCCTAAATAAAAAACACAAATAAAACAACAACAAAAAAACCCAATCTATTTCGATAACTCCAAAGCTGACCATGGTTATCAAATCTCTACATAAAAACTGGTATTTGTACCAGCTGACAAAGCAGCTAATAATGTTATCATGGGTTGAAGTTTATATTATGTTAATACTATCAATTAAGAGTGTAATTCAAAACAAATCGTATAAATTACGATTTATGGTGAATTCAATTTATTGTTCAACTAAACAGGTTTCAATTTTACTAACATCCTGCTTAACTGCTATTAAGTTTCATGTGAAAAAACAATACTGTAGCAAAGTTTATGAGAATTTGGAAAATAATCTCATTTGGTCTATCAATAATTCTTTAGATTTAGGTAATGATTTTGGATGAAGACGATAGTCTTAGTGCTAAATACTTATGACTTTTCAACGCTTTTTACTTATATTTAACACGTATGTAATAGGTTTAAATACAGGCCTAGTATATTAAACCCTTTTTTTTTCATTTTCTAATCAACAAGTCATCCTTGTGCGGGAAAAGATCACAAACAAGCGGAAAATTACTTGGTGAATTATATTACGATCTTACACTGAAGAAAACACTTGTCCTCTATGTTTTATGTGTATATACATTTATACAGAAATATCAAATTAATATAAGACATATAGTGACTAGATAAACTTTCCATATACCCTTTAATTTGTAATGATATAGTGGAACACATCTGTGTAAGTATACTAACTCATGTCCAACCACACATAAGACAAAATAAGCCGTATCACATTCCAATGATTTATTAAACATGCACAGAACACAGTGATATTAAAGGGCTAATATTTCATTAATTTAACACTAAAATGTACTACTAAATGTCATCTGTATGAGTTTTACCGAATTTGCAATCAAAATTGTTAAATGGTGAATCAAGATGGATGGGTCGATTACGTTTAAGAATGGAATACCATTTTAAAACTGTCTATGAGTCCTTCACGTACGACTCAATTGATAGAAAACAATGCAACAAACATTGAAAATAACTCGTTTTTTGTCTGGACATAAGTTTTTCCAATTATAATATTACACCCCTTCCACCTCGCCGACTTTTTAAAAGAAATACGCACAAGTGGGTAAAATTACCGATACGGTTTTGTTCTTTTGAGTAATCGACAAGCTATTATTATGTTCTTTCTATGGGATTCAGCTGCGTAGATGTATTTAGTTTATGAGCTAATAAATGTGAAGTACTTCCTGTTCACAAAAGAAAATCAGTTGGTACATTACACTTATTACATTATGGAGGTATTACAGAATAGGATGTCGTAGGTGCTCTTTTCAACGGTCCATTGATAATATTAAACATTTTGTTATCATAGTGGCAACAAGGAAATCAAACTTCACGTCTGGTTGAATAGATATAATTTAATAGCCTTTAATGTATTGCTATTATATCCCCTTCCACTTATATTTATAATGCTAATTTCTTTTGAACAACCATTTTGCATGGTTATGACCGAATAAATATTGCATTCGTTTAAAATGAACTAAACCAATGTTTGGGAACTTATATAATTAATTAAACAATTAGGTAATGAGCATGATATTTACATTGATCCGAAGGAAAACATATAGCATAACAAGAATGAAACATTCATTGAAATGAAAAATAGCCAAATTCTGAGTATTTATCCTTAAATGTTTCGTGTTGTTAGATAACGATTTTGAGACATATACTCATCAAAACTAATTAAATGAGTGCACTTGCAGTTATCCTCTCATTCCAAACTGTCGAAATTAAAATGATGCTATATAATACACTTTATCGATTATCACCATTGGAGTAACACGTAAAAAAATATGGAGGATATTATTGTTTTGACTATTTGAAGTTAAACAATATAGTAAACTAAACATTTACACTTTAACAGAGACTAGCTAAATAGTGATAGATGCTACCCAAGAATTCGACGAAAGGAAAGGGGTAAAACAAGAGAAGGGCGAACTCACCACTAAAATGCTGTGTCTACCAAACTGAAAAACTGGATGAGAAGGACAAAATTGAAAACAATACGTAGATTGACAATATAACAAAGACATATACTGGGAGTACGAACATAGACATGAACAACAGGACTGCGAATACAAACACGAGTTATGCTGCCAAGCCCGCCGCCGAGCCCGTGTACGGCATACAGACCCCTCAGAATCCCAAGCATTATTCGCCCATGTCACAATACACCCAATAACCCCTTCCTACCACCCGTTATATACCCGTATACCACCATTGGCCTCCGAACTTTTAGAAAATATTAAAGAACTCAAATCCGTCCTTCAAAGTATAAATACCATAAAACAGAAACTTTCTTTAATGAATTCAAAAATGTCAAATGTACAAGGAAATGTAAAAATATAAAGCAAGGCTACGAAAACAATCAAAGGAACTGAAAACAGCCAGAGAAAAAGTAAAGAAAGTTGAAAAACAATGTATTTCCCCTTATGCCACAGTAAGAAAAGTAAAAAAAGAAAATGAGACACTAAAAAGGAAAGTGCTTGACCTAGAAAACCGTTCAATGAGAAATAATTCTATGTTTTTGGGAATCCCTGAGCAACCACACCATGGAAGCCAGGAGAACTGTGACATTTAAGTAAAGAAGTTCATATCCGATGAGTTTGAAGTCGATGCAACAGCAATGGCATTTGGACGGGCTCATAGAATCCCGGCGACTATATGTCCAAACACCATAAACTCCAGGCCAATGGTTGTGAACTTCCACTACTTCCAGGGAAGAGAAAAGGTCATGGCAGAGTCTGCAAAGCGTTCACAAGCCCTGAGAAGAAAGGGCTATAGTGTCGGGCGCCAACGTCCGAAGGAAAAACGTGAAGCACGGAGAGTACTTCGTGTCCTCATGGATAACGCTCACGCCCGTGGACAGCACGACAGAATGTATTGCGACACGCTATACATTAACAACAAGTTTTATCGCCCACAACCACCAATCGAAGGAGAGATCGCGGCAGCCACTAGCGACGTCAAGACGCGACTCAAGATTGGACTGTTGACTGGAATGAGACTGATTTAGTGCGCAAATTAGCAGATCCTGACTTCTATTAAAAGAAAATATTATATGTTGCCTTTTTGGACTGGGAGAATATGTTCAAAATTGATAGAACCTTCCTATGGCAAAAATTACTGAAAGAGAATGTTAGTTCAAAATTACATAAAGCACTTAAATCAATGTATTCATCCATAAAATCCTGCATCAAAATAAACCAAAACGAACGTACAACATATATAACTTCAAATATAGGGGGTTACCAAGGGGATCCTGTAAGTAGCATTTTGTGTTTATTTTTCCTCAATGATATAATAGACAGCATAAATGTGGAAAATGAAAATAGCATAACATTAGACAAAACAAAATTATTTACGTTACTTTTTGCAGACGATGCAGTGGTATTCGCTTACTATCATCAATCGTTACAGAACATACTTCCACAAATACAGGATAACTGTAATATGTGGGGATTTAAACTGAATGCAAGCGAAACTTAAGTAATGATTTTTGAAAAAGGACGACACAGCACATAATTGCATAATCACATAACTTTGTCATAAACAACCACCTATAGAAGTCGTATTGTCCTTAAAATATATCGGGGTTCACCTTTTTAATAATAATAATTCGTTTAGAACACAGAAAATAATAGCACAACACTCATTGGACTCTTTGCACAATTAGACCATAAGGGGAAAGGGTTTTGCTCAATCAGCCCCCCCCCCCTCCAGGCGAATTTTGTAGAACATGATTTTATGAAAGTGTATCATCTTACAAGCATTTAAAGACATTTACGCCTTGGCCGTAGGGGCGTTTGGAAACGACAGCATTTTGAGGTTCGTTACCAAAAAAAATAAAATTTCGAACATAGCTTTCACCTGTAAAATGATTTTGTTTTATAAAAGAAAAAGTATAGAAAACTGTTTTAATCCAATGAGATATAAAATGATTTTACACACAAATAGTTTTTCAACTAAAACCTAAGATGTTTCATGGCACACTATACTGTAATTTACGTTACTTCAAATTACCAAACTTTATGACGAATAACAAGCTTTCAAATAATATGCATCGATTTGATGAGAAACCTTTAATAATACATTAAACTTCAGACAGTACTGATGAATAAGACATAATGTCAAGTTAAACTTTCACATTTATTTTACGTGACATCATCAGAAAAGTTGTTAAAAAGAAGCAAATGTTGGCTTTTTATACATATTAAACAAATTTTGCCTACAATGAGCATTTATCGTCAATTTTGCAATCCTATCTATACAGTGATCCTTGTTTATGGCACATCAGCGAATGACAAATATCATTCAGAAAAACAATCACATTTTTTGATGAATGCGCATGAAGAATACGTTACTTTGTTAAAAAAGACGTTACAAACAATTTCTAAAGTAAACAGGACTAGATTTATTAACATCACACTTTTCACATCACAATACTAATCTGTTATTCAATATTTAATTACAAAACAAAATGAACGACCTTTACGTTTAAATTAAAGAAATATGAAATAATTTACTTAAAATTTCAAATACATGAGTTGACATTTTGACTCGATAAGTCATAGCATACCACTCCTAAATATTTTATGTTAATGGACTCGAAATATTAATTACATTCTTAAATGGGAATACTATTGCATCAGTCATTTGTAGTTAACGTTACCAGTGTTAACAAGAATATCATTAACCATGCAACGGGACTATATAATTACAATTGTACACAATATGTTAGTCTAAAAAGTTATTGTACAACCTCGTGTGTTCCTTTACGTGTAGTTCTCTTACATTACATTAAAATAACTTGACAGTTATTAACATTATGTGTCATATAAGTAACGAATTGTAATGCTCATACATCTGACCAATTTTGCATGATGTCTACAAGTTTTTAAAATCATACATTATAGTTAAATTTTGAAAAACATTCTGCAATCAATGAAGTCAAGAAACCTCATTTAATGTTCGTAATACTTTTGACTATGTAATCTTACTCCCATTTTGATTTACCACAAATAATACAAATGTTGTAATAATATATATGCAAAAAGCTACAAAAACATGCTCAGTAGGATAAATAAATGTCGAAAACAATTTTCTTATGAAGTTTACCGAGTGCAATTTGAAATTAAGGTGCAGACACAACGATATTTTACGGTATTAGACGAAAATGGATCGCAGTAGGTCTTTAGTACTCAACAATCTCAGAAAACTGCTTGTTAAGGTAATAAATACACTGTTATAATCATATTTTCAGAAAATAATATTTTCAAAAAATGCAGTATTGTGTAAGATAAAAAAGTAAAAGGTTAATCACTCAAATTCTATGTTTGTTATACATGTGTGTGCATTGATTTTGAATAAGATGCTTGTCACTATATGATCGTAATATATCAACATCCTGCTCTAGTCTGTATCAGATTCATCTTCAAATACATAAGGGATAGTATGATAGGACGCTTTTCCGGTGACCTGTATCACGTCGAGTTCGATGTGTAAACACGTACATATGTTTACTCACCGAACGAAACGTGATGCAGGTCACCAGAAAATCGTTTTATCGTAATATTCCATTTATTATATACCTTCATCTTATATTATTTATTTTTATTTTTCGGTTTCAATTTGATTTCAATTTACCACCATCTGTCAAATGCGCGTATGAATTCGAATGTGTTACGTAGTTTTGTCTAATGAAGTCAAGGTAGGCTATTACAGTGTCACAAAGTCAGAAGTTATATAATTTACTTTATTGAGCAGAATAGAACAAAAATGTTTATGTTTTAGCAAAATTAATAAATTGCTAATACGAAACCATTACAAGCACAAAGAACAACAACCAAAAACCGGTACTTATTTTACATGTATTCACTAATCGTCATTTCCTGTAGACGTAACGCGGCTATTTTTAACAAAGTAAATATTCGTAGGATTTTTTTTGCGATCATACTATGCAAAATTGAGGGAAGTTCGTGAGTCAATCGCTATTTCTATCGATGACGTGAATTCGCCCCCTTCTTTGTATTGGCGAGCTGCTAATATTTATGATAATACACATGGATAATGCAACACTTTATGAACTTTGAAATGACAAACAACTAGTTCACTGAAGTGTTCTCTGCTTCGTGCTTATCCTCATGGTTCTTTGAAGAAAGTGCGAAACATGTTCCTGAATATTAACATGCTTCTGGCGCGTGAGTAAAGTTGACAGGTTTTACCAGGGTATTTTTGTCACGCTATTTTTAGCAACGCGAAAGTAGTTCTAAGATTACACACGGTACTCGCATGATACGGAATCAGAATACGACAGTATCATGATACGGAGTTTTCAATACGGCGTACTGTATTTTCACTGTTGGATATGGAAAGGGAATTTGATAGACATATAATAAAGTAATTTTCTTCTTCCCTATAGGAAACAAACTTTTAATAATTTCTTGTGAAACAATCTTACCACATGTCCACACGTTTTCGATACTACCTGGCACTTTTATCCTACCATTTCATTCTAAATCTCAAAGTCGTAGTGGGTAATTTTCATGTAAGTATTGCCAGACGTACATTTGCTAGTTGACCTAATGATCATGCATTTTAAGGGGTGCTCTACAACTCATGTTGATACTGTTATACGAGTCTAGAGAAAAACCTTTTTGCAGAATGTGTCATATCTCAATTTGTCCACCTGCGTATATTATGGTTTGCCATTCAGCAGACAAAGCATTCGATTCATTCCTTCAAGAAGGTGACCAAGTTTAGACAGTGAAGCCATATGGTATTGGTATTAATACCAATGTTACTATATATAGTAACAGAATATATAGTAACAAAAATGGCACGTTTTTTAGGTCGATATGTGGCTTTTTGCGGCATTACGCGATACCGGCCGGCGCGTGCTAGGCATTATTTTTCAAATAATTGGCGAGCGAATAAACGCACGTGCAAAAACACGTTAACAGCTGTCAGTATCACCAAACTTGGTGTCAGAGCGGCTGCTCGAGTCCTTATCTAACAGACTTTTAGACCTTGATGGAAGGATTAAAGCGAACATCATAACATTTGAAGAACGTTGAAATTCGTGGAATCTAAGAAAAATACGACGACGGTTTCGAAAACAATACGCGACGTAAAATAATCAAAGAATGGCTGCAAACGGATGGGGAAGACAGGGAGTTGGAGAACATCCCGGCAATTGAACTTGATGTTTATTGTCCATTTTCCTTTGGGTTTAAAAAATACAAAAACTGGCGAAGAACTGGAGCCTACAATCATACAAGGAGTAATATCATCGATCCGAAGACATCTATTTGAAAAGGGTTATTCTGAAGATCTGACAACCTCATCAATGTTTCTCCACGAGCGAAATACGCTGAAGGCCAAGGCCAAAGATTTGAAAGATTCACGGACGAGGAAATAAAGACACTCTATTCTCAGCAACCTCTTCGACCCGGAGAGTAAAAAACTGCATTGTGTTACCCCGTACGACCTAATTAATAATAAACGTGTGAATTATCAAAATATGCAGTAAATAACAACAAGAAAACTATATCATTATATATGTTTATTAAAATAAAGACAACATTCTGTTGAAAAGTTTGTTTTACAGTTTCAAATAAATAAACTGTTTGACGGCTATTTGTTTACATGACACCATTAGGTTTCTACATGACAATGCCTTTGGAGATAAGTGTAAAAGCTTTTTTATTTTTCTATAACGTCCATAAAGCAACCGGTATTGCAAGATATTTTTACTTGTCTGAACTTCACTCCCCCAGACAATATTTTTACAATGTGGCTTTGTTTTTTAATTGTTCTTATTGATTTTATTATTCATTTTCAGAAAGTCCAAAGGCTTTCATTATAGTCGGGAGTCCATAAGGGGAAAAGTCGCTTATTTTTGACGGTCCATGGCATCGGAGAGTAGAATTTGGCATGCATGCTATATCTTAACTTTGATATGTTAGTAATCTGAAACTGCCCCATGCCATCCGAGATTTGGCCCTATATGCTCAGAATTAGGTCAAAGGTCAACTGAGTGCACTTTATGTACATGGTAATTGAAAAAACATCATATCTTTGTCAGTTTTAGGTTTACAATAACCCAACTGGTATCAAAATGAAGCTTAGGCTTTGGCCTTTATTTGCCACTTACTAAATTTTATATACCTAATTTGTATACTCATGAATATTAATGAGAATGTCCAAAAAAGGGTGATTTTTTAAAAAATATAATAATTTATGGACAATAGTTTTGCAATATCTTCGTTATTTATGTTATTTATGCAGCGTGACTTTACCAAAATAAGGATGAGATATTCCTCTATCAGTAAATATATACTTTTTAATATTTTGATGCATCATTTACATGCACAATTACTGCTTAAAGTGGGTGGGGTAACTTGACACCAAAATCTTGAAAAATCCAAATGTTGTAAAATTAAAAAATCCGATGTTGTTTTCTTTTACATATGGTTTATGTATATAATGTGTATTAATTACCAGTATTTGTACATGGATCAATAACAATTATATAGGTCAAAGGTCATTCAAGTGCAATAATAAGTCAATTCAAGTCAATGTGTTACGTCGGGAGACCATAAGCGGAAAGGTCGCTCATTTTTGACGGCCCATGGCATCATAGAGTATAACTGATTCAATTCCATAATCGTATTGCCCAATATCAGCTGTGTGTGACTCCACACAATGCCACTGACAAAATCGAATGTGAAGGTGAGAAACTAGGTCAAGGGTCAAGTAAGTGCAAAATTTATTGAAACTCTACCTGTCTTACTCGATGTCGTTTAACTTTAAAACGCTTATATTTATCAACTTATATTTTGTTCTATATTATCATTGTATATATAGCTTTCTAGTAAATTCTCCAACAATGTTTCCAAAAGGTAGGGTTAAGGTCATTTAAAGGTCAACAAGCGAAACATACTCGAAAATTTTAGTATACATAATATGTTTTCTTTTTATTTAGCTTTATGCATCTTTATATTGGTGTTTAAAGGTAATACAAAACAGCCCATTGTATAATCTTTGGTTTCAGCAAAATTGGGCACTAGAATGATGTCGGTTACTATGGTTACCAACAAAGCACAAAACATTGCCCAGGTTTGCTGATTCAATGACTTATGTTTTGCATATCTTATATCTGTTTTATTTAATAAAATATGTTTTTTTATTAAAAATATATATCAGTTCTATGAACATATAGCTTTTGTGAGGCCAACTTTTAAAGTCAAATAAGGTCAAGGTCAATGTACTTTCGAGGTCAAACACGGAAATTAGCAAATAAAACAACATCTATGTGTTATCAAGAATTATTTGCCTTTGTTATGCTGTTTGGTACACACAAGTGTATTAGTGAGGATGGAAAAATCTGCAACTGTGAACGTTGCCATGGCAATAAAATAAACCAGAATAGAGATTACGCACATGCATAACTCATTGACGTCTCCTGGTATTATAAATGTTCACTATTTTATGTTGACAACAGCCTTATATTTTAAGTATATGTGTTTTTGCGAAAGGTTCATTCAAACAAGTATGAACATTTTTTTTGGAGTTATCCCACCTTGTTATAATTCGCCTAGTTAAAACAAAGTTACTTCCCTTGTATAGAAGTTTGCCATTTAGCCTACATAAACATTGCAGTGACCTGATAGTCCCTTTCACTGTAAGTTACAGTCCTGGTTGATTATATACTTTATCCCTGGGTGTATTGCCTAATACACTATGTATTTATTAAGTTCTCTATATAATTGAGCAACAGAAAAACTAATTTCAAGGGGGAATCGCTGCTCAATTTTTTCGCAATTTGTGCGATTCGCACCATTAGTATTTCGCTCTTAATTACGATTACTATTTATTGTGATTCGCACCATTAGTATTTCGTTCTTTAATACGATTTATAAACACAATCACAATGGAGTTGTTTTGGTATCAGTTTCTCATTGGACAGGTGTTTGTTGTGATAAGTAGTCAACTATAGTCTTTACATCTTGGTAATTACCTTTTTGTATATTTTCAGCTGTGAAGAGATCAGAAAACATGTCCAGTTACAGAACGCAAGTACGTTTATACAACTATTGAGGACTGCAGGTAAATAGTATACACAATAGCACTAGTTGAATGTTTATGATAATTAAAATATTAAAGTGTCAATCAAAAGCAAATAATTTATAAAAGGGAGAATTTGATATTGTATAGCTTTTAAAGGGTTTAAGAATGAATTTAATTTAAGGACGAAAATTGCATGCTATATTTACTGGCGAAATCTTTAATTGTTTGTGTCATAGTTTGTCTGTATGTGAACTTTAATATCCTGTATTTTATCATTTCAGAAAAATGGAGGTCAATCCAGTTGTGTCTATCAAGCGACGTTCATCGGGAACATCATTTGACCGTTGCATAATTTGCCAAGAGAAAGGGGGAGTGTTGCGTATCGGAACAGTGGATGGCAAAAAGCGGATCAGAGAAGTGTCCGAAATCAGAAAAAGCTTGCAGGACACTGACAACATAGAGGTAATAGACAGAACCACTGAACTTGACACAGACACATGGGCAGACCAAAATAAAATTAAGTGGCATAATAGTTGTTATAGCTCATATACCTCAAAGCAAAGGCTTAGTCGTTTGCAAAATAAGTTCAAACAGCCTGAAAGTAAGCAACCGGATGAACAATGTCATAGTACCCCTGAAACATGTACCCCTTCTACTTCTACAACCAGAGCCAAAGTACATGCTGTTGACTTTAATCGCTGTATGTTTTGTCAATCTGACAATGTTAAACAGTTAAACAGTGTTACTACATTCAAATTATCTGAAAATGTCCTTAAACTTTCGAAGAATGACAATGTTATGAGAGTTCGTCTTGCAGGTGTTAACGATTTAATAGCGTCTGAGGGCAAATATCGCTTGAAATGTTTATCAAAATTCAGACGCAAATCTATAACGATAGACACTCTAGATGAACCTGAAGATGAAGTGATGAAAGAGCTCAAACATGTCCTGGAAGAAGGGTTTTCTCGTGGTCATGTTTATGATATGAATACAGTGTGGAGTAGTTATTGCCGAAGAAAACAGGAATCAGGCAAGAGTGTACCAAGTAAATATCAGACACGAAAACAGTCATTCTATGAGGACGTGAAACGGACGATTGGTGAGAAGGGACAGTTGGTAAGACCGTTAGATAAACAATCTTCGCTGCTATTGTACCCTGCATGTGAAACGAACAAAGTCATTTCTCAGACACTGACAAAAGAATCAAGAAAACAGTTTGAAACATTTTTGTCTGATTCAGGCTCAGAGACAGACACCTCAGGTGATGATTCAGTCGTGCTTGAACTACCTTGCGAAAATACGATTCTGCAAGAAATAGTCCATGCGGCCCTGAAGATAAGAACCGACTTAAATGAAATGCCTGGACACGACTCAATTTGTTCAGGCTTTGATGATGAACACATTGAAAAGATCATTCCAGATAGTCTGTACATATTTCTTAGGTTGCTTTTTGGTGGTATGGCCCTGTTAGATGGAGATGATGATGCCATTAATGCATCTGCAAATCGAAAAGTTTGCAGTATTGCACAGGATATTATTTTTGGTGTTTCTAATGGAACCAAGCTTACACCAAAACATGTAGGCTTAGGTCTTGCCCTGCATCAAGCAACACGCTCAAAGGCGTTAGTTGAACTATTTCATGCTGCTAATCATACAGTTGGTATCACTACAATCAGACGGATTGATAATGCCATAGCTAACAATATTCTGGAAAAGTATATTCAAAATGGAGGAGTTTATATTCCAAGTAATATCGAGCGTGGGGTTTTTGTACATTGTTCATGTGACAATATAGATGTGTTGGAGTCTACATTGGATGGGCGAAACACGTTCCATAGTACGCAGATGGTTGTGTGGCAGCGACAAACCGCAGCAGAATTAGATCCATTACAAATCGCGGATGATGACAGCACACCTAGCTTAGAGAGAAGTTGTAACACAGACGCTTTGAAGAGTCTCCACGAGTTACACAGAGCAAAGATGCCGCATGGCAGTAGACCTCAACCAGTGCAAACCGCTGACGAAATAAATACGGACAGATGGTTCACTGAGATAGATGTCAAATGTGAACAGGCCCGTATAGAGGACACTGTGTGGCTTCTAACAAGACAGACTGACACAGAAGAGCAGAAAGTTCCAGCATGGCGAGCATTTAATGAATCGACCAGTCAAGCAAGTCCACCGATGACTACCATTGGAATGCTTCCAATCCTGCAGGCCCCTGCAGATGACTTTGATACGCTGACTACGGTTATCGATAGATTTATAGCAATATCAAATCATGTAGGACAAACACATACTGTTATCACTGGTGACCAGCCTCTCTATGCCAAAGGAATAGAGCTAACATGGGCGAACCAAGAGAAGTATAAAAACGTCATATTCCGACTTGGTGGCCTCCATGTCTGCTTCAACTTTTTGAAAGCAATTGGACAACACATGGAATCAGCTGGTCTTGATGGTGTGTGGGTTGATGCTGGGGTGTATCCTCCAAACGTAACTTCAAACATGATGGAAGGAAAGGCGTACTACAGAGCAGTACGTGCACATATCCTAACGTATGAGGCTTTGTGGCGGTTAAGGTGGACGATGTTTCGATCCTGGCTACATCAAAAGGCCGGTGGCACAAGTACAGATGTTGGAGAAATGGAAGCATCATCTACGGATCTGGTTAATATCTTCAAAACTTCAAAGATAACTGGATATGACCAAAACGTAATGGACCAGGCTGCGAAGTTACATGAAGTTATTCTGGATGTCAACTTGATCGGCCAGATGCAGGAGTTTGACTCTTTGTTCTTTGGCAACAAGCAGTATGTGTTCTGGAAGACCTATATGGATATGATTGAGATTTTGCTTCTTTTTATTCGTGCGGAAAGAGAAGGAAACTGGAAGTTGCACCTTGAAGCATTCGCCGCAATGTTACCGTGGCTGACAGCGTATGACCACCTAAACTATGCTCGATGGGGACCTGTGTATTTGGCCGAGATGAAAGACCTGGAGAACAGAGCACCAGAAGTTTACACTGAGTTCATGAATGGGAATTTCGTCGTCAAGAGAAGTAACAACCACTTCAGCCAGATTCCAACAGACCAAGCAACCGAGTGGATAAATAAACTCTGCAAGCTTAACAATGGAATCATAGGAATAACACGAAATGACTCAGCACGGGACAAGTTCTGTATAGCTTGGGCATTTCGCTCAAACATCTCACAAAAGATGAGAGCTCTCTACACAGACACTAGTGGAGATGATGAAGATGAGTTCACATCTACAAGGGCCGACTTCCAGCGATCACGGGTAGATCTTGATGAAAGCCATGTTCAAGCGCTGCTTCAATACCTCGACATACGGGACGTGTTTTGTTGCAAAGGACTAGACTTACTGACAGAAGTAGACATTGAAACCGATAATGCTGATAATAACCTGGTGTTACCAGTAAGGGAGTGCTCAAAGTTAGTCTCAATTGCAACAAAAGATGTAGCCACTACCGAAATAACCAAGGACCTAGTTGAAGCAAGGGATCAAGGTGCAGCACGTGTACTACAAAATGCTCACGAGAGACTAGTTTCAAAGAAAAAACAATTCTTTGACCCAATGAAAAAAATGAAATTGAAAACCTTTGCCACGCTTTACCAAGTGCCAGTGAAAGCAAAGCAAACCACACAGATAATAAAAGCTGACAGAAGATTGATGCAACGACTCTTCAACGCGGCTAATGCTGGCAGAACTGTCGAAATAGCATCTGTATTAAAACATGAGTTGTCTCCAGTACCACTGTCACTTGCAAAAGTTGGCGGAATTATGAACCCAACAGCCAAATCTGATCTGCTTGCGGTCCTTACTACAGATAGTGCAGTCTTTGTCCAGGAAGAGCTTCCAGTGGCTACTTTGAAAACAGCTATAGTGATTGATGGACATGCAATGATTCAGGCATTAGGTAAACCAGATGGCTGTGTTACATTTGGAGAGTATGCTGACGTGTTTGTGCAGTGTGTAATGAGGTATTTTAACACAACTACACACAGAATAGACGTGGCATTCGACAGATATATCGAAAAATCATCAATAAAGGCAAGTGCTAGGAGCAAGCGATCCGGCAACCGACGCCCAATTCGTAGAATGATTACTGGTCCAGATGTACCACTGCCGCAGTCATGGGATACCTTCCTAGCAATGGATGAGAACAAAGCAGATATTGCGAGGTTTCTTTCCGAGAATTTGGCAACAAGGGCAGACTCGTTACCGAGAGATCAAGAGCTTGTAACAGGAGGAGGTTACCAAAATGTACTCAAAGCTACATCCAACAGACGTGAAGTACCACAACTGTCATCGAACCAGGAAGAGGCAGACACGAGGATCATTATACATGCCTTAGATGCTGTAAGAGAAGGTTATGAGAGAATAGTGGTCAAATGTCAAGATACAGATGTACTGCTCCTACTGATATACCATCTTGGGTATCTAAACACCGAAATATGGATGATGGCTGGGACTTCAAAGAAAACCAAACAATACCCCGTGCATAGTATCGCTCAGAAAATACCCAGAGATGTGCACCTTAACATTTTGGGATTTCATGCGTTGACTGGATGCGACACAACTTCGGCCTTTAGTGGCATTAGTAAGAAGACCTGTTGGAAGACTTATGTTACTTGTCCTGACCTACTTTCGGATGTTGGAAGAGACAGAAAGTCAGATAAGGCAGAGAAGTTTGTATGCTTGCTTTATGGGACCAATGAAACCTCTGTTGATAATGCAAGGCATTCGCTATTTGTTAAAGCTAAGAAAATGCTTGAAATGCTCCCACCAACAACTGATGCTCTTGAATTGCACATTGCAAGAGCAAATTATCAAGCAGCAATTTGGATCACCGCTGATGTACCAATTGTTGATACAGAGATCAGGCCTGTAGATACTAAGGCATGGCAAGATGGTCCTGATGGATTAGAAGTTGTCTGGAAACGATTACCAACAGTACCTGATGCTTGTATTGAACTGACAAGTTGTGGGTGTAAAACCAAGTGCAAATCTATCCGCTGCAAATGCTTTAAAGCGTCATTGAAATGTACACCAGCATGTGGGTGTGATGGCATCAATTGCGCTAATCCAATTGACACTTGAGTCTATTAACTATGCACCTTTAAGTAAGAAGTTGGAAAACTCTGCATATGCATTTGAATTTACACATGTCCTACACATAGGCAATTGTAGTCAACGCCTATTGACAGCATTGTAGGGAATGAATCAACTGCTCTTGACAAGCAAATGCTCAATTTCCAACAGTGATTGCAATGCAATTAAACAAGGAAATTATATTTTGCCTTGATTTTTATCAAGTTTTCCTAGTGGATACTCTTTACATAGATTGTGGGCAATACATTAACTGTTCATACTATCCTCGGCAAGCTATGTTTAGATTTACCAACAAGGAAATCATCTGATAAAGAATAATGAGTGTGGATGAGTATTGAACTAATGGCCGCATCTCAGTAAAGATGCATTAATATGCTAACAGTAATATCTAATAGGTATTTCTTCCAAATAAGTACTGTAAAGTGCCATTATATTTGAGACTATGTTCAGACTTACCAACAATGAAAGTATCTGATGAAAAAAGGGAATGTTAGTGGCTACATGTTTAATCCTATGCCGCGTCATATCAGACGCATTAAGATTGTACCAGTAATATGTTATAGAGCTTTCTCACACAGAAGCGCCGTCTATTAATGCCTCAACATTGGATAACATTGAAAACATTGTAGGACATAAATGATTGCTCGAGCAAACGCTCTATATCCTTAAATGGTTTCAATAAATAAGAAAACAAATAATTTGTAATGCCAATATATTCATAGTTTTCATTTGAGTTTAACTTGTGGATCATTCTTACAAAAGCCTTCGTAGAAAATTGTAAAATGTTAACATGTTCATTTTAACACAATCAAGATTTGCCGATAAGGAAAGTGTCTGATGAAAAATATGTTAACATAGACCTGTTTTAAGTGTATTGAAATCATTTCAGCAAATACAGATTTTGCTCGAAACAATTAAGCAAACGATTCATCTTCTACTGTGATTTTAACAGTCATTACATATGTGGCGATAAGGGCATTTCTGTGTAGAAAAATCATTAATAACACACTAAACATTGTTAACTTAGTTTGGTTAACAGTGCAAAACATAATAGTTATGACTGCTAGTGTTTTATGTATGTCTTTGCATTAATACATGCATACTTTAATAAATGACTTAAATTTACTTATTATTGCACTTGAATGACCTTTGACCTATTTAATTGTTATTGATCAATGTACAAATACTGGTTATTAATACACATTATAAACATAAACCATATTTAATAGAAAACAACATCTGAATTTTTAATTTTATAACATTTGGATTTTTCAAGATGTTGGTGTCAAGTTACCCCACCCACTTTAAGCAGTAATTGTGCATGTAAACGATACATCAAAATATTAAAAAGTATATGTTTTCTGATAGAGGAATATCTCATCCTTATTTTGGTAAAGTCTGGCTATATAAATAACATAAATAACGAAGATATTGCCAAACTAGTGTCCATAAATTATTATTTTCTTAAAAAAAAAACCTTTTTTCGAACATTCTCATTAATATTCATAAGTATACAAATAAGGTATATAAAATTTAGTAAGTGGTAAATGAAGGCCAAATCCTAAGCTCCATTTTGATACCTTGTGGGTTATTGTAAACCTAAAATTGACAAAGATATGGTGTTTTTTTCAATTACCATGGATATAAAGTGCACTCAGTTGACCTTTGACCTAATTCTGAGCATATAGGGCAAAATCTCGAGTGGCATGGGGCAGTTTCAGATTGCTAACATATCAAAGTTAAGATATAGCACGCATGCCACATTCTACTCTCCGATGCCATGGCTCGTCACATTTTCCTCTGATGGACTCCCGACTATTAGCACAACATGGTGGAAAAATACTATGCATCTGAGGGATCGGCAAGAACATGTTACTATGCTTTGGGGAGATCTAGAGTTGGGGAAGTCTAATGGCGCCAGTTGAAAGTTCTTCCTCCAATTTACCGAGAGGGGAACCAAGACGAGAAAAGGTTTCAACGATGATCCTAGAGCCTTCAAGCCCAAAATATGGGAAGCAAGGGGTATGCCCATGAGCGTTTTGTGGAAATTTATTAAAACCCAACCAAATATTATCTAAAAGTATAGTCTCAGTTGTAAGAATACAGTATTAAATAAAGTAAATTGTATAATGCATTTCATATTCATAATATAATAAATAGGAAAACTGATAATAAATCATTTCAACATGCATTATGTATATACAGTACACTTATATAATGTTTGATTCACAGGTGACCCAAACTGTCCAATCAACATGTACAAGACATACAAAAAAATAAGGCCTACTGTTGATCCACAGATCAGGTTTTACCTACAACGAAATCGGTACTGGACTTCAACCGGCATATGGTTTAGTAACACTCTAATGGGTAAAGATTCTTTGGGATCTATCGCAAGAAACCTGAGTGAAAAGGCCGGTTTTGAGAGGAAACATACCAACCATTTCGGAAGAAAAACATTCATCTCTAACTTGCTGGACAAAGGGGTCCCACCAACTGAAGTAGCCCAACTGTCAGGATACAAAAAATACATTCATTGAATCATTACCACACATTAAGTTTGGAAAGACCGCAGGAACTGCCTGAAACGATACTTGTCACCCATCAAAACAAAAGAATTAATTATCAGAAGTAGCGTTACGGAAGTATTTGAAAGCACTGAAATTACAGATGAGGAAATGGTATATGCATCACAAGAGATGTTAAACACTCTGCAGAACATAGAAAGTTATGAAGAAGTGTCTCTCATGTATGTCAAAACCTCAGACATTTTCAGTGGACGTACATTCAATCACCCTGTAAACATTGTGAAGAGAAGGAATTGCTAACTGAATGTTGACATTGTTTAGAAAACTAGATGTGTATATATTGAATTAATTAATACAAGGTGATGCATTATTAACAAATAAACGGAACTGATTAAATGAAATATCCCATAAAATTGAAATTTTAATTTATAAACATTTTGTTTTTGTGTACCGTTCTGGTATGTGTGATTTATGCATTAGAACTTGCAATTGCCCAGATATTCATGACAAAAGGGCACTCAGAGGTGTGGGGTGCCTAATGCTAGACAAACATCTCATGTTGTTTTACATTTTACATCTTCAAATCTGTTCAATGATGAATATATCTGGCAAATTATGGTATATTTTAATTTAAAAAAAATAAAGTGTTTCAGAGACCAAAGCAACTGTTGTATTACCTCGGTTCGCGTCCAGTCTATAATTACCTAGTAGCTCCTGTTTCTTTGTTTCTTTTGCACGACTCGCCATTCTACGAATTAAGCTTTACTTAAATGTTAACAGACAGTGTGATAATACATAATGGAAGAAGCACGTCTATGCGAAAAAAATATTATAACAATACTAGTTCGCCATTCATCATCTATATACTCATAGAAAAGACATTCGATACAAAGAGCCTAGCTTTCGCTTGAAATACTATTAGGGTTATATTAAATACTAAAGCGTTAGTTTGTATATTTAATGGTTGGTTCAAGTTCCCCCCTCATCATTCGATGACCAAGATCTTGAAGTCTTCACAAAAAATATCTCTTACATATGTTGATTTTTACAAAAAAGGGCACTTCATGCAATGCCAGGCCAGTGTGAAATTCACACCGAGGCGAAATCAAAGACGTTGACTCAGCAGACTCTTATTAAGATTGTATTTCTTGATCATGAAGCATGACTCGTATGATATACAACAAATACTATCAAATCAATAAAGTAAATTTATTCTTTAAAATCCAATATACCAAACAATACAATATTGAATATATATTTTATAGAAGTGTTCCCAATTTTAACATAAGAGGTTGCGAACGTTAACTTGTATGTGTATGGAATATCATTAATAAAGGAATTATTAAACTAAGACTGAACCAACAGTTTAAGCATTCAACAATGATAATATTTTAAGGAACTGAATTAAACGTTCAGCGGTCACGCTCTTTATGACCTCAAAGCCAATGCTATCACGACTATATGTCAAACACTACACTGAAAGGCTGAGTTCATTTACATATATTTACTATATGCTACACTATCTGACAAGGACATTATAAGTAGACTGCATAATGCATTGAGAAATCTGACTGCATAAGGCTACATTAAGGAAATGGCATCAGGGTAGATTAAAGGTTCTTGATAGAAAATTAAAACATTGATGCTCTGGTTTTGAAGTTGATTATTCCACCATTTGCTCCTGGAGCTGGAAAAATGTCAACTGGCGATGTTATTTTAACCAAGAAAATTGCAAAACATAGAGAGCATGTTGAGCAAACAATATCTAGGGCAAAAAAGTTCCAAATTGACATCAGAATAACGATCAGTTTATTTCCAGTGGTGAATTAAATCTGGCCTAACTGTTCTTTCTTAACAGGATTTATGTTGGTGGCCACTGTCGAGTACGCTAAGTACCCTAGTGGTGTACCCCTTATAACACCCAGAAGCTTAATGTCCCTGTCCAGCAGCTGAACTTTCCTGAAATAAAGTGTATTTTAATGTGTTATCATGCTTTATATATAAAAGGGTTTAAATGTTTGAAATTTTAGGAGAACGTCTTCAAATCTTCCTTAAACAACTGTTTTGTGCACTACTTCTTCATGGCATCATAGCTTATACAGAATATCTTTATTTAATAAACACAGTATCTTGATTAAAGTGTTGATATTCACTACTCTTTTCCGTTATTATACCTATTGCCAGTGAAGTCCACGGTAAGTGTTCGTTTTTTTCGGTCTCAATTTACCGGTCGACTGATAATCATGGAGGAAAATGGCTCTGAAGAGATTCTACGCCACATTGGCATGTTCCATTGGTGTGGTTTTGAGATGCAGGCTGGTTTACTGGGTAATTCCTGCAGTCAACTGGTCAGTCAGTCCATTAACTTTAGTACGAGACACAGGACATGGGCACATTCTTCTCCAGCTCTGAAATAAAGTTATTGAAATGGCTTTGTCAGTAAAGCAAAAATACTATAAACTGAACGCACCTTATCAATGAAATATGGGGTCTGAGTAATTTGTACCTTCTCCAAGATAGGCAAAACAGTAATCATAACATTAAATGCTTGATTTAAGACACGGAAGAAAAAATAACGGTTTCAATTAACGCGCATCTAAACAGCTGCTGAACTGGTGAAATATACATGTGTGTATTACAGATCGAAATCATGGAACGATTATAAGGCCAAGTCATTATGAAAGAAAAATCCGGATACTGGGCTTACCGTAAGACGCTAAACACAATAAAAATACCGATATACGCCTATCATTCAAACAAATTTATTGTTGTTTTTTAACATTAATATTCTAAAATTTATACAATGGTACTTAACCATCCAACCTACTTAATTAACCATGGAATCACTTGTTCTGAATCATCAACCGAAAAACAAGTAGAAACTATCAAAAACACATTTTTTTCCACTGAATGTTGACCAGATAACATTCATATATCCAAAACACAAAAATAAAAAAATGAAAATTTGAAAGAAAATGATAATTAAATCGTCGATTGGAATTTATCAAATATGTGTCCCGTCGCTAACCGAAAGACGTTTTAACGAGGCAGTTAAAATTTACTTCTAAGTTGTCCGATGAAAAAAATAATGAGCAATAATGATGCAAAATGATCTAAATCATATTCTTATAGAATTATATTATTTGTAAAAAGCATATGAAAAATATTATGAAAATGCTCGAGACATATTAGGGAAAGAGTCGAAGATGTCATTAAAACATTATTGCCTAACCAAATTTTACAAACTTACTTAGATCTATGAATAAGGTATTTTAAATATAGAAAAATATTTCAAAAACCAACAAAGAAGTATTTTCCTTCAATAACATTTGCTTAGTTAAAACAAAGGTTGACCATATCCATTACACACAATCAGGTACAAAACATCACCAATTACCATCGAGTATTGCAACCCGCTATCGGAGTTGATGTTTAAAACAACACCATTATCACCCGATTGATGACAGCCCACAAAGTAGCAGCATGAAATGTTTGTAATGTTTAATATATATGTTTTACTTTTTTCGGCATTGTGTCACGTTGAGTCAATTCAATAAAAAATACGCATTGATCGACCGCTGTACGTATACAATTAATAATTGCGGGTAATTTTTGGCACAAAATGGACAGGGTAAATTATTGCTGATTTGGGTTAAGTAAAAAAAAATGTACAGTTGATTGCAGTGTAACATGTGCGGAGTGTTCCTAGCGGCTGTACACTATTTTATACAAACTTATGACAGAACTCTTTTATAAATGACAAAACATGGAACTATATAATAATTTTCCTCAAGTTTACTTCTACTTTTTATTGTGTACACATGATTTTGATTCAGATAAAAAAAATAGTCACAGAATATTTATAGAATGAGTTTCCAAGGCGGTACCTAACAATTCTTGATAAACATACCAATTATTTATATATATATACACTTTGCTGTTTGTAGAGTTGTGTGCTGTTCTATGTTTCTTGTTTGTGAATTTGTGTGCTATTTCTTTGGCGTTGCCCATTGCCACTAAACCGTTTTTATGTTTAAACTTTTTGCTACTGAGCATGTTTCTGTAGCTTTGTGCATATATATTAATTAATTGTCCTTGTGTCTTTTTGCCTATGCTCGGTTTATTGACTATAAATTTCAAACTTTCCAAATCTACTGCTATGTCAGTGACCCTCTGAATTAACAGAAAGCTGGGCTTTCTTTGAAAGAACACAAAGGGTAGATGCATTTACTTCCTATATGACGGCAATCGGCCTAGCAATAAGTACGCTCCAACTACGTCAAACAGGAAAGCAGAGATTCTGTGAGAGATTCTAGAAGATGCAACTTGCTATGTCTCACAAAATAGCTAAGGTTTCCAGCAAGTGAATTGAAATGTTGGCTTTAAATGAACTATCGTATTTTTCAACAACCCGGTCAACTCGTCAGCTATTAACTAAACAGTACGTCAAAGCTGAGCTTTTCAGTAAAGATGGTTAATATTTTAAATCAGGAACTACAAAGTTCAAGTTGATGAAATAGCATAGTGCACAGACAGAATGTAACCATGGTTGGAGCTACCCTAGTTGTTTAACGTGCCCCAGTGTATAGAACTGTCACACGGGACTTATATTTTACCTCCCTCCCGGAAGACGATTAGCATTTTAAGTGGTGCGGCGGAGAATCGACCTTCGACGCTTGGATTGACAGTCAAGTGTGTCACCACTTGACCACGAATCCGCCACATGCCGCGAAAAGCGCTCGAGCAAAGCGAGGTTTTCATTGGTTATTTAGACTAAGCGTCGATTGTTTGAAAACCAAGCACCTTGATCGGTCGCAATCAGGATTCTGATTGGTCAAAATTAGTCTCATATAAATAACCATCAAAGATGATTCTTGCTTGCTATCATTCTTTCATCTTCATTATGCATTTTAATATAAAATCATCGACTTATGCAAAAGGCTTATTAAAAGTTGAGTTTTACCGATTTATATCAATTATAAATAGGGAACATTGTGAGTCGATTGATCCATGGTGTTGTATCACTTCGAGTTTGCTTCGGTCTCGTGTGATACGGATTCTTCCACAAGCAACGAGGTCTGTCGGGTAATATTTGTACTTTGCTTGTTTGGATTGTCAAACAGATTGATTGACAGTTCTTCCTGCATTTACAATCTTAACTCTAAAAATCGAAAGGTCAATCTGAAAATAGAACCGGAATGGCGGATATTACCGAACATGTACGATCGAAAAAATGTAGTCGTGGCCTAGTTTGTAATACCAAAATAGAAAGCTGCAGTGTGTAATTCGGGATTTTTGTCCGATTATTTGTATTTTTCAGTACAAAAAGCATTTTGACAGAAAATATATAGGTTTGACGATGGCAGTCAGAATTTAAAAAATAGATTACAGTCAACAATTTTACACAGCTGGGGTAAAATTCGCCACAGCAGTTTTGTTCTACAATCTGCCATTAACAAAGTAATACCACATCAGAGAAGAAAAAACCTAAGTGTGCGTTCGTATATTTAATTATAGATAACTGTTTGTATTTGTTTTGCTTTTGCTTTTACTTTTAACCATATCCGTTCAATCGTATTTCGGTTGGCGACGGTAGATAACTTTTACAAGCTAAATCAGCGAACTTATTTTGTCAATAAATTCATAATTTCTAAATATGTTTGTGTAAAATTTGATTACAATACGCATAATTGATATAAGAATAGGATTTTTAAGAACATGTTTTATAAGAAAGCGTATTTACGTTTTTTTGCGAATTTCGGTAATCATCTCCGTATTTCGGTAATTTAACCTACACTTGGTTATCTTATTAGGATTAAAGAGTCAAATTACTCCGGTTTACAATAACAGTGTGCATCAAGGACTTTGTAAAGACCGACCGAAATATTGGTTAACATTGTAAACTTCACGGGGCCGACATTTTGTTTTTTGAGTGTTGGAGGTCGTCCGGTTGCGTCCGGTTGCGTGGTCACGTGACGAATTATAATAACATTTAGGGACCACGCATATTCTCTCTTTACCATAAAAAAATAACAATGGTACGGTCATTGATACGGAGCCTTGGTTGTATGTCTAAATCTCGAGTTGTTTTGGTTGTTGTGGGTTGTTGGTGTGTTCTGGTCCTCACGAAGAACATGGACTTAGGAGAAATTATTTTCAAGGTATGTTCACAGTGGATTGGTGACTTAAGCTCATTTGTACCCTATACTGTGATATGAATCATTCATTTGGGTTCATTCCGCCATATTTACACTAGCTTAGCCCTTATGTAGATAACACTGGCCGTCCATATTATATTTGTTCATTCAGCCATCAACGCAAGAAAAATATGCGACCAATCCTTAAGTATAGGGTACTTTTGAATTTGTCATATTTCATTTTATGTCTAAGACAAAGTTTAATATTGATGATATACATGTTGTATGTATAAGTATGTGTAAAATCAAATTTGTCTAGTTAAACTGATTTATTATGACTTATATGACCTCTTGTCATCAAACCACTGTGAGTATGTTAATTGTCCACGAACTATCATATAAATATACCACTGAAAATATATATTTGTTTTCCAAAATATTCACAGTTCATTTGTAAGAGCAACGGTAATGCGGTAGTACCACACATATATAGTGGCCATTTATATATATATATATATATATATATATATATATATATATATATATATATATATATATATATATATATATATATATATATATATATATATATATATATATATATATCAATGGACTTTGAAAAGTATTGCCTATTTCGGGCGACTCACGATTCATTACATACACGTTCGGTATGTTTCTACTTTTGTCATTGGTGTGATGTATTCCTTAACAACACGGAATCATTGTATAAACAGAATATTATGGAGCCTACAGCTTAAAAAATGGTTGCAACCAACTGACTAAACTCGTATTTAAAAATGACAATAGAGATAGCCACTTTGTTTCTAAGAAGTGTTTATAGGAGTGTATGCCTTCCATTACTGTTGTACATGAAATGTTGCATGCACATTGTGTACACACTTCATTCTGTAGTTTTTTTTTTTTTTATTTTGCTGTATATTCTTCAGTTTGAACGGGATCTTCATTACACAAACAACACCGTCAGTGAAGCATCATACTTCAGGACGTCCACAGATATGACACCACATGGAGACAGGAAATATATTCATAGACATATTTTAATAGAGAACGTTACCTCGTACAATAAGTATGACGTCACCGTTGTCACTGCGTATTTCGATCTTGGAACATTTAAGAAAGGATTTGCTGGCAAGTTCTCTACTGAGACCTACCTCAATTGGGGCAAAATATTCAGATATTTGCTTAACCCGTTAATAGTATACACCGATTCACAGAAGTTCTATAATTTAATGAAGAACATAAGAAATGAAACTGTCAAAACAACACGGATTCATCTGATCAAAAGAAACTCATCTTGGGCTTTCCAGCTGCAAAGCAATATATCAAAAGTATTTTCCCAAAAAGGTTACCCTAAACACTATCCTAATACAGTTTTACCCGAATACGCATGCACACAGCTCGCAAAATATGATGTCATATCCCGTGCTTCTCGCGACGACGAGTTCAAGACAAATTATGTTATGTGGCTGGACGTTGGATACTTCAGAAATAGAAGGGCAATCAACAACTTTTCACTAAGAAGGCCGAACGGCTACAACGAAAGTCGTGTAGCTATGAATGTAATCCACGCGAATACACACATGACTATGCCAGTGAATAATATATTCCGAAATAATCTAGTTTGGGTCGGCGGTGGTCTGGTGTTTGCTAATAGGGATATCATTCTTCGATACGAAACCCAGCTGAAAAAAGCCGTGGATTATTTCCTAAGCAGGCGTCAGATGAATACCGATCAGCAGGTTGTGTACGCGTTGTTTAGTGATGAGGGGCGACGCGCGATCCGCCCTCACATTGAGCTCCAGTTGTACACCCCTCCTGTGGACAATAACTGGTTCTACCTGGGAAATATCATGCTTCAAGAAGACCTTCCATTTATTTCAAATTCCACCAACAATAGAAAAAAACAGAACAAATTTTAGTATATAAAAGTTTGATAGTTGCCTATGTTACATATATATAATTAATACATTTCAAGTATATAATATAGTGAGCGACCTTCAGGGAATTGTTTAACTAACATATAAAGTGTCAACTGAAATACTAATAGAACCATTGCAAATCACCAGATTTTAGTACGATATCTTATAAGGGCAAATAATAATACCTCTTAAAGCTGCACTCATACAGATTTACAGTATTGACCTCTTATTCGTTTTTGTCACAGAAGCATACAGTAATAATGATGTACACAATTAAACAGATTTGCTGTTTCCCAAAAAACAATTTCCATTGGATGCTTTTGCGGTATTATTAAGTATGATTACAAAATATGAGCCCACTACAACATTCGTTCTAGTAATATAGTAAAGTTTAATAAAACAGACGTATGAATATTAACTTGATTAATACACAATTACACAAAAATATTTGTTTCACCTCAGTAGTCAAATCAAGCATCCCAACATTCATAAACATGAAGACAATTTTTATTATAATTATCATTAATTTTCTAGTATTTAACCCCAGCTTGAGCGGTAAGATAAATAATTAGCCAGAAAAGCTCCTGGGAAAAGGAGATAACTGGTTGTAGCACCTCCGTTGTTGAATAAATACAGCCTAACTTAAGTGGCGAAAGGTTACAAGTACAGTTAGCACCATTTTTCCAACCTTTTACCTGAACAAGTTTTACCTGAAAGTAGTTAGCTCAATATAATATTATCAATTTTGCCCATATAAGGAATGAACTTGAACTAGAAAATTTACCCACATATAAAGGGTACCTTGGTATGCTTGAAAAAAACAACAACAAAGTGTCATATTTGACCAAAATTGATATTGGCACCTTTTACCATTGAAACCTCGACTTTAATACTATACAATGTAAATTTACTGGGTGTTTAAACCAGTTTAAGTGCACACACCTCACTCTTATCCCAACAATCCTACGTGTACGGGAATTAGTTTATTTCCATACATACATAATAATATTGTACGGGAATTGTACACGCCCGTATATTTATCGTGTACGGGAATGGTATTATCCCGTACTCTCAAAGTGTACGGAGGAGCATAATTTCCCGTATTTTCAACTTATACGGAGACCGTACAAGCCCATACACTCGAGGTATACGGAGACGTATACTCAGTATTGTCCAATTTATTTATTTGTTATCATTCAAACCTCTTTTTAATTTCATCGGCGACGCGTTATCGAGAAATAATGTTGCAGAAACCTACCTAGAAATGTTCACAAACCAGTGCTAACATACTTTGATACTAAGAAACAATCAAGTAGCCTGGGCACAAATTGAAAAAGAAACAGCCGCGATTTTGTTTGGATGCCAAAAATTCAAACACCACATATACGGCAAGCGGACCGTAGTCGAGAGTGACTGCAAGCCAGTCATTTCAATCCTGAAAAAGCCACTATGTGTAGCCCCACAACGTCTGCAAAAATTAATTATGCAATTACAACCATTTGACATAGAAGTCATTCACAAAAAGGGATCAAACATTCCGATCGGCGACGCGTTATCGAGAAATAATGTTGCAGAAACCTACCCAGATATGTTCACAAAAATGTATGCCTACATACATGCGGTAAAATCGCTACCGATAAGCGATGAAAGAATAGAACAAATCCGTATTGAAACGCAAAACGATGAGCAGTTGCAGGCTGTTAAGCAGGCTATCCTCAAGGGATGGCCAGGCGAGCTGAAAATGTGTAACAAATTAGCCACCGAGTTCTGGAACCACAGGGACGAATTAGGTTATGACGATGGGCTCATATTTAGAGGTCCTAAAATTGTGATACCAAGGGCATGACATTTAGAGGGCCGTTCACATAAATCCCCTCGGTTTCCAGAATGTGATAAACCGCGCTCGCGACATTATGTTCTGGCCAGGCATGACAAACAGATTACGGAACACGTTTTAGCGTGCCTACTTTGCGAGAAATATCGCCCCGCAAACACTAAGGAACCATTACGACCGCATGAAATTCCCGAGCGACCTTGGCAAAATGTCTCGTACGACCCTTTTATGTTCGAAAACAAACAATACATGGTTTTGTCGACGCTTTCAGCCAACACATAGCGATAGATCATTTGCCAAACATTTCAAGCAAAACCGTGGTTAGGAAACTCAAAGTTCATTTCAGCCGATTCGGTAGTCCCGTGCAAATTAAAACAGACAACGCGAAAAATCTGACGAGTTTGGAAGATTCGCGAAATGGCGAAACGTATATTACGCAAAGCCAAAGACGCGAACACCGACGCATACTTCGCTTTGTTAGAATTTCGCAACACTCCACCACCATGCGGATATTTACCGGTGCAGCTTCTTATGTCCGGACGCCTCAGGTCGATTTTGCCAACTTCTAATGAGTAGTTTACCCCAAAACCGGTCGACATCAAATCAGCGCGTGAAAACATGCAAACCATACGTGAAAAATCAAAAATGTACTATGACAGAAATGCCAAGCCTTTACCGACATTGCACCCATGTGACCGCGTCATGTTTCAAAAGAGTGATATCTGGAAACCCACAAAAGTTGTTTCCAAGTATATTAACAGATCATACACAATACAGAGCGCGGACGGCACAAATTACCGCCGAAATCGAAAATTTATAAACAAATGCAGAACTGATCATTTGAGTACAACGTCTGATCAAGATCTCCCCTGTACATCCCCCTGCCTGATGAATCACCAGACACTGAAATTCCACACCCAAACCCCAGACAGCATTATGTCAATAGAAAAGGTCGAGAAGTTAGGCCGCCAACAGTGTACGAAAATAATGAATGGGTTAAATAAACTTGCTGTATGAGAGACTGAAATTTTTGTAAAATAAATCATACGAGCAACATATGAACAGTTTTTTAACCGTCAACTTTTTCTGTTAAAATGCATTTTGACATGTTGATAAAAATGTGGGAAATATTTGATCAGTTGCCTCAAAACAATATCAACAGTGTTGTAAAAATGCAAGCGCTCATCAATTTCCTTTCAGTATATATTCAGTATTCAAAATTTTCTCAAAACGAACGGAATGTTATAAATGTTTATACATGATCATATTGTATGCAGTGCGCATGCCCAGAACCTTACAGATACTCCCGCCACTACAGTAACATCCTGGCAGTCGTAATAGAATAAAGCATAGTACAACACGTATCGTGTGGACTCTCTCTATATATAACTCCAAACATAACAAGTCTTATCATATCACAAGCATCCATTTTCTTTCTGTATTGGAGGCCAAAAAGTTCTCTCAACTCTGGTGATGTTCTGTCTCTCACATGGGTAGAGAGAAAGGGTGCTACCCGCGCTGCCGGTAGCCATAGATAGCCATTGTCATCTGGCAGGACATTCTTCGGTTAACCAATATGGTAGGTGTGTGGGCCCCTATAATTCCGAGACTGAGGCATTGAAAAGTCGCTTCATTTTGTTTCCAAATACGAGGATATGCACATTTTGAATCCAATAATTAAGCACAGAAGAAATTTAAATTTGGTTTTAAACTGAAACAAAAATGATGTTCTGTAGTTTGTTTCTGAACAATTAGCAGTATGTATTTATGTTTTATATTAGCTACCATGTCAATTTAAAAATACGTCAATTTTTAAACAGTTACCATGGTAGCGTAAGAGTCAAGTGTTCTCAGGAATTTGTCATCGATGTCTAAACATCTTAGTATTTTCAATGTGATACTTTTGTAGCAAGTCGGTTTCAGACAATAAAATATATTTATGATTTAAACTCAAAGTCATACTTATATTACAAGTTGAGAGTTGTCTGATGGTGATCAGTTTACCGTTGCAACTAATATCAGGCAAATCAATGCAAGATATACTTACACAATTCTCCTTTATCAAAAAGCGATGCTTCTTAGCATTTTTTTCTATTGAGCGGTTACCATGGCGATTTTTGTTTGTTTGCCTTTTATCTTCATTTTTATTATACTTCTATGTGAAAATGCAACAAAGGTCCATCAGTGAATGTAAGAATATAAAGGTGTCTTTTACCTAATTGCTTTAAAACATACGACATTTTTAAAAAATCCTGAAAATAAACATACATATGAGGTAATAAAGGCAGTGAATGACTTAAAGTTAAATAAAGCTTCAGCCGGAGAGCTATTGCCTGCACATTTTAAATATGGTCTTTTCTATTTATTGCCATATATGTTACGTATTTATAACCAAATATTTACATCAGGTCAGTTCCCGAGAAGCTGGATGCTATCTATTATTATACCAGTGCACAAAAAGGGAAGTTGTAATAATCCTGATAATTACAGGGGTATAGCCCTTGTTGATGTATTTAGCAAAATATATATAAGCATTTTAAATAGAAGACTTACCTATTATACTCAAGTTTATAACTCCATCTCGGAGTCGCAAGCAGGATTTAGATACGGTTATAATACAATTGATAATGCTTTTGTTTTATATTCTGTTATAAGCAAGTATTTAAGTACAAAGGGTAAGAAGTTATATGTTGCTTTTATAGATTTTAAAAAAGCGTTTGATTCTGTGGATAGATCAAAATTATATACAAGCTTATTTAGACAAAATGTTAAAGGAAGGCTATTGGATGCTATTCAATCAATTTATAAAGATGTCAAAATGTGTATTAGATGCAAGGATGGAAAAACAGAGTGTTTTGACTGTCCAAGTGGTTTACGACAGAGGTGTAATTTAAGTCCAGTATTGTTCTCACTTTTTATTAATGAGTTGTATAGTTATATTGAACAAAGTGGTGTACATGGTGTTCAGCTGTCCCCTTCTGATATTGAAGTGTTTCTACTTATGTTTGCAGATGATGTTGCTCTGTTATCTGATACAGTTGTAGGTCTACAAAAACAACTAAATGCTCTTAACTTATTTTGTGCTGATACTAAGTTGCAATTTAATACTAGTAAAACAAAAATTGTTGTTTTTAGAAGAGTTGGGCAGCTGGCAAGTAGAGAAAAATGGAAATATTATAATGAAAATATAGATGTTGTATCAGGGTTTACTTATGTTGGTTTATATTTTAGCTGTACATTGTCATGGTATAAGATGGCAGAGAATTCTGCTCTAAAAGCTAAGAAAGCTTTACATTGTCTTTTTAAAGGCATTGCATCGTTACCTTTTGTTAAGTCTTCAGTGTTTTTAAAATGTTTGATACAAAAATATCACCTATAATGTTATATGGTGCTGAAATTTGGGGAATTACTTCATACTCATTTATGAATGCTATAGAAAATGTCCAATTATATGCATGTAAAATGTATTTAAATGTATCTTCTAAAGCTTGTAATGATGCTGTTTTAGGTGATCTAGGTCGTTTACCTTTACATATATATGCTTCGAAACGTTGTCTTAAATATTGGTTAAAAATGTTGAAACTTCCTGATGATAGATGTGTAAAGTTGTGTTACAATATGTTAAAATTGTATGATAGTCTATGTCATGAAAATTGGGTAGTGTATTGCATATGAATCTGTTTAGGAATGGTTTTGGATATATTTGGGAGTCACAGCATGTAGTAAATGAAAGTGCCTTTCTTAAAGAATATGTAACGAGATTAAAAGATCAACATCTACAATTATGGAGTCAAACTTGTTCTGAGAATATGAAACTTAATAAATTTTACATGTATATACAATCGTGTTTAAAAGCAGAATTATATGTGAACTGTGTTACAGTTGATAAATTTCGTAAATGTTTAGCAAATTTTAGATGTTCATCGCATCGCCTTGCTATCGAAACAGGCAGGCATACCGGAATTGACAAAAAATGAAGAAGTTTTGCAAAAATTAGTTATGTATTTGTATTACGCAGACAAAATAAAAGACAGTTTATCAATAATTGAATAACATGTATGATGCCATATTAACAACTAATATTTTGTGAATTCTATGCTTGGTCAACTCCACGTTGTTTATATGTATTTATGTATGCATATCTGTATATGGGCCGGAGGCCTTCATACAATACATATTTGAATTTGAATTTGAATTTGACATATTACTTAATACATAACTGTTACCATTTTTTTTCAGTTGCTGTGAAACAATATATATCTTTATTATCAAATACATCACTTTCAATTCTCCTATAATTAATGTGGAATTGAGTGATAAGTAATGGTTTCAAAAGATATATACAGTATCAAAACGCATGTCCTTAAGGTTTAATTCATAAGCTAGTCTGATGATTTGGGCTGAATAAAATATTGTATTCTACATGTTTTAGCATTTATTGGACAACGTCTGAAAATAAGGATTTGCCAGAGTGTTTAGGGATCGTGTAAAATAAATTATAGCATGGTTGTCTTCATTAATTCCGCTTTTTGTCCAAACAAAATTCAATTATATAAGAAAATATATAAAGTAGCAGTCAATAATGTTGCTGACTACTGACACAAATATAATAAAGAAAAACTTAACTTAATTATTGTGTACCCCCACCCCGGTTTGCTTTTTCTAGTACATTTATTCTTACTTCATAAGACAAAAAATAGCTGTGAAAATGCAACATAGGTCCATCAGTGAATGTAAGAATATAAACGTGCCTTTTACCTAATTGCTAGCTAATGCTTTAAAACATACGACATTTTTAAAAATTCCTGAAAAAAAAACATTTTTCATCAATTTTTGTGTAATAAGTTGTAAAAGCCATACTACCTTTTACAATTTTGTTCAGTGTTTAGATTTTTTTTTTACTTTTGCGTATAATACAAATTCATCTGAGGGGCGCTAATGCGTGTATATTTATCTCCCTTCAGCGCCTTGGCATGTATTTTAGGCTCTATGATTTATTCTGAAGTAAATCTACAATTATGTCAATTATACCTTGGTATGTAAAACTACCTTTAATCCAACGAAACGAAAATATAAAAATAAATCCAACGCACGAGTGACCACGCTGACCAGGCGGACACTGGTTTTCATATTCTGGCCAATAAATGTAAAGACAATTATTTAATACATCAACTATTTCATTGCAAAACACGCCAGTTAGTAAGAATATTGTATCAGGTTGGTGAATTATTTTGTAAATTACACATTGTATCATTTCATTACATCAGTTTGGTTCAAAACAACATTTACCCATGTATACAATAATCTATGTTCGTTTTTATGGTTTGTATATAAATTTCCAACTTCTGATAATCCATCAGTTGCCATTCGCTCTATGGTTCTCTTTAGCAGCGTAAACCGTGCAGGATTTTTTGGGTTTCCAGGGTCTGCCGAATGCGGCAATGCATAATACTGACCCATGTCTGGATTGACATGAGTTAAAACAACATTTTTTACTTTTAATCTAGCAAACAAATCATCATCCTCTCCTCCCCATCCGAAATATAGGTTCGAAAACCCATTTAGTTTCCGAAACTTGTCATCGGTAAGAGCAAGCAAACCTCCTATGTAGTCAGGGCAAGGCATTGCATATTTGTTACTTTTCAAGAAATTCCTGTTAAATGTTGACATGTGTAGAGCATTTTCGTCGCATAGATACATGTTTCGTTCGTTAGTTGGAATAAGATCAACATCATGAAAGATGAAGCAGTCATACGGTTTCTCAGACTTTGCCACTAAATACCCAATGTTCAAGAGTAGACCTCTATTAAAAGTTATTGGTAAAGCAAGTTCTAACACGTACACTCCATATCTGATATGTTGCTTTTTGAGAAATCTATGTATTGCCTTTACAAATATTTTTAAATGTTCCGGTCTGTCCCTATATGGCACAATGATGGCAACTCGTTGAGATGAAATGCAAGCATCCGGTTCATAAATTCCACCTGGTAAACTCCGTTAATATCATTTGATGTATTGGAACATAATTTATTAATATTCTGTACATCTATTTCCTCCCTGAAGCAAGTGTTTGATACGTTACAAATACCCAATGTCCAGCAATCTTTTTCTCCACGATTATTTTTTTGAATTGGAAGAAAAAGCCCCTTAAAATAAATCCCTTTTGCTGTAAAAACTATTGTAAGAGCAAATATAATCAAAACAAAGTTGACTAAAACTTTTTTTAACTTCATTTTGATCAAACCAGTTTTTCAAATGTAATATTAGAATCATATACAAATTTGAATATCAAATTGCAATAGTTAAAAGTTTTATATAACTTTTCGTTATTTCATAATGATAAAACCTGTGTTTCAATTGTAATTGTGCAGTCATATACTTTTCATATAATTATATCAAATTACTGAAATAAGAATTTAATCCACCGATCAAGAACTGGTAAAAAATTCAAAATTCGTGACATGTTGAAATGATACCCCCTTTTCGATACTCTTACCAAATTAGGATTTTGGTTAGGAATAGACATTTGGCGACTGCATCTCTGCAGTTGCTGAGCTGATCCGGGCATTCAATGTATCATTGGAACGTTTTTTTTGTGCACGCTTTCAATAACAGCTAGCTGCCCGGCCTTTTTAGCGCTCGGCCAAGCTCAAGGCCATCATTGTCCTTTTTCTCTTTATATATCAAAAAAGAAATTAAACGCACGGACATCGGATTTTAGATGTGATATCACCTTTATATTTTATCAAATTTGAGTATTTCTAGAAGTTTAAAACAACCAATACATTTAAATAGTCCCCTAATTTAGATGTTAAATGCAAATTGTAACACAATTAGATTTTCGCATTTTTTGTAGTATCAAGTTATACATTGTATTGAGATTATTTTAAGTATTTATAGCAATTAATATCAGATAATAAGCTAAACGGTATATGTATTGGTAATCAAAACACAAAGTCTGTCCCATATAGTGTGTTACACAATGAATACGTATGAGAAAAAACTACAGAAACAAGCTCAGTAGCCAAAAGTTTAAACATAAACCCCGTTTAATGGCACAGGGTAAACGCCAAAGTCATAGAACACAAAACAAAATATCGCAACAAGAAACATGGAACAACAGCACAAAACTCCACAAACAGCACAGTGCATTTATACTACAAAAAAAACTAGGCATCTTTATCAAGGATTGTTAGGTACCGCCTTGGAACGGTCAGTAAAATGTAAATTTACTGGGAGCTGAAACCACTTTACGTGCATAAACCTCACTCTTGTCCCAAAAATCCTGAAAAAAGAAAACTCTTTCTGCAGACGGAGGAATACAATTCAGCGCACCTAATGCAATAAATTTTCAAAGATACGATGCAGTCATTGTTTGAAACTATGATCATCACATACTGTCTGCCTTAGAAAATAAATGGTTTTAAACTGTGTGATCACAGAGTTTCTTATAAAAAGCATCATTATACTAAAGCTGAGAACAAATAAAGGAAACATTAGGCCACCACTTTTATATAAATTGGTTTACAAAACAAAAAAAGTACAAAAAAAAAAAAAAATTCCCTTTTTTTTCAATATTATTTTCCCGACCGTATTTATTTTGGTGCTAAACGAAAAAAAACACGAACAGATAAGAGTGTGAATGCAGTAGATCTAGACTGGTTTGTTGTTCCGTAGCCGTATTCGACAATTTCGTCATATCACTCTTTGAATGAAATAATTAATTAAAATATGCAAGAAATGTTAAAACAACAATAGCAATAAGCATTGACCAATGTAACAGATGACACAAACAATAACTGTCACGTGATTGTTGTTTTTCCCCGCTAATTTAGGCCATAAAAATATTGTTGTTTATAGATGGAAGATAAAAGTGTCAGCGGCTGCCATCGAATTAGTAAACACAACTAATTTTAAATTATGTGTAAGAAAAACATTTTATGACATTTTGTGGTTAAATATCGAATAACAGTGCACTAAGTGTGAGTGGTGAAATCGAAAGTAAAATTTCTAAGTTGACACCGGTGACCTAGTTTTACAATTTAATCTCAAGTTCGGTCGGTGGTGTTTATGGATTTTAAATCACAGAATTGTTTGGAAATACTTGTCATTGAGTCAATATAAAGCTAGTGTTTATTGTAGATTACATGTCTTTTCATGTTTGAGATAATAGTAGAGTTAAAACAATGAAAGAGTTGAACACATGACATTTACTGATGCCGGGAGTTGTAACTGTGCAAAACATTTAGATAAAACAACACCGAAAACTATTTTGAATAAGTCCATTTCAATTTGTAATGAACTTGATATTTCACTATAAATGAGATTTTTGTTGTAACCAAGGAATACTCTTTAAAATGAAAAATAAACCAGCATGAACTATAGATGCCTTTTGAACGCATACACAAAATGGCGGAGTTGGGAGAAAATATCCGATACATAATTATGGATTTCTCTGTCAGTTTACTATTATTGGTACATAAAGTTAAGACACATGCTAGATTATTTTGCTATGCGATTTTAATGTACTGATGTGGTAAATTGCTGCAAGATTTAAATTTGAAAAGGATTTGGTGAACATCCCATGGTAAATATCCCGGCCCGAAAATATACAGACTTAGCATGGATTGGGTTACAAACAACTAGGTCCGAATATATTCGGACCCCGCATGGTAAGGCTTAAAATTCAAGTTTCAAAATTTAGCGTCCTGTCAGCTCGCAACACATCGCTGGAAAATTTGCCATGAGGGAATGTCATTGTCGGTATGTGTTAATCATTGTGATGTTTTCGTTTATTCCTAGATCGCCTAGGTTGAGTCAATAAAATTGAAATGTATCAAATTGTATAGGGGTCATTATTTAACACTGTTTAACAAATGTCAACACTGCTGAAGGATTTTTTTTTAAATGTTTGTTCAATAAATGTTTTTTTCCACTGAATTCAATATTTCATCTTGATGCATAACCTAAATGTTCTTTTTGTGTTTACCTATTCATACCAACAATGCAAGCTCATTTACAGGTATGATGTACCACCTCCTTCCCTGTTGTGTATTAAACCCTGTGGCCTCCGTAATTGTGCTCCCAGTATGAAGCTGGAAGCCATGACTGCCGAAACATTACAAAAGCTCTCTAACCAACTGAGCTAGCTGGACGGCTGGACCCAACCCGCACACATCCATTAACTTTTAGGGAAAATGAAGGCACTCCTGCCATTTACCGCTGCCAACATTAAAGTAAACCTAGGTGGAAAAGTGCTCCTATTGTGAGGCTCAAATCCACGACTGCTGGAACACAAGCACGACAGTGAGCTTACTGGGGGTCTGGGTCCAACCCACACAATAAAGCCTGTGATAGATCAACAATCGAAAAAATGGTAAAGATTGTTTATGTTTTATGTTGATTGGGGCACATTTTATACACATATTCAACCATATCAATTAACGTTAAATAACGTTAAATAGTTGGTTGAAAAAAAAACTAAAAAAAATCGGCAGTGTGCTCATGGCGGGGATCGAACCCACTGAGTACTATTAACATTACTTGCATTTTATTATCTATGTGCTTTTATTCATAGTTTATGTGATATATTGAATCAATAGATTTCAGTAGTACATTCAAGGTATCCAATGTACAAAAATAAGATCTTTTAGGGCTCAATATTACTTTGATATCAATTGATTTGTTAATGCCTCCAAGTTCAACATAACTGCTATGTTAAGAAAAACACAGTCTGTTTTCTCTAAAATAAAAATGAAATTGAATACTGAATTCAATATTTTCTTACTCCAGCATCCTGAATGCCTTCTGAGTTGAGTGGGTGTTTACTATCAGATATAGAGCCCAAGCTGCTTTACATATGTCGGAAATCATGCAACTTTCTGAAGATCAACACAAATGAGGAAAAGTGTGATATATATTTTGTACAAAATCTATTGTGTCATTACAAAGTGAAGGATTTTGTAAAAACTATAAAAATTGCTAAAAGAAATTGAACATGATTAGTGTTTATCTTAGTTTGATTGCTTCATCTGTAAGATATATTCAAATATTCATTTGTACGTAACAATGTTATGGCATATTAATTGGCATCTCGAAATTAAGCATGTTTCTTTCAGAAGGCAAATAGTTATATGGAATTCAGTTAACATCAGCTGGATAATGATGACACCATTTTGAACCCCTTTATAAACATCCTGTGTTTGTTTCAATTTGATTAAATACATTTAGACTCTGTTGTAGTTTTATATGTAGAAATAAAATGTAAAACAAAGTTGTTTCTCTATTAATGTATGTCAGTACTGTCGAAATGATTGAACAATATTTTATTTTAAAATACCAGTGTTTAATTTCAAATTTATTTGCTCAAAAAAACACTTCATATATGATTTGATGATATTTTTCTTGAATCTTTTATGCTTATATGGATTTGTTATTTTTAACGTATGAAGAAAAAAATATCAAAAGAAAGATAATTATATGAGTGATACATTTGTATGTTGTTTCGTACAAGTCGTAATTGTATTTATTGCCATTTGGTCATTTTCTACTCATTTTGATACTTGACAATCAGTATTAAATATTTATTTTAACATCATATTGAATTTTACAAAAGTAAATTTAGCTGTTTAACACCTTTTTATGTATTGGTGCATTCGAATTGTATCTAAAAATATGTATATGATAATCAATGTGGCAAATTCCAGCCCTATAGTTTGAATATTAATCGTTATTGCAAATGTAATGTACATCCAATCAGAACATTGCTGTGATCGTACTTATTTCTGAACTCCAGTTGTTGTAACAGTTACTGACCTGACCGCATTACCACAAACACTTAACGAATTGATGTATGGAAAACATGAGGTTATGCAATCGAAATGATTTCTTGTTTACTAGCTATTCAACTGTCATTGATCAAGTTAGGATGGTTTGTACATGTTTCTAAAATGTTTTCTCATACCCAATTGGGTGTGGCGATTTGTTTGCTGGAAAATCATAATAGTATGTAATTCAATCACCTTTCAGAATGGCTGCAAACAATCATCGACCAAATTTATTGGATATCTATAATAGTAGACAGTTACTGGAGAGATACCGTCTGGAGAGAGGATAGAGTTTTTAGAAGCAGAGTTAGATCAGTTTATAGGTCCTGTGGCAACTAGGAACAGGAGCATGAATGGTACAGAAAAGATTCTGATACCACTGCGCTATCTTGCCACTGCGGGGATTCAACTGAATGATGGATATATCCATCATGTATCCCAACCCTCTGTCTCAAGAGCAGTAGGCCAAGTTATTGATGCGCTGGCAAATCAACAGTTGAGCAGGCAATATTTGAACTTTCCATTGACACCACAGACACTTCATGATACCAAATCAGATTTTTCTGGTATAGCAGGATTCCCAAATGTTATTGGAGTCATAGATGGGACACATGTCCAAATCAAGGCCCCATCACAGAATGAGCCAGTGTATGTAAACAGAATGGGTTATCATTCGATCAACACGCAGGTATAAATAACAACAACATAAGTTTACGGCTTGTTTTTTCCGAACATAGGAAAAACAACAATTGTTTAATGTACCTCAGTGTCACAAATAACATAAACAATTTCATGAAAACAATCTTGTTGAATTGAGATATCTTGCTGGATTCTGATAGCGATAGACTTCGATGCCTATCGGAAATGGAAATTGATCTACATATTTAGTTCTGCTAATGACAACATTCTGACCAAGTTTCATGAGATTTTTTTTTGCATACATATGGTCTCTTTTTTGTTCACAACATTTCTAGGATAAACAATGTATAACATTATGGCATTTTTATTGACACTCTGTGTTTATATTGGTTCAATACTTTATCAAGGCATACATTCAGATTCATGTAAAATTTAAATGAAAGATAAAAGCAATTTTCCATACTTGATATATTGACAACTTCTTGATGCAATGTGTCACAGTTTCAAACTCGTCCAAGATTGCATCTTTGCTAACATTTCAACTTTGTAAAAGTATTATATTTTGCAAGTTAAGGACAAACTGTCTGTTAAGAGATGAAGAAAGTAAAAGTGTGTGCTGAAAGATACTGAGTTAATCCTGAAATATTGACAGTTAGTCTTTGATTGCCGGGACAATACTATATATATTGTTGCAAGATGGCCTGGTGCTACCCATGATAGCAGAATGCTTAAAGAAAGTGGACTTCATGCTCTGTTCCAGAGAAGGCATGTACCTCGTGACCACAGTTACCTACTGGGTGATAGTTGTTACCCATGCAAAATGTGGCTACTAACACCTTATGCAAATCCCTAACCAGGAGCCCAAACTCGCTACAACAGGTCAATATGTTCATCATTAAGTAAAATTACTATGAGTCAATAAAATATTACTTTCTATGCTTAGTTGTTAATTAAAGTATGGACATAACAAAAAGATAAAAGTGTCGGTTTCGGTCATATTGTATTTTTTAACGAATTTTTGCTGACACATGAGAGGCAAACTTAGCTGTATTTTCAACAAAATTCAAGAATGAAACAGACATTGACTTTGTCAATCATTATATGCTGTATTATTACATATATCATTGTTTATACATCGTAAAACATACCCCAATACAGGATATTTAAAATGTGTTATGTATATGTTCTTACAGGTAGGCTTGAGAAAATACTCTTTAACACAGAAATATAACACAACAAGCTTTAAAAACTAACAGAAAATGACAAAATGACACACATTGCCTGGGTCACAGTCTGTGAGTATAATGTATTTTAATTGAAGACTTATATTGCTTGTCCATTTTTAAAAATTGGACAATTATTACAATAGGAAATAAAATTATGCACTTAGCAGAAACAAACCATGGAGAGTCCCTGGCTAGCGCCAAAGGGGCCGTTTTCAATATTAAAGCTGCATTCTCACAGATAAACAGTTTTGCCATTTTTATGTCGCAGAATCAAATGAGTTTGACATGAATGACTCTCATATACATAGGTCTCACAGGTGACAACTAAAAATAAAAGAAGTCAAACAAATGGTTAGCGTGTGAGATTGCAGCTTAAATGCAAATCTAACTTCAAAAGAATCCTTCTTGAAATGGTGTACCTGACTATCATGTTAAAGGTGCTGTCAGTAGCCATAGGTAATGCATCAACCACAGAGGCAGTACTCCTACCGACAACATCCATCATAGCCTTTGTGATGAGGCTGTATTTCGAAGACAATGGTCCCATCCCTTAAATCAATGAATTAGCATAATGATACCACATACATCATACTTTGCATGCAGTTGATTTTCGACAGATATAAGAAAACAACAACAAAACTACACAGTACAAGTCCATTAACTTTACTTGTTAGGCCTTCATTAAACACATTGGTTCGGGGTATCTTTTTTGCCTTGTATATTCTATTTATTATCATATACTCATAATTTTGTGATTTTATTAATAATGATAAAATTACTATGCATGCATATATAATACAGTTGATATTCAGCACAATGAAGTCGTTGCTTCAATCATAATAATGTAAACTGATTTAATTTAAAGTGAAACAAATTTATTTTCAGGTGGTTTTATTTTATGAAATATATCTCAGCTTACCTGTCATGGCCAGTGATTTTGGTGGTCAGCATAGATGGACCTGTGTTGCGCGCACAGATTGTCCCACTCTTTTTCCAAGTGGTCTGCATCCCGTTGCTCAGATGCAGACGCATTAAACTTGGCCTGTATCATATTCCAGCAAGTTTTCTTGGTCTAACTGGTAATCCCTTCAAAATACACATTCGCTTATTTAAGTTTTAAAATAAAACCCATTCACTGTATGTTCTTTTGAATATGTCTTCAATTTTACATCGGAATATTTCTCTAAATAATCTTGACAGGTAAATGAATAGACATATACAAGATTATTTCTTTTAGAAAAGTACCCAAACATTTATTTTACAGATGCTGTTGAACACATATGTGGATTATATCCTAGTCTAACTATTATTTTTTTACAATACAATATACAAATACAATGCAGGCGTGTAGCACTGATTTAAAATACCCCGTCCTACACCTACCCCACAAGGCATCGATCTGCATAATCCCAAATTAACCCTAGCTACGCGCCTGCAATGCAGTATGGTTAGTTCAGTAACCTGTCAGAGTCCAACTGTTGCTGTGAAAAGATCAACTATAAATACTATTTTAGCAATGTTTAAACTTACCATTTGTGAATCGATGTTTTAAAACACTGTTAAAAGACATCTTAATATTTGCAAAATGACATGCCATTGATCTCGAACATTAATCAGCTTTTATTTACCATTTCGTTTCCACAAGCATTACAAATAGTAAAACGCCATTTTAACCGGAATGGCAAACACTCACGATTAAAAGGTCATCGGTAAAATGCGTGGAAAGTAAACGAAAACAACACTGAACCTTTCCCTGATAAAAAAAAACGAATAATCATTATACATTTTCAAATGTTACATGTCAGCTTAAATTGTTCACACGTATATAACACATTTTATTGAGATATGTTTTTCATACACACATGATAAATTTTTAATGATCCTTATATGCGCACCGTTACTATATATAGGGAGGAATACCCCACGAAAATAAAAAAAAATAAGAATCATTTTTGGACGAAATTTTCAACTAAGAAATAAATTGAGCAAATAAATTTCTTCACTACTCTGTCCACGTTACGTCATCATTTGGACACAGTTTCGGATTTCGGACCGGATATTCTCGTTATTGTCATCGGAACAAATGACGTGTATTCTTACGATGTGACTCCACTGACTGTTGCAGCGAACATTACTGACTTAGTGGACACGTTATTGTTTGTTCACCATATCCCAAAAGTGATAGTTTTGCAGACGCTTCAAAGACAACCATGTCTTGTGCATACCAGATTTCCAGTCGACATACATTGGTTCAATGCGAGAGTTGACGACCTTAACATGCTGTTGATGGACAGGCTCAACCACACCAAACATCGCCGTTCCTATTTATGGCGTTTGAATGGTTTCTGGTCACCCGAATGCAAACACCGGAATTTTGCCCCGGATGGCTGTCATCTGTCTCATGACGGTCAGCTTCGCTTTGTTAGCAATATCATAGCTGCTGTGGTCACTGCCCTGCGAAAGTCCATCACTCATTGATATACCAGATACGTATCTGCTTGTTTGTTCCTTTTTCTTTGTTTACGTTGTTGCAATTGGTGGATTGCTTACCTCACTTTTCCAATGGTTACGTGCACTTTATTCTTCCCAACTGCAGCCCAGTTGTCGTGCTGTCTACCATTACATCTTCACATCGCCACAAACCATTTCTTTAGATGTATGCATATGGCTTAGTTTTCGTGCATATTTTTATACTTATCTGTATATTTGCTCGTATTGAACGCACACGTTAGTTTACGTGTTTTATTACTATGCTCCCTTCTGTATGGTTGACTAACATATGGTTTAGTTTTCATGTGATGCTCTAACCGCCCCCCCCCCCCCACACGCGCACACTTTTTGCTCGCATATGGCTTAGTTTTCATGCGACGCGTTATCACCTTTCTTTTGGTTGTTACGGTTTATATCCATGCCAGGTATCCAATGATACTTATGCTCGCATATGGCTTAGTTTTCATGCGATGCTTTATACACTCATTTTGCTTCCATGACACGTTTACGTTCGCATATGGCTTAGTTTACATGCGACTGTGTCTGTTGTGAATCTTTACCTTTGACATATATTACAACAGTATCTTTTGATGATTGGATAACTGTTAAACATGAATTTGTTAGTAATCTTATCATTCCTTCACTCGTGTGTTTTGTCATATTTCTAATTTTATTGGACAGCCGTAATTGTTTTGTTCAATTTTATATTACATCTTCTAGGGTGTATTTTTCAGATGAAGCCAACGAAGAAAGGTAAACGGGCTAATTCCACGCCTGCCTGTGCATGCTGCGCCACAGCGACTCGACCACAAGGAGTCCAGGACACTGCACCGTTGGTGGCTTCGCCTCTCTTGGGCTCATCTGACCATCCTAAACAATCTTAACGGGGGAAATCCAGGAAAAGAACTGCTGTTCAAACTCCGCTTCTTCAGAGATCTGTCGCTAATGGACCCAACCTCCCGCTCCAAAAACCCCACCATCATACCGCTGGTGTTCGACAGCGATCCCTGCTGGACACCTTTGTTGTTTTCTACATGGTTTTAATATGGGTTAGCACGGCCCTCGCCTTGCCACGTCTTCTTCCAACCTCAAATCCTGCTTTGACCAACCTGACAAGGTCCGCATGAAAATACTGAAGGAATTAGACACCGGTCGTGTTCGGGGACCTTTTCCTTCCCCTCCTTTTAAAAATTTACGTATTAGCCCCATTGGTTTGGTTTCTGAAAAAGCCACAGGTCAATTCAGTATGATTTATCACCTTAGCTACCCGAAGGGCTGTTCTGTTAACGACTTTATCTTTATTGACGCAGATTTGTCTACGGCCAATTACAGTTCTTTCGATGATGCTGTTGCACACCTACTAGAACTTGGCCAATGTACATTTTTTAGTTAGACCGACATTGATTCCGCTTTCCGCCTCATCCCTATTCATAACACTGATCACCACCTCCTTGGTTTCAAATTGGATGACAATTACTACTTGCCTTGCGCCATATTCGAACGTTTCAGTTCTGCTCTTCACCACATTGCCAATAATGTCCTTCATATTCATCATATGGTTCATATTCTTGATGATTTCTTGATAATGGGCCCATCCAACTCTTCCACATGCCAGACTGATTTAGACAATTTCTTACAATTTTGTGCCCGGGGTTCCGCTAAAATACGAAAAAACTGAAAATCCCCCCCTATTATTACTTTCATGGGTTTAGAACTGGACTCTTTGCTTATGGAAGCTCGATTGCCTCAGGACAAATTGATTAAGCTTTGTTCTCTTCTTGCCTCTGCTTCTAAATCCCGGGAAATCACTCTAAGACACCTACAGTCTTTGCTCGAATTGCTAAATTTCTGTTGCCAGGTTGTTCTACCAGGTCGTTGTTTCTTACGCCGTGTGACCGATCTCACCAGAAATGTCTCCAAACCACACCACCGGATCACTCTATCCCGAGAGAGCCGAAAAGATCTCCACGCTTGGCATTTATTTGTTGATCATTTCAACGGCCGCAATTTGCTCCTACATCAACGATGGGTTACATCTGTTTCCTTACATTTGCATACAGATGCATCTGGATCCCTTGGTTACGGCGCTACTTTCAATTCTCATTGGTTTTACGGCACTTGGCCTTCTCTTTGGCAGCCCAACGACATTACTTTCAAGGAACTACTGCCCATAGTTTTATCCCTTGCAATATGGGGCCCACAGCTCATCAACCAATGCATTACCCTTCATACTGATAATGCAGCTGTTGCTCACATCATTAATAAACAAACATGCAAAGCTGCTTCAGTTATGTCACTCGTCCGTCGTTTGGTCTTGGCCAGCATGAAATTCAATATTCTTCTACGATCGGAACAAACACAATCATTTACCTGATCTCCTTTCTCGTTTGCAGATCGAGAAATTCCACATGCTGGCTCCACACATGGACAAGCACCCCACCACAGTTCAAGGTCACTTGCTCCATTGAACCAAGCGGTGTACACCCTTCTTGAATCTTCCCTGGCACCTTCCACTAAATCCAGCTATCAGAATGCTCTTAAGCACTACCACGTCTTCCATCACACTTTTTACTCACAGACACCGTTACTTCCGGTTTCCGCTGAACGCCTTGCGCAATTCATTGCTGTTTGTAACAGCCGCGGTCTTCAAGCCTCCACCATAACTTCTTACATTTCCGCAATAAGCTACGTCCACAAACTACACAATATGGCTGTTCCCGCTGACTCATTTCTCATCAAGAAATTACTGCACAGTCTACGTCTTAATAAATGTTCAGACATTCGACAACCTTTCTCTCTAGCACAGCTCAGTGCCCTGTTAACTGCCCTTAATCATATAGTATCGGACCATTTTACGCGTACCCTTTTGCGTGCAGTGTTCCTCCTCTCCTTCTTCGGACTCTTTCGTGTTGGAGAAATCGCATATTCCACAAAAGGATCCCAAAACCTAGTCAAACGCGAGGATGTTTCTTTTCAATGCTGACACTCTATGGTTTCCTCGTTTTCTATAATTCTGAAACAATATAAACATTCCAAGGGACGGCCTTCTGCTGCCCCTTTTTCCCGTCAACATACCCGCCATTTATGTCCTGTCCACTCTCTTTTGCGCTATTTGTCGCTATATCCCACACTTCTGGCCCCCTTTTTGTGCTCCACATCGGCCTACCAATCACCACCACTTATTTTCGATCGATACTCCGAGCGTGTGTGCTAGCTTGCCATTTAGATCCCCAAACGTACACAGCACATTTTTTCGCATCGGTGGAGCTACTCTTGCTTCCAATAATCACATGTCTGCCCATGACATCCAAAAGTTAGGCCGTTGGAAACTCTCCGCTTATAAGAAGTACATCCGCACTCCCGCTCTTCCCTTGGCCTCCCAGTAGCCAGGAATCAGTATCCATTCAGCCAACATCTAGTTTTAATTATCCCCCTTCTCTTCCTTAAACGCCGATTCATTTCATTACTTTTTGCACTGATCTGACAGTTTAAGGCTGCATGTCTATATTTTCCGTTTGCAGGCCTAGTTCTGACAGTTTAAGGCTGCAGAACTAGTTACCTGTATACATTATGTGCCGCACCAGTGTTATGACAGTTTAACGCCTCGACCTGACAGTTTAAGGCTGCAGATCTCGAGATGTTTATTCACTGCTGGGGTCTGACAGTTTACGACTGCAGTCCTTCCATTACCTGTTTTATAAGGGTAATTATCTGACAGTTTAAAGTAGAACTGAACTGTATCTTGAAAGCCTATTTTTATCCAACTATCTATTTTCGAGTGTTCTCGATGTCAATTTGAGAAGGAAATAAGATCTGATATCGAAACTGAAATGTATTAAAATAACGCTCAAAGTAGCCTCTGTTCTAACCAATTTCTAAATGTGACATGACTGGTGTCCCCTTGAATACTCTCCGGCGTTGCTATGCCCGAAATGAAAACAACCGTCGAACTGTCAACATTTACAAAATGGAGCTACCTGCGAACGCTGAATGTAATAATATTTCGCCGTACTTGTATGAGCCTGAATGCGGTACGTGTGTCAGTTCATCTAACAGTAGTGAAGGTGAAACTGACGAAGAATTGGACGTTGAAGAACAGGTTCTTGGACCCGAACCATCGAACTGGTAATAAATACTTGCACTTTTAGTCAGTGTTAGAAAGAACTCGGGTTTTCATTTCGATTCCATCAGTCAGTAGACCATTTCGCTATTTCTTATTTAATTTGACATCTATTTATTAGAAGTGTATATGTAGCCAATTATTACGATCAGGTTAATTATAGTGCGTTATGTGAAATATTTTTTTAGAAAATGGTTGGTTATGCTTTATTTTTGGTTTCCTAAATTTTAAAGGTCGCTATGTGTGTTTTTCTTTAAATTGTGTACAAACTGATGATTATGAAACCTATTTGATTAAGTTCTTTAGCTATTACATTATGAAAGTGTCTGTGAATACAGTGACTGGTTTCTGCAGACATTTCTCTAATATAACGGTATCATCATTGCTTACTAGTCATTCTAAAATGCCGTCCAGGCTTTTTTTAATGATGGAATGCCGTCCAGGCTTTTTTTTAATGATGCTAACCATCATTAAAAAAAGCCTGGATGGCATTTTAGAATGACTACATTGCTTACATATTATCAATTGTACTCATGTATATATTATACATGAAAGTGTACATGTAAGTGTACATGTACTTTAATATGGTTCAGGTGCCAGTGTGGAAAATGCGTCCAAACGACTGTAATAGAGTCTGTATGCTGTTGCAGCATTGACCTTGTCCAGGCTAGGATGATGGAGCAGCAAGTCAGCTGTATTTCTGACCATGAGGGTTTTAAGGTTAGATTTAATTATGTATTACTCATATTGCAAACATTATGAATTTAGTAAGTTGAGTGAGTGGTTTAATGTAAATGAATGAATTAAAAGGTAGGGGTTTTTGAAACAATTAAAACACACATACAGTTTTGTCAAACATGATAGTATTCGCCATGGAAATGAGAGAGATGTATAACAATTGGAATGTAACATTTGTTTAGTTATGTATTCTAAAAGTCATTGCATACATATGAACCTATTTCTTTGCAGTCCAACTGCCTTAACCACTGGGTCATTGAGACGAGTTTTTTCGAGTACCTGCAACGTGAAGGCCCACCACTTGAAGATACACCAATGAATGAGTAAGTAATAATCACTGGTTGAAATAAGCACAAGCCTGCAAGCCCTGCACTGGCAAAATGTCTTCCAGGCTTGCTCAAATTCTGAATTTTATATAGACTTGTTCAAAAATATGATTCCATGCAATAGTATAAGAATTCGGGCTTGAACATCCGAAAGTCTAATTTCAATGACTGAAAATCAAATGGGTGCCAGGAAGTATTGATATCAGGGTTGATCATGATGAGAATATAATTACAATTATTTCAGTTTCTTGTTATGCAAGTCCACTGATAGATACTCTTTCTATCATGAATACCTAATCATGAATGCCCTAACCTGCTGTAAAGATAAGTTATTCAAATTTATATGTTTTATCCATTGCATGATGACACTGTATTGTTCTGGTGTGTACATTGTTCAGAACAATGCATAATGTATTAAGCATTTGAAACAGATTCTTGAAATGAGTTAATTTATGTCATTTAATATGATTGTACTTTATGCTTTACAGAACTTATCGGTATGTTTCATACCGAAGATTTGCAAGATTCATATGGAAGCACCTGCCGAAACATTCCAGGAAAGTGCTGCCATTATGCGTGGTGAATGCCATTCGCCAGGCATTTCCCTCTGAGGAATATTGCGGGTTTAAATATGCCTCAGTGTGATTTTACAATTTCTTTGCAAAAGCAGAATTTACACAATGGAAACTACACCAACAATACTTATGTAAAAAACTACAGAAACAAGCCAACCAGCCATAATTATATTAACATAATAATATGGAATTCCTTCTGTTGGTGGCGGACCCGTGGTCTAGTGGTAACCAATTGACTGTTAAGTCAAAGGTCACAATTGCGTTTCACTCTCATCACAGAAAAATACAAACCGTCTTTAGGGAGGGACTTTAAATTGGGATCCCGAGTGACTGTGCTATACATTGGTGCATGTTAAAGAACCAGGGTTGCTGCTTTTACCAGGGTAACATTCTGTCTGTGCACTATGCTTCAAAAACCTAACAATGACTAGCAATCGGAGCACGCTCAGAATGGGCAAAACTCAAATGCGAGTATACATAAGGTTACACACTAGCATACCTTGGATTCATGTTACCAGTGTTCTGATCTTGGTCCATTTTCATCAAGTTTCTTAGTGATTTTTTATTCTTAGTAGAAAAAAGACACTTTTATTTGTCTATAAATACTCTCCTTTTTTGAACGAAAGTATGTGTATGCATTTGTTATTTTGATATTTTCATGGTTTAATATTTTAATACTTTTGGTGAACATTTTGAAAATCATTATTAGTTTTCATTTAATTCAATTTCAGTAAGGAACTTGATGAATATGGCTCCTGCATCCATTTGTATGATAACTGATGTCAAATTATGATTGAAGTATACCTGATGTATGTAACTAGTGTAAAAATATATGTCACAAATCAACAATCTTGTAAAGTCTCAACCAAGATCTTGTGTGTTGGGACTCCACCAGGGGAACTTCCTGATGGCCACACATAACTTGCAACGCTCTGGTTTCGTCCCAAGAGACATACTTGAGAGTGATTCATATCAGTTTTAGCTGTCTTTCAGATTTTTCTGAATTATTTAAATTCCACTTTTTAATGACCACTCTTGTGATATCATTTTTGTATGTGACACTTAAAAATGATTTCAATAAATGAGCAATGTACAGATTTAAACATTCACAATTGCCATTGCATATGCAGATAAAAAAGTTAGCATTTTCTCTAGTCATTTAATGCTTTATTTTAAGTGCAATGTAATTCAGTTAAAGTTTGCACTCTTCATGTACAGCTCTTTTGAAGTGTTGCATTTAATACATTTCAATTCATGGTGTCAGGAAATAAATCTGTACTTCAATATTTCATAGTTATTATAATTGTACAGTACATATATATCCGATGCTTTTGTAATTGACTGATTTGTCAACTTTTTTCATTGTTTTTGTCTCACATCAGCTGATTTTTTAATCAGTGTTTCCAAATCAGTCATAAGATACTACACAATAGAACAGATCTGAATTATTTAGAAAACTTCAGATTTTTTTCTTGAAGCGTTAGTTTCTAGGCATTACACATCCAATTTCAAGCATTTAAAAATGTGATGTGATATTTAATCAGCAGTAATATATCACATTTGTTCATACATTAAACCAAATTTGGGTTTTTTCAGGCAAAACAAATGAAGATGATCGAAACAGTAAATCTTTGAGAGTGCAGCTTTAAGTTGCCAAGAAATTGTTTATTTTTCATAGAGTACAAAGAAATTCAAAAGAATATGAAAAGCACATGCTGGATACCTTTAAGAGAACAAAGTGCTACTGAGCTAACCAGACCGTATAATTGAACCATGTTCCTAACCTGAACCCCAAGGTCCTTGTGTGCTTAGGTTGCCTTGCTAATAGCTTAAACGGTGTACAACACATTCACCGTCCATCTTGATGCTATGTTACAAGCAGGTTAACATGCATCAGAGGATGGTTAAAAGCTAATGGGTACATAGACGCTGTTGGCATGCTGTGGCTGCTGCTGATTAGGAACAACTAAGAGTCTTTTTTAAGTTGAAACGGCTCAAGTGTTCTTCAACAATATCCATTTTGCACCGCTTTTGTTTCCCATCTGCCATCGGTTGTGGTCTCTTTCGTTCCTCCTCCAGTTTATTCCTTTCCAGCCTTGCTTTTTCATGTGTTTCTCTAGTTTGTCGTAATTTCAGCAAGGCTGCCAAAAGCGTTGACACATAATCTGGAAGAACAAAAGTCAATTAAAATATCTTTCGATTTCACTTGGGTGTAAATATATAAGCATCAATACTTAACGTTGAAATCAGGTTAAAAAGTTTTGGCAGTAAAAGTATTACAAAAAGCCGAAATGAAAATATAATTCAAGGGCTAAGGAAAAAGGCTGTAATATTGCATTCTAAATCTGTATTGATTTACAACAGTCCTGCACTAAAATTAATTGTGTACCATATGTCTGCTTTTCTTTCACCGCACTTGCCACGCCAACCTGTTTCCTTCCTTTGGGAAAACTAATTTTGAACATTTGTCGCCCATCTTTAGTCTTTTGCTGTGCTCTGCTGGAGTTTTCATTCCAATGCATGGCAGCAATCAGCATCCTGTTATATTCGAATGTACACTATAACTACCAAAATAACTTTCAGGTTTTCGGTTGCTTATATGTGCAAGTACACCAGATTTAAATATATTTACTTGTCATGTATTGATTCTATCTAAGACTGAACATTACCTGAGTCATATGTCCAATTGATTGTAATCTATAAATTTACCTGACTTCCATTTGTGCATGGTGGAAATGGAGATTCTTGGTGGCAAAACCACAAACAAGGCTATGGAATCCTTCCAGACCAGATGTCTGCCCTTCTGGAGAAAGTTTCTGGATGTCTTTTAAATGGGCCTTCCTGAGGATGATCTGTTCAATTTCATGATGTGGCTTATAACCTAAAAACAGTTGATATCTTCTGATAAAGAACCAAAGTATACAACATTCAAATTAAAGCAAAACTCTGAAATAATTATTGATAAGAATGCAGATGGGAAAATGGAAAGGTTTATAAGCTTTCCTGTACTTTCATGCACACTAAAGCATGTCTTTATTTGACTTAAGACTCAACATGCAGAGAAATTATAACAAGAGCTGTCACAGAGACATACTTTCATGCACACTTAAGCATCTTTTTATTTGACTAAAGACTCAACATGCACAGAAATGATAACAAGAGCTGTCACAGAGACAGCACGCTCGACTATTCAGCCGCTTTTCGGTGTATGGATTGAAAGGTTTTGGCGAAACATGCATGGATCACTATTAGATTAGATTTCGATGCAATTCATGATGTGGGAATACCACACCTTTGTATATTCACATGCATGACATATTATCTTCACAATAAGCCCAGTCCCAATTGCACATTTCTGTATGCTTGTACACATACCACATGATGTACATGTTGTGAGTAGTTCATTCAGGCATGATTCATAGACAATGAACTTTGCCTCTTCATGTTCAGAACATGGCATATTGGCGGCTGAAGGAGGGCTGTCAGGAGCCCAGTCACTGTCACTGTCATCCAAAGTGTACAGTGATCCAGGTGTACTAGTGCAGTCATGATCCGTCTGTGCACCCCTATCCTGTGTGGTTATTTCAGTTCCAACACCTTTTGTTTCATAGCTTGTGGAACACTAAAAAAATAGGAAATTAATTGAGTTACCACAATTGCATTGTGATGTGCTACAGCACATGCCCCAGTAAAAGTCAGCACAAGTTTTAACTTGCAACAGCTATTTCAATAGTAAGACAAACCAGTGGTGTATCAATGCACCATTCAATTGTATTGTAAACACACACACCCCCGGCTGAGAGTATACCACGTGGGGGAAATGGGCTGTGCTTTTACCTTTCAGATTGCCCTGCAGTGTTGTGTGCGGTGAATTTGTTTGCACACCGTCAACATAGGGGAATGGGTCATACCTAGGATGTCCATGTGATGCAGGGGCATTTGGCATGGATTTAACTAGGGCATCCCCGCATGGCTGGGATTTTACCCGGGATCAGCTGAACCGAAAGTCAAAGTGCCCGTGCGGGCGTGGTCATAATTGACTGCATAACAAAATCCCTCCAAAAGTCATTATATATGCAAACATGTTTTTCATTGTCTTAATGCATGAGCATTTCTTATCAACTATACACAATAACTTATGGTGATATGTTTTAGCCAAGCGTCTAGCTATTTAAAAAAAAATGAGTCAATGATGATTATTAGTTTAAGTCTTGCATATATTATTAATGCACAGGCACAGACAAATTAAACTATTTAATATTGTATAAACAAATATTATATACCAATGGCCAGATCGGTGTCTGACACTGGACATTGAACATCTGCGGTTTTGCCGTGGTAGCTCCTGATTTCTTCAACTCATTTGCCACTTGTAATTGGTCACTGGCATATGTGTGGTCCTTAAATAATGGAAATGACCAATCAATGCATTATGAAATGACATCATAAGTTAACTATCTTCAGATACTACATTGCCAAACGCATCAATGGCGTTGTCATACCATACATGCAAAATTTATGAGAGGCTTCCTAGGTGATTTTGGTCTGAACTACAGGGGATATTGATGTTATACAAGGGGATTTCTACACAGCCATTTAAGTGCAATATTTAAATTGATAACACGTACAATAATAAATACAGAAACACACTATTATTACAATATTTTTTGGACTTAACGCATGCATCACGGTCATTCATGGAATCTTATTACAGCCTCTTATTCTTGACAAGCACAGAATTCAATCACACAGACTTATCATAAGTTTATTGATAAACAATTAGTTTCAATAATACAAGTATTTATATACCAACTCCTCCAGATCATAAAAGCTGTACGTCCAATATGAACAAAAACCCATGAACCATATGTAAAGATTTATCAGTAATATGCATACATGTAGATCTATAAAAGAAAAATCATCATAAAAGTTATACCACCTTATTTTAGTATTCATGTCGTAAACAGTGCGTCTGGGCGATACAGACTAAATAAAACCGTATGATAATGATTACCGTATTCATATCGTACCGCCAAATGTGGCAGTATAGTAGTTCACAGTGTTGAGGGAAAAATCATAAATTGTTACCCAACCCACCCCCACACAACCACTTTGCAGTTTACAAACAGTTATATAAAACTTACAAGAAATGAGGTTCAGAAAATAAAATATGGTATGATTCTATTGCATTGATTGGAAACAAGTATGGAAGATTATGTCCTACTCCTAAAATAAACTTACTGTCTTTTCCCTTCCATTGAAACTCTCATGAAATATATGGGGAATAGCACCGTTTCTCAGTCTGTAGACATTACCTTCGCTTCCCACTGGTAATAAATCAAACTGAAAAATAAACACAACAATACAAATCATAAAAATTTGATAATCATATTCAACAACGTTATGCATTCTTTTCATATAGAATTAAAGGTCATTTACACTGTATAATGTTAGTTGTTAATTTATTTTGTCTTGCTGGCAACAGCCTACAAAACGCCTTATAATGTCTATTTGATACCTACAATCCCCCTACAATTACGTACATGATATTTAAAAGGAAAATGATAGAAGCAGCGATACGGTCATATTCCGAAAAACTATTGATAAATTTATGGAGCTTTGATGAATATGATTTTTAACAAAGGACGTAATGAATGAGTAACCTTGTCAAAATAACACACTATGTCGCCATACTTGCCAGCCACTGGCACCCGCGGCCCCGATACCTCAAGGACGGTTCTCACATCCTGTGGAGCACAAAGCAATTCATGTTTGTGGATGCTTTGAACCCATTGCTTTAGAAGAACAGCATCTCTTGGAAATGTAAAACGACAAACCCGGTTTGTCTTGCTAGAACTGTCGCAACAGCCGACAAAACACCTCATAATGTCTCTATTAGTTAAAATGTAACAATCCCGCCACCTGTCAACTGTCGTTTGTTTACATCCGAATGTATCCCAACATATTTGCATGATGGGAAGGGTAGCGCATGCGCATTTTCAACAAAGGGAGACAACAAGGTCTCCACTCATTTCAAGGGCATTAATTCATCTAGCAACCATAGAATGGGCAGAACAGAGGCCGATTTCCGTGGAAACGGTAGAGCGTTGAAACGAAATTTACGATTCTTATTTCAAACTTGAGCGCATTTAGTAGAAACATTAAATAAAATAAAGAACTAGAAATTACGGTTCAGTTCACCTTTAAGGGTGCAGATGTTCCCCTAATATGTTCCCTGCATGTATCTGACAGTTTAAGGCTGCAGGTCACCATATATATGTTACTTTTTGCTCTGTGAACGCCGTTACCACTATGCATTTATTCTGTATATTTTGTAAATGTTTGTTTTTGGTTTTTCTCAATGAGTGAAATTATCTGACAGCTTAAGGCTGCAGATGTTCCCCTTATATGTTCCCTGCATGGATCTGACAGTTTAAGGCTGCAGGTCACCATGTATATGTTACCTTTTGCTTTGTGTACGACGTATACATTTATGCTGTATATTCTGTAAATGTTTGTTGTTTTTGTTTTTTCTCAATGTCTTGCCATGTTTTTTTATGCCAGTTCACATTGTATATATTTATTATGCTCTACATGTTCATGTTCCGTACATTGAAAGTCGACGGTTTAAGGCCGCGGCATACCCAAAGGGTAATAGATTTGTCATACAATTCAAACTCAAGTACTAGAGCAATAGGCAAAAAAGATGTAAAATAAATAGCATTGTTATAATCATTATTACTTTGAACATTGACTGTGAGGGTTATTTTCTTAAAGATTTCCACACATTCACTACTTTAAGTGAGGTTTTAATACTAAAATTACATATTGCAAATGCATGTCGTTGTTAAAGTCATTGAGAGTGTGGCTATACACATAAAGCATTATAAACAGCATCCGGTATAAGTTTGCAAATCCGGTTTAATTGCAAACTTAGTTTTTTTAATTATCTTAGATATCAAATTCAAAAGTGACACATAAAAAGTTTGGGCATTAAATAAGAAATATTTTAAGTAAAATTAAAAAAAAAGTTTTAAGAAGTATGAAAATTTTAATTCCAAAATTGATTTCTCCCGTGGATTGGATTTTAGGTCCTCCGCGGGGTTTTGGCAAAACTCCAATTGGAGAATTTTCCATATGAGCCGAAACGGGGGAAAAATCAGCAATTGGAAAAAAATCAAATATTACAATTTGGAACAGAAAATTACATTTCTATTTATGTTTTGAGTACAAGAGTTATTTACTTTATTAAAATCTAAAAAAAATCAAAAAGTATGATTTTGTAAAAACGGTTCTCCAATTGGGGAAATTTCCAATTGGAGAATTCCACAGTCAATTTCTATTGATAAAATTCACCAATTGGAGAATAGAGAAGTTGGAGAACACAGAAGTTGGAGAAATCACCAGTTGCCAGTTGGAGATTTCCACAGTATTACAGCTGCTGGGGAAAAATAAAGTAGGGATATGTACATGTCATCATATAATTGCTAATTAATTTAATATTGATAGAATATTCAAGAAAATAACAATGCAATATAAAGTTGTTACCTGATTTCGCGTATACCATCGGCATTTTCAACTTGTGTGCGATCTAAAGCAGTTTTATTATATACAACTGCGTCAGATGTGTAGTTTTATTATTCCTTTTCAGAAAACTGTTTTATCAAAATGCATATTTCACTAATAAATCTAAACAATCAAACTGTTTTCTTAATTTTGCATTTTCCAAAGATACTTCCTGGTGGTACTTGGTTATAAGATTGAATTTTTAATCGACTTAAAGGTTAGAGAACACTGAATGTATTCCTTTAGACCACTCGGTCAAGGATTACCCGTGAAAGCGCAAGAACTTGCTTCAAACAGGGTCCTTTAATTATTTTTCAAAGCACCGATGAACGGGTACAATTTTCATTGGTTAAATCTAACTAAAATAAACAAGCACGATTTTGCTAAAGGTGAATAGCTGATACAATCACTCTCGAGTCCGTTTCCTGGCTAGAAACTGTTACTGTGTCATTTTTGAGAGGCCATCCATGAGAAAGTACCCCTGGTGGGGATCGAACCCACATCGTCGTGGGTTAGAAGCAGAAACCTACACCACTAAACCACTTTCATCCTTAAAGTACCGAGAGGCAGGCATCACGCGGCAAAGGGATCGAGCTAAATGTACCATGGAATGAACCCACGACTACGACTTCCATAGGCAAACGCCTTAACCAATAGGCTACGGAGACGGTATTAATGCATGTACTCAATTGCAGATTCAGGCGGGGGGCGGCGGTCCTAGCGCGCGCCGCCCTCCACCCCTTTGAATCGTCCGTTTTTACATTCTCAGTCAATATCGGGAAAAATACAATATTAAGATAAAAATGCACTATTTCGGACTATAAATTAGAGGAGTACACCTACCCCGGCCCAACATTTAAGCCATTATATTTCTGTTCTTAAGGAGGGGCGGATGTGGAAAGATTAAGCCAATGAGTTTCAGTAATCAGAATTGTTGTTTCATAATGCTATAGTTCCTTTAAACAGTTTAAACGTTTTATGACGTACATCGAAATAAACAGACGCATGTTCAGTTTAAACATACACTGTATACAACGTTCTCGTACTCCAGAGCGATGATGCTATGCATTATATTTATCATCCGACCTCTGATGAACAGGAATGACAACGTTTAAAAGCTATTATTTATACAATTATGATCATCTGACTGACTGAGTATCTGCCAAAACTTTTCTGTTTAAAGAGACTCTCTCATGTTCTGGCACCAGACATATTATTTCTCGTAATGCATCTGAACACTTATATTTATTTTACTCCTTGGTACTGAAATTGCAGAAATAATAGTAACCAGGTTGATTTTCTTTTATACTTCAATTGCATTTTTAAAAAACGATTAAAGTATTAAAAATAAATCTGGTTAAAGATGGGAGCAAGCCCATGCCGGTGCAGATAACACATACTCGTAGATTATGTCAATCAACTGATTGTGCAACCTTTTGTTGAATCGTGTTAGTAACGCATTTCAAAATTTTGGACTTCAAAGACTATATATTTTAGCACATATCAACATTTAGGGTTCCAGCCATCAATAGCTTAGCTTTAACACTTCGTTTGATTCACAATACTTTATTTCGTAATAACAATCTATAAAATCCAAGTAAAAGATGCATTTTCAAAACCCTGAACACTTCGCTTATATTCACTCAAAAACTCAAGTTCGACATACTAAAAAAACCGAGTTTCTTAGTATATAAATCTCTAATAAATTTGCCAAATAAAATTCAACATGGGTAAACAATTATCAAAAATAACGTATTTTATGTATCGCAACATCTTTATAAAAAAATAAAGTCAATTGAATGAAATGAACATTTTCAATGTACTTTCTTTCCCGCGGAAAGTGGACTTTTCATCTTACTCCAACAAGTGAGGAGTATGGTTGATTCTCTTCGTGACTGAAATCAACTTTTTGAAACACTTGGGTGTATTTCAAATCTAGTCCATAATGTCACGTAACGGAGTTACGTATAAAACACTTTAAAGTAATAACAAAAAATCAAAAGTAGACTTCAAAGTTTATTTGGAACGAAAAACAAATATTTCATCATAATTATCAAAGATAGATTTGTATGTAAATTGCCTAGACCTAGCTGTTGACAGATCGTGATAGCCGCTGGCTATTAGTCCAATTAGCTTGACAGTTGACTGTAAAAAGACGTTCTTTGTATGTAACCAGAAATTAAATGGGTGGTTGATAGGCACGCCTGTCAAGAGCTAGGAGTATATATGAAAGCATATTGGAAAGATAGTTAGGAAAGCGGCCTTGGGTCCTTAATGGACGGCAGTTAGGATGCGGGATTACCTTAAATGTCATGCTGTACTTAGACTTGAGTATTATATGTAAGGAAGAACAGAATATGAATAAAGACTTTAAACACGGGAACTGTTGTTGGTTGTGAACTTAAGAACTATCACGAAAGTTAAGTGAGCGGTGGCATTACGTCACAATATAAACATCCCCTTCAGATTCTTTGACGATTGCATTTCCATGGGAGATCACTGCGTAGGATAAACATACAAGTGTTGTTCAGCCACACTGTGGTTTCAATAATGTCATGGGCGTAGCTACCCCTCTATTCATGTGGATTCATAAATGTGCTGGGGCGGTCGGGGGCATGCCCCCCTCAGAAATTTTTGAAAACCATGGTGCAATCTAGTGCATTCTGGGCGTTCCGATGTGCATTATTTAGTACTGAAAAATAACCAGTTTTTGGATCATGTAGTCAAGTTAGCATGCTGCAACTTTGGTTGATTTTTGTTTCAGAACCATGTTTTATCAGCCGCGTATTCACGTATAGGCGGCTACACGCCTGTATGTTGTGCATATGTATGTATAATTTGGTTTAAATGATGCATCCTTAATGTAACACCTCCTTGCTGCTACACCAATAGAAACTTCATTGGATGTTAAAAGTAAAAGAACTAGCACTGACGTTCCCATTTTTGTCTGGGTCATTTAAGTAATAGAAAACAAATTACAAGATAAACAAATTTGTTTTGACTTCTTTAATGAATAATATAAACACATTGTACAAACATATCTTGACACTTTTAAACAAAAAGTATGGTTGTCAATTAAACAGTATGCTAACTTTAAAGATTGAGGCAAACCATTGGAATTTTACAGCGGTCTTAAAAATGTGTATTTAAAGCTGCAATCTCACTAATTGATCGTTTTGACTACCGGTACTCTTTTATTGTTGGTCTATAAATAGACCATTTTTTGCAGAAATATCTAGACCCAATTTTTAGTGATATAAGACTGCTGAAAAAAGATCACATTGCATTTTGTCATATTGTTGGCTTAAATGATGTTTTATGGGTAATAGCATTACGAACAATTCAATGTAAATGAACTTTTCGGCAGTCTTATTGGTTCTATTGTGAATTATCTAATATGACTGAATTAAGGGAATGATAACCAAATCAGCTGATTTTGAGACAAAAAATTTAAAGTGTCTAAAATGACAATGTGTGAAAGTGCAGCTTTAAGTTTTGATCTAAGGCTTCATAAACACATTGTTATATTGTCAATAACTGTTTAAAAGGTCGCATGTACAAAATGAGATAATAATTTTCATACAATATCTAAAACTGATTAAAATAATAAAGTACCATTAACATATTTCTTAATAGTGCTATTTCTCATCTGACAATACCATTCAAAGCCATCATTTTAACTATGAAGTTATTTTTAACTTTCAACTTTTTTATAGCATATGCAACAAAATATACCAAACATACAAGCCATGAACAATATGATTGTTCAACTTGCATTGTCCTTTACCTTTTAAAATGACCATTTTTCTGTTCTGTCTATTTGTAAGTTGTGCCCTGAGGAATGAAGTATGACTGTATGAATCACAAAAAGCAATAAAAACACTAAATAGTCCTCCATGACCCCTGTAATATCTAATACAGCAGTAAAATCAAGCAATTTTCAAGATTGATGGTGCTGCAAAATCAAAAACATGTTTGCCAAAACATTTAGAGCTGCATTCTCACAGATATACCGTTTTAACAACTTTTATTTTGTCTTGGAATGAGCAAATTTTTGCGTAAATATCTGCAAACTAATGGTAAAAGATTGCTGACAAAACATCAGATCGCAGATTTCATATTTCCTTCGAAATTAATGTTACGAACGATTTAAGAAAATCGCATAAAACATCCAATGTTTTAACCTAAAAAGAAAAGTCTGCGATTGAATGTTTTGTCAGTAGTCTTATATTACTGGTTTCCATACATTTTCGCAAAGATTGGATGGTACCAATCCAAAACAAACAAGAGACTTAAAAGGGCCTATGCTCTACTGGCTGGGTTTGTGTGGTCAACATCACTGTTTTCGAAAAGGAACCAACCCCTTATGGGTATTTGAATACTCAAAACTGAAGACTGTATCATATTCGCAAGCATTTATTACAAAATAGCATTTTTTTATACTATCAAGGCCCATCATCTAATAATTTCAAGGCCCATAATCCAGGAAACATTGGCAGATCACGTTTTCGAAAGGAACTGAGCTCTAATGGATATCCAAATACTGTACAAGTTTCATCAAGATGCAATCAAAACTGAAGACTGTATCGTGTTACCGAGCAATTGTTTACTAACACACTAATTTTTTTAATATCAAGGCCCATAATCTAGGCATGCATGGGCGGATCTGGCTGGTTTTTCGAAAGGAACCGAGCTCTTATGGATATGTAGATACTGTACAAGTTTTATCGAGATACAATCAAAACTGAAGACTGTATCGTGTTACCGAGCAATTGTTTACTGACACACTAATTTTTTAATATCAAGGCCCATAATCTAGGCATGCATTGGCGGATCTGGCTGGTTTTCGAAAGGAACTGAGCTCTTATGGATATGTAGATACTGTACAAGTTTCATCGAGATACCATCAAAACTAAAGGCTGTATCGTGTTAACGAGCAATTGTTTACATAAGTTTTTATACTATCAAGGCCCATAATCTAGGCATGCATGGGCGGATCTGGCTGGTTTTCGAAAGGAACCGAGCTCTAATGGATATATAGATACTGTAGAGGTTTCATCAAGATGCAATCAAAACTGAAGGCTGTATCATGTTAACGAGGATTGTTTACAGACGCACGGACGCACATACTACGTACACATTACCATCGCATAAGCTCTTCTGGCCTTTAGCCAGTAGAGCTAAAAATGAAAAAAAGTTGACAAAACGTCCAAAGTGGGAGAGTGCAGCTTTAACATTTGAAAGTAACTATGTTTGCCTCATGTCCCTAAACCGGGTTTAATAATATTATATGAGCAGTGGGCTTGTCCCTGTATTTTTTATTGTATGATTGCAGTAATGAATACTGGTCTTATTACCTTCTGACAATTTTTCATCAAATTTAAGGAAACAGAAAACACATATTAAGCTCTAAAACGCTGTACAAATTTAATCTTATTCATTAGGTTGAGATATAGTCCCTAAAAATATTAATTGTGGAAACATCTTATTTAAATACATACAGGAAATGGCGACATCATTTACCCTTTAGTATGAAAAATGCAGTTTCCTGATATTTGAATAGCATTTCTTTATATAAGCATCTCAATAAGCATCTCAATTCATTCAACATACACATAGTATGTATCAAGTTTCAAAGGAAACCAAATCATTGTAACAATTGTTTTCAAAGCAAATATTCACACTCTTGACAAACTTCTTTTCCTAGTTTCAACTTTTGAGACTTTTTGATGAGCAATAAAGTAAAGCTAAAAGCTCAAGATGCACAGCTGGTGAACAATACTGCTGTGTTGATAGTTAGTTGACAAACTGCACACTTGATGCAATAAATCATGTCCATCAACCCCCAGAATGAAGAAATGACGCAGCACAGAATTGATTTCAATTGGACCTCTCTGTACTTTCATCCCTTTGTTGTAGTCAAGGACTATGTCTTAGTGTGCAATGCGGGGTCTTAAGAAGCCTTCTGCTCGTCTGATGAAGTAAGTCTGGCAGAGTGTGAAACTCCTGTCTACTCATATGGCTAGACGCCTGTGATCTATGTCTTCTTGTGTGTGCCCAACCATCACCTGAAGATAATTTAGAGGAAGTTAGTGCTTGATTACAAGTTAATGTGACAAAGCAAGGTCTTTTATTTATGTCACCAAGATCTAGTATTTCAAGTTTCATATATTTTGTATGTTAACTCAAAGCAATTGAGCATAAACTGTTTGGTAATTTATTTTAAGTCACAGCTTCCACTTATACTATCAGTAATATAGAACATGAACTGACTGACCCAAATGCTATTCTAAATATTTTATGTGCAGAAACCTTAATCCTATTAACACAAAAGTTATCCAATTGTATGTCTTCACAAAACATTTTACAACAATATTTGTCAATTCAACTCAAATATTGATCATTGTTTTTTTTTTGTCAGACAAACACGGAGATGGCCCTATATATTGCTCACCTAATTTGAGAAAGGATTCTAAATTAGTTATTATTTGAACACTTTAATACTGGACACTTTTGGTCTGACTTTATAATGCAGCTGGTGAAAATATCTAAAACTGATTAAAATAATAAAGTACCATTAACATATTTCTTAATAGTGCTATTTCTCATCTTACAATACCATTCAAAGCCATCATTTTAACTCTGAAGTTATTTTTAACTTTCAACTTTTTTATAGCATATGCAACAAAATATACCAAACATACAAGCCATGAACAATATGATTGTTCAACTTGCATTGTCCTTTACCTTTTAAAATGACCATTTTTCTGTTCTGTCTATTTGTAAGTTGTGCCCTGAGGAATGAAGTATGACTGTATGAATCACAAAAAGCAATAAAAACACTAAAACAATCCCCCATGACCCCTGTTATATCTAATACAGCAGTAAAATCAAGCAATTTTCAAGATTGATGGTGCTGCAAAATCAAAAACATGTTTGCCAAAACATTTAGAGCTGCATTCTCACAGATATACCGTTTTAACAACTTTTATTTTGTCTTGGAATGAGCAAATTTTTGCGTAAATATCTGCAAACCAATGGTAAAAGATTGCTGACAAAACATCAGATCGCAGATTTCATATTTCCTTCGAATTAATGTTACTAACGATTTAAGAAAATCGCATAAAACATCCAATGTTTTAACCTAAATAGAAAAGTCTGCGATTGAATGTTTTGTCAGTAGTCTTATATTACTGGTTTCCATGCATTTTCGCAAAGATTGGATGGTACCAATCCAAAACAAACAAGAGACTTAAAAGGGCCTATGCTCTACTGGCTGGGTTTGTGTGGTCAACATCACTGTTTTCGAAAAAGAACCAATCCCTTATGGGTATCTGAATACTCAAAACTGAAGACTGTATCATATTCGCAAGCATTTATTACAAAATAGCATTTTTTATACTATCAAGGCCCATCATCTAATAATTTCAAGGCCCATAATCCAGGAAACATTGGCAGATCACGTTTTCGAAAGGAACTGAGCTCTAATAGATATCCAAATACTGTACAAGTTTCATCAAGATGCAATCAAAACTGAAGACTGTATCGTGTTACCGAGCAATTGTTTACTGACACACTAATTTTTTTTAATATCAAGGCCCATAATCTAGGTATGCATGGGCGGATCTGGCTGGTTTTTCGAAAGGAACCGAGCTCTTATGGATATGTAGATACTGTACAAGTTTTATCGAGATACAATCAAAACTGAAGACTGTATCGTGTTACCGAGCAATTGTTTACTGACACACTAATTTTTTTTAATATCAAGGCCCATAATCTAGGCATGCATTGGCGGATCTGGCTGGTTTTCGAAAGGAACTGAGCTCTTATGGATATGTAGATACTGTACAAGTTTCATCGAGATACCATCAAAACTAAAGGCTGTATCGTGTTAACGAGCAATTGTTTACATAATTTTTTATACTATCAAGGCCCATAATCTAGGCATGCATAGGCGGATCTGGCTGGTTTTCGAAAGGAACCGAGCTCTAATGGATATGTAGATACTGTACAGGTTTCATCAAGATACAATCAAAACTGAAGGCTGTATCATGTTAACGAGGATTGTTTACAGACGCACGGACGCACATACTACGTACACATTACCATCGCATAAGCTCTTCTGGCCTTTAGCCAGTAGAGCTAAAAATGCAAAACAGTTGTCAAAACGTCCAAAGTGGGAGAGTGCAGCTTTAACATTTGAAAGTAACTATGTTTGCCTCATGTCCCTAAACCGGGTTTAATCATATTATATGAGCAGTGGGCTTGTCCCTGTATTTTTTATTGTATGATTGCAGTAATGAATACTGGTCTTATTACCTTCTGACAATTTTTCATCAATTTTAAGGAAACAGAAAACACATATTAAGCTCTAAAACGCTGTACAAATTTAATCTTATTCATTAGGTTGAGAAATAGTCCCTAAAAATGTTAATTGTGGAAACATCTTATTTAAATACATACAGGAAATGATGACATCATTTACCCTTTAGTATGAAAAATGCAGTTTCCTGATATTTGAATAGCATTTCTTTATATAAGCATCTCAATAAGCATCTCAATTCATTCAACATACACATAATATTTATCAAGTTTCAAAGGAAACCAAATCATTGTAACAATTGTTTTCAAAGCAAATATTCACACTCTTGACAAACTTCTTTTCCTAGTTTCAACTTTTGAGACTTTTTGATGAGCAATAAAGTAAAGCTAAAAGCTCAAGATGCACAGCTGGTGAACAATACTGCTGTGTTGATAGTTAGTTGACAAACTGCACACTTGATGCAATAAATCATGTCCATCAACCCCCAGAATGAAGAAATGACGCAGCACAGAATTGATTTCAATTGGACCTCTCTGTACTTTCATCCCTTTGTTGTAGTCAAGGACTATGTCTTAGTGTGCAATGCGGGGTCTTAAGAAGCCTTCTGCTCGTCTGATGAAGTAAGTCTGGCAGAGTGTGAAACTCCTGTCTACTCATATGGCTAGACGCCTGTGATCTATGTCTTCTTGTGTGTGCCCAACCATCACCTGAAGATAATTTAGAGGAAGTTAGTGCTTGATTACAAGTTAATGTGACAAAGCAAGGTCTTTTATTTATGTCACCAAGAACTAGTATTCCAAGTTTCATATATTGTATGCTATCTTAAAGCAATTGAGCATACACTGTTTGGTAATTTATTTTAAGTCACAGCTTCCACTTATATTATCAGTAATATAGAACATGAATTGACTGACCCAAATGCTATTCTAAATATTTTATGTGCAGAAACCTTAATCCTATTAACACAAAAGTAATCCAATTGTATGTCTTCACAAAACATTTTACAACAATATATGTCAATTCAACTCAAATATTGATCATTGTTGTTTTTTTGTCAGACAAACACAGAGATGGCCCTATATATTATTGAACACTTTAATACTGGACACTTTTGGTCTGACTTTATAATGCAGCTGGTGAAAATATTTAATGTCCCTTTATAATGGGCTTACAAAAACATGAAAAAAATGTATTTGTTTAAAAATTACAAAAGGTCATAATTCTTTATTCTTACAATATAAGTTTGTATTGAGCAGAATAAAAAGGCTTTGCCTAAAATACAACCTCAGAACTATATTTACAAGTAAAACAAAAAAATTCTACAACTTGAAATATGTTTGCTATATCTGGTTTTGAGAGAGAATGATCAGAAGAAAACATCACACATTCACAATCATATTAAAAAATAATTTAGTTTTTTTTCATTATATTCTATTTCAAAAACACTGCAAAAGACAAGACATTTAGATTTCAATTTCTTGATTTAATATTGATGATTATCAATTTTCATGAAGCGAGATGGGTCTTACACTCTAACCAGTGCAACTTGCATGTTCTTAGTTGCTCAGTTATTACCTTTTTTAAATTTCCCCTCTTGATCTGAGCCACGCCAAAATGATGGGAGATGCTTTTGTTGTCTTTTCCATCAGAATGTATAGCACCTCTGTGTTTCTGTTTGTCTCCTGAAACAGTAATAGTTTATTAATAATAATAACAATAATAATAATTAGTGACTTTAATTGGAATTATTTTCACTGCTTGTGCCTTGCACATTTGGGAACAAAGTTGACGTTCGGAAAAATACAAATTCAGGCCAACATTGATACTATATTGGTAAAATATACATATTTTATTTATTACAGTAAGCAGTTGTTGTTTTTTCAAATCCTACATAATTATATTATCAATGATATTTCATAATAAAATATAATTTGTATAAAAATTGAAATAACACAGCATAGTTGTTGACAGAACATGAAAAAATAAATGTGTAAGACTACTACTTTATGGGGTGTAAATAACCCAGGGCTTTCACTTTAGGGACATTTGAACACTTTTGGTGAAGATCCACCACCACACCCACCAATCCCACCTTCTAAAACCATATTTTTTATGGATCAACATATGGTAAAGGAATTTGACAGATGGTAACCTTAGGAACATTTCTGTGACATTATTTTGAAAACAGGCCAGCAGGATCTGAGGAGAAGATTTTTCCATTTAGACATATAGCAAAAAGAAATCCGCACCTTACAGCAAGTTTTTTTATGAATCAATATCCGGTAAAGAAAATTCAAACAAGGTATTGAAACATTTTTTTGCTTCACATGAAAACTTTTAACAAAGATAACATAACTAGCTCTTCATCATATTAAATAACAATTAGCACAATCTATGCTGCACACAGAGCCCCGCATTTGATCTTTTACCAACGTTTGATTGAGAGTTTAGTTTCTTGGCACACTATGACAAGTCTTAACAGGTCTATTAAAGCTGCACTCTCACAGATTGATCGGTTAGAAAAAGTTTTGTTTTTTTATCTTGGAATGAGCCAATTTATGCGAAAATGCATGGAAACCAGTGATATAAGAGTGCTGACAAAAATCAGATCACAGATTTTATTTTTTAATTTAAACTAGAACTCCGCGGGTCGGATGTGTCGCCTGACGAATTATTTACTGTTGCATTATAGCTGTTAGATTGGCATTTTATTCATTTATAGACAATGATGTTGCCATTTAACTTTCAAGTGTAGGTGGCATTTGATAGTTTACAAGATATGCCACGGACAAAACCTAAGCAAGAAAATTAACAAAGGGCAATAACTCTAAAAATATGGCAGCAAGAGTAACGGTTCTTGTGCACTGCACTTGCCCTCAATGAGATCTATCTAGCTATGAAGTTTCAAGTTGATACCTCTTATATTCTTCAAGATATGCCCCGGACAAAACTTTAAGAATGAAAATTAACAAAGGGTAATAACTTTAAAACTAAGAAAACAAGAGTTACTGTTATTGTGCACTGCACTTGCCCTCCATGAGATCTATCTACATATGAAGTTTCAAGTTGATAACTCTTATATTCTACAAGATATGCCCCGGACAAAACTGTAAGCATAAAAAATAACAAAGGGCAACAAGCATTTTCAGTGAAAAGATATCCCCCGCCAACGATGGCTTGTTTGTGGACGCCACCTTTAAAAGCGGCGTCTTATCTGGAACTGCACTATTTTCAACATCATAGGTATGCGGTGAATGGGTTGAAAATCGATATTGCAGAAATAAGGGAATGTCATTTATTATTACTTAAATAACACAGGAAAAATATGAATACTATCATCATCGGCATCATCGCAGTATGTTGGTTCATATCTATTTCAAGTTTCAAGAATTTCTACCAACTAGTTACTGAGAAATGGCTGTAAATGAGAGTTTTTCAAAAATTCAAGGGCAATAACTCCAAGTACAATTGACCAATCAAAAAAAATAAATGAACAGGCATCATCCCAGTATAGTAATTCATATTTATTTTAAGTTTCATGAAATTCTGCCAGCTAGTGACTGAGAAATGGCTGTGAATGTGCATTTTTCAAAAAATCAAGGGCAATAACTCCAAGGACAATTGACCAATCGAATTTTTTTTGGACGGGCATCATTCCAGTATAGTGGTTCATATTCATTTTAAGTTTCATGTAATTCTACCGGCTAGTTACTGAGAAAACGCAGGTGACGGACGGACGGACGGAAGGAAGGCCGGACGGAAGGAAAGACGGACGGACGGAAGGACGGACAGACAACGCCATTTCAATATCCCCCTCCCTATTTCATAGGCGGGGGATAATAAACAGGCATCATCGCAGTATGTTGGTTCATATTTATTTCAAGTTTCAAGAATTTCTACCAACTAGTTACTGAGAAATGGCTGTAAATGAGTTTTTCAAAAAATCAAGGGCAATAACTCCAAGTACAATTGACCAATCTAAATAAAAAATGAACATGCATCATCCCAGTATAGTAATTCATATTTATTTTAAGTTTCATGAAATGCTGCCAGCTAGTGACTGAGAAATGGCTGTGAATGTGCATTTTTCAAAAAATCAAGGGCAATAACTCCAAGGACAATTGACCAATCCAATTTTTTTTTGGACGGGCATCATTCCAGTATAGTGGTTCATATTCATTTTAAGTTTCATGAAATTCTACCGGCTAGTTACTGAGAAAACGCAGGTGACGGACGGACGGACGGAAGGAAGGCCGGACGGAAGGAAAGACGGACGGACGGAAGGACGGACAGACAACGCCATTTCAATATCCCCCTCCCTATTTCATAGGCGGGGGATAATAAACAGGCATCATCGCAGTATGTTGGTTCATATATATTTTAAGTTTCAAGAATTTCTACCAACTAGTTACTGAGAAATGGCTGTAAATGAGAGTTTTTCAAAAAATCAAGGGCAATAACTCCAAGTACAATTGACCAATCCAAAAAAAATAAACAGGCATGATCCCAGTATTGTAATTCATATTTATTTTAAGTTTCATGAAATTCTGCCAGCTAGTGACTGAGAAATGGCTGTGAATGTGCATTTTTCGAAAAATCAAGGGCAATAACTCCAAGGACAATTGACCAATCGAATTTTTTTTGGACGGGCATCATTCCAGTATAGTGGTTCATATTCATTTTAAGTTTCATGAAATTCTACCGGCTAGTTACTGAGAAAACGCAGGTGACGGACGGACGGAAGGAAGGAAGGACGGACGGAAGGAAGGACGGACGGACAACGCCATTTCAATATCCCCCTCCCTATTTCATAGGCGGGGGATAATAACTCTAAAATATGGAAGCAAGAGTAACAGTTCTTGTGCACTGCACTTGCCCTCAATTAGATCTATCTACAAATGAAATTTCAAGTTGATACCACTAATAGTTTAGGAGATATACCCCGGACAAGCGAAAATGACGCCGCCGCCGCCGTTACAATTATGTTGAATTAGTTTGCTTATGTGTCAGAACCGCCCAAAAAAGATGCCAACACTACTAACCTTGATGACTTAATGATGCGACCTTCGAGTTGTTACACTAACATTTACGGCAGAAATACCGGAATCCTACTATTCAACATTTTTTGTTTTATGCTTTGATCGAAACAACATAGAAATAAAATTCCCAATGTTTTATTAATGCAATCAATGTATAAAATTTTACGACATTTTGGCGCAAAAATTAACATACACATTTTTTCGGTCGTCTGCTCTTCCAGTATGCACCACACCTGTTGGGCAGTCTGATTGATTGATCAGCAGCTCTACTTAATATAAACTTGAGTTTTCACAAGCCAGATGTAATAGTCCAACTGTTTCTTAATCAAAAGCACTGACATATGACAAGATCTTGAACAATGACTTATTTAATGCGTATTTTACGAAAATCTAAAAATAGTACCAACCATCAAGTTTTTGAGTGCTCCCCCTGATGGGTTTATGTGTGTTTACATCGTGTCAACCTTTTAAGTGTTTTAAAGTAACAAACTAGAGTGAAATGCGAATTTAGTTATAAAAAATGGACAGTGAAACCACAGGTAATCTCAAAAAAGTATATTTACGTCGAGAAAACTCCAGAAAAATGACTTTATAAACGTTTTATATAAACCATTAGATCGTGTATTCTATGCGGACATGTTATAAACAAGTACTATCGATACAGTATTGAGGTAGATAATACAGTATGGTAACAAACTAGCTGCCTAATACACAGCATGAAAATTTTAAAATCTATACTGCTGAAAAAAAGTATGCAACAACATGAACAAAAAAAGAACTAGGGAAAGTGATAGTAGTATTGGTGAACTTTATAGTAGTACATCCAGTACAAGTAAACATCAGTCAGAAAAACAACAACGGAAAAAGAAAGGAAAGAAGGAAATGACACAGGCAAAAAGGAAATCGGAAATGCTAGAAGAAAAAGACGAAACAGAAGAGAACGTAGGGAAAGCTATTAGCGGGATACGAAGCGAGCTCAAAGGGCTTAACGAAAAGCTAAACAAAGTAGTCCTTAAAAATGACCAAGCACTGAAAGAAATAATAAAAGAAATAGTTGATCAAGTGAAAGAAGAAATTAGTGAAACGTTTGAAGAAAAAATTGACAAATTGGAGTCACGAGTATTTGATGCAGAAACAGAAAACGACAAACTTAAACAGCAAATTACAGAGCAAAGTAAAAGAAATGAAAAGGATATAGATGACAGAAATCAAGAAGTAAGAGATCTAGAAGAGACGGTACTAATACAAGGTGGAAAAATGAATGAAATGGAACAATACTCCAGGCGAAACAACTTAGTGATAACTGGCATAAACGAATCATCCCCGCAGAAAAATGAAACCCCGACGGATACATTAAAGCTCATTATCCACACATTAAATAACAAAATTGAAGGGCTAAATATATCCGAGAGCGATATTGACATATGTCATCGATTAGGAAAACCGCTTGGAAGGTCAAGACCCATTATAGTGAAATATGTATCGCGGATGAAACGAAATGAACTACTAAAGCGTAGAAAGGAACTGAAAGGTACCCAGATATATATTAATGAAGACCTTACAAAAATGAACAAGATTGTTTTCGGTATCATTAGAAAGGGTCTACAGGAGCCAGACAAATCATCAGAGCGAGTTTGGGTATGGGAAGGAAAGATTTTCCACAAAGGGGACGATCATAAAATTCGCCAAATACACCAAAGAGACTATAGATACTGGACAGGATTACAGCAGTGGCATACGATTGTGCGACGATCAATGACCGAGTAACGCTTTAATCGGAGTGCAGTATACCAAAACTCGTTTTTCACCTCGTGGACACTATACTATTAAACAATAGGACACTATCCTAAAGCATGTACTTAAACCTTCAGGATTAAATACGGGCAAATATATGTGAACTGAATTTACAAGTAATTTATAAAACTGTATAATTGAAAATACCGTCAAATATTCTTAATTCAAATTTATAAGAAATAAGTGTAATTCAAATACTATTTCGTATCTTAAACATTTTTCATTTGAAGAAAGAAATAACTTGATTTATAAGAGCATACATCTATTATATAAGAAGTAAAAGATATCAAGGTTTAAATTTTTACACTAATGATATATAAGTTGTTAACTTAAGTACCATCTCATATACTTATCCACACATTTGCATAGTATTTGTAATATTAGTTACGCACTTGTATAATTATGATACGTTATATGACGGTTAAGAGACCATATTTTTACATGCATTATGTCCACATTAAAAAACTTATATATTTTTTATTTTATTTTTTTTCATCAATTCATAATTTGATAATACTCTATTAATCTGTATCAACAAGATAACTTGAAGTATATGTTACATCTGTATATCTTTATTTTTTTTAGAAGTATAATAGTTATTATTGTATTGGCTTCTTTACTTTTAGAACATATTCATTGCTTACATGTCTGCTACTATGCACAAGAGGTAGCAGCATAAAACTTTGTTATATAGGCATCTCATACCTTTTCAACGAGATATCTTTGATTATGAATAAGACATACATAAAACTCTCTAAACTTTGAAAAGGTATGTTTTTATTTTTGTTTTGTTTTATATTATTATTTTTGTATTTGACTGTGCCTTTTCCTATTAATGTGACTGCTACTCTAGCTCATGCACAAACAGTAGCCTAGCATTATTTTGTTGTACACTTTTGGAACATGCTTTTGTAACAGTTCCCTTTTATATTCATTGTATTTTATGTTATGATTTACATACTCACTTTATCCCAGTCTCAATACACCAGTGTAACATATCTTGCCTAAAGTGACTATTCTTATGGTTACAAGACCGGTACTACAACGATATATATAACATAAATACTGCACAATCCAAGAACCTTTATAAAATATAATTATACACGTATATTAAATGAATCACCAATTAATATCCGTTTTAGTCAGTGCATAATATAAATAGTAAATACAACAACTTATCATCACTCCAGAAGAAGTATAATAAATTATTAAATAACATAACCTGAAAACTAACTAAATTTTTAATAATTACGCGATCTAATGGTTTAATCATAATATACACCTATGCTACTCACTAGTATAAATCAAGACCCACCACATATGGTTAATGCGTGCTACGTTATCGTGATTAAACACTTACTATGGAAACCCAAATAGCAACACTTAATGTTCGAGGTCTAGGCAATACTTTGAAACGAAAACAAATATTTGAATGGTTAAATCTGAATAACAACGATATCTATATGCTCCAAGAAGTACACTGCACAAAAAATATATACCAAAGACGGAAATCAGAATGGGGCGGTGAATGTATATTTAGTGGAAATAAGTCTAATAGTGAAGGCGTCGCAATACTGTTCAACACAAAACATAAATTGAAAATTATAAGCCAAACCGAAGTAATAGAAGGAAGAATTTTGGCGATTGAAATAATTTTTAACGATTTTGAAATAACACTAGTAAACGTATACGGCCCAAATAAAGATGACATAGATTTCTTTACAAAACTAGGTGACTATATTTCAAAAAACGATGATAAAACATTAATTATTGGTGGAGATTTCAATACAGTTATAAATGAATGCATTGATAAGAAAAATGGGGCGACAGGTAAACACAAACGCAACAGAGAAATTATTACTAATACTATGACAGCTGTAAACCTTACCGACGCGTGGCGTCTGAAACACCCCGATAAATTACAATATATATGGCATTCAAATAGTAAACCCCGCATCCATTGCAGACTAGACTATTTTTTAATTTCCGAAAATCTAATAAACATTTTAATAAAAGCCCAAATAAAAGCAAGCTTTAAAACAGATCATTCACTGGTCATTATAACCTTAAATATGATAAAAACTAAAAAAAGGTCCTGGATACTTCAAACTTAACAATTCAATTTTAACCGATGAAAACTATCAGAATAATATTAAAAGATGTATTGAAGAAACTGTTCAACAACAGCAAAATTAACTGATAAAATACAAGCATTCAAAACAAACAAATAAACTTCTTTATTCAATACAGCAAAAACATATTTTCAAACCACCATCTGAAATTAAATGGCAACGCGTTTTTCCAAACTTAAATGACAATATACCATGGGAAACTATTTACAGACAAACTTTTACAACGTCAATAGACTCGTCCCTACGAAGTTTTCAGTATAGGTTTCTGTTAAGAATAATACCAACAAATAAATACCTGTATATGTGTAAATTAAAAGAAACCAATCTATGTGACTTATGTAACATGGAGATAGAAACTGTAGAACACCTATTCTGGGAATGTCTGAAGATACAACCATTATGGAACGAACTAAATAATTTCATTCCATCTAAATCAATGAATATTTGCATTACCAAACAGGAGGCGTTTTTAGGAATTCTTGTAAAAGGAAAAAACACCCTTATTTGTAATTTCCTTATTCTGTTAATGAAATTTTTCATATTCTCAGTAAAATATAAAAAAGCAGTACCAACATTTCAAGCGTATAAACAATACTTAATACTGAGAGAACAAATTGAATCGCAAATTGCACTATCAAACAACAAATATGAAACCCACATAAGGAAATGGCAGTGTTTAAAAATCAAATAATAAAATAAATATCACAGCAATAATAGCACAAACCGTAAGAAGCTGTTTTTTTCTACTATTTATGATATAATAATACTCATACAAATCCATAGGGGAGAGCAAGAATGTATGCGTGTGTGTGTGTGCGTGTGTGTGTGTGTGTGTGTGTGTGAGTGTGTGTGTGTGTGTGTGTGTGTGTGTGTGTGTGTGTGTGTATGTGTGTTTGTGTGTGAGTGCGCGTGTGTGCACGTGTGCGTATGCGCATATAGAAAATGCATAGAATTTTGTTTTTGTATGAATGTTCTTGATCTGTTTGTTAAAATGAATGCTATGCAAAAATAAATGAGAAAAAAAAAGTTTTTGTTTACATTGTACCTGGTATCCATCTTTGTTTTTGACTGAAAACAAAAGGGACTTAGACATTCTACCGCTTTTGAACCCAATCTACTGACTAGGAGACCCATACCTTCCTCTTGCCATCGCCAGAGGTTCATATGTCTGACAATGTACTATTAACTTGTCATTACATGCTGTTGAAAACATGTATAATATAGTGTTTAAAAGACACTGTATGTGCATGTTAGATTTATTATTAAAACAGGTTGAGTAATGTAAAAAAATGGAAGGGACTCCTAATTTCAAGAAGGGACACCTGATTTCAAATGTTGGTGTCCCTTTGGGATCCCTTGGAAAAATGATTAGTGTCGACCCCTGAAACCAGTTTTCCAGTTTTTTAAAACCCTTTAAACCTTTTTGAAAAGTTTTTTTTTCAAAATACCCTATGCATGGCTAAGTTAAAGCCTGGACACAAACACCAATGGTCACAGCCACCTGCCTGCCCAATGGCATATCCAAATCTATTTACTAGGTTTTCACTTTTTCTTAGGAAAACTTGGTTAAAAATAATTCTCTATTAAAATACATTGTCAAATCTCATGCCATGGAAATGACTAGACATAGGTGACTTGAACAGTATCTCACAAAATGAATATAGGCATTTGCAATCAAATATAAACTACAGCTATCACTCTTGCTTTGACTACACGATTGGCCTTGGTAGCCATCAAAGTTCTGGAAGAGAATTTACAAAAGAACCTACACTGTATTGTAAACCATTTCAGCTGAAAATATGTCACAGGAAATTCCGGCCAGCGCCAGATTGATTTTAGGCTTTCTCAGAATTTAACGCCTATCTTTTTTAAACTTGCGGATTTTCCTTTTTTTTTTTAGATATCTTGTTCAAATTTAGACAAGTAATTAAGAAAACACAAACATATATATAAAATTAAAAGACACTTTTACTTCTGTTGTACTGCAAATACTGATTGTGTCAATTTTCATATATAGCAAAAAAATATTTCAAGAATATGCAATATTTTGTCATAGAAAAAAACAATCAGCATAAATATTTAACACTTGAATGATTTCCATATATAATTTAAATATACACACGAACATCTAAAACATCTACAAACATTTATTCGCAACACAAAGTGTGATTAATACCTTTTTCCAATCACACAGTCTGACACTATTTTTTTTATCCTTTTTGACTAATATTCACAAAATATACACAATCTGGCTTGTTTAATGTTTTTTGTGTGAATGGTAATGGTAATGGTCGGAGAAATCTGAAATTTGAATAAGCAATATTATACATAAATGTTCATTTTAGTATAATGTAGTATGCATTACTGAAACAGTTTGATGATAACAAAAGAAAGGTGGAGCTCGTTTCTTGGCCAAACTGTATTTTTCTATTACTTTACATGCATTGCATATGAATTAAATAAAGACTATACTCAGATCTGTAGCAAAATAAAAACAAATATGCATCGAATAATACAAAAACTACATCATATTTGCTATATTAACAGCAAAGAAGTTAAAATACACACCTGAAGTTTTTACCTGGACAAGTGTAGTAAGTATAGATGACCGATTGGAAACTGTCTTTTCACTGTAAGGTTCATCCGAATTCCTGTCAAACATGTCCGAACCAAATTCACTTTGTATAAACACTGTCATTCACGATAAAATTCAGCACTTCTTGTCCAGTATATATACGTCTACTTTTAGCGGGAGCCAAATTCAAACAAACACATTTGTTCAAAATTTAATCAAACTTTAAAATTGTCATTTGTTAACGTAATTTTCAAGAATCATGAAGTGAAGTGTTGCCAATTAAGTCTCGATCATCTAGACGCTTGTATCCGGGTCTATATCGTTCATTGAGTCTAATTAGAGCGGCTGCATGATTGAGCCGGTGCTTTGATAATTGTAACGATCGAAAAACGCGGTGGGGGAGGCTACATTCTACTAAACAAATAAGCGCTCGTAAAAAAATATAACATTTTTTTAAGATGGTGCGGGCGAAACAGATAAAAAATAAAAAAAATTGTTTTGCTTTTTTGAAGAAATAGGTGCGGGAAATCCGATGAACAAGTTATTAATTTGGTGTGGCCATAGTTAATTCAAAATGGTGAAGAAAAATAAAAGTTGTCTTCTGTTTTAACTTTTAAGTCATTCAAAGGAATATTGCCTACTGTTGCAGCATTTGTGACCACACATATCATGTGGTATACACACACTGATATATAACAAAACCAAATTCATTTGTCTCAGTATTTGCCAATTTTGGGGTTTCACTTCTTCAACATGTTTTGAGTTTTAGTGATCTGAAGAGGCTAATGTGTTTTTTATGACAATGAGGCAGGTGATCTAAAACATATTTTTTTCATCAAAAGATCCAGGAATGAACAAATATTTTTTGTGTGAAAACAACAGTTCAATTCATTTTTTATGAAATTTAGTTAAAAACAATATTTATTTAAGTTAACTATATACCTCTATATAATTCTATTATTTATTCCAAAGAATATATTCCCACAGCAAATTTTAATGATATGCTTTTTTCCACCATTCCAATTTATTTTGTCAATAAGATCATTTAAACTATTAGCAGGCAATAACCACCCTTTTGTTGACTATCTTTAATAAATATCAGTAGGAAAATGACCAACTAAGATTATTTAATTATACACAGTAAAGACAGTTACCATGACAATACTTGGTGCTTTTAGATGAAGGCAAAGATAACAGTCAGAGAGTTGCTACTGAAAAATTTCTTATCAAAATTTGATCAGGGTCAGTAGCGTTCAATGATATATTTATGTCATGTATGGTTTATAGGTCCGTGACTTATGTTTATTGAATTAAAAATAAATAGAAATGGAAATTTATTTTACTATATTCTTCTTTATATCTTAAATTCTGAACAAATACATTTTTATTGTTTTATGTCACTGAATGCATGACTTGTGTTCTTTTTTAGTTGCTAAACTATTAATACTAACATGCCGCACATATATCAATGTTTTATGCTGTTTTCTTAAATCGTTATTAAGGCTTAAGCCATTAATCATTAGTTTTCGAACAAAATATGCCAATCTTTGATCTTAGCTTTTGTCAGCAATCTTAAACATTGGTTTGCAGATATTTACAAAAAGATTTGCTCTTTCCAAGACAAAATAAAAAAAAAGTTTTAACATTGGTAAATCTGTGAGAGTGCAGCTTTAATTTATTATAATTTGGCGATTAATTTACGTTTACATATCATATATATCAGAAATGGACCTTGATTGGATATTTTAAGTATCAAAATATATATTTGATAATCCTATGTGAGTGTCAACAATTAAGTGTGTCAACATTAATATACCATCCTCCACAGCTCCAACCCTGAAGAACATTCGCACAATATTGTCCCCCACCGCCCCTTAGGAAAGTCCCAATAAAATTTAAAACATATTGACCTTAAAACTACTTGTGAATAATAATTTATAATTAATATACTGTCATTTAAACCTTAAAGTTGGTGAAATATAGCTGCATTTTCGACATACTAATAAGTCATAAATAGCATAATTCTAGGCACCAACATACTTGTAAGTTTTCTTTTTCTAAGGCTAAATTTAAGTTACTATGTAATGGCCTTATTTATTGCTTTTCCTATGTATTGAATGACTTCGTTCTTTGTAAAAGTCCTTTTCATTGTTTTTATGATCCTTGGGGGAAACAGTGACACCATTCTGTGTATATCATAAACTTGTCAGACACTTAAATGTCCCCAAAGTAGGACTGCAGGAAAAACCTTGACACTACCTAGTACAGAAAAGATGCTACACTAAATATTAAAAGTTGTAAGATTTCTGGTTCTCAAGCTTTTCAAATTTGTTTAAATTATTACATATAGCTCGATATTTTTAGAATCATTCAAGTTTTCAATTACTATCAAAGTGAGGAGTTTGATAAAGATTTAATTTAATAAGTTCAATCAATAACCTTTTTGATACTATAAAATCTATTACTTTAATTATTTTTCCCCCCAAAACCATTCCCTCATATTATTACAAATTGTTCAATGAGGGTATGATTTAGTAAAATCTTCTATTATAAAGAGTACACAACTTTCACTGCACTACAATTAAAAAGACAAAGCATTTGCAAAGCAAAGCAGTACATTAGGTCTCTGACTAACTGATACATTCACTTAATCGTATGACTGAAAATTTTCTTTCTAATATTTCCTTTTCTCAAGTTCTTCAACTGTCTTTAAAAATTCTAAAATGGAAAATATGACATGTATATCTCTACTTAAAGAATAAAATATATTATAAAAAATAATTTAAAAAAAATCTTTTTCAGGTAAAGAGTTTGATTTAGATTTGAATTTTATAAACTTTTTTATGTAAAATCTATTATTTTTCATTGCCTTTATTCTAAAAGCAAGCCCCTTTAATAATCATTACCAATCTTTCAATGATAGCTTGATTTAATAAAATCTCCAATTATAAAGAATTCCATATTCATTACAGAAACACTGTCTGTTTCACTAAACTAGTCTAATAAATAAGCAAAGCAATTATTTAAATTTAAAATGATATGATGATGTAATAAAAAATGCTAGCAGCAATATGGGATTTTATTCACATTTAGAAATGGGATCAAAAATGAGACTTGACATTCTAAATGACAAGAATGCTTAGAAAATTTACAAAAATATGGAAGATATTTTTGTTTCTTAATGACACAAATTCAAAGTAATGTTCCTTTGTTGATTGGGTGGGACTAATTTAGCTCCGCCTTCAAATTGTTTTGTCAACAGATTAGGTAAAACAAACAATCTGATTGGATCAAAATCCTGACCAATATAATAAACTCTGAATGAAGGCATCCAATCAAAATCTAGTAATATTTCCATTTATTTCCAATTGATTGCACCAGCAGTGATTTACACAATCAGTGATTTATGGCCTTTTAACTTGTAATGGTCTAGTAGCAAGTGCATATATGACTTATGTTAAATCATGTTTTAAGAGCTAAATAGAATTTTAAAGTCCAAGCTATGTGACAGAAAATTAATACCAAAATCTTTTTTTGAATTGTAGTAACTGATTCTTTTGCATTTGATGAGGTCAGACATTTTAAGATATATAATATTCAGTGGATATGTGTTGATCAAGCATTTAATAACATGCCACAAAGCAGAATATTTATTAGGTCATTTTTTTTTTACTTCAGACCCTGGGGCAAGTTTGGAAAGTTACACAGAATGCTTAAAGAACTAAAGTGTTGGGAATCAGTTCCTGTTTGACTATTGGTAATCAGTTCCACTCACATTGCTGTTTATTAATCATAGAAGAAATGTTTTTTGACAATACCTGGTACCATATTGTAATTTTATTATTGTACAGAAACTCATCATCCTTTACTGTACTTATGTTAGGTAAAGGATTGAAAATATCTAGTCAGTGTATTTTATGGAATTATTTTTACCACCTGTACAATGCAAATTGGGATAAAAAGTTGACATCGGGAAAAATACAAAATCAGGGCTTAAATATCTAATTTAGATATTAATTGCAAAATATATCATCGAAATTAGAGTTCGGGCTGAACAAGCCTGAATTATTACTCTATTGCTTGGCATATTTTTATTTTAACAAGCCTTGGTATATTAAATTCATAATTAGAGCAAGCCCGGAAGACATAATTTTTACCAGTGCAGGGTTGTGGGCTTGTGCTAATTTGGACCACCGGTATACTACATGTTTTAAAGATTTTTATGAATACATTATTTTGTTAAATAGTAAGTCTTGTCAAGATTTTTTATTCATTAATGTTATGAAATCTCCACTTATCAAATTTGGAAAACATAAAATATGGTGAAAAATGGACAAGTTTTCACTAGGGAAGAAGGCAGTAAGGCAGTAAATTCCACCCAAAAAAAACACTTTTAATGTTGTTGTTGCTTTAGCCATATTGTTTATGATTAAAACTGAACAAAATTGACAAGATGAAAGAAGAAAAACTGATTTCAGGAAATACCAGTTATTTTTTCATTATAATTGATCATCAGAACATCACTAATTAGTATAGTCTATCTATATCAGAACATGTAAGTTATATTGATATAGTATATGAAACATACTACTTGAAACTTAATGAAAACTCAAAACACTGAAGTATAAGCAATAGTGTTGTGCCGATGATCGATTATAATCGACAATTGATCGGAAAGGCCTACATCGGCGACAATAGATAGTGAAATTTGAACAATCGATTATAGAAACAAGAGACGTAACCACTACCACTACCCTTTAGCACAGTGCTTGTGCTAATTTCGACCACTGAGATTGTCATGAAAATATGTTTTGTTTCTGGTCAATACTTGTTAATGTTGAAATGTTCATGCGGTACTATGTCGTGTTATCTAGTCATATTATCATGTCAGTAGCTCACTACAGTACCTTATTACAAATTTTCTTCGTAATTTAACTGCAAAAAGATTGGTTCTCAACATCTCATTTTTGTGGTTTTAAAATATGTTATTGTTTACTTCTTATATCATGTAAGAATTTAGTTTTCTCAGTTTTCTGAAAGAAAATGTTCTTGTAAAACATACCGAATATTCAACTGCTTGTTTTACTTGTTACTGACTGATTATCAAAACGAAATTGTTATTTTTCTTTGTGTTAACTTTATACATGTATTCAATACCGTACCAGGGCTTTTTCTGCCCATTTTGGGAAAAAGACCCTAGACATTTTGCCAAATTTTGCGTCGTGAAAATGCGGAAATTGGGAAATTTTACAGTGAAAAGAAAGAGCTCTAGTCTAGTCTCCTGTGAATTAGGAAATGATTTAATATTAGTTTGTTTTCACTTTTAAAAGACCCACAATGGCTGAAATATCAATCCTTGGGGTGTAAATATCTATTGCAATAAATCATGAAAGATAATATTTAAAATCTCGGAATGTGATGAAAATCAATGATTTCTGAGTTCAATTACCAAAAACACTTCACATCACCTAATTTATTAGGATGTTGAAAATGAACCAGTATACAGGTAAAAATAATTTCTAAAAAAAAAAATGGGATTGGGATTTTTTTCTGAAGATTAGGGAAAAATATCTTATATTTTGCTTTGGGAATGGGTCCGATAGTCGGACCCGTGGGTACTATAGAAAAACCCTGCGTACACAACATCTGCGGTCTCATGATCTGTAATAGTAACTTGTAAACACTTAAGTATAGTTGCGTTCTGAATAAATAATGTAATTTATACAAATAAATGTACAAATAATATTGTAAGGGAACATTAAATTTTGTTCTTAAACTGGTTCATGTAGTGTATCTATATGCCTTATATATGATGACCAAAGATAGTTAAATAATGATTAAATCGATTAATAATTAATCATTGATTGTTTTCGTTAACCGATTATCTATAGTATTTTTTCTGTCCGATTCCCAACACTAATAAGCAATAAAAACAGGTCCGGGGAATAGTGGGGACTTTCATTTTCGGTCCAGCCAACCCCGGCTTTAGCTACAATAATTAGCGATCAGGGATACTTGTTTATTATTTTGACATTTGTTATGTATCCCTGTCTCGAGTCTGCCATAGTCTAAAAATCTTCAAAAGACTTGTTGACGGCCATTTAGGTGGACTAACCCCGGCTTAAATTCCTTCCCTGCAGGGATGAACTAATGGTAAAATGCCCTCGCACCCAAGGGAACCTAATCAAGGCCCATTCCCGGGGAAATTTTGCTGGGAAAATGCAAAGACAAAGCCTTGCGTAGCAATGTCACTATGTCAGTATGTGGGGGCGCATACCTGTGCGTGATCAAAAATAACAAACAATTCTTATCATTTAAACCATCATGAAAACAAACGGCATTTAGACTTACCATACAGTTGTCTTCAATAAGTCCATAGCCCAAAGTTTTATGATTGTCCATTTCAATCCATTTTTTACACGAATGTTCTCGTCTGAGCTCACCGGAGTAGTACCTACTTGGTTTGACTGCTAAACCGGGTTAAGAAAATGTTCGTCTCCTACGCAGTAAGCTCCCCTATTGTACAGTAGCAAATATAAAAGCCATCACAAAATCTTCACATAACTCTCGTAAATATGATTTAAAATATGTTAATATTTAATCAACGTGTTTAACGATCTAGCATTCATCTTTAAAACATTATTACAGTATCTTTATCCTCCATTCACAAACACGTGGACATGAAAAGTAATGACAGCAAAGTACATGCGTATATTTGATAAACGAACAAAAACATACAAACAGGTAGCAGGACGAAACAATATGAACAATATCATTCCTAATGCTTAGAACGTAGTCTTGATCAAAGATAATGACATTCAAGACATGAGTTTTTAAACTATCATGAATTGCGTGAAGGGCTATACACTTTTGCAAAATATATTCCCCTTGCAATAGTATTTGGATATATTTACTTCTTATTTATCAATGTTGAACTATCAGTTAGTACGGCAGGTGTTCAATGTAACTGAACACAATTTAAGAGTGTAAACGAATATCGTCACTGCTTTTATATACAGTACAGCTCCTAAACCCTGACAATAAGTGATTCGAGAACATGGCTCCTTTTCAAAAAATCATTTGAAATGGATGAATTCTAAGTCAATACACAATATTATAGAACATTTATAAATAATATCACTGACATATAAATAAGTATTTAACCTATAATAGGTTCGTGATAGTGTTATCATACACAATATGTACCCATTTCATATGGCAAGAAAAATAACATACCGTGAGTGATGAAAACGAAATAATAAACAGAAGCCACTTTTGCATAGGATAAAAGATACATATAGAAAGTTGTTTTTCTTTAAATTGGAGTGATCAAATGAAGTTTGTCACTAAGTCAACATAGTTTAATGTACCTATTGACAATATAAGATGGTGTACTCTAACCATTCGATTAACTGAAAGACACAAATTGAGCCCACCAGGAAATGAAAATTATTGGGAAAATATTCTTTTTAAAAGTATTTAATATTTTCGAGCATCTAGGACCATAAGGCTTCAGAAAAGGAAAAATAATTCGCAAATCTGACGCAGTTGTATATAAGATCACTTTTTTAGATTGCACACAACGTTACAAGTGAAAACACCGATGTAATACTCGAAATCAGGTAACATCTTATTTTCTTGAATAATCTACAATATTAAATTAATGAGCAATAATATCATGACATTTATATATCCCAACTTTATTTCTCCCCAGCAGATGTTATACAGTGGAAATCTCCAACTGGTGATTCCTCCAACTTCTGTGATCATCAACTTCTGTGATCTCCAATTGGTGGCTTTTATCAATAGAAATTGACTGTGGAATTCTCCAATTGGAATTTTCCCTAATTGGAGAGCCGTTTTTACAAGATCAAAATTTTTGATAATTTATTAGATTTTAATTATGTTTATTAATCTAGTACTACAAACATAAATAGAAATGTAATTTTCTGTTCCAAATTGTAATATTTGATTTTTTTCCAATTGCTGATTTTTCCCCCGTTTCGGCTCATATGGAAAATTCTCCAATTGGAGTTTGCCAAAACCCCGCGGGGGACCTAAAATCCAATTGGTGGCCAACGGGAGAAATCAATTTTGGAATTAAAATTTTCATACTTCTTAAAACTTTTTTTTTTAATTTTACTTAAAATATTTCTTATTTAGTGCCCAAACTTTCTATGTGTCACTTTTGAAGTTGATATCTAAGATAATAAAAAAACTAAGTTGCAATTAAACCGGATTTGCAAACTTATACCGGATGCTGTTAATAGTAGTATTACTATTATGGACTTTATCCCAGTATTTTATCATTCTTACATATATATATATGTATTTTATATTTTTACTTTAAGGCATGTATAGATGATTTTCAAAGATTAATTCATGCACAGGTTGTTTGTCAATCTAAAATTGTGTTTGGTTCAAGTTCTCAGTAATGCAGGCATACAAGGAGTCTGTCATATTTACTACTCTATACTATGTGCAGGCTTTGCTGTTTGTGGTTAACCAGTTGTAAATGCACAGGTTAGCCAGAAACTGACACATGCACCTGCCTTTATAGCTCCTAGTATAATATATCAACTTATGTATAGAATTATGCCACCAAAAAACAATCATTGTTTTCTTTTCCCACTTCGTTTCTTACGCATCTTGAGAGACACATGTAATAACACTGTAATAACACTGAGCGTCATCTCCCACTTATGCTGGACCGAAAAAATAGACCAGACTGGGCCGGGAGTCGGGATGCCAGCTTACTATGTACCGATTGAAGATCGTCATAGACATATTCATAGTCAGCTGCGTCACTAACAAAAAACAGCATATTTCTTATAAAGGCAGCCAAAGTTTTACATTTGGACGCTATGGACATAGGTTGTTTGTTAATTATGCCACCACTGCACATGCTCAGAGTTGCCTTCCACTTTGCAGAAACATTTGCAGATGAAGGTGAGTCACCAGAGGCATGGTTATGAACTTGAATTTTCCACAAGTATATCTCTGTCACAACACAAAAGTGCTGCATTGATAAATTCCTTTGACAGTGTGTGCAAAAATTTGCCATGAATGTTCATCATGACATACAACATGTGCTTGCAAGCACTGCGGAAAATGGTTGAACATACGGGAAAGAACGGCACCGTACATCTTGAATATACGAGCGTGTTCGGACCAGTACACCCAACGTACACTAATACGTATACGGAACACCACTTGTACGGACTTCCGTATATCCATTCCAGTACTCGTGGATATACGGAGTTATCAATGTATATGAATAAAATTTGTCATTTATTTTTATTTCTTTTACGTATTTTTGAAGAAATACATATTTTATGCATAGTATTTTTTGGCAAAAATATATGATTGGATGAACGGAGCCCGTACACTCGCATGTTCGGGATGGATATACGGACTCCGTTCATGCAACGTGTACGGGATGAATATACGGACCCCGTACATGCAATGTGTACGGGATGCATATACGGACCCCGTACACGCAACGTTTACGATGAATATACGTACCCCATACACGCAGAGTGTACGGGGTGTATATACCGACCCCTTTCACGCAACGTGTATGGGATGGATATACATACCCCGTACACGCAACGTGTACGGGATGGATATACGGACCCCGTACACGAAGCGTGTACGGGATGACTGTACGGACCCCGAACACGCAACGTGTACGGGGTGGATATACATATATATAATTCGGTAATAAAATATCCCGCAGTATATCGAATGAATTAATAAGTTTTAAAATGTGTGTGTGTGTTATCGTTGTATTTCGTATAGTTTTATGACCCACTGGCCATGTGTTTTTTATAAGCAAATGATCATGTCACTAATTGACATGACGCGGGCTGTCAGTCAAACTAGCTGGCCAATACCCGACTGACCAATGAGCATCAAAATAAGGCGTGCCTTATCAGTTTCCCTTTGCTATTCACCTTGACCTCCGACAATCTGCACTTAAGTAGTGCAATACGGTTTTTTTTCAATATATTTATTACATATGTGTTCTTCATAATTGAGAGAAAGATAAGACAAATAAGGAGAGCCAAAATACTGACATTAATACAATTACATTGATTTTGACTTCCTCTGCTTTGTCAGCAGTCTTATTTCACTAAATTCAGTAAAGGGCATCTTTATTTCATCTCCCTCATACCAATGGGAGGATAATAGTTAACTGCTTTCAATGAAAAGGAAGATCATAATAGGAATCAAACTATGAGGAAAGTAAGCTAACAATTAGAGCCATTTTAAATAAAATTAAGATAAAAACAAATCTGGCTACTTAAAAATTAGAACTTAGTTCAATTTAAATAACATGCAATAAGAACACTTGAAATTACATATTTTGCTGTTTTTAATAAGTAATTGGTCTCTTTTGACGCCTTATCTTAGATATGATCAAATTTTATTAGCATTTATCAAAGCAGATGACACAATTAATATATATTGTTTGAGTACAATGATAAGTGAGATAAACATGCTGGATTTATTTATTTATTTATTTATTTATTTATTTATTTATTTATTTATTTATTTATTTATTTATTTATTTATTTATTTATATTTATTTATTTATTTATCTATTTATTTATTTATTTATATATTTATATATTTATTTATTTATTTATTTATTTATTTATTTATTTATTTATTTATTTATTTATTTATTTATTTATTCACATGTGTGTTTGTTTTGTGTTTGTTTGTTTGTTTGTTTGTTTGTTCGTTCGTTCGTTCGTTCGTTCGTTCGTTCGTTCTTTAGTTAGTTCGTGTGTTCGTTTGTTCGTTTGTTCGTTCGTTCGTTCGCTCGCTCGCTCGCTCGCTCGCTCGATATCTATCCCCGTACCCGTGGATATACGGAGTTAGCAATGTATATATAAATATGTTTTTATTTCTTTCACGTATTTTTAGCATAGCATTTTTAGCAAAAATATATGTATGGATCAATTAGCGCCCAAAATCGGCCCATAAAATGAGAGCTTCGAATTTTGTAACCATTCTCATGTTATAGTTACATTGGTTACAGGCAAATAAATAGAACATATTGCATGCAATGAAAACAAAGCCAAAGTTCAACCACAAAAAATCTAGTTTTCAGGTCGACATATGATCAGAGTTATGCGGTTACATTAGTTACAATGAGTTACAGCACAGGTTTTGAAAAGTTTGAAAAGGTGTTTTTATTTTATCTCAAATATTGGGTTAGTTACAACTGGTTACATTGGTTACATTGAATTTTTTCATCAAAAATCGAGTTTTCAGGTCGACATATGATCAGAGTTATGCGGTTATATTAGTAACAATAAGTTACAGCACAATTTTTGAAAAGTTTGAAAAAGTGTTTTTTTCTATCTGAAATAGCGGGTTACGCGATTACATTGGTTACAACTGGTTACATCGGTTACATCAAAAAATTTCATCAAAAATCGAGTTTTCAGGTCGACATATGATAAGAGTAATACGGTTACATGAGTTACAATAAGTTACAGCAAAGTTTTTGAAAAGTTTGAAAAGTGATTTTTTCTTTCTGAAATAGCGGGTTACGCGGTTACATTGGTTACAATTGGTTACATCGGTTACATCGAAAATTTTCATCAAAAATCGAGTTTTCAGGTCAACATATGATCAGAGTTATACGGTTAAATTAGTTACAATGAGTTACCGCAAAGTTTTTTGAAAAGTTTGAAAAAGTGATTTTTTCTTTCTGAAATAGCGGGTTACGCGGTTACATTGGTTACAACTGATTACATCGGTTACATCGAACAAAAATAAAGTTTAACATCAAAAATCGAGTTTTCAGGTCGACATATGATCAGAGTTATGCGGTTACATTAGTTACAATGAGTTACAGCAAAGATTTTGAAAAGTTTGAAAAAGTGTTTTTTTCTTTCTCAAATAGCGGGTTACGCAGTTACCTTGGTTACAACCGGTTACATCGGTATTATTTTGTATCAGTTGAAACGGTTTTAAGATGTTCATGAGAAGGGCAAGAATGTGGTAGAGGTATACAACCGAAAATTTTAAGAACACAATTATATACTGCAATAATAACCTTACATTTGATAGTGTTTGGTCATAAATTTAACATATCATTAAGCTATGATATCAAAACTATATGAGGGACATTATGGGTATCATCATTGAACACAGTTACTAATGGCATGATGAAATAACAAGCTAAGTTTGATGTACTTAGTATTTACTGTATATACTATATATTTTATATACAGTTTCGGATACTTTAATATGTTTATTTTGTAACGTCATCAATTCTAATTCGTACCCAATTACTAGATGATAGAAATAGTAGCTGAAATATATTAAATTAGAAAAGATGTGTGTTTATGGACTTCTATATGCTAATCTTGGCTCTATCATGCAACTAATCTGGCTCCAATTTTGAACACTATTATGACAGGATAAAGCTAAGCTGACTATTATTTGTTGTGTTTTAATTTGTTTTACATTATAAAAAGTTTGTGGACTTGAAAAGGAAATTATCTCTACTACGATTACGTTAACCTAATTTTTATACAGTAAAATCAAGATTTAGAACAAAATATGGTTTAATGAAATAAGCTACTTAAGCTACTTAAGCTTGTTATGGTTTAGAATGTTAGTGAAGTTGGGGCCAGGATTTTTGTATACTCCGTCTCAAACGGCGCGCGAATCCCATTGATAATGCATGTCTTCGCGCCGTTTAAGACCGGTTTTGCTTTTTGGGGCATCCATTGAGAGCGCGTAAAACACAAAATAATATGTTACATAGCCTAGCGTTTGAACTTTTAAGAGAAAAAGTTGTCAGAAGCGCAGTGATTAATTCCAGTAAAATATCAATTATGTTTGTACCAACATCAATCATTTTCGTAAATCCCGGGTAATAATAATAATAATAATAATAATAATAATAATAATAATAATAATAGTAATAATATAATAATAATAATAATAATAATAATAATAATAATAATAATAATAAACTACATTTTAGCAAAATAGTATATGAGACAATTATTGAATGTGTTTGTTTCTTTATATCAAGAATCTTTTTTTTTTTAAAGGATCTTCTCAATTATTGGGGTTTCTCAATCCATGCCATTTTCTCGTATTTAAACGAAGATTTTACTATTATTGCTTTATACTCATTTCAGGAAAAAGCAATTTATTATCAAAGATCGTTACCGTACCAAAGAATGACGTGTCATGGTTTTTTTAATTGAGTGGCATAGCAACCCCGTGGGTTATAATTAAACATGAAACATCGGTCTCATACACTAATAGAAGAAGAAGTGTGCATATTAGCTTACAACCCATGGGTTTATACATGATAGACGATTTTATAAATAATTCCGGTTCAACAATTTTCTTAATTGTTAATTATGCCTATACTTGTACAACATATGTTTAGAGACGATAAACCATACATTAAATACTTAAACAAATAATATATATATATATAGTAAAGTACCTGATTGAGTATACTGAACGCCTGTTTTCTACGGGAGCCGGACACCGCCCCCCCCCCTGCCCCCCGGGACAAAGCACCTCCCGCACATTTTGTTTAGGTGGACTAAACAACCCTCATCATTTTTACAAGGGGACAAACACCCCCTAGGGTTTTTAACACATTGGACAAGAGTTATTTTTGAACAAGTTTAAGTTAAACAGAAAATAAAATATTCATCAAATTGGTATAATGGGTGTTTTGATAAGGGAGAGTTACATCCATCCTTTTAAAAACCCTTAGACAGTGCTTTGTCCGCTTGTAAAAAAAAATGAGTTTTTTCTTTCACCTATACAAAAATGAGCTGGAGGTGTTTTATCCGGGGGGGGGGGGGAGGTGCTGAGGGAGGGAGCGGTGGGGGTGGGGCAATGCAATCCATCGCATTCCTTTCAGAGCCGTCTTCACTTCTTCAGCTGGTAGATTTAATCAAATATGTATAATATAAGGCCGTCGATATCACCAGACCTTCGACTCGGCATTGAATGAAAATCGCCCTGGGCTATCTTCTTTGTCCTGTTTTATGGCCCCAATTAGTGGTGGCATATATGCAGATGTCACCATGTCAATACAATCTGGGATTAGGATTTCGACTGTAAAACCATTTAGCAAAAACAAATTTATTGTGTTAATGAAATCGCAAAACGTCATCATAACAAGAATTCTAAGTAATTTTATATGTACCAAGCATTTCGTCTTAGGAATTAAGTTATAAATACTTAAATTAATAGTATACAATTATTAATTGTATACAAGTACGTTTTCATGTGGATATTTGACCATTCTATTTTTTGGAGTGAGTGAGTGAGTGAGTGAGTGAGTGAGTGAGTGAGTGAGTGAGTGAGTGAGTGAGTGAGTGAGTGAGTGAGTGAGTGAGTGAGTGAGTGAGTGAGTGAGTGAGTGAGTGAGTGAGTGAGTGAGTGAGTGAGTGAGTGAGTGAGTGAGTGAGTGAGTGAGTGAGTGAGTGAGTGAGTGAGTGAGTGAGTGAGTGAGTGAGTGAGTGAGTGAGTGAGTGAGTGAGTGAGTGAGTGAGTGAGTGAGTGAGTGAGTGAGTTAGTGAGTGAGTGAGTGAGTGAGTGAGTGAGTGAGTGAGTGAGTGAGTGAGTGAGTGAGTGATACGAACAAAACGAATGAATGAATGAATGAATGAACAAACGAACGAATGAACGAATGTATGAATAAATGGATGAAGATTGATGGATGGATGGATGGATGGATGGATGGATGATGGATGGATGGATGGATGGATGGATGGATGGATGAATGAATGACAGACGGCTGACACAAACGAAAGATCGAACGAAAGAATTAATTTATATATTAATTAATGTATAACATTGTACCGTGTTTGCTAGCACAAGTGCAATTGAAACCTTCAGGATTTTATTTTTGTATATTGATGCCATTTCAAACAATACAAATCTCCATTATTTTATTTAGACGCGATGATGATGCACAAGTTTTACAAGATTTCATTTGATTCATATCTACCAGTCGGAATGAAAAGCAGTACTTGCCATTTTATAGCTTAAAGGGACGTGTTTGGTATCAAAATTCTTAGAATGTGCTCAAGCTCTATATAAAACTTGAATAAAACATGTGGTTTTAAATGATATCCGATAAGTACAAAACTTGAAGTTTAAGTTGAAATGTGTCGGAAACTAAAGAGATTGGTAAGCCACTCCCCCAATCGATCTGGCAGACCTTTCTCTTTTGAATCTTCTCTCTGATTGGCTGAAGGCAATATTCTGGCATATTGCGATATAATTAGGTAGCCACGCCCACAAACTTATACGTTCGAGGCATATCCTGTCCCCTTTTATGGCCCTTGTGACACGAAATGCGCAATAAAAATACATCTATTGTATATTTTAGCTGACAACCTAAATATATAAATATGAGTTAAATTCCATATCTTTAATTGTAAAAGAAATATAGAAATATCAAGGAAATTATCAATATCTTTTCGCAAACAATATAAATTCAATGTTTAGCAGTGAAACAATCACATTCAATTTTTGCATTAAAAAGAAAACCAAAATTTATGAGTTTCCGTCTGAACGTAAGATGGCAATGCAGTATACATCAGAGCCCCGAAATTAAAATTTATTGAATCCGGTTAAATCAAATACTTCTATATGCTATTTCCAATTTAGTTCAACTAAAAACAAAATTAATGAACATAAAGACTTCCAAATAAAAAATAAATGATTCATAAGAGAATTATTTTCTATTTCATAATATGTTTTTGCAAGCAGTTGAAAAATCGACGTATACAGAATTCATGTTTTACGATCATTTTATTTCTTTGTATTGAACTGATACAAGAAAATTAATATACTCTGTATAAAATGATGTTTACTATGCCAATACTACATATAATCGCATCGATTGTGTACAAATTGGGTGTGTTAACTCTATGATTCTACGATGATACAGCTTACTAAAGATTGAATTACCCATACTAACAACACATCATTCAAAGAAAACGTTGTACAATCAAAACAAACAATTTTCTATACTTGATATTACTTTAAACAACATTAACACCAACTTAAAAATTAAAATGGACAGAAACCTTAGCAAGCGCGAATGAACATTTGGAATGAAAACGGATATGTAGTTATATACATATACGAACCAACAATTGACAGCACCTTACGTAGTTTTTATTACAAATTCCTTTTGGGAATAACACCAACAAATACACTACTTTTTTAAGTTCAAACTTGTCGATTTTTAGACTATGTACATTTTGCCATCCATAGAACATTTATATTGGCTGTGCTTTGAAACACAACAGTTGTGGAACAAATTAAATCATTTTATAGCTTCAACAACAATTAACATCGTAATCAATAAATGTGAGGCTTTATTGGGAATAGTATTTAAAAACAAATACAGTAATATTTGCAACCTCCGTATTGTTTTAATGAATTTTAATATAAACTCAACCAAGTGTAATAATAGGCATCTCTCCTGAAACGCATAAATGATGTATCTAAATTGACATAAGAGAGCAAATAGCGTTAAAATGATAAGTACGAAGCCCACAACAAAAATAGGAACTACTGAATTTAACGTAACAATTATTAAAAGACACTAATAGCCATAACATTTTTTAGTGTATATAATATTTTTAGAATTCTATAACAAAAACATGTGTGTGCTTAACCATATTGATAAAAATGCATAGAAATGTTATGTGTTTATTTGTACTCTATGCGAAAATTAAATGAGAAAACATCCTCTATCCCCTACCGCATACAGAAAGCTCTGTAAGGTCTTATTTTTCCCAGATCATATGCGTAGTAATGGTATTATATGACATTGTGGTTGTTGCTGTTGTTGTTGTAAATTGTGTTGGTATGGATATATGTACTGGAAAAGTACTTCCAACGCTTTGAAAGGCTAAATTTCGTGCAAGCAGTGAATACCGCAGTGCCAGCAGAGCTTTGGTTTAAAGATTTTTCTGTTCCGAGCTTGCTTGATATGGTCGAGCATTAACGAAACGGACACAATCCAACTATAAAAAAGAGAAAATTTTAGTTTTAAGAATGGTTGTTGTTGTTGTTGAAAGAATATTCATGTTCGGAACAGATAAAAATATAGTATTATAACAATATATTAAAAATATGTAATTTACAACTAGCACTTTAACCTCAGTTAAGCCGTGTAGTGATAATGGCCCTTCAATATGCACCCCGCAAACTTTCTCGAACCAGCCCTCTATATGCTACAACTACTGCTGCTGCTGCTGATGCTGATATTACCGCCTCCGCCGCCACCAGCACCACCTGCTGCTGCTGATCCTCCTCATACTACTACTTATTATCATTGTTGTTGTTGATGTTGTTACCATTATTATTATGTTTATTTTTTTTTTATTAAGAAAACAATTATTACATTTTTATTATCAAATTTATCAAACAGCAATGTCATCGATAAAATATATGAAGAATATATGATTATCTTGTTTACCACCATTTTGGTCAATCATATATGTCACAGTTTGAAACTGTGACGAATACGATTCTATTTTCCCCAGACATGTGAAGAATATGATCTGGGAATAATGCACTAGTCAATTGTAACCACGCCCTCCCCCCCCCCAGGTCCAGGGGTATACCGGGGATAGCCGGGGAAATGGGCCGTGTTTTTACCTTCCAAGTGGCCCCGCCGTGCCGGGTGAATGCGGTGGTTTTATCTTCGATCCAAAAATTGCGGGGAATGGGTCTTAGCTAGGTTCCCTGGGGTGCGGGGGCATTTGGCGGCGATTTTACCAGCAGTTCGTCCCGGAAGGACGGGGATTTTACCCGGGCTTGGCTGGACCGAAAGTCAAAGTCCTCGCTATTCCTGGGGGCCGTGGCTACAATTGACTGGTGCATAATAAGGTCCTACAAAGCTCCTTCTTTTTCTACTCAAAATCGCGTGTAAAAATTATTCGGCAAATTGCGTACCGAATAACCTTAATAGTTTCATTGTACTCTACTCATTGCACTATGTCCAGAGTACTACTCAAAACCCCCACGAGAAACCTCTACCCAAAGTGGGAGATTCAGAGAATTTCAGTGTAAATATGATATTGCCAAACCTTCAATGTACTTCAGGAATTAGACTTCTAAGTGTTAAAACTAGTTCTCTGATAGTAATTACATTGTTTTTTTAATGTTTTTTTTCTCTATTTCAACTGAAATTAGAAATTAGAAGGGAAATGACCTCTTTTTCTATATTTAAGGCCACACAAACTGGTTAATGAGGGTTCACCATTCACCTGTGTTTGTCTTATATGTATATGTTTGTACATAATGATTGTTTTGGGCCGGTGGCCTTTATCAAATAAATGATTTGAATTGCATTGAATAGATGTGTGCCAAAAATAAAATGATTTATTTTTCGCAATGGAAGTATTGTTAAAGAAGTTTTAGAATATATATGACAATAGTACAGAAATAACATCATGATAAGGTATGTTTGATTGTTTGTTTTTCCTTTATGATTTAAAATGATATTTTATTTGTAAATGTGGATGAGATCTCGGCGAATGGGTAGCATTATTTTAACACCGGTTTAACATGAAGGTCGGCAAGAGAAAGGTGTGCAGTGTCACGGCTATTTAACGAACTTGCCGGAGATGGACTAAATGTTACGATTCTGTAGTGGCCGTGTCAGTGCTGACATTTTGTCATTTTAAATCTATGTTTATTTTAAATCTATGTTTATGTATGTCTATGTTACTATCTGTTTATGTATGTACGAAAATACGCGCGATCCCAGCTCATAAACGCACCTCATACACAATGCACATGTGTGTTTAAATCCCCTTAAAACGTGACAAAATCGGCAAGGTATGCACACATGTAACAACAAAGGCAAATAAGCTTCTTTAAGTAAGTAGCTGCATATTCTGAACAGGCTATTCTTATAAACAGTTGAGATATATTATATCCATAATTTTTATGTCAGTATAAATGTTCGTTAATGTTTAAGAGCTCTGTAAGCACTCTAGATGCCATTCATCGCAAGTAGCGCGGCATTTTGGGTACACTGGTGGAATTAAAAGTCCTCATCTGGCTTTATCTTTTTCAGATTTTAAGTCACACGTTGTAATGTGTCGGGGTCAAGTCCTAATACAACCATTTAAGGGCGTGGGCTTAATTTATAAGCTCAGCACCACCAACAACAAGGACAACAACAACAACAACGACGACAACATAAACGACAACATAAACAATAACAACAACATCACCAACGTAAATGTTTAAAAAATGATAATGCTATCTCAACGTTGTGTTTGATCATATCAACCCATTTCCCCCGCACCAAACACCTTAAAACGGTGAAGTTTCGCATAACAGGTATATAAAAACATATCTCTTAAATTTGTTAATGTTTATATAGTGAAAGTAACTTGTTCTTGTACAGTGTACTGCTAGAATACAATCGTTTCTCTTTGTGACTGAAGTGCCATTTTCATGTTTTATGCATGAATGTTAGAATACCCTATGACTATTAAACAGATGCCCCATCATGGTATTGTTTGTTTGAGATATATATTGCATTCCATGGACTGCAAACACCGAAAAAAGGACCTATCAGGATACTATTAAATATGTCAAGCCCACAAAATATATTGTTAACGTCACGTCATTCCTAAAATAGCACCATTAAGTGTTCCACAGGCTAACTGCAAGCGGACGTTTCATTTGGAAAGATCATAACGATGTACCCATTTCATGTAACCGAAGTAACCAGTTGTAACCAATGTAACCGCATAACCCAATATTTGAGATAGAAAAAAACACTTTTTCAAACTTTTCAAAAACTTTGCGGTAACTCATTGTAACTAATGTAACGACATAACTCTAATCACAAGTCGACCTGAAAACTCGATTTTTGATGAAAATTTTCGATGTAACCGATGTAACCGGTTGTAACCAATGTAACCGCGTAACCCGCTATTTCAGATAGAAAAAAACACTTTTTCAAACTTTTCGAAAACTGTGCTGTAACTCAATGTAACTACATAACTCTGATCATATGTCGACCTGAAAACTCGATTTTTGATGAAAATTTTCGATGTAACCGATGTAATAAAAAATGTCTAAATGATGAAAAACCTCATGGCCAGAGGGTCATAAAACTATACGAAATACATCTATATCACACAAATTCTAAAAAAATTTAATTAATTCGACAGACTGCGGGAAATTTTATGACCGAATTAAATATAAATTGAAATAATGAAAACTAAATATATATATATATAGCCAGCTTCCTTATCTCACTTCTTATTGTATTTAAACAATTTCTGACAACTGTTTTGAAGAATGCTGATAAAATCCGCTCTGAGGTCATACCTAAAATAAGAGGCATCTGTTATTAAAGAAATTAAAGAAAACGTTAGTACTAAACGCTTTTAGCCAAAGAACATTATTTTATTTCTTTTTTACCATGCATATTTATGCGCCTATAATAATTTCAATTTACTATAATAATAATAATAATAATAATAATAATAATAATAATAATAATAATAATAATAATAATAAGTATAATAATAATAATAATAATAATAATAATAATAATAATAATAATAATAATAATAATAATTACATTAATAATAATAATAATAATAATAATAATAATAATAATAATAATGATATTAATAACAAATAAAACAATTTTAGTATTTTGTTTAAATTTTCAAGAAATGCGTAAGTTTCTGCCAATATTTAGCTACTGGTCATTTAACCAATCAAGAGCGTATAATCAATAGCCAATCGTAACAGCGGGATGCAGAAAGCGCGAGAATCGATATCATCTGTGTCATTACAGGAGCCAAATAGCAACAAGGAAGATAACCCAACAATTGACCTTACGACAGGATTTGATTGACAGGTCCTATCAGCCAATCAGAATGTAGGGCTGATAAGCCGTGTTGCTATCCGCCATTTTGTCCGTCAAACTGACCAGAGTCCGTCATATACATGCGCTGGCAATTCCTCGCCTTTTTAAGTATTATGGTAAAAAGGTGTTGTCATGGCACTTCTAATTCGGATACAAGGTAGCCAGGCCGACTAAAGATGGCTTCCAATTCGTTCCGTATTCGAAACCAGCGAGTTATTTAGAAAAATGCAAGTGCTGAATCAGACTCTGTGGAAGACCTCATCAACAGCTGAACTTGGAAATTTTGAAAGATCGTTCAAAGGCGAACCATCTATACGTCTGTTCAAAAGTATTTTTTTGAACAAAACTACTTATTTCAATCCGCTCAAAATTTATTTAATACTGAAATTGTCCGTGCATGACCTAAATAAGTGTTACTATTTTTAAACTATAAACATCGTACATTTATGCTTTGGCGTGTGTTGTCAAATCGGCATTAATGGCCATTTAATATCAGGTTCAACATGGACACGATTGATTTCATTCAAGAAAGAGGTATTTTTGTTGATACCGTTATGTAGTTTTTATTAACTGCTTTGCTTTCAAAGTAAATCAGGAAATATCGTACAACTAAATTTTTGTCCGAACCATCGCATGCTTCCGAATCTCATCTACTCGAATGGTTCCTATGTAAACAATGGCTTTTGTAGCTGTCATTCCGACACATTTCATAGATTTCTTATTTTCATATCAGCACTTTGTCGACGGGAAATCCAATCAAGAAAACACTGACCCTCAAGCAGCTACTGTATTTGACCAGCTAACACCAGCTAGGCCTCCTCCAAAACTCAGATAAATATTTGAGCCACCAAAAAAAACGAGAACAGATCGGTCTGAATCGTTAAGGTATTATTTCCTGTATAAAACAATTTATTTCACTGTATATTTAAATCAATTATTATGTTCATTAGAACTTGATTCTGCCAAACATGTGCTTTAAAGACTTAGACTTATTATGAATAAAGAACAAGTCAAACATGTACATATTTTCATTGTTATTCTTATATTTTGGGCCATTTACGTAAATCTACAATATTTAATGATAGTTCATCCAATGTTCAGAGTCCGGATCACATGCACACTCGATTAACAGTATTCTTAAAGTTGCACTCTCACAGAATTCTAGTTTGACACTTTTTGTCTCAGAATCGGCTTATTTTGGCATTCTTTAAATTAAGACCTCATATATAAATCACAAAGCAAACTTCTCCGAGCCAAAATATGATAAATGCAATCGAATCCTGTGTAAGTTGTCAAAGTGATCAATCTGTGAAAGTGCAGCTTTAACAGTGAAAAATAACTTCTGCTAATGCTATATATTTTAAAATATATTTGCCATTGCAATAAAGAGATATTCACCTACAATATCATACATAAACACCAAAGAAATATCAAAGTTTAAGTAATGTTTGCAAAACAACAATGTATTTAATAAATCTGATATTAAATATGCAACAACTGGTGTTATACTCCAGAACTGAAGCTATCATCATAGAGGTACATCCTTCCAAGAATCCATCAAAACAACATGCTGAACAACTTCAAGAACTCTCTTCAAAAGACCACACTTTCCTAAAATAAATAAAAGATGCCAATATTAAAATAAATCAGGTACATGTATTGTTAAATATTTTAATACTAGCTGTAAATGCTACTGCCTTTGATGTTTGCTTTCTACATGTATATCATAATGAAATATTGACAAGATAATAGCTAATGTTTTGTGGTTGTTGTTTTTCTCTGGACAAATAGTCCATTACTTTTGTACAGCAAAGTAAAACTAAATATTATAAAAAGCTTTAAAATAGGTCCTACCGATTATTTGTAAAACTTGTCATCACTGGTTTTCTCTTGCGGTTGACATTGCCTGGACTGGCAAATATCATGTGTGTGTGGGGGGGGGGGGCGGTTTCCGGTCTTATGCTAGGTCTCCTGTGGCGGTAGGCTTGTTGAAGACAATTATAAGGGGACTTCCTTATCTCCATCAATCAGAATACTTTAATGGTGTCAACGGTAAATAGCAGGAGACCCTCCACCAGCCTTAACCGGTAAATGGGGGGAGGGTAGTGTGTGTGGGTTAGAACCAGCTGCCCGGTCAGCTTAGTTGGTTAGAGCGCCGGGCTAGTGTTCTGGTGGTTGTTCGAGCCCCACACCGGGGGCACTTTTCCTCCCAGGTCTACTTTTACAGCCAGAGTGTGTGAACATGTTCCACAATTTCTGTAAGAACAAAAATCAAAGCATGTGAATGTTTGAGCAATGCAAAAGTTACAGATTAGTATCACCCACGATTGTCACTTGTCAACTATTACATTATTATTCATATGGGGGAGTGTTCAATTGCTTAGAACTGAAACTTTTTATGCATAACCCCAATAAACCATTTCTGCTCATACTATAGAATACAAGGTTATACTGTATAGCTGGCATGTAACTGTTATTTAATGTCATTTCCGGGTTCCCCATTCGGGCCATTTTTGATTTACTCATATTGTGCGATGATTTAATCTTTGTTTCAACAATACTGTAAGAAGGACCGGTGTTATTAAAAGTTAAACTTACCCTTGTTTGCATTTACAGTATGCGTCACACACACGCTTTTCCTTTGTATCGATGTCAATGTTGACAACATTGCGGCTATCCGATTTTCTCTGACTTGGATAGATTTCACCCCGTAAATGTTAGATATCGTCATTTTCTAAAGATATATCGAGCCTTCCGATGTAGCAGCCAGTTACAAATTCCTTTGACTTCTATTTTTTTCGCATTGTAATGTCACATTTATGATAATTTGTCAGGAATATCGGAAAGCGAAACGACGCGAGACGCCATTACTTCCTCGTTTGTTTGACGGACATAGACAGAGTTCGCTCCCTTGATATCAGGGGGCGTGGCTTAGAAGCCGCTGTCGTAAGGTCAATTATGAGGTAAGACTACGAGCTAGCTTATTATCGTAAGATATAATTGTTATTTAATTTTTTATTTTGATGGGCGAGTATTAGTAAGTTATTATGTCTGTGAACCGTGCATTGGAATTTATAATTCGAACGTGAACAATTGAACGACCGGATAAACTTTAATTCTGATGAATGTGGGTTTGTTATTTTAATTAAGATACAGCATTGTAATTTTTAAGTAAAATAAATGCACATCAAAATAAAGATGGCAATCTAAAAGGTTTGACATTTTGACAATATTTGGCTCGCTGGTACAATTTTGAGGGGAAACAAAATAATAAATATGTATGCCTTTATGAAATAATACAAGCTATGTTTTGAAGTTACTTTAATTAAACATAAGTTGGCATACATTGACAATATTTCATAGAAATGTCATGTACAAGGAAGATTAATGTTTATGTATCATCACATCTGGGAATTGACTGGTTGAATTGTTTAGAGCTGCACTCTCACAGATTGACCGTTTTGACATAAACGATATTTGACTCAGATTTAGCTAACTTTTGTATAAATTCCTTCAATTCAAGCACAAAGATCACAGTAAATTGCTAATAAAACTGCCAAAGATTACAGCTTTTAATGCTTTGAGAGTGCATCTTTAACAAGTCTAGACTTAGACATATATAGGTTGTGTCACATTTTCTGTTGTTTTTTCTATCATGGGGTTTTCTAACTTCATGGTGATGAATTTGCCATATTGTGTTTTATATCAAATCTGCATTTCAAATGTCTGTAAGCCATAAGCTTGTTGTGTCTATATAATTTCCTTTTTCAGTGACCTGATGTCCGTGCGAAATTTGACCTAATGCCTGAAGCCAAGAAATCGCGGAATGGAACTCATATTAGTTATGTAATGTTTTCTTGATGTTTGTTTTAACAGCCTGTATAAATTGTTGTTTGACAAGACAGTGGAATTTTAATCATACAACATTTTGTTTGAGCAAATGCCACAATGAAATGATTATGCCACAATGAAATGATTATGTTAAGGCAGATCTAGAATGCCATTTAACATTGATTACTCAAACATGTTTTTTTAAATCTTATGAATTTATATAAATAGTAGTTTTTCCTATGTCTATTAGTAATTGTTTATAAAAAAAACAGCATGTATTTGTTCATTCTTAACATCCGTGCCCGTGACGGAGTCCTATATCCATCCCGTACACGTTGCGTGTACGGGGTCCGTATATTATTCCCGTACACGTTGCGTGGGTGGGCGGGCGGTCGAGCGAGCAAGCGAACGAACGAACAAACGAACTAACGAACTAACGAACGAACGAACGAACAACCAAACAAACAAACAAACAAACAAAAACTAACAAACAAAACCTAACTAACTTACAAACAAACAAACAAACAAACAAACAAACAAACAAACATTCAAACAAACAAACAAATAAACAAACAAACAAATAAATAAATAAATAAATAAATAAATAAATAAATAAATAAATAAATAAATAAATAAATGAATAAATCCAGCATATTTATCTCACATATCATTGTACTCATATCATATTTGATCTTATCTAAGATAAGGCGTCAAAAGAGACCGAATACTAATTAAAAACAGCAAAATATTTAATTTCAAGTTTTCTTATTGCATGTTATTTAAATTGAACTAAGTTCTAATTTTTAAGTAGCCAGATTTGTTTTTATCTTAATTTTATTTAGAATGGCTCTAATTGTTAGCTTACTTTCTTCATAATTTGATTCCTATTATGAACTTCTTTTCATTGAAAGCAGTTAACCCTTATCCTCCCATTGGTATGAGGGAGATGAAATAAAGATGCCCTTTACTGATGCTCCCTAAAAAATTGACAATTTTGACACTTTTTAGGTTAGTCTCAACTGCTGAATTTGGCATCAATGCGTTCATTTTAGTCATATAAGATAACTCACAGTATATCAGATCTCAACTGTTTTGAAAACTGCCGAAATATTTAGTTTTCTTAAAGCGTTAGTATTATAGTAACGCTTTGAGCCATAAAACATCAATTTTCCAGACATTTACGCAAAATTGGCATATTCCAAGACAAAAACGTTGTCAAAACGGTCAATCTGTGAGAGTGCAGGTTTAATACTCAGTAATTATTATGTATATAAAAATGCAAAGGAAGTCAAAATCAATGTAATTGTATTAATGTCAGTATTTTGGCTCTCCTTATTTGTCTTATCTTTCTCTCAATTATGACACATCTGAAATAAATATATAGAAAAAAGCGTATTACACTACTAAAGTGCAGATTGTCGGAGGTCAAGGCGGATAGCAAAGGGCACATTTTAAAACTTATTAATTCATTCGACATAATGCGGGATATTTTATTACCGAATTATATATAAAATGAAATAATGAAAAATGAATAAATATATAAATAGCCAGCTTCCTTATCTCACTGATTATTGTATTTAAACAATTGTGACAACTGTTGTAAAGAATGATGATAAAATCCGCTCCGAGATCATATTTAAAATAAGAGGCATCTGTTTTTAAAGAAAAGAGACTGATTACTTATTAGAATAAAGAACAATAACTATTAACTTCAAGTTTGCATGTTCTTGAAAGTTCTGAATTGAAACTTATTGTTTATTTTCGTGGTTATAAAACAGTTTAACAATTAAATCAAAATTAAAGAAGCAATGGTATGAGTTAATGCTATAAAGATGTCCTTTCTTTAAAGTTGCACTATCTAAGTTAAACAATTTTTAGTTATTTAAGTTTTGTCCCAGAATCAGCTAAATTAGGCATCAATGACTTCATTTCAGTCATTAAGATAACTCACAATGATAATCTCAACTAGTTGGAAATCTGCAGAAAATTCTATTTTTCTTAAAGCATTAGTATTATAGTGACGCTTTTAGACATACAACATTATTTTTTCTTTTCTGCTATGCATATTTAATAATTTCAATTTACGATGATAAATTACTACTACTACTACTACTACTACTACTACTACTACTACTACTACTACTACTACTACTACTACTACTACTACTACTACTACTACTACTACTACTACTACTACTACTACTACTAGAAGAATACCCAACAATAATGAGGTAAAACTACGAGCTAGCATATAATAAGATATAATAAAATAATTGTTTATTTTTTTATTTTTTGATGAAACTTCGATTATTAGTTAGTTATTTTCTCTGTGAACCGTACATTGGTATTTATAATTAGAACGGAACCATTGAACGACCGGATAAACTACCAATCTCAATGCCTTGTTGTATTTTTGTAGAGGGTCATGCAATGAAGCTTCCTGTAAAGTTGCAATGAATTTGGCCTGGTAGTTTCAGAGGAAATGGTTTTTACGCAAATGTTGACGGACGGACGGACGGACTGACGGATGGACGGACGGACAAAGACCGATCACAATAGCTCACATTTGAGCACTTCGTGCTCTGGTGAGCTAATTAATAACTAAATCAGTTGTTAAGATTATGCTTTTGTTCAGCTGAACATAATACTAACACTTTAAGAAGGTCAGCGGTTTCTGTTAAACCATTGGATGGTCAAACCCTGCGCTGCCGAGCTTGTCCCCGATGGAAGTCGCACAAGTCTGTAAAACCACCTGCAATTGGGTACATATATTACACATGTGTATATTATTAATTAACAGTCAAAACGACACAAAACCACATGCAATTTCTAAAACAAGTTTCAATAAAACAGAAATGTGGCCACTATATAGTTTAAAGTGACACTCATATTCAAAATGAATACATACACATGTGTGACGAACATAAATTTTGACTGATAAACCTTTAACTACTTTAAAAATAATGCATTTATGAAAAATATTAATAACTGTTAACAAGATTGTAACCATATATTTATTTAGGAACCATTGTTTTCGACATTTATTCATCCTTTTGGGTATATTTAAACGTTTGTATTAATTGTATTAAATCTTATTTCGGAGTAAGAGTGCATCTTTTACAAAGTATTTCTATGATTTGTTCTGGTGTTGGTTTTCTTTTTAATTACTCAATGTGACTTAGATTCAAACTTGATCTGCTGTTTTAAAAAGACCTTACAAAATATCATGCTGATTTAAGCAAACAAGAACGAACAGCTTATGCCATTTTATTTTGAATTATTTCCTTTGGACTTACATAACAATTTGTAAAATAAATAATTTGTGGTTTGAATTGTCACAAGAAATTCAATTTTTAATAAACATGATTTTGTAATTGAAACAATTGATTAGATGCATGATAGCATATGCTAGGAGAGCTTTAATCATCTCACAGGCCTTTATAAGCTTTGAGTTGCAATGATAAATAAGTTAAAAATCTATGCATTTTCTTTGAGAATATTCAAAATTTTGATCAGAAGTATCCAATAGTCGGAAATAATTTCACTTGATTAAACAAAGAAACAAATATTAAATATAATATACTCAACACTTTCTTCATTATATTGAGCTCAATATCTGCAGTCCGCATCTCCCTTACCTGGTATTATGTTAATGCAATAATACAATTCTAATTTAAGAAGTGGATTTATTATTTCAAACTATGCATAGTTCACGCTTTTGGGTGATAAGAATAATTCATAAAAAACTGCAATTGCTGAAAGGTTATATACAAGAAGAAATAAAGAATATTGCACAAAAGCAGAATTTTATTCAACTAATTGAAAAAAAAATAATTGTTTGTTTTTATCTACTGATGAAGGCGTTACGCCGAAACGTTTAAGATAATAAACTTTACGTGTTTGTGTGGTTTATTTTATTCACATTCAACTTATTGAAAATTAGACTCTTGCATTAAATAGAAATAAACATAAAACTATGCTATTATTTGCGGCTAACACACAGCTAAACAGATATAACCTTTGTATGGTCTAAACAATTAGAATGATCTTTAGACTGCACATCTTGCCCATGGGTTATGCGCATTGAGTATCTTGCGTGTGCTTAATGCAATGGCGATGGCCAATTTCTAACTTTCTCATGTCATTTGCCGAGTGCTGATTTTACATTTCACATCCATATAACGCTTTCGGGAGGGGTTCACACTAATAAATTTTCCTCAATGTTATCGCACTGATCATTTCAGGATATATGCAACAACTACATATGCTGAAATAAGTCCATCTTAACTTAATACACGCTTTGCGCATTGATTCTACAGCAGATGTGTTTCATATACAAACCCACGTGCGTGTTTTTATCCAGACACGGTCTGTCGCAAATGTGCGATCATACATTTGAGGATGCCGTTGAAATCGCCGTTGAGGCAATAATTAATCATGTATTATTCATACAGTGCCGTTTTGCGTTTTATTTTAATTCCCTGATAAATTTGTGGAAGTCGTGCTATTTCCCGCCGTTCTTAACGGCGCCAGTATATAGTATTTAAAGAAGGCTAAACGGCACCTAGGGACTCAGTTTTTTAGATGTAACGTTTTAGATAACTTGTTCATTCTCTCTGTTAATGGAATTCATGAATATGTGTTGTAATTGAAATTCAAATGGAACATTAAAATTTAAAACTTACAAAGTGTTTCTCCAATGTAGCGATACAAAATTTTATACAGTCCTCTAATAAGTAAAAACAAAATCAATATATGTTTGCTACAATGTTTGGTCCCGCGAACCGGATACGAATACGAACAAGAACTTGGAATATGGATTCAATATAAAAATAAATTCGGATTAACTGATTCGGATTTAAATTGTTTCTTCTTGGAAATAAAAGAAATCCAGGAAAAAGATGGCGAATCTATCCTACGTAAAAGGTGTTAGGACAAGATTCCGGAACATTTTGGAGAAGGAACTGGAAACCGCACTTCAAATTCTGCATCAAGAACAAATTGAAGATGATGAAGAAACCATTGAAGACAAAGTTTTCTCGACTTCAAAGTGTATAGAAAAACTGAAGCTCTATGGTGAAAAGGTAGAAGCGCAAAGTGAAAAACTAGTGTCATGTATGACGGAGGCAGATGAAGAATCGATCGAAGAAATTATCAATGAAGATTGCAGCGTGTGTGAAAAAGCCGCTGACATCTGTCTGGATTTAAAACAACACAAAGAAAAATTGTTGTGTCAAAAAAGTCTTAAAATAAAAGTGGAAGCTTCACATGAGGCGTCAGAAACAAGTCATCTACAAAACGTTGTTGAACAATTAGTGTCGTTGCAAATGCAGCAAAGTGAAGCAAACGAAAAAGGTAAAAAGGAATTATCTACATCGGTCAAGTTGCCACGAATAGATCTACCATCTTTTAATGGTGATAAAACACGCTGGACTGAATTTTGGGACTCATTTCAGACATCAGTACATGCAAATATGATGCTTTCGAATGTAGAGAAGTTCAATTATCTAAGTTAATTGGTGCAGCCAAGAGTGCAGTTGCTGGATTAGCCTTATCTAGTGCTAACTACAACATCGCAGTTGATATTTTAAGAAAAAGATTTGGAAACCCTCAAGAAATCGTTGATCAGCACTACCATAAACTTGTGAACTTGTCACCTGCAACGAACAAGGTCAGTAGCTTAAGAGAGTTTCTGGACAAAATTGAGCGTCATCTTCGTTGTCTTGAGATGTTGAACCAAAACATAAACCAGGATGTCTTTGTATCAATTGTGAAATCAAAATTACCTGAAGATGTTCTTCTACAAATAGAACTACAAAATGGTGTGCAAAAGTGGACTATTGGTTCTCTCAAAGAACGAATAGAAACTTACGTTACAGCACGTGAGAGAGCAACAAAAATTGCAAGGCTTACAGAGGAAAAGGACCAACATGATCAGATGAAATTACAAATGTCTAAAAACAAACAAGTTTACAAAAGGACGCACTTGTCTACACAAGTATTGACGGCAGGCTCAAATGGTACTAAAACAAAAGGAAGACCTGAGCAAATTGCCAGAAAATGTCGGTACTGTTCCGGAACTCATTGGAGTGACGAGTGTACTAACTTCAGCACGATAAACGAACGAAAATATCGAATTAAAGGCAGTTGTTTTAAATGCCTAAAAGATGGACATACAATACAAGAATGTCGTAGTAAACGACTTTGTGTATATTGTGGTGAAATGAATCTTCACCATAGAAGCCTATGTCCGAAAAGGTTTCCGTACAAAAAGGACATTGCCACGGTTGTGAATGAAATTCCAGAATCAGCGGCAGAAAATACAGAAAGCAATGAAAAGGAACCGAGTTTGTTGTGTACTCATGAATGTGTTTTGATGCAAACTGCTTCAACAGAAATTATCAAACGAAGCGGTTCGTGTTCGATTGTTATTTGATTCAGGGTCACATAGAAGCTACATTACAGAGTCATTAGCAAAAACTCTTCATTTGAACTCGTGTGGTGAAGAAACAATTCAAATTGTGACGTTTGGAAGTGAACGAGTGAAGAACGTGAAAACTAAAAACACTCAAGTGGGTGTAAAATTAAAGTGTTCCTCTGAACTACCAATAACTGTAAATATTGTACCATTTATCAGTGGTGCACTCCATAGAAAACCAATTAAGAGCAATACCCTGGAAATTGTGCGTGAACGAGTCGCAATTGATGAATTAGCAGACGAATTACCTACAAGATATGAATCATCGCCAATTGACGTTTTAATTGGAAACGACTACTATCTCGATTTTATTCAAAATGAAAAGTTAAGTGTTCAACCTGGTCTTTACTTACTGTCCTCTAAACTCGGTTGGATTTTGAGTGGACGTTCAGATGATGTGGACGAAATGGAAGAACACAGTATGTTGATATTCAATCAAGGTTCGAGTATAACTTATCAAAGTATGTTCTCAGTTGATACACCTGTTCAAAAACCCGACCTCGAAGACTTCTGGAATGTCGAATCCATTGGAATAATTGACAAGGACACTCGGAATGATGATATGATAGCTTTAGATAAATTTAAAGGAACAGTCCAATTTGAAGACAATAGATACCACGTTTGTTGGCCATGGAAGGAAGACGATTACGAGTTACCAACAAACAAAGAATTAGCAATAGGTCGACTGAAATCGACTGTCAAAAGGTTAAAGAGCAACCCACAGTTACTACAGAAGTATGACGGTGTTATCAAGGACCAGCTAAATAATGGAATAATTGAAAGGGTGAATACAGACGAGTCCAATTCCAGGACACATTACATACCACATCATGCCGTCATAACTCCACAAAAATCCACAACCAAGGTCAGAGTGGTGTATGACGCGTCTGCAAAGACTAAAAAGGACAATAAGAGTTTAAACGAATGCCTATACAGAGGGCCAGTTATGTTAAATAACATGTGCGGTATTCTGATGAGATTTCGATTACACCGAGTGGCTCTTGTATCAGATATTGAGAAAGCCTTTCTACAGATTGGTCTTCAAGACGATCAGCGTGACGTCACGAGATTCTTTTGGTTAAAAGATATCACCAACCCTTCGACAGATCAACATAATATTCAAACATACAGATTCAAACGTGTTCCATTTGGGGTGATATCAAGTCCTTTCTTGTTGGGTGCAACAATTGAAACACACCTGGATTCATATCACAGTGGTATTGGTAACAAAATTAAACATGATATCTATGTAGATAACCTAATTACCGGCACTGAAAACGCAGAGGAGGGTAAATATGTATATACCACAGCAAAGTCAATATTTAAAGACGGTGCTATGAATTTGAGAGAATGGTTTTCAAATTCAATGGAAGTGACCGACATATTTGCCCCAGAAGACAAGGCTAAGACAGAAAACGTTAACATCATTGGCCACGTCTGGAATGTTCATACGGATACATTATCATTGAGACCAGTGTCATTTGAAAGAAACCAGTGTACGACAAAACGAAACGTTCTTCAAAAATTAGCTTCAGTGTTTGATCCGCTTGGTTTAGTAAGTCCCGTAGTACTTACAGCAAAGCTCTTCATGCAAAACATGTGGCGGAAGCAAATGCTTTGGGATGACTCTCTTGCACTAAATGACCTAGATAATTGGAATAACATTGAAAACAACTTGAGCAACATCCAGAACATTCACGTTCCAAGATATGCTGGATTTCAGTCAACGTCATCAGTTGTGCATAAGCTACTTTGCTTTTGTGACGCTTCAGAAAAGGCTTATGCAATCGTTATCTACTTATATCAGAACAATCAATCGAAGGTCGTTACACAATTGACATTTGCTTAAACAAGATTAGCTCCAATCAAACAAATGTCTATCCCAAAACTTGAGTTGATGGCAGTCCTTATTGGGATCCGATGTCTAAAATTTGTAAAGGAACAATTACATATAAGTGTGTATGAAACGTATCTTTGGACAGATTCAAAGTGTGTTTTGTATTGGCTCAAGAGTACTAAGGAACTACCTGTATTCGTGAAGAATAGAGTCAAGGAAATAAGAGAAAGCACTGATGTTCGGTTCCGATATGTGCCGACTGCTGAAAATCCTGCAGACATAGCTACACGAGGTATTACCGTTGAAAATTTGCAAGCTGAAACGCTCTGGTGGTTCGGTCCAAGATGGCTTATCGAAGAACATTGGCCTGTATACGATCCTGACCTTGATTTTGGAATAGAACACAGTGAACATGATTCTGTTGAAAATATAATGATGACACATGACATTCATAAGGATAATGCAAATTCATTGCCAAGCACCTTTGAAGGTCCCTTAAAGATTGATTTATTAAGGTTTTCATCGATAACAAGACTTCTCAGGGTCACTGCACTAGCACTTCGATTCATCGATCGTCTAAAAGGGAAGCAAGTAAATGGACATCTCGCTACAAGTGAAATACATAACGCTGAATATCTTTGGATAGCACACATTCAACATAACTATTACAAAGATGTATTTGAGGCTATTGCTGCTAATACACACAACAACTTTAGAAGTCAACTTGGTGTTTTCATTGATGAGAAAGGTCTGCTTCGCTGCAAAGGTCGATTGATGAATGTAAACTTGTGTGAAAATGCGAGACTTCCAATACTTCTCCCTAAAGGAGATCGATTCACAGAATTAGTGATTGACAAAATACACAAAGAGAATGTTCACAGTGGTGTATCTCAAACCCTTGCAGCTGTTCGAAATCGATTTTGGATTCCGCATGGACGCGCTGCAGTAAAGCAAGTTTTGCAGTCGTGCCGGGTTTGTCGACGGTTTGAATGTGGTCCGTATAAGTTACCCCCTATGAGTGCTTATCCTACAAAAAGAGTAACTGAATCAAAACCATTTTCGAAAATTGGACTGGACTATTTAGGACCGTTATTGGTTAAAGATAATGCTTGTGATAAGAAAGTGTGGGTGTGCTTATTCACGTGCCTAGTTACTCGTGCAATACATCTAGAATTAGTATGTGACTGTTCAACATCTGAATTTCTAATGTGCTTGAGAAGATTCATTGCACAAAGAGGTACCCCAAGAGAAGTTATTAGTGATAATGCCATGCAGTTTCGAACAGCGAATACAGTACTTGACCGTGTGTGGTGCAAATTACCGAACGATAAAGACATCATGAATTATGTTTCAAATAAACATATTAACTGGCATTTTATCGTTGAACTATCGCCGTGGGCCGGAGGGTTCTACGAAAGATTAGTAGGTTTGGTAAAAAGATGCTTAAGAAAATCTCTTGGTAGACGGGTTTTAACAATAATTCAAATGCAAACGATCATTAAAGAAATCGAAGCAGTTATTAATTCTAGACCCCTAGTGTACGTCGGCGAGGATATTAATTCAAACATACCAATAACACCTGGACATTTTCTCTGTTTAAATCCAAGCACTGGTGTTCCAGATATTGACGTATTTGAAGAGTATTCACCGATGGAAAGTATGTGGGACAAATTACTGACCATTTGGAAAAAAGAACAAAAATTGCTCGATATGTTTTGGAATATGTGGAAAGAAGATTACATTAAAAGCTTGCGAGAAAGGACACAAGTGTATATAAAGTCTGGCCGCATCACATCAAAACATGAACCAAGAAAGGGAGATATTGTGTTGGTAAAGGACAATTGTCCAAGAGGGCAATGGAAATATGGTAAAATAACCGCCTTACATGAAAGTTCGGATGCTTTTGTGCGATCGGCGTCAGTGATGCTGCCATCTGGGCGGACTATTAGACGCCCAATGAACCTGCTCTATCCATTAGAAGGCTCAGATAAAAGCGCTGAAGAAACAACTATAGCTGAAGAAAAGGAGGACAGAAATAAGGACAACGAACCAAAACAGCGTCCTGTCAGGACTGCTGCTACGGATGCTGTTAAGAAAATACGACAGTTAGTCCAAAATTAACTACAGATCAGTGTTATCAAATGACTTATACCAAATTAAAGTAATTTTGAATTTCCCGCGCATACCTTAACACGAGATTAACCAATGAAACGTCAAATAAATTTGCACGTGCAACGGCAAGTTTCTAAAATAAATATTAACAATGGTGATCTCAAATCGGTGTATTCAAGCGGCGCTATATTTACCTCCTCGAGGAAATTATGGTAGTGATATACATTTTCCCGTGTAACGGCGACAATATGCATGGGACGGCTCTTGTATATATAGGCTCGAAGTCCTCGTGCGCTAATCAACCATATAAACATTTTATTTCAGTTCGGAATTTTGAAGAGACAAGTTATTATTTTATACGTGGACTAAAATGTATGTTTGTGAACATTGTCACAGAGAGTACAATACTCTGAAAGGATCGAAAAGACATGTTCGGGAAAGACATATTGATTTGAAACACTACAAGTGCATTATCCCATTGTGTAAGGCAAAATTTATAAGAAAGTCGTATTTGATAACTCATTTACGAAAGTGCCATAATTTTGATCGCCAGTCAGCGAAAATACACGTTAAGGATGTTAAGAGTGTAAAAGAAATTTACCGCTCCGTCAATGATGACAATTCAGAGCATTTGCAGGACGTCAGTGACGTTGAAACCAATACAAATGAGGAAGTTCAGCCAAGTAACATCTATAACCCTGTTACAGAACCTATTTCGTCAGACGAGGATTCTGTTAACATTAATCTTCCTGATATTTTTGCATATGTACACCGTGAATTTACAGACTATGCAAATTATTATCATGATTTTATGGCATAAACTGTGGCATAAACTGTTAAACTTGATTTGATTAGAATTTAAAGTAAAATTCTAAATACGTATCGCTCTTTGATACTGACACATTCTTTTGTGAAATTACTTTTTATGATGCATTCATTTTGAAGTTATTGATTTTCGAGTAATTGTATTTTTGCGGCGGGAATGTCGCAAATGTGCGATCATACATTTGAGGATGCCGTTGAAATCGCCGTTGAGGCAATAATTAATCATGTATTATTCATACAGTGCCGTTTTGCGTTTTATTTTAATTCCCTGATAAATTTGTGGAAGTCGTGCTATTTCCCGCCGTTCTTAACGGCGCCAGTATATAGTATTTAAAGAAGGCTAAACGGCACCTAGGGACTCAGTTTTTTAGATGTAACGTTTTAGATAACTTGTTCATTCTCTCTGTTAATGGAATTCATGAATATGTGTTGTAATTGAAATTCAAATGGAACATTAAAATTTAAAACTTGCAAAGTGTTTCTCCAATGTAGCGATACAAAATTTTATACAGTCCTCTAATAAGTAAAAACAAAATCAAAATATGTTTGCTACACGGTCAAAGGCCAGTCTACTGTCCAGAAAACAAATGTACATTCTTGACAGGTTTTCTTTAGGAAAGTGAAGACATTCCCGAAGTGAAAATGACGTTATGATGCACCATGAGCAGAACTTATTCGAAATTTAAGTATTGTACAAGTATTTTGGCATACAAAGCAAGACAGACTGCTGATTATGTTGGTAATTATGTAACTGTATTGAAACACCACTCTGACAATGGGAATGAAGTAGAAGTTCAACATCTTGGATATTTATTACATAAATCATATCGCCACTCTTCATACAAATTTTACATATTCAATGAAAACCGTGACATGCAAATAACGACAGTGTTGCAAACAGTTGTTGGTCTAATTGATTAACATTTTGTAACCGCATGTAATCCATTTTTGAAGGAAGAAAAGGTAATAGACAAACGCTTTTCAGGACATGATCGGAAAGGTTCCATTTTCCAACCCCTTTTCCTCCCTACATATGGACAACAATAACTATTGGAACAAGTTCCATGGTATTAAAACGGTATAGGTTTAAATTATCTGGCCATATTTTTGTTATTCTGTACCGAAGACAGCAGCAAGACCTTCAGTTGATGCAGCATCAGTGTATAATTTTGAGCTCGTCTGATGTTAGCCAAGCCTTTTTAAGAAACACACAATATTAATCAAATGATCTTATGAAAGTAAACCACAAGTAAAGGTCTGACCTCCTTATTAAATCGAATAAAATTTTGATGGTCTGCTATATCGATTGTCATCTTAGTCTTCTTAAGAAACTGCGACCAGGAATTATACAACTGCACGCAAAAATTGAGGAATCCGATGATCGACTGCAAGGTTTTCAAAGTGACTTTTTTCAGAATCAGAACAAAACGGCAGAAAGGCTAAAATGCAACAACCGGCAAGCCATGAAAGGAAAAATGTGCCAATAGAGGCAAGCCATAATGTGCTCCAATATGCCACTAGAGACAAACCATAACAGGCTTAAAATGCCACAAGAGGCAAGTTATAACAGTTAAAGAATGCCATTAGAGGCAAGCTATTACAAGCTAAACATGCCATAACAGTCTATAATTTCTTAAGCCGGCAATCCAAAACAGGCTGAAAATTGTCATAATCGACAGGTCAATAAAAGGCAAGATATGTCATAAAGGGCGTTATTAAGGGCTATTTAGCATGTTTCTGTAGCTTTTTGCATATATACTAAAACAATGATTCCATAAGCGATAGGCTACATCAGTCTAAAATGTCAAACAAAATCTGCAATACCTGCAGAATGAAAATACATGTATAAATATATCAAGGACTAACCAGCTAGCTACTCTTATTATAGAGTCACGAATGCTTCTGGCATACTTATGAAAGCCAATTTTATTCGACAAATGATTGCCTTCGCTACTAAAATTATCCTGATCAAAGTTCCACATTTCTCTATGTCTTCAAAAGAATAAAGGCAATTGGGTAGTTGAGACCAACAGTTGAACAGCAATATTTACGTCAATAACATTGCTATTATACGAATTAAAAGGTTCTGTTGCTTGTTTTAAACGCTGTAAAATGACAACTTTCTTCACTCCTAATCGTTTCGCTAAGACAGAAGCATACCTAGTTATGTAAAGAGCAAATTGATTTGGGTCCATATGTGGGTTGCACAAGTCATTTGAACCAATATCAAGCGGTACTAAATATCCGTTAGACATACAACAGTCAAATGAATGAATATGCCCGGACTGACGCAATTTCAACTCACCAAAACCTTGAATTTCAATCTGCATTTTTGCATGATTAATTCGAAGATTAGACTCAACATAATTTATTTCAAACATGGTTTGCAATCGACGAACAAAGTTATGACTAAAAATTGCAACTTGTTAATGCGTTCTTTTTTGTGAAATTATGTGCGACTTTTACGTAAGCAACAAATCTCAACAAAATTTGTTTAAACGCAGCTAGTTCGCCTTTTAGGTCCTTACTTGAAATAAATAACTAGCACCAACACATATAATGTACAAGCCACAAAATAAAACACAAACACTTATCAGTATTACGATGCACAAAGCTGTAAAACGTTATTTTCTTCTTTGTTATTTTTTTCCTCTGTTCAGGATTTCAGCAATGGCGAAGCGCGATTACGTGATCAAAACCCAAACTTACCGTAATCGTACACTTATAATTGCCGATCGCTGTCTCAAACGCATTTAGCTTCCCTTAATATAGTTTAGGTAACACATGTCCACTTTCTGCAAAATTTTCTGTAACTATCTTTTCCTATTGGTTCCACGCCAAAAAATATTTAACTGGCACTGTAATTTACATAAATGGTTCAATCTACTGAACTCATTTTAACTAATCTATTTTATTTTAATTTTTTATAAAGTATATATGTACTGTGTTTTTTATGTAGTTTTGTGATGTTGTTCCATGTTCCTGGTTTGTGTTAGTTTGTTTTTGTGTCTTTGGCATTTACTATGTGACATTAAACGGCTTCTGGGCTTGTTTCTGTAGTTTTTCACATGCATATTAAGTGGGGGGATTTTAATTCGCACTAAAACTTCATCTTTAACCGCATAACACAATACGTCCCATTTTGTAACTTCTTTTAAACTTTCATGTCAAAAAGTAGATTTCACGTTACCGAATTTCGATTTTAAAACAGTTAGCAACAAAAACAGGAAGACCAAAATCGACACAAGTCTCATTAGATTCAATAAAAATCAATGCCAACGACAGTAATTTAAACATAATCTATGCATTGTGGAAAGGCATTATGAACATCTTCAAAAAAACAACAGGACAACATGTTGAATGTTGTTTCATTAAATTTCTGGTGATTAAGTTTGCTTCTTTAACTTTATCAACTCAAACGACAAATTCGACATCAATGAGATCACAATAGGAACTGAATCGGATTACACTGAGTGCAAATAGAAAATAAATTGAAATATTATTTAATGTGGATAACTAATACAATGATTGAACGTTGAAGCAAACAGATGGTATACAATGGGTCATTACTCGGTTAATTCGGTATAAACATAAGCTAAATGTATGCCCTTAAATTAAATTTATATAGATTGCTGCAGTAACTGATAATTGTCATTTTGAAATTAATTGGAATAAATAAATAAATCAAAGTTGAAATTTGATAGCATTTGAAATTAAATACTTTAAATGAAGTAGTATTTGAATAAAATGATTTTTGAATAAATGTATTTTTGCTGTAAAAGTATCTATGGATATCTGGAAAGCTCAAGGTATTACAAGCTTGCCTGTTGTTTTTATAAAGGCGTTGAATATGAACCTTTCGATCAACTGAAGTTATGTTTTTCAGCTGAACAACATAATATACACTTTTTTCAAATGAATTATTCGTTTTAAGTAAAGCGCAAACAATATATTTTTTTTTTCAATTTTGAGAATGTATAATGAAAGTTTATCAGTTTGTCGAATTATTGTTTTCTTTTAATATCAATCAAATAATCTCGACATACTACCTAAACGTATGTGCTTGCATGCCATTATGTTGCGCTAGGAATGTGTGTTAATAGTATGGATGATCATAATGTTTAAAAATATAATTCAATAAAATATATCAAATTAACTTTATTTAACTATTTATTATAGAATTAAATCAAGATTTAAGCTTTCACGATAGAATGATACCATGCTATAAATCATGGAAGCCTGATAAAATAATATCGTAGTTCTTCTTATTCTAAACGTTTAGAACATTTATTATTTGGGTAAATTAAAGCAACAACGCAAGTAGTCGCCAATGACACCGAACAAACACGGAGCAACTATTCGTATATTCCATGTGTCCATCGTCCTGTTAATGGGAACATGTGTTAGCTTTAAATAACTACCGCCTTTACAAAGATAGATTATGTTTTATACTTTTAGTTTATGACAAAGCCTGTTCTGATAAAACCTTTCAACAATGCATCTCGCTTTGAGCAGATTATTGATTTATATGTGTGAATTAACATATTTATTTTATTATACAAATTATCCTATACTTGTAATACTCCTTCGCTTCCTCATAAGTTTGACTGCACAATCCAAACAATTGTATAAAACGATATATGTATAACGGTTGTATTTAGTTTATGTTTAAACTTTAGGCTTCTGAGCTTGTTTCTGTAGTTGTTCACATAAGTATTAATCATGATAACTATGGCCTAAATGGCTAATGGGTATGCCGGGAAAATAAAGTATGCTAAAAATTAAACCATATTAGTTCAAATTACAAAACAAATGGACAAAGGTTGTGTTGAAGGTCTTCGATAGGGCAAATTGTTATTTGAAATCCAAGCTAATAACATTATGTTGGATTTACTTTCCGCCACACCTTGGCTTAGAAAATGACAAATCACTATATATTAACAACTTGTCTGGATAACCTGCACCTACCAATACAACAGGTTCGACAACCGAATGACAATATTGATAAGATCACGTTATAACACAGTTATTTAGTTAAAAAGCTGTTAAAATGCTGTCAAATTGACCAAACAATCGTCATTACCGGCGTTAGAAGTACATGAGTGGCTTGTATCAAATACGAGTATGTGTATTTGAAAATTATTCATTTTTATTTCCGAATCTTAAATGAAAATTATGCTTTAATCATACACAATTGTCCTTATTGTTGTTTTCAAGTCGTTATGTGCTTCGATTAGGCTCATAGTTTCAAACAATGACTGCATCGTATCTTTGAAAAGTCTTTGTATTAGGTGCTCTGAATTGTATTCCTCCGTCTGCAAATAGAGTTGGGATCTCTAATCATAGAATTACTTAAAGTTTACCTGTAAGTTTATTATTATTTGTTTTATTGTTAAGTTTCCTCAAGTTAATGCATACTTTGATAAGATTTACCTTTTGCGTTTTTTCTTTATGTAGGATTGTTGGGATAAGGTGAGGTTTTTGCACGTAAACTAGTTTAATCACCCAGTAAAATTTACATTTTACTGACCGTTCCAACGCTGTACCTAACAACCCTTGATAAACATACCTAGTTTTTTTATATAACGTTTGTATGCAATGTGCTGTGTGTGGAGTTTTGTGCTGTTTTTCCATGTTTCTTGTTTGTGATTTTTTGTTTTTATGTTCTATGTCTTTGGCGTTTACCCAGTGCCATTAAACCGGGTTGATGTTTAAACTTTTTGCTTGTGATCTTGTTTCTGTTGTTTTTCGCATACATATTATTAGATGACGTAAAAGCTTATCAGATATTCTCAATCAAGAAGGAGCAATACTATATTTAGATTTAAAAAAAAAGCCTTTGACACAGTTGAATGGCCATTCATGCTTAGTATTTGGACTAAATCTGACTTTAAAGATTCTTTTACAAAATGGGTCAAAATCCGTTATTGCAATATTACATCAAATATTTCAAATAATGGATGGATATCCGACTCAGTTTATCTACATCGTGAAGTCAATCAAGGATTCTGCTTTGTTTTTTATTATAGTTGTTGAAGTTCTATTAATGCAATTATAAAGTTGTGATATGTATGACGGTATAAAGATTTAGGAAAAACATATAAAAAATACACAGCTGATGACACAACATTATTTCTTAAAAACCAAAATGAAAAACCTATTGTCCTAGAAAAAATAGATACCTTTGGAAAACATTCAAGTCTTAAACTTAAACGGACAAAAACACATGGTCTTTGGATAGGTAGATCAAAATACAAAAGTATCAAATTGATTCATGGTAATAATTATACAACTGAATATATAAAATCACAGGGTGATTTCTTTGGCAATGATAAACATAAATGTGTAAAGTTAAGCTGGGTTGAAAAAATTGAAAAATGTAAACAACTTATTAATTCATGGAAAAAACGAAAACTTACCTGTTTGGGGAAGATAACTGTTATATGGTTAGGGCTAACTATATAAAAACATTGCTTTTCCCAAATTACTATACTTAGCCAAAAATATAGTTACACCTGATGTCATTATTAAGACAATTAACTCGATGATCTTCGAATTTCTATGGAACGGAAAAAGAGACAAAATAAAGCGCACAACAATTATTGGAAATAAACTTGAGGGTGGTTTAGATATGCCAGACTTACGACTATTCTCTAAAACTATACAAAATTAAATGGCAACACAGCTTATAAGCATAACTAATGCTAACTGGAAAAGTATACCATCTTTATTGCTTGACCAGTTAGGAAAGAATTTCCTCATCTTTGACATGAACATAGACTCTAACAAAACTTTACAACCTATCACATATAAACTAACAAAAAAATTTAATCAACTACTTTCAACGTGCATTCATTTTAAACAACTGACTGCCAACCAAACTAAAATACCCAATATTTTTTTTATTATATTAGAAAAGAAATTATCTGGGGCAATAAATTTATAAAACATAATAAAAAATCTTACTGTTTAAGAATTTGATTGAATCGGATTTAATATTCGTTTACTTCATTCTTTCGAATACTGGCACTATTGACACCAATCTGATTCTAAATAATCTTAAAAACGAAACTAATTGGATAGCGGAAATAAATAAAAACCATTCCGATTCGATGGAAAATAACAGTGAAATCAAACGAATCACTAAATACTAATGTAAATTACAAACTTTTAATAAAGTCTGGGAACAAACTAATTAACGAAATGACAAATACGGAAATATATCAGCTCTTTGTCCGGCAAATTTTAAAACAAAACGTATTTCAATAGTTACTGGAGTCAACGTGTACAAGTTAGTATTGAGTGGAAATCATGGTATTATATAGTTCATGAATCTATTGTTGACAACAAAGTTAAACAATTCAAAATCTAATTATTAAATAATCTAGTGGCTGATAACTTAATTTTATTTACATGGAAATTGAGAGACAGTCCCCTGTGTATGTGTTGCAAGAAAGTTGAAAATTATCAACATTGTTTAATCCATTGTTCTTTATTATCCAACTTTTGGTCAACGATAGATGCCTTATTAAAAAAATGTGGCATAAAGAAAATGTTTAATGACATCAAATATTATGTAATAGGATATAAGATACACCAAAATATACAACAGTGTTAATATTGTTTTAAGTCAAATATGTTACTGTATTTATAAAACATACTTCATATGCAACCGGAACATGAAGCCCATAAATATATTGACGTATTTGTATTACGATCCGATTGCTTAGAAACATACCTACGAACAAAATATGTCAACTGAATGACTTTATAAAAAAAACCTTAAGTGCATTCAATAGATACTTTGAGTATATTTGTTTAATCTTTGTCTATACATTTCTTGATTACCTGCGACATTGTTGTTTTTTATGATCTTTTAAACGGCCTGGTAAATTTACATTTTACTGACCGTTCCTAGGCGATTCCTAACAATCCTTGATAAACACACCTAGTTTATTTATATAGTAGATACGTACTGTATTGTTTGTAGAGTCTTATGCTGTTGTTCCATGTTTCTTATTTATGAGTGTTTGTTTTATGTGTGTAATGTCTTTGGCGTTTCCTGTGTGCCATTAAACGGGGTTTATGTTTTAACTCTCGGCTACTGAGCTTGTTTCTGTAGTTTTTCACATAAATATTGGTAAGGCTGATAAACAGCCCTATATTGATATAGTATGTATGCAGAGTCATGTTTGAGGAGTGTGTGTTGCTGTGTACTGCTTATGCTGTTTTTCTGTTATATGTCATTGGCATTGACTCTGTGTCATTGATAGGGGTTTATGTTTTATCTTTCGACTAGTGGACTTGTTTCTGTAGTTTTTTCATATAAATATAGATTTTTTTACTGACAAAAAGCATGTTATTGATATCAAATTTCATTGCAGGTAATCATAGCTGAAATCAATTCGACTAATGGAATTTTCATTACATAAATATTGTTGTTTTTACTGACGAAAAGCATTTCATTGATATGAACTCTCTTTGCAGGTAAGCATAACTAAGATCAGCTGACCAAATGCACGAGGTGGCGTGTGTAACCAATAATGCATAATATAAAGAAAGTTCCAGCCACACTTATGTTGATAATCATTTTGATAATTTACCTTTGTTTGTTCTTGATCACTTGCAAGTTTCCTCCAACAAGAAACATTAACGTTGAAAATGAGAAATGTTGCTTTGATGGAATTATAAAAGATGATAATTTATCATGTAACAAAGGTTCAGAAATATATTCGGTGATGGAAGACGTTGATTGCTTTCAAGCATTTATGTTTACAAAGATGAACATAACATGGAGGCAATTGGAACACAAACACAGCACAACGAAAAAGTGTACATTTGACTGGACATATGAAAAGTGTCCATGGAAATGCAATAAGTGTACCTTTATTACTATGAAAAAAATTCGTGGACGTACTGGCAATCAAATGTTCGAGGTTGCTTCGTTAATCGGAATTGCACGAAAACGAGGACTTATCCCGATTATACCATCTACGCTTTCAATAAATGAATGGTTTAACCTGCCAACTTTAACTGAGCTTTCGAAACCTATTCACCAATCTGACGTAAAGGAACAAAGTTTTGGGAAGTATCTTAAGGACATTGAAGATATCGACGAGAATATGAACTGGACCGTTACAGGCTATTTACAATCATTTCGTTATTTTGATACTTCAGACGATATTATTCATGAACTGTTTAAGATGAAGTTGGAAAAACGAATGCGTGCGGAAGATCTATTACGGTCAATTTCACCAAGTAAGTTGGGTTTCCCGCGGTTGTTTTCGAAACCTGTTATTGATGAATCATCAGTTAGTTTTGATACTTGATGTTTAGAAAGTTGGTTAAACCATTTTGCCTCAAATTCATTTTGTAAACTTTTTGCATTTAAAGATTTACTTAACAGAAATAGTAACAAATACCTATCATTTGAAACATATGTTTAATGCTATTTTGATGTTTTCAGACGATGAAATAGTATGTATGCATGTGCGAAGAGGAGATCTACTAAATCAGCAATACATCGAACTAGGGTACAATCCAATTGATTATAGGTTCATAAATGTGTCTATGAACTATTTTCTCCATGCATTTAAAAATATTACATTTGTTATTTTGTCCGACGACATGCCGTGGTGTAAAAAAACGATTAAAGGTGAAAACGTTGTTTTCAGTCCATTTAAGGAAGCCATAGACGACTTTGCATTATTGATGTCGTGCAAAAATGTTGTTATAACATCTGGAACATTCGGTTGGTGGGGAGCTTATTTATCTGGTGGAAAAGTTGTTTATCACAATGGATTTCCGGCTAAAGGCAGCTGGTTGGACCAAAGACTAAAAAGAGACGATTATTATTTAACGACATGGACTGGTCTAGGCGATAAAGATTAAAACATATGAAAATGATCAATGAAATACCACTCCTATTGGGTGGAGGAAACATTTCCGTATTAGGAATCATATTTAAAAGGACTGTGATTACAAAAACCTGTTAACTATGTATATTTAACCGTTTTTGTATATCCAATGTTTGCATCATTTTCATTGTTTGTAATATTGCCTGCACTTCTTTTATTATTTTGTTTTCGTTTTAAAAGCAGTGGGATATTCAAAGGACTTTAATCACATGGTTTAATTCCCTCGAAATAAACTTATAAATTACATTGTTGTGCCCACGGCTCTAGAACTCGTTTAATCCTGTTTTTTATACAAACACCATACATAACCTTTTAATTAACAAGTACATATACAAAAGAGGATATCGTTTTTTTCCATATTAACATCGGTACAGTTTTCACTGTCGAAATAAAAATTCTCAATACATGGTGATTCTTTTGCAAGAGTTAAAAAAAAACATTGGGTTCTTATTATACCATTATCAAGTACCTTACATATAAACGCAAATCAACTGACACAGGTCGAATATGGTGGATAGATGATAATAATAAACAGCGAGGGTTCGGAGTAAATAATGGAGATATAACAGTGCCGAATCATTGTATTTATGTGGATGGTATTGAACCAAAAACAAAGGTTTAGAAGAACAAACGCTAATGAGAAACAATAAAATAAATCGAAATTATACTGAAGATCGCAGAATAGAATTTAATTGGTTAAGATTTACACATTTCAGCTCGTTTCAAAAGAATGACGTCATTAGCGTAACATTTATAAATATTTCAGATATTCATTTAATATAGACAATAAAGTAAATAAATGATTTTAAATGCTAATACATGTCAAACAACACTAAGGATATTGTAATTTTTACACTTCACATAATGTAAATTTTAGACTTCAAATAATGTAAATTTTACAATAACAAGATAATGTAATGTTGACACTAAAGATAATGTTAGAATTACATTTTTCATTTTAAATATATAATGTCATGTCTTTACTGAAAATTAATTATAAGCTTAAAAGGAAACAAAAGTCTGCTGCAATAAATAAAGCATTTGATGATAAAGTCCATGCTTATTAATAAAAAGGGTACTAGTCGTGCAATGTATGCAAATATATTTAAACCTGTTACAAAGAAATAAGATGTGTTACCAGGAAAATAAAAAGATTCGGGTGAAAACATAAAATAAAACTCCTAAAGCAATAGAGGGTTTACCCGCTCGTGTACCGTTTACATATCAGTGACAATTAATTGATTATGTAAAAATAGAATATGGCCTAGCTGATGGAAATAAAGTCAGTCGCATTTTGAAATATAGTTTGAAAACACAGGTCGAATAAACCAGTATCTGAAAGAACATACACAAGAAAGAGATGTAGAAACAGAACTAGAAGATGAAGAAACAAAAACAAGGGAAGACCCAAAAACACATTTAATCATTAAAATGTATTAGGTGCAATATTTGAAAAACACGACTGTTTTTATGACAATGACCCAAGTCATAAATCATTGTGTGATAAAACAATGTTACTGAAATTAAATACAAGTAAATATAGGAGATAAAGTTCGTATTATTTGTACAAGCGTCATTTTAAGAAAGGATGCACACCCAATTTGACCGAATAAATATTCCATGTAGATTAAATATAAAGGACTGATCTAGCTGCTTACCAATTAAAGGATCAATGGATAATATATTTTGGGTTCCTTTTATGAACCGGACATATGTAATGAAAAACATCTGTTTTCAAAATTGAAAAAAGGAATCAGAATTTATTCCAAGAAAGTTATTATATGATGGTTAGGATATTCAAATGACTTTAATTATTGGGTACCCTTTCAGAATTTAATTGAACAATGTCCATATGGCATTGTATTTATCCAACAATTTACATTAAATATCTTATTAGTAAAGCAAGGTAAAACAGCCTTTGTGATAGAGTAGCTTTTTAAATTGTGTTTTCCATTGTTGTTAATAGTATGTTTCTTTATTAAAAATTTGAAAAGTGTTTCTTTCTAATCTTCAAATGTTAAATAATTTTTTTTTAAAAACTCCTTTTGTTATCCTTATACATTTTTGACGCTTATGTAAGGCACGCCGGTTGCACTATAATTCATAAAAAACTATGATTACACAAGTGTTCCTCTGATATCATAGGTAATGGGGAATTATTGTGTCGCTATTTTATTAATTAACTATTACGTATGGTTCGACATTTTGGATCAAAAACATTCTAACAACTTACCTTAAGTTTATATTTGAAGCCTGTTTATCGCTTATTCATTCATGGTGTCTGCTTTTCGAGACTAGACGTTGCTGAGTTTGACATGAATCCTTAAAGTGGCATTGCACATATTTATGAATAAAGCACTGTGCAGTCTAAAGAAGCATGTCTTTACGCCTTAATTTCGTAAATCGTTTGCCAAAACATCGAATTTTCACATTTGTCAACCAATTTGTCGGTGAACGAAAACTTATTTATCGTAAAATCCACCAACGGGTTAAATACAATTGTAATATCAAATCGTACAAAGTGGTTGAAGTATTTAATGGGCAAGTAATTCCAAACAGGTTAATCGAAGCCCAATTTTCATAACATTCGGAAAAACGCAAAACAAAATGGCTACCTTTAAAAAAAATCCAGCATAATTCTCATATAAGGCGAGTTTCGACAGCCAATGAAAATGATCCATTTCTCAAATCCGATATTTGTAGCCAATCAAAACAGTGGAAACTGATACTGGACGAGTTTGGTTGTTATTGGCCGAGTTTGCTAGATATTGGCCGAGGTTATGCATATGTATTGTCGTCAATTGTCTGGTATTGGCATCGCGATTGTCCCTGTATCGCGTCAAATACGTAATAGTTGATTACTAATAACTGATATTTCTAACGCCGTTTGCATATTTATTTTATAACCTAGGGTTTTCATGCAATAAAAACTAACAACCTGTGACATCACCGGTTTAAGTCATTGGTCTTTTTATATGCCCTCAAGGGAGATAAGTATCTACAACAATTTGAAGTTTCGTTTATATCAAAGAACCAATAAAACAAGTTATAATGCATATATAACATTATAGCATTTTTTAAAAATCGACAACAACAAAAATAAATATATGGGATGAGGTCAATTAAAGTGAAACGATAGAGCAACAAATATCAATATGCAAATAACGTTGTTTCTTCATTTGTTTCTTGAAAGCTTTATGAACATTCAAACTTTGAAATTTGAAATGTAAAAATGAGTTTTTACAAGTAGGTAATCGTACTTTCCTATAAGAAGACCTTAATATAATGTAAAATGATAAAATATCGCATTTGAATCAAGATCACTTTACCAACAAATCAGTAAAACATGAAACCAATTAAATCAGTTCAAAGGTTTAAAAATGATAACAAATGTTTCGCTAAATGATATTTGTTAATCTAATAATTATGTGGAGATCTTTCTAGACCTATCACTCGGCGGGAACATCTGTGACGCACGAATATCGTGGTGCAGTAAAAACTAATGGTCTGATAAGTATACTTTGTTTTATTTATGAAAGAGATAGGAAGCAAGAAATATTTTTGATACAGCGTCCGTTATTTCTAAAACCAACAACACATCAAGATATCCATATAACAGGCGTATTCGGGTGTAAAATGTCATTGCCATCCCGTTTCACACGACTTCGTTTTGTATAAGTCCTCACATGACAAAATGACGAAATTTTTACTGGAAAAAAAATCCCGATTTAAAAAATCCCCAATATTAACAAGTATGAAATATAGATAACGAGAGTTTCAATAATCGCCTTTAATCTAGTCCCCAAATTGAAATGCTACGATATTTTTATGTAAAACTACAATCACAAGTACAGTAATCGAAAGTTTAAATATAAACCAAGTTTGTGCACAACCACACTGTTATCCAAACAATCCCGACCAAAGTTCAATGATGATCCGTGGTCTGAGCGGTTTTCTGAGTGCCACTTGACTGCTATTTAAAGCGCTGTACAGTGAATACGATGTGCCTACCGCCCAGCATTGTAGTGTAGCATTCGCGGATTAACTCACCGACGGTGTGATAGCAAAAAAGTTTACAAATGGTACTAGTAGATCCCTATCACCTAGCGTTTAGCATTAAAGGCATGCTTCCGGAAAAATGGTTTACGCAGTAATAGTTAAAACCAAATTCAGTTGTATCCCGTGATTGGGTGGTTTAACAAAGGTTATGTTAAAAACAAGGAATATTTGTATCGCAAACAATATAGGGTATCGCAACAGTATATTGTTGTATTTCACTTTGTTTCTTCTGTAATGTCTTGATTTTCTACCGATATGCAGTCACTTCTTCATCTCCTGTCACTTACGGCATTGAAAAACGTCGTGATGCCGTCTAAGTGGAGTCAAACCATAATGCAGCAAAAGGGCGTTTGAATACTTTGAAGTATGCTTGTTATTGAATGATCAATATTTGCTTTTATCATATCATCATTCTGTATTCATTTATTTTATTGTGAGCCTTTATTGTTAAAGTTGGCGATCTTTTGGGTTTTGTGTCGAACTTTAAGGAGTAAACAGAATCCACATTTTCTAGTTGTTGGCCCATTTATGAAAACAATTTGCTTTAATTTGTTTATTAATGTTATTATGTGAAAGATTTATTTGGAGCGCTGGTCGTTCATCACACAATGTCAGGATACAGCGGGTATTGGACGAAACACTGTGGTTTTATGTTTAATTAATAAATAAAACAGGATGACCGTGATGATATCTTAAATAAATATAACACAATTTACGAATTCGATAGAAAATGAATAGAAATCTACCTATAATTTGATTAATTCAAAGCATTACTGTTTGCGCGGATACTTAAACAATAAATCAATAATAAAGAAGATCTAAATCACACAAGCCATACCAGGGATCATAAATAGTGATAAGTATATATAAAAAACACATTGTTGTTGTTGTTTCTATTGAGTTAATAAAGGTCTGCCTGCGCCTTGTAATTGCTGCATTATGACTTATATAAAAAGGGTGTAATATTTATATGTTCTTTCATTTTTTAAAGATAGAAAGCGAAAGACAAGATCACAATGTAAGAAGATTAATGGATGCATACACTGGAAACAACTGCGAACAATTGATATCGAGCTGTGTAATAATATTCTTCTACTAAATGGTAAACATCACCTTCTTTCAACATTGTGTTCCCTTTCAGTAACTTCCTAACGCTGAATGGATAAGGAAGCAGAAACTATCCTTTTAAGACAGACCCACAGTACGAATGCGCTTGTTTTGTTCATGGTTATACAAGACATTACCTTCATCCTACTATTGATAATGTGGAAACACGCAAAATATATCGTAATACATTTTCTGTTAGATATATCGTGATACATTTTTTGTATGCAACAAGGGTATAGAATCTCCCAATTTAAACGGTTTATTCAAGAATGAAAATGCAAAACAATATATTCCGCAGATATTTAGATCTGCAACTTGAAGTTAGGTTGTTGAAGATAAAACGGTTATTAATCTTTATGATAAATCAGATGAATTTTAAAACAAAATAATGAATTACTCTTCTTATGATGGAGATGATCCTAGTTCACCATCATACGGTATGTTTTGCAGTTGATAAGATCCGCTATAATATGCAAGGATTTCAAACATTTCAGCTCTCGCAGTAAACGCATAGCGGAAAAAAAATAAACAGGGTTTCAGATACCATAAATTAAGGCAAAACTTCTTAAAATATGTTAATGTTCATAATAATATTATATCGAAGTACAATAGAAGTCTTAAAAATCTAATTGCAAACAGTATTGCCCACTTCGATTTTTCTGGTGATTTTTTTAAAATATTTCCAGCAGCTGATTGGGCAGATAGACTCAATGAATTCCTGGGATCTTATTTAAGCCATGGATATAATGGCAATACTTTGAAGAGTACTTGCCATCTGGTTTTTGATGATGAATTTTTTAAAAACATGTAGTTGAATATGGCGTTCTTACATAACTAAGCTTTCAGTCCTTTGATTTAAGTACAAATTTGCAAAGTCATGTTATCTTTCAAACCGTTTTTTTCATTCGTTTGGTTCACTTGGAATGTTTCCGCGTATGACGTCACTTTCTTATTTTTTATAATGTTTTCTTGATTTATTCCAAGAGTTAGAACAATGATGCTATTCATAACGAAATTATATGATCACACAGTTTTAAACCTTTTATTTGCTAAAGCTGAACGTGTGGGATTTTTATAGTTTCAAACAATAACTGCATCAAATCTTTGATTTTGCATTAGGTACTCTGAATTATATTATTTAGTCTGCAAATTGAGTTTGCGTCCCTAATCATAGCAGAACTTGGGGGTTTACCTATTATTTTTTTATGTTTTGTTTAATTCTTAAGTTCCATAAGTTAATACATACTTTGATAAGATTGAACGTTTACGTTTTTACTTTATTCGGGACTTATATATAACTTACATTTTACTGACAGTTTCTTGATTAACACCCTTATTTTATATATTATATATGTAGTTTGTTGTTTGTGGAGTTTTGTGTTGTCGTTCCATGTTTCTTTTTTTATTGTTTGTTTATGTTTATTTTGTCATTGTCGTTGACTCTGTGCCATTAAAGGGTTTTTGTTTGAAATTTCGACTACTGGACTTGTTTCTGTTGTTTTCATATCTATATCAACTCCGTCACATCCCCAAGAAAGTAACTTAAAACAATTTTGAAGCCATCTAGATTAGCCCACAGCTCTGACTATTGGGTATGTTATGTCACAAGGTTAATTTAAGATACAGTTCAACACAGTTCAGCTCGTTCTTGTCACCATTCTAGCTGTTTGTAGTTTTTTTATGACAGATAATGTACATGTACGTATATATATATATATATATATATATATATATATATATATATATATATATATATATATATAAAGTCTCGAAACCTAGTCGAGAAATTTCATACATGCGATTATTTCTGTAAAGCCGTGGAAAGCAATAGTATGTTTGTAGTAAGTTAAATGTTAGAGTACGGTGTAAAAAACACACCTTAGAAGACAAAACAAGGACAGCCATTAATGCAGGTCGAGACATGGGGAGACAAATACAAACACATATGACAAGTGTCAATTCAAAACTTGTAGTGTGTCAAATGTGATCTCCAAAGTTTAAAACCACCAATTTCAAAGACGAAACAACATGGTATTGATTGCACGTCGACAATTTTTTGGATTTTTGTTCTAGTATGTTTAATAGAACAAACAGTGGGTAGAACCACAAATTACAGTGACAAAAAAACAAAAACACGAGTTCACTGGAACACAATTCATTGAAACATCAACTGGAACATGTTCGTATTCAATTAATATCAAAACTGAATACATGTGTAGAAAGTTGAATATGCTAGTATTGTGTGACAACCACTTCATTCGGTTAAACATTGTTTATTAGAACTCAAAATGTTTAAAAAGGAAAATATTAATAATGGTTATATTTTGAATTTAACGTCCAGATTTTTTTTAAACGTTTGTAGCATATTTAATTGGCAACCATATGGTGTAGAAACAAAATGCATGAAGAATAAATATATTTCATTATTACCGGATAAACAAAGTGGAAAAAATAACAAACTTGTCGTATCTTGTTTAAGACCAAAAAAATCAAATAGTGTGTGTATCGAAGGTCGAACAATGCGGATGAAAAAAAAACATATAGAAGTTGAAAATGTCATAAAGTTCAATATTTACTATATTACGACTAAAGTAGTATGTTTGTGTAAAATAACTAATATATCGTATCTACAGTACGTTTAAAAGCGTTAAATATCTTAAATATGCAAAAAATCACACAATATCAAATATTTTTCGATTTACACCAAGTCGTATAGTAAATACGTTTAAAGCAAGTTTAATGGTCATAGTATGTACATTCGATGTCAAAACAAGTAATTCAAGAAATCGTAGTTTGAGTTAAAGAAAATGTGAATAAATTGCAACATGTGATGAAATTGATTTTTTTCTTAGCTATCTAGGATATATATATGTGTATAAAATAAATTTGGCAAACCACTTGTGTGAAAACACTGTTTTTGATGATGTACAGTAAAATTATTCAAAGCCTCTCGACTATTTCGTAATGACAATGTGACCAAATTAGGTATATCCCTATCTTGTTCAGAGTTCAACACGTGTGTAGTTGAATAAATAAAAAAGTGTGTAAAATCACGATGTCGAAGAAAAAAACAAAAACGTATGTATTCAATGTCAAAATGTGTGGGAAAACTTCAAAATCATTCAAAACAATTATAAAACAAAAACAAACAAAAAACGATCACCACCAAAATCTATACACTTTATAATAATTCCAAAGGTCACACTGTTTCTGAAGAATCAAATTATTTTCTTAAAACTCACACAAAAATGAAAAAAGGACACAATAAAACCCCAAAACGTACACTCATTAAGTACGTAAATTAAACATACATGGTTTGTACAGCTACTATTTTCGTAGTTTTATAAAGAATTTTCTTTATTGGAGCTCGAAAAACAACCATTTTAGAAACATTGTCAATTGTCACAAAATTGTATGTATTTCGTGTATATGCCAAAACCAATATTTACCACGTCTAGCTTAATGGGCACGCATACTTTGTAAAACTTTAATTGCTGTCAAAAGAAGAACACGAATAAAGTTAGATATGTTTGATACCTCGGTGTGTTTGACCGCAAAACTGGATGTTTATACAAAAAAGGTCTTTATTGCGGGTCGATGATTATGGAAAAATATATGTCGATACACTCAGTATTGAGATGAGTGGTTTTGAATTTCGCTATTCATGCTTGGATATAATATTACACCGATTACGGAAAGTACCATGTGATATTAAGATATAAGCCATTCAAATGCACAAGACACTTGGAATCGCATTTTAGTTAACATATGACACGGTATTGTGAAGACGAAGCTGCCACTTGACAGATGTCGAATTTAAAGGTAGGTACATGCAGTAAATTTTCAACAAAATGTACGGCATTTATGTTAAAAAATTTATAGTTCATACGTGTATAGGACTTTACATGTATGTTGTGATAATGTAAAATGTATATATTTATCAGATACGCATCGTATATATAGGGATTAATCTAAATTATTGTTAGTTTATCTCAGTATTGACATGTATCATCAATACCACAGTGTAAACAAGTTTCTATAATCTGCCTTCATTGTAATATCTAAATAATACTCGTGTTTACAATCAATACATACACCTGTAAAACAAACACAAAATCATTCTAAATCATTTACAGTGATCAGCTATCGTCTCATAAGGTGGAACTACCGTGTTTCTTCTTTCAAATTAAACTCGGTTTCCTTCAAAAGAACCATTGTTTTTAATACATATGTATCCTTTTTGGTATATTAAAACAATTATATGAATTGCGGTACTGTTAATTTCGGAGCGAATAATATTGTCGAATATTTCGGTTGTTTAGACCCTCTTATACAAGAATCTGATCGGTGGCCTCGCACCATCTTTGGTGATATTCTCATTTTCAAGATGGCATCCAAGCTTGCTGTGAAAATTCACCTAGTCGACAAGATATTTTAAGGTTTCTGTTAACGCTTTGATTCTCTTAAAAACTGTAGTACTTAAATATAAATATAAACATTACATTAAAGTTTGATGCTTGTTTAAGAAAGGAAAACAATGGCACCATGTGCTTGATTCCCGTGAATTTTTGTAGAACAACCAATGGCATTTAAAAAATGAAATGTCATCTGATGATTCTATCAACCTTTCGGTTGACATGGCAACATATTACTCAAGGGGTAGTTTTCAGTTATGATAAATAAATGACAATGCTCTGAACATAAATGATAATATATTATACTTCTAAAGCAATATTGCAGCAAATAAAAAAACAAAATGTTATATACAAGATTTCTACACTTAATTCAAATAAGAATTAGGATGAATCGGGATGTTGCCATGGAAACAATTGCAGAAAAAATAATTCTTTCTACGTTAGATTAATCTAATATGTCATTTTAAGTTGATGTTTTGCATTGATTTATTTTAAATTGTTACGTCAGGTAAACTGATTAATTTCAGGTCATTTACAACATAGTTGTATAATGATTTCTGTAGTAACAATGTAAGTAACACTATGAATTTATAGATCATATATGGTTTTTTAAGGTTGCGTTTTGCTGGGAATACGTGTTAAGTTTTTAATCTATTTCTTTGTTCTGTGTGTTAAGTAAAGTTAATTGTTCTTGGATATTCCTTTTATTGGATAAATAGTCATCAGGAATGTCACTAAATGTTTGGCAGAATTGTTCTACTTCTGATATCCTTGATGAGAGTGATTTGTTTACATCACGGACGACTTCGAATTTGGATTTCAGGTTAGTGATATCATTCTCTAGTGACATAAGTCGTGTCATACTGTTTTCCATTGTAATTAGACGAGAGTTTACCTCTTTCAAAAGTTCGTGTACACTCGTGTCGTGGCTTTATGTTTGGTGCATGTACCCTGCAAAACCGGGTGGCTGGGGGTAGTATGAGGGGTGGGTCCGGAGTAGGGTGGTATGAACACGCTAGGATACTGTGAGTGCTCGTGTGTTGTCCTAGGTCCTGGTTTAGTCTTTGGGGTTCCATTTCCCGTGGCGATGCTTCCCTTTGAAGATTTTTGGATTCTTTTTCAGACATTTTGCTAGTCATATAAATCAAATAATTAAAGATATTACACGATCCAATATTTTCCAGTGTATATGCAATTAAATTTACGGGATTTTCTTAAATGACGGCTAAAAATACACTAGAGAAACACAGCCTAAAGTTTAGGCGGAATCACACTGCTCCGCCATTATCCAAATCATTTGTTTGTGCGCTTTTAGAGAACAAAAGGCTCAAAATCACAAAAAAACACTTTATGTCATATATATGTTTTCACTGTTCACTAGATTAATAGTTCCTTTCACTTTTTACTGTATATGTATTGAGAAAATCCACTTTTAAAACTATTGTTGACTATTAGATAGCGTATCTAAATTGCGTTCTCCGCCACAACAATATCAAATCCTGCGTTACAGTTAACTCAGAATTGTCAAATTATTTCCCAAGTTATATAGGTGTCAGACAGGGGAAAAAATTGTCTCAACTTTTGTTTTCATTGTTTCTGAACGATTTACACGAGTAATTTATCAGTAACAATATAGACAGCAGTGTAAAATTACCCAATCCGGACTATATTCATCATCTAAAATTGATTTTAAGCAAATGTGGACTAAACGATATATAGGAAAGCCAAAACTTTGTGAATCAAAAATGGCTTTAGGCAACGGTAAAGCAAAAATTGAAAGATATATAAATAATAGTTGTAACAATCCATGATAAACACACCTATTATTTTTTATATATAAATAGAAAATTAAAGAATTCCTAATTTAAACGAGATTATGGCAATAACTAGAAGGGTAAAGATTTAGGAAACACCTGAAATTTTGATGACTTTTAACCATTTATGATATTACTTTATTCGGGATTGTTGGGATAAGAGTGAGGTTGTGCACACAAACTGGTTTAAACATCCAGTAAATTTACATTTTAATGACCGTTCCACGGCCAATCCTTGATAAAGATACTTAGTTTATATATATATATATATATATATATATATATATATATATATATATATATATATATATGTATTTGAATTTTTTGTGTTGTTCTTCCATGTTTCTTGTTTTTGATTTTTTGTTTTTTTGTTCTATGTCTTTGGCGTTTTTATATGAAAGAGTTTGTAGATAAATTAGGCGATGAATTTCACTATTTTTTCGAATGTAACCTGTTTGATGAAGAACGGAAGAAATATCTGAAGCCCTACTTTTACCCGGAATAAAATACAGATTTTTAACTTCATACTTTATGTTAAAACAATTTTATTGAAAACAATTTAGTTGTATTACATGCCTGTTGAACTATTCAAAATATGAGCCATTTTGTAGCCTAATTGCTAGATATGTTATTGACTCTCAATTTATCCATTTATTCATTTATGTATGTGACAAGAATTTAACCAAATTGATAACACTGGAAAATTAATGTTTATACACTGCCATACAATTGTAATGTAAGAAATCAAATCTATATATGTTTGCATTTCACTCGTTTGCCTTTGTGACATTTAACATATGATATTACATCATTTATCCATGTTTGTATTGGAATGAGTGAAATAAAGCATAATTTGACTTGAACACTTATTCCAGTTTAAGGATTATCACCGACCACTTTACGACAATTAATTAGCCTTTCACGATAATGGTCAAGGTTAGAGTGAAAACATGGAAGTGCTTGATACTTGATTGATTTAATGTTGTTTTTTTATATTTTCGTGAAGACTTACTGTGAAAATCTAATTACAGGACCTCAGATGCTTTATGATCTTGTGTGACTTTTAATATCACTTTTAAAATAGATAATTGAGTAACCCGAGTTCTCATAATTAACAGTCATAAAATTAGTTTTCCATCAACATCACAACAACAAATATTTTAAGGGTTACTTACATTGAAACTGTGTTGTTTTGATAAATGTTATTCATTGAATAATTTGTAATGTAATGAATAAATGACAGAACTTTGTACATGTTGTATTTATTTTCTTTGCCGAATAATATTCACTCGGACACAGATGCAGACTCAAAGTATAGCTTCATATTTGTGAAATAAAGTGGCACATGTCGCATTACTTAAGATTAAACCATGACTTAAATGTGCACTACCCAGCACCACATAGTTCGAAAATAATGTAGTCCACCACTTGACCAATTACAACCCTATTCAGCACAAACTCAGTAACAAGACCAACCCGCTATTAAGACCATTTTTTTCAAAGTACCATAGGTGGTCTGAATAGAGGAGTTTTACCAATCTCTGCGTAACATCACAAAATTAACAATAATTTACAATAGTTATTCCAAATACTTTTGAAACCAATTTAGACAATTATTCCATCCGACACTTGCATGGATTTTAACAAACTGAGATTTTACTGACAATGAGTTTTTATGACACACAGTAGTATTTGAACTGGTTTAAACCCCCAGTAAATTTACATTTTACTGACCGTTCCAAGGCGATACCTAACAATCCTTGATTAACATTCTTAGTTTTTTATATATAGTATGTATGCACTGTGCTGCTTGTTGAGTTTTGTGCTGTTCTTCAAAATTTCAAAATTTATGCTAACCCTACCCTAACCCTAACCCTAACCCTAACCCTTAAAGTGAAAGTGAAAGAATCGAAATGTAAAATCCTGAAATAACCTATCAAAATATCAGAACTTGGTTAGAATCAATGGCAATTCATACATATTAAATAAATCAAATGTATTCTCAACATTTCATTCAGAAACAATTGCAATAACACGGTTTGAAAATCTTGACAAACAATATGACTGCCAACCACAACACTGAGACTTTCTGCAACAATTTAAACGCAGGTAATATGTACCAATTTAAAGTCGCAGCGCCATCAATATCCAAATAACATACCTTGTAAAAGATAACCTGTAGCATCAACTCTTGTACAGATGTACATGGATTTAAATATGAATGTCAAGAACGTCAAATGTAAGTCGTGTCTCAGTCGGTCGTCAGTCAAAGTCTGCCAATTTCCTGTTAGCTGGTTCCCTACATAAGCTTCTATAAGACTGGAATACTAAAATAGATAAAGTGACTGGTTCCAATACTGATGTGAAAAACTACAGAAACAAGCTTAGTAGCAAATAGTTTAAACATAAACCCGGTTTTAATGGCACTGGGTAAACGCCAAAGACAAAGAACACAAAAACAAAAATAAATACAAACAAGAAACATGGACGAACAACACAAAATTCCACAAACAGCACAGTACATACATACTATATATAAAAACTAGGTTTGTTTATAAAGGTTTGTTTGTTGGGTACCGCCTTCGAACTGTCACTAATATATCAATTTACTGGGGGCTTAAACCAGTTTAAGCGCACAAACCTCACTCTTACCCCAACAATCCTAAATAAAGATAAAACGCAAAAGGTAAATCTTATCAAAGTATGCATTTACTTGAGGAAACTTTACAATAAAACATATAAGAATAAACTTATAGGTAAACCCCAAGTACTTCAATGATAAGAGATCCCAACTATATCTGCTAACGGAGGAATACAATTAAGAGCCCTTAATGCAAAAACTTTTCAAAGATACGAGAACAGTCATTGTTAGAAACTATGAGCATCACACACAGGCTGCCTTATTAAATAATAGGTTTACAACTCTGTGATCATAGAGTTTCATAATAAAAGGCATCATTGTACTAAAACTGGGAACAAATAAAGTACACATTATTAAAAATAAAGCGACATATATAAGCTAATCTTTCTTCCAAATGATAACCTATGTAAATCATATGCAGAAAATGACGTCACATGCCGAAACACAACGAGCCAGCAAAAGAAGGTATTAAAGATAACATGAATTTGCAAAATGTTCATAAAAAATAAAGGACTGAAAGCTTAGTTATATAAGGATGCTATATTCAACCCTATATTTTGTTTCGAGAATTCATCTTCCAAAACTGGAAGGCAAGTACTTTTCAAGTATTGCCTTTATACTGACGGTTTAAATAAAATCAATGCAACTCATTTAGTCTATCTGCCCAACATCTTGCTGGAAACATATTAATTTTACGAATTATCTTTCAAACATCACCATAATCCATAAACAAAGATCACTGCAATCCATGTTTCTTCCGACAGAATATTGGTTAGAGTTGAGGCAACTGGCCATGATCCTAGTGCCTTTTGAAAGGATATTGGCTAGAGTTTAGGCTACTGTCCAAGATAGTTGTGTTTTTCGACAGCATATTGTTTGAAATTAAGGCTACTGGCCAAAATGTTTTTCGACAGGATATTGGCCTGATTTTAGGCTACTGGCCAATATCGTTGTGCCTTTCGACAGGATATTGGTAAAAGTTGAGGCAACTGGCTAGTGTTTAGGCTATTGGTCAATAAACCTAGTGCTTTTCGACATGATATTGGTTAGAATGTAGGCTACAGGCCAAGATCCTTGTGCCTTTCGACATAATCTTGGTTAGAATTTAGGCTACTGGCCAAGATCCTTGTGCCTTGCGACAGGATATTTGCTAGAGATTATAATACTGGCCAAGATTCTTGTGCCTTTCATCAGGATAATATTAAGATATAGGATACTTGCCCGGATCATTGTGCCTTCAAAACGGTACTTGGGATATTGGGTAGATATTAGGCTTTTTATAGCCTTGGTCCTTTTGCCCTGCGACAAGATATTGGTTTGATTTTAGGCAACTGTCCTTGATCCTTTGGCCTTTCGACAGGTTATTGGTAAGAGTTTAGGCTACTGTCCTTGATCATCGGGCCTTTTGACAGGATATTGGTTAGAGTTTAGGCTACTGGCATTGATACTGGGGCCTTTTGCTAGAATATTGACTAGATTGTAGGCTTCTTTTTCTAGATCCTTGTGCCTTTCGATAGGATATTTGTTAGATTTTAGGCTACTTGCCTAGATCCTTTTGCCTTTTGATCTGATATTGTTTACAGTTTAGGCAACTGTCCTTTACGCTTGTGCCTTTCGTAAGGATATTGGTCAGAGTTTAGGCTACTGGCCTTGATCCTTGTGCATTTCGACATGATATTGGTTTGAGTTTATGCTACTGGCGAAGATCGCACTCCTTTATTCAAAATCTGCCACCGGAGTTGAGTTGGAATAAAGAATATTATGAAAGTTTAAATATCACAGGAGTTGATTTGGAATAAACAATAATTTAGGTGTTTAAATACCAAAAGAGATGAGTTGGAATAATGAATTAAGTCCAAATCTCAACAAAAATAATTACAGATTTTTGCATTTGTGAATGTCCACATAATGTAATTCAAATGAAATATTGAACAAACCATATGAGCACGAATTATATCAAACATCACATTTCAAATTAATTCCACAAAATACTAATATGTAATCCTCATAGAATACATAAATCAAATCAAATATTTAAAAAAAATATTTCCATTGTGAAACTAGACTTAACTTAGCTTTTTAAAGAAAACTCTACCTTTCCAAAAACATATGGAGGTTCGCAAAATTATCCTATGCATTCTACAAAAATCGTTTACGTATCTTGTTTATTCTTAGACTTCTTTACCAGGATTAAATATAAATTTCTAGAACATTCTAGACTTCTGAAACCTTCACAAGTACGTGCTCAAACGTCATATGGGGAAAACATAAACAAGATATGAAGCACGCACACAGAGTATTTTAAATAAATGAGGTAACTTCATGATCTGTCAACATCAATGCTCCTTAAGTATGTTATTTTTTCAATGTATCAATTGTTGGAGTGTTCACTGACCATTCGGAACTCAAAGGCCATTTTCTTCGATATTATTTCTTCGTCTAAATAGATTGCCTTTGAAGAGTATATTGCATATTTAATTATGATTCCCAAAAGTAGAGTCATTAAGTTAAACTGCTCATTTTAATTACTGCGCGACCTTCTCGCAGTGTAGTTAAATGACATTGTTAACTGTCCATATCCATCAGAGTTTTTTTCGATAGAAAATGGCCGAGAAGCTCCGAATGGTTCACAGAGTTGAGACATTTTAAATAAAAAATATAAACAAAAACTTAGTGAAACCCCCTAAGAGATTGGTGAAACTTTGTTTATCTGGGCCAATAAAAAGTATTTCACTTTGTTTCAGAAGTAAATCTGTGTGAGTCCATGCTTTCTTTATGAATGTTTATAAATGGTAAAATTTTGCCATTGAAGTCTTCGTCGCTGAACTACGTGTGTAGCGCCATTAGCAACTACAGACCGTGCAGCTGAAAAACTATGCTATTGCCAATACGAAAAGTGGGTGCTTGCACTTTGAAACAGTAAGAACATAATATGTAGAATCTTAAGACTTTAAGATTAAGAGCGGCGGAGCGAACGAGCCCGTCATAAAAAATGATTTGTTCTAATTCCATTACATTGTATCGTGTTTTCAGCAGAACCAAACTTGGACGCCATGCCTTTTCATTTTTAAAACTGCATTTTCCGCTAATTTAAACTGATAAGCGGTTATAATTGCTGCAAATGTAGATTTTAATTTAGTTTATTTGCATTTCCTTATAAGTGCTGACAAGGTTTGCAAGAATATGTGTATATCTTTGGCTAAACAGCTATTTAATGAAATACATTAGGTAATGGCTTATAATCTGCGGTGATGAAGTAATCAAATATAAAGCATTTCAAGGCAAATGACAGGAATAAATTTGATATTTAAAAATAAAATGATATTATTATTTTACATGCATGATTAAAAGGAAAGAAATGCAACAGACAGAGTTTCTGCGTACCGTGAGCAAGCCCATGAATGCCGCCCACCAAACACGTTTGTACTGGTATACTTAGAGTGATTCTCATAGACTGGGCCTTACTCATGATAAATGTGATCTCCATGTTGTTGCTGTTTTACATATATCTCAAATCTAAACGCGTCTTAGATAAAGACTTCACTCTTTAAGCTTCAACATAACTGGATGGCGTAGACCAGAACACGTGATCCACTAATATACGTACGGATATATGCAGCATTTCGCAACATCTTTCTTATAACATCAACGATGACTATGTAATTGGATAGTAACACAAAATACTAACATAAACTGCTATAAACACTGAAATTACGAATATCTACTGTTTGTTTGCAGACAAGATGCAGACAGGTACTTTATACTTCTTATTTGGGCTGTCAGTGGGTCTGGTGTTTGCGTGCATGGGCATCTCCATCTTAGTAACCCCAGAGATCCTCGGGTTATCAGCCAGCGTCAAGCACGGATCCAGGGTTGAGGTCCCAAGAGACTCTTTTTATACGCATGAAGATCTTTATAAGATACAGAAAATTAATCATGGTAAGTGGTATGGTTACCGTTTACTCTACTTTTTACAACATCATCATCATCATGGTTACCGTTTGCTTTACTATTTATATCATCATCATAATACCAATACAATAGCCGTAATTCGAATTGCCATGATAGTCACATTCGTCGTCATCATGCTAAATGTATGATTAACTTTCAAGCAGGCATTAGTTTTGCACATAATGGCATTAACTTTAATGTGTATGTTAAAATCGTTATAATTCATCTGATTCAAATGCGTAACATTAAAATGATCGGCATCTATATTTTTGAAATAATTTATGTCAAATTTATCTTTGATATGTTTCTTAAATTAAACATGATCTCACACAAAACCTATTTTCAGGCGACGACACAGAGGCAAGAAAACTGTACGATCAAGTACGGATTTTATGCTGGATAATGACTAGTCCCAAGAATCTAGAGAAAAAAGCCGTTCATGTGCGTGCCACCTGGGCTCATAGATGTAACAAGCTTATATTTATTAGTTCAGTGACTAATAACAGTTTTCCTACGGTTGGAGTTGATGTTCCCGAGGGTCGCGAGCATTTGACTGGTAAGACTATGAAAGCATTTCAATATGTGTTCGATCATCATTTCGACGACGCTGATTGGTTTATGAAAGCCGATGACGACACATACACTATTTTAGAAAACTTGCGTTATTTCCTCTCGAGCCAGAATAAAGACTCGCCAATTTTTTTCGGTCATCATATTAAAGATAAGGTTAAACATGGGTACTTCAGTGGAGGCGCTGGGTACATAATAAGCAAAGAGGCGCTAAGGAAATTTGGAACTCACGAAACGAATGCATCCACGTGCCGCCAAGATGGCGGTGATGAGGACGTGGAATTTGGCAAGTGTATGGACAACTTGGGGGTTAAAGTTGGTAACTCCTATGACCGGTTCGGTCGAAGTCGATTCCATTGTTATGAACCGGCTACACATCTGATTGGCGCCTATCCGAAGTGGTATATCAATTTTGACGCACATGGAGCCAAAAGTGTGAGTAAATGCCAAGAGTAACTTTTTCCGATGGCTCTTCCAAAGAACAATGTAGCATCATATAAACGCCTGTCTGATTATAGCCTTCAATTTGTTCTCCTCTTATAAATCATATTTTACTCTTAACTGTATGTCAACTACTTGTACAGAAAAACCTTAAACTCTCATATATACTACTACAAAGTATATTTACCTGATCTGAGTGGATAAAGACCTTTTCTACTTTTTTTCAAAAAATAAGTAAGGAAATGTTTAAAGCATAGTTACTTTCATAACATCGAATCTTATTGTCCTGCTTTTTGCAAAGTGTTCGTATTAATACAACCTTGACGTTGTGTATAAAATGCTACAGAAACAAGCTCAGTAGCCAAAAGTTTCAACATAAACTCCGTTTGTTGGCACAGGGTAAATGCCAAAGACATAGAACGCAAAAAAAACAAAACAAAATCACGAACAAGAAACACGGAACAACAGCACTAAACTCCACAAACAACACAGTGCATATATACTTCATAAAACTAGGTGTGTTTATCATTAATTGTTAGGTACCGCATTGGAACGGTCAGAAAAAATAATTAACTGGGGGTTTAAACCAGTTTGCGTGCACAACCACACACTTATCCCAACAATCCCGATAAAGTAAAAACGCAAAAAAATAAATCTTATCATAGTATGCAATAACATGAGGAAACTTAATAATAAAACAAAAAATAATAAACAAATAGGTAAATCACTAATACTTCAATGATTAGGAATCCCAACTCTATCAGCAGACAAAGGAATCCAATTCAGCGTACCTAATGAAACATTTTCAAAGATTCGATGCAGTTATTGTTTGAAATTATGAGCATCACACACAGTCTGCCTTAGCAATTAAAAGGTTTAAAAATGAGTGATCATAGAGTTTCATAATAATAAGCACGAGTGTACCAAAACTGGGAACAAACAAAGAAAACATTATTAAAAAAAAAACGACATGTATTGCTAATGTTTTCTCCCAAATGATAGCCTAAGTAAAAGTTACGGGAAAAAGACGTCAGACGCTGGGGGCGTCCTTAGCCAGCAAAGAAAATACAGTTTAAAAGATAAGTTGAAATAAAAAAAATCAAAAAAAAATCAAATCACTGAAAGTTTAGTTATGCAAGGACGCCATATTCAACCTTATATTTTGTTCAAAGATTTTATCAACAAAAACAAGAAGGCAAGTACTCTTCAAAGTATTGCCGTTATATCCACGGTTTAAATCCAAGCAATTCATTGAGTCTATCTGCCCAACTAACTGCGAAAACATTTTTATTTCACGAATTTTCTTTAAAACATCACCATGAAAATGGGAATGACCATTACTATAAGCAATCAGCGATTTAAGGCTAGAAATCTAAAGAAAGTTTTCCTATTTATGGTATCTGAAACCGATTTTAGAAGTGTTTCCGTCATAAGTTTATTGCAAGAGCTGATATTTTTTACATTTGTACATATTCTGACGAATTTCATCAATTGTGCAATCCTCACAAATGTAGCAATTCTAATAACTCTTAATAAATTTATTGCCCGAATAAAAAAAACCGTTTAATGTATCCTTAACAGGTTTTTACTTTTACTCTTTCAGGGTCCAGAGAGCATCTCCGACTATGCAATAAGCTTCCACTACGTTTCCCCGGCCAACATGTACGCACTGGAGTATTTTGTTTACCATTTAAGACCTTACGGTCTTCATTTCAAACATCAAGAACTAAATCAGGATGTGACGTAAACCCGGAAATGACGTAGCAGTAAAAGTAAAATAATCTTGAGGTAAATGAGATTATTTTTTACGTGTGTATTAGAAAAGTTGATTTTTTGTGCAAGGGGGCGTAATGCTTTCGGGCTTGGTGACATTATATCATAGGACACTTGGATTTTGTGATATTTAAGTCAAATATATGGTTTTATGATGCTAGAAAAGGCGACTGCATTCGACACCAGTGTAGACATTTCAGCAATCGAAAATAGTTCGTTCGAAAAAAGTGGATTTTTTTTTTGGAATTGCCTGTTCATGACAACCCGTTTATTTCATTTATTTTATAAAACAATCATTACATACAATATATAACAATATATATATATATATATCAATGTGGAACAATATTATTTAATAATTGAGGTAAATATTAAACATTTTGAAAATGCCTTTACATTATATTGTAATTTTATTAACAAACTCGTTCAAAAAACGTTTAGAAATGCTTTCATTGTTCAAGTGAGTTTGAAGAACTTTCAAATCATTATATAAATGGTACATAATATTTATCGGGTTGGATCTCCTTTCACAAATAAAGTAGGTCTTATAGATGCAATAGGCAATCTGACTTAAAACAATGTTTACAATATTATACTCTTTTAGGTAAATTTTGTATCCTATAACTATATATCTTAAATTCTTATTTTCTTTCTGTATTCCGCATCCTTTAAAGATATTATGTATAGCATTCCAGAGAGTTGTCAAAAATGGACATTTATTAAAGAAGTGTTCGTAGTCTTCTACATCATTACAATAAATACATAAAGGGCAATCCTTCAACTTCCAAGTAAATACATTTAAATCTTTGCTACAAGATAATGCAATAACTTTATTTTAAATTGTTTGACTTTATTATCCACAATGGACTTATGAACACTATAGTACCAAGAGTTCCAGCAAATATGCTCTTGTAACCGTCGATCCCAATAAACGTGAATGTAAGGCTTTTCATAAAATTGCTTTATATATAATAGATTTGATATATTTGCTTATTCGTCATATCTTTAAGAGGTTTATTTTGTATACTTATTAGAAATTGTGGATTGGCGTTCGTTTTTGTAGATATATCAGATGTAAGAGTTTCTTTCAAAGTGTTAGGAATTGCTTGTTTTGAAATATTTACTTCTGCAATCCAATTTTATTTTTGAGATAATTAAGAATACAATTAGCGCCTAAGTTGCCCGAATTCGATAAAATATCGTTTATGTAGAGTATGTTGAAATCAATCCAGTTCTTAAATAGAAGATTTTATTTTTTTATTTTTATGAGTATAAATATTATTTCTTTCTTTATATTGAAGTAACATTTGGGTATTTTTCTTTGGTTAACTGGAAGTTGCTTAAACTAAATCCATATTAATAATAAATGCTTATAGAACAAAGTGATTTTGTTTGTTTTAATAGGTATATATTTAATGGAGTCTAAATTCATATGAAATATAAGAAAATTCTGTCCAAATTGGTCTAATATTACTGATGGCATAATTTTCCAATTTGCATCAACTGTATTAGCGAGATTAGTCACCCATTTTAATCTCATTGTTTTAGAATAATATTCCAAATCTGGCATCTCTAAACCACCTTCAATTATGCTTCCTATAACTGTTTTACGCTTGATTTGATTTTTTTTCCACTCCAAAGAAATTCAAAAACCATGGAGTTTATAGTCTTTATAATTGAATCAGGCCCCGATTTCTCAAAACTTCTTAAGTCCCTTTTAAAAGGATTAAGCTAAGCTCACTATTTTTGGTGTTCAATAAATTGCATAATATTCACTTCTTTAAGATTTCTAATACTTTAGATAGGGAATACCATTGTGATAATCACAATAAACCATTTTTCATTTATCAAAATTCAATTTTAGTATGTATTTTGGCTTATTAAAATAAGCTACGTAAGCCTGTTAAGCTTAAGAAGTTTAGAGAAATTGGGGCAAGGCGTTACTATATTTTGAGCAAGATATACAAGTTTTGGAAAAAGTAAAGATTTTACAAGAGGTATTTTGCCAAAGGCAGTTAGATTTCTTTTAATCCAATTATTGCACATTTGTTAACATTTAACTATTTTTTCATTCCAGCTTTAAATTATACATTCATGTTTATCATTTCCAAAATATACTCCAAGTGATTTAACGTATCTTGACTTAAACTTTATGTTATTAATAATAGTACTTATCTTATTTTTCGATTTGCCAATGCAAAGGCCTTGGGGTTTTTCCCTATTTAATTCCAGTCCAGAATATTTCCAAACTGATCAATTATATCAAGAACAATTTGTATTTCATGGAGATTTTTTAAAAAGACAGTTGAGTAACTTTAAGATGTTTCCCTTTTATACCTTCATAATTTTCATATTTTCTTAACTGTGTTGATAAGACTTCAGCTACTATAATAAAAAGCAAAGCAGAAAGGGGACAACCTTTCCGTACACTACGTTGTTGTCTAAATGAGTTTGTGATCCATCCATTGTTTGCAATTTTTGATGTTATGTTACAATACAGAGTTTTCACCCAATTAAGACAGGAGGGTTTAAATCCATATTTGTTCAAAATTTCGAGCAGGAAAGGCCACTCGACTGTATCAAAAGCTTTTTTTAAATTTAAAAATAGAAAAGCACCGTCTAAATCAGTTAAATCCGTATAATCAACTATATCATCTATTTGCCTAATGTTAAAACATATATTTCTATTTTTTATGTATTCTTGTTGGTCTTGACTTATGATGCTTGGTAAAACCGATTGAAGTCGTTTTGCTAATACCTTTACTGCTAACTAATAATAAATATTTAAGAGAGAAATAGGTCACGAGTTTTCAAGATTTTCTTGGTCTCCTTTTTTATATAATAGCGAAAATACACTTTGTTTTTGAGTAAAAGATAATTCACCTTTCTCATAACTCTCATTTAAAGCTGAAATAACTTGATCTCCAATTAAATGCCAAAACGTTTGATAAAACTCTACCGTAAGACCATCGAGTCCAGGACTTTTGTCAAGTTTCATATCATTAAGTGCTCTTGTAGCTTCTTCATAAGAAATTTCTCCTTCACAATTATCGGCTAATTTAGAATCCAATGTTAAATCTAATTCGATATCATTTAAATACTGGTTTTAATGTTCGTCGTTTTTTAAAGTTTGATGTGTATAAATTCTTATAAAATTCGACCTCTGCATTTAGTATATCTTGACTTATAAGTATTCTGGTCCCATCAGTCTTGAGTGAATTAATGACTTTCTTTTTTTTTTTTTTTTTTTTTTTTTTTTTTTTTTCAGATTCGTACATGATTTATTTAACAATATGCATTTTACATAGCATAGTATGACATTACATAATACCAATTTACAAGCATGCTATAAGAATGCAGTTATGTTATTTATGAATAGTAATTGAGATACTATGAATGTAGAACCAATCTAAACCAAAAAAAATACTGGGGAAAAAAAGGAAGGAAAAGAAAAAAATCACAAAACATGCATGTTAATGATCTAATTGTACAAATGAATAAAACATTGTATCGAAATGAACAAACAACTTTTGAAAAAGTGTAGCTACAAAAACAAATTTCTTACAATTGCCCAATTACTTTTAAATTTATCTGAGATATTTGTATTTTTAAAAAATGTTCCATGCTAACTGAAGGCTATTTCTGAAACCAATTACTGTTGGAACACACTTTTTTCTTTTACACAAAAAAATAAATTTCTTATATTCTAATAAAAGTATATCAAATTTAAACTTATTATTCCCAGAACCTAACAATACATACATACTGTTTATGACAATACTTGAGTCATTTGTATTCAATTTTTGTAGCATATCCTGCAATACCGGCTGTATTTTATTACAATCCCAAAATAGATGTAAAAGAGTTTCTTTACAGCATTCACAAAAGGAGCAATTATCATTTTCAACTACCTTCATTTTATATAATAATGAGTTTGTTGGTAATATTCTATGAAGAACTCTTAATTGTAACCATTGAATGTAAGAATCCTTTGTACACTTAAATACACAGCTATAGACATTTTTCCAATTAATACTGACATTTTCATATTGTAACAGCCATTTATGATGACTTGTAGGAATTTCATTATTATCAATAAAGATTTTGTAAAAAAATCTGTTTACATTTTCTTTTGTCAAAATTGGGTTAATAAAAGTGTTCATACATGGGTTACTACATTCTAAAAAGTTAAAGACATTGAGGACAAGATTACAATGTCTTATATAGGCCTTAATTGCAGAAGTCAATCCGTTATAGTGTAAAAAGTTGATTTTCTTATCAATTATTGCTTCAATTTCCAATAGGCTATACAGATTTCCATTGGCATCAAAAACATCTTTTACACAACGAAATCCCTTATTGTATAGGGTATGAATAAATACATAGTTTCCATTAACAAAATTGTGGTTATAAAATAATGGCATATGCATAAATTGATTAACATTGTCTATGCAAAACCTATCTATATATAACATATATGCATTTATTACATCTTTCCAGAATGTGTTTGACATCTTTTGACAAATAATTTCACAAAATTTCTTACCAAAATTCAACATTTTATTGACATCAAATAATACAGACATTAGTTTGAAACATTTACTACTATCATTCAATATACATTTTTTTATCCATTTTAATTTTAAGCTATAAATATAACTTGTAATATCAATCATATTAATACCACCTTCTGGAAAATCTTTTTTGAAAATGTTACTCTTAATTTTTGCTTTTCCATTCCACACGAACTCAAAAAATAAATTGTTTAGCTCTTTAACAAAATCCTTTGTTGGATTAGGTAAACTAATGAAAAGGTGTGTGAATAATGGTAGTAAAAGTGACTAAACTACCGTAAGCCTGCCAATTGGTGTAAGTTTCCTCTTTTTCCAATATGAGATACTGTTTTTAACTTTTAACATTTTTTCATCAAAATTTATCTTACCCATTTGATTTAAATCTACATCAAAATGTAACCCAAGCAATTTGAATCTAGTATCGCCCCATGATAATTTAAATTTTGTTTTTATGGACTGTGATGAGTATTTCAGTGGTCCTATCCCAACTAATTTGGTCTTATCATAATTAACTTTGAGCCCTGATAATTGTGAAAAATGATACAACAAATCTACAACCTTTTTCACTGTATCCTCAGTACCATCTAACAGAAGAGATGTATCATCAGCAAATTGTGAGATCTTATACTCTTCACCATCAATTACAATACCCTTTACAGTTGTTTCTTATCATAATTGCCAGAATTTCTGAACATAAAATAAACAAATATGGAGAAATAGGGTCCCCTTGTCTACATCCTCTTCCTATCTTAAAAAACTCAGAAAGGTGTCCATTTAATTGGATCGCCACTTCAGTATTATACATAAAAATTCTTATCCATTTTTTAAACATATCACCAAATTTGAACAGAGACAAAGTTTTCTCAATGAAATTAAAAGATATGGAATCAAACGCCTTTTCAAAATCAATCAGCATCACTAGGCCAGGAATTTTCTTATCATCACATGTTTTCATAATATCATACAACAATCTGTGTTTTCACTTATATTTCGACCTTTTATGAATCCTGTTTGATCTTTTGAAACTAAGGTATCTAAAACATTTTTCAATCTGTTGGCTATACTTCCTGAAGCTATTTTGTAAATAACATTTAAAAGAGTAATAGGTCTCCAATTCTTCAAAAACTGTTTAGGCTTACCCTCTTTTGGTATACATACAATTGTTCCCAATTTGATATTTCTAGAAAATGAATTGGACAAAAAGGCATGATTAATTGCTCTTAAAATAAATTTTCCAATATCTTTCCAAAACATTTTATAAAAGTTGACTGTAAAACCATCACAGCCTGGACTTTTATCATTTTTCATTTGTTTGACAGTATCTGCAACCTCTTCATATGTTAAAAGACCCTCTAGAGAGTTTGACTGCTGATTGTTAAGTACATTATAGTTACAATTATTAAGTTCAGTTTGTAAATCAAAGTCACATGACAAGTTTTCCTTATATAGATTATTATAAAAATTATAGGATTCTTTCAAAATTTCCTCTTGTTCCAAAATTTGATAACCATCATGTTTTTCAATAAATGGTATATGCTTATCAGCAATAGTTCTTTTTTCTAAATTGCAAAAAAAAGTAGTAGCCTTTTCTCCATTTTCTACCCAATTTGCCCTAGATCTTATTACATATCCCTTCAGTTTATTGTTTCTTAATTCACTAAGCTCTGTCTCTAAAGTAAGTAGTTGATCTTTATTAGTTTCTGAAAGATTTTTTTGTAATTCTAAAATATCATGTAGCAACATTTCCTCTAGTCTATTCCTCTCCTTTGATTTATAACTAGCATATGATATCGTTTTACCTCTAATTTCCATTAACATCGTTTCTAGAAATAATTCATCATTTATTACAAATTGAATTTCTGATCTGTCCATTTCTAATACAGCATTAAAATCATATACTGGAACACAATATTGTAAAATAATCTCATCAATTTTTCTTTTAACACCTTCTAAATAATCAATTTGAGATAAAAGTGAGCTATTAAATTTCCAAAGGCCCTTGCCATGTTTAGCTTTTGAAAGACATAATTCTATAACAACAATTGAATGATCAGATTTGTAGCAAATATCTGTATCACACTTTCTAACATAATTCATCATATTATTTGTAATAAAAAAAAAATCAAGCCTTCCCTGTTGACACGTGTTTAATCTTCTCCATGTAAATGTTTTTGTCTCCCCATGTAATTCTCTATAAGGATCTAACAAGCCTCTATCAGCGATAATGTTTAACAAGGTTTTTCGAGCTTTAGTATTGTTGTTTACCGATCTATAATTTTTGTAGTCTAATTCTGGATTAAGCACAAGATTATAATCTCCACAAATCATATACTTATCAATGTTATTAAATGTATCTAATTTATTAAATATCATATTAAAAAAATCAGGACAGTCTTTATTTGGTGCATATGTATTGGCTAACAGGAAGGGCACGTCATTGTACAATAATTCAAGGAGAAGAAAGTTTCCACAATTATCTTTCAATACATTTATTATTTTTACATTTAAGTTTTTCTTGATAAAAATAGCTACTCCTCTAGCGTTAGATTTACCATTACTAAAAAAACAATCTCCGTTCCATTCTGAATATATCATTGTCTCAAGTTCATTTGTAAAATGTGTTTCCTGAATACAGGCAATATCAACTTGTTTCTCTTTAAGTATATTAAAAATATCAAGGCGTTTTTTAGTATTGTTTAGCCCACGGCAGTTGTAGGAACACAATGATAAATTAGACATAAGTAAAGGTTGTGTCTAAGTAGCTAATCAGTAATCTATAATAGTTGTAACTACACTTATATAATAATATAATCTTGACAAACATCATTATGTACAAAACACTAACTATACAATGCATGTTTAAATATTCAATCAAAGAAAGCATAAAGCCAAAACAAAAAAAAGCAAAAATAAAAAACTAGTTTTCACTTTATACATGGAAAGTACAAATTCATGGTTACTCTAATTTCTACAATATTCAAAACTATCTATTTACATAAAGTAGGACCACTTCAATTTATATGGTTAGAATATATGACAAATATTCTCTCAATACCTGTCAATAACAGTAAAAAGGGATCAAATATTTGATCTATCTAGTAACCTAGTGTATAATAAGGATCAATTATTTGACTAAAATATGGCTGTCACAGACTGATAACATTGTCTTTACCTGTTGGGGTTGAGTTATATTAAGTTATTTCATTATTTTTTTATCAAGAAAAAAAAGAGAAAAAAGAAGAAAAAAAAAAAAATACTTATATATATAAATACCAGCATGCTATGAACAAATCTGGAATTGATGTTATTTTTACCATTCGTCTAACATGTGACAAGTTAGTGCAAAATCAAGCGACACAGAGAACGACTTCTTACATAAGAACAACCCCAACTGTCCTATAATAACAACTATGACATTTAAAGATCATTGTTTTCATTGTTGATTAACGTAACACTTATATAGATCAAGAAGACTACACCAAATTTTAGAATGAAATGTAAGTATTATAGGTTTAATATAGTGGGTCCTTTATCGATCCATACAATTTAATATGTTTTTAGAGATGAAAAGATCTGAATAAAATCAAGACAATATGGCTTCGAAATCAAATAACAAATATAAGTTGTGCAACATAGAAATAATATGAAGCAATAATTATATATAGCACACACTACTTCTGGTTTCGTCTAAGTCTGTAGTCTGCAATGTTCTCACTGATGTCATCATAAATGTCAAATTTCACTCGTTCTTTCTCGTGTGTCTGTCCAAAAACTGATCCATTAAAGAACCATGCAGTCTCTATCTGGTCGTTTAGATACAGTCTATTAATAAGGGCCGTGTTGAGGCGAGTGACATCGTCTGTAACCCGGTGCCCGGAGGTCCTCAGCTCCTTCCGCTTTCTCATAACACGGGTCTTGACACTATTGTTAATGGTCTTTACAATTACTGGTCTTATCCCACCGCCTCTGGTTGGTATTCTGTGTATCGCCAGGATCTCATCCCTTGATATTTCGGCACCCTCTCTTTTCAGTATCTCGTCCACCTTCTCAACAAGCCTCATCTCTGTTTCGCCCCGTTCCTCCCTAACAGCCATCATCTTGAAGTTGGTCTTACGAGAATATTGCTCGTTGTAGTTGGTCATCTTTATGGCTTCGGTGCTCCTCGTCTCATTACATTGGGCTCTATCTCTGAATTAATGACTTTCTTACTTTAAAGTGATTTTTCAACATTTAAGAATTATTTTGAATTAGTTTCTCCTTTTTCAATAAAATCTGCCTTTGACCGTAACTGTGCGCCTATGGCTTTATTTTTAAATATTTCTTTTATTTCTCCTTCAATTTGAATAATACGTGCGGAAATTTTACCGTCCGGGTGATTGTCATTCGATTCATATTATAATTTAAGTTCTTTTTCTAATTCATTAAGACGGTTATGGTGAGTTCGCGATTGTTGTTTCGAAAGTTCAACTCTTCGATGTCTAATTCTATTTTGCAAATTTCCCATTTTATCTGAGGTTTGATGTCTTGTTGAATGATTGTATCTAAAAGAATGCCGATAATAGTTTTGTACTCATTATTTACAAGGAGAGAATTATTAAATTTCCAAACCCAGGACCTCGTTTATAAGGTATTTTGATTTTCATTGAGATAGCCATATGATCGGTTGTTTTTATGATGGCAGGTCTTATATCTGTTGAACAAATTTAGGGTACAAAGTTATGCTCAATTAGCCAGAAATCTATTTTACTTTTCTCAATATCATTTTTACGCCTCCAAGTAAATTGTTGTTTCTCTGGATGAAGTAACCTCTAAATATCACACAATTTATGCGTTTTGATCAGGTTCAATAAGGTTTTAACAGTTTTGACTTTTGTGACTTGCTTATTCGATCGCTAATTGTTAAAGTGTAATTATAATCACCCCCAATAATCTTAATACCTGAACTATTTTCATATAATTATGATATTTGATAATTTGGTATAAAAATCATTTCTCTCTTTTTTACCATTTGGAGAAAAAGTTCACTAATGTGTATGTATTATCAAATATGTCTAAATTGAGTAAAGTATATCTCCCTTGTATATTGCTTATGTAATTTAAAATAGTTATTTCAAGTTCATTTTTTATCAATATTGAACAACCCTTTCTTTTCAATTCACCATAACTATTTATAAGAGTCCACCCAATGAATTCATTTTTAAATATTTTGTCGATATTATCAGTAAAATGTGTTTCTTGTAGAAAGGCTATATCTGCTTTTTGGTTAATTAACCATTGAAATAAACGGGCGCGTTTACTACTATCCCTTAAACCTTGAACGTTAAGAGATATAATATGAATAATGCTTTTGCTGTGTTGCATTATATAAGGATATTCCTAAATATAGATAATTAACGGGCGCGTTTACTGCTATCCCTTAAACCTTGAACGTTAAGAGATATAATATGAATAATGCTTTTGCTGTGTTGCATTATATAAGGATATTCCTAAATATAGATAATTAAAGAGGAAAAAAAGAAAGAATTCGTTCTTTGACAGATTTCTAAACTGAAAAAAATGGAAGTAATATGATGTTAGCCCGAAGTACATTCTTATCGTAAACAAATGCGAAAGGATAAGAAGTGCAAAAAGGCACCATACAAACATTAAAAATGTTTGTAATACACAACAGAAACAAACAATACTTCAAAAAGCGAAGTAGAATAAGTATGTATAGAAATATTGCATTAAGACATCCATAAAAAAACATCTTGTATATGGGCGAATACGTAGAACACGCTGAAACATGTATTGTTGTACAAACAGAAATATTTCAATAATAATGTAACAACAATAAATGCTTGTGAATGATTTTGTTATGTTGAACATGTGACTTTTGTGATCTTAGAGTATTCAGGTATTAAATTGTTGATATTCATGCAAATTCACAAATGCATATCTTTTGACAGGCAAACCGAAAAGCATTATAGCCACTGGCTATGAGTCCAATTAGCTTGACAGTTCATGAGTGTAAATACAAAGTAAATAAGATATTTCCGTATGTACAAGGAAATTACATGGGCGTTTAGTGGACAAGCTTGTCAAGATATATGCCTTGTGGCTATACCATAAAAATAGTTTGACAGTTGGCAGCCACTTTATACTTAGCCATGAAGAGCCTAGCTCGCCCTTTGGCAGCCGCCTTGTGTACGGCTGCCAGCTGGCATTTGACAGCCAGCTAACAGTTGGCAGCCAGCTGGCAGCCTGTTAACAGTTAACAGTTGGCAGCCAGCTAGCAATTGACAGCCAGCTAACAGTTGGCAGCCACTTTATTTTAAAACAAAACTCACCTAGGGTTAGGTTAGGGTTACGGGCATAGATTTTTTTCTCCAACTAGCATACCAAAATCATCGTAGGACATGAGTGAACAAATCTCTGGTAGGAACTTATTGGTAAAAAAAAAACGATTTTTTTTAATTAGCATGCTTGCCTCCTGTGATTTATTCTGTCTGTCTGTCTGTCTGTCTGTCTGTCTGTCTGTCTGTCAGGCTGTCTGCAAAGCTGTGATAGGACATGGCACAGTGTTTGTCAATTTGCTCTACAATGGCATTTGATGAATAGCGGCAATTTGTTCAATGGTGGCCTTTGCGAAACAGTGGCAATTTGCTTAACGGTGGCCTTTGCAAAACAGGGGCATTCTGTTCAATGGTGGCCTTTGCGAAACAGGGGCCATTTGCTTAATGAGGACGCTATTGGGCTCTGGTTAGGCCTTATGTGCGGCTGACAATTGACAGCCAGCTAACAGTTGGCAGCCAGCTGGCAGCCTGTTAACAGCTAACAGTTGGCATCCAGCTGGCAATTGACAGCCAGCTAACAGTTGGCAGCCACATTATACTTAGCCATGAAGAGCCTAGCTCGACCTTTGGCAGCCGCCTTGTGTACGGCTGCCAGCTGGCAATTGGCAGCCAGCTAACAGTTTGCAGCCAGCTGTCAGCCTGTTAACAGCTAACAGTTGGCAGCCAGCTGGCAATTGACAGCCAGCTAACAGTTGGCAGCCACTTTATACTTAGCCATGAAGAGCCTAGCTCGACCTTTGGCAGCCGCCTTGTGTACGGCTGCCAGCTGGCAATTGGCAGCCAGCTAACAGTTGGCAGCCAGCTGGCAGCCTGTTAACAGCAACAGTTGGCAGCCAGCTGGCAATTGACAGCCAGCTAACAGTTGGCAGCCACTTTATACTTAGCCATGAAGAGCCTAGCTCGACCTTTGGCAGCCGCCTTGTGTACGGCTGCCAGCTGGCAATTGGCAGCCAGCTAACAGTTGGCAGCCAGCTGGCAGCCTGTTAACAGCTAACAGTTGGCAGCCAGCTGGCAATTGACAGCCAGCTAACAGTTGGCAGCCACTTTAAACTTAGCCATGAAGAGCCTAGCTCGACCTTTGGCAGCCGCCTTGTGAACGGCTGCCAGCTGGCAATTGGCAGCCAGCTAACAGTTGGCAACCAGCTGTTAACAGCTAACAGTTGGCAGCCAGCTGGCAATTGACAGCCAGCTAACAGTTGGCAGGCAGGCAATTTATTTTAAAAGCAAAATACACCTAGGGTTAGGCTAGGGTTACGGACATAGATTTTATAAAAAAAAAACAAGTGCATCCAGCGTACATTCCAAAATCATCGTAGGACATTAGTGAACATATTTGTATAGTATACTTAACTCATGTTTGGCAAAACACTTAAAAAAAAAAAAAAAAAAAAAAAAAAAAAAAACGATTTTTTTTTTTAACATGCTTGCCTCCTGTGGTTTATTCTGTCTGTCTGTCTGTCTGTCTGTCTGTCTGTCTGTCTGTCTGTCTGTCTGTCTGTCTGTCTGTCTGTCTGTCTGCCTGTCTGTCTGTCTGTCAGGCTGTCTGCAAAGCTGTGATAGGACATGGCTCAGTGTTTGTCAATTTGCTCTACAATGGCATTTGATGAAAAGCGGCAATTTGTTCAATGGTGGCCTTTGCGAAACAGGGGCAATTTGCTTAACGGTGGCCTTTGCGAAACAGGGGCATTCTGCTCAATGGTGGCCTTTGCGAAACAGGGGCAATTTGCTTGATGAGGACGCTAGAGGGTTAGGGTTAGGGTTAGGGTTAGGGTTAGGGTATAGGCAAAATGACGAAATGGGCCACTTGAAATGGGCCACCCTGACCCATTTGAATATCTTTGAATATCTATAACTGCATGAAGACGAACATTTGGAAGACAAGTTATAGAACAAAAGTTGTGTAGAATTACCGCTTCAACAAAGTGGAGTCAAGTGTTTCGGTCCTGGACTTCCGGTTGGCTCGACACTGAGGTTCAAAAAGGTTCGAACCTGAATTTTAACTGTTTGAGAGAATAGTATAATAGTATAATATCTTCAAACATGAATAACGGCACTAAGACGTAGATTTGGAAGATAAGATATAGAACAAAAGTTGCTTAGAATTGCCATTGCAACAAAATAGCTTCAAGAGTTTGCGCCCCAGACTTCCGGTTGCTTCACCTGGGGTGCCAGCAAGATTCGAACCTGGGTACATGAATAACTGCATTAAGACGTAGATTTGGAAGATAAGTCATGAACAAAAGTGGCTTAGAACTGGCGTTGCATTTTTTTACATGCATTGCACAAAAGTCTAGAGTAGGTGGTCGTGCTATGGGTGGTGTATTAATATGTGTAAAAAACTGCTTTGCGAAATATGTAAAACAGGTTTGTAATGAATTTACCCATGGCGTAATACTTGTTTTAGATAAGGCATTATTTTCTTTTGACAAAAATGTTCTTGTAGAACCTCAGTTCGTCAGCAATTAGAAGATATTTTGAGTGAATTTGACTTATGTAACCATGAACTACTCGTAAGTGGAGATTTTAATGCTCGTACTTCTGGTAGTGCTGACTATACTGTATGCAATGAAAAATATATCCCCGAATTTAGTGACCTTATTGATATTCTTGATGGGGATATTGGTAATGATAATGAGTGTCACAGGATACAATAGTCAATAAGGTCGGTCGTGAGTTTATAGAATTTTGTAAAACTTATGGGTGTTACGTATTAAATGGCCGTTTTGGAAATGAAAGTGGAGACTTTACATTTATTTCACAGAATGGAAGGAGCATTATTGACTATTTTATTGCAACTAAATGTATTTTAGATTCTGTTGGCAGTTTTGATATAAGGTTAAGAACGGAAAGTTGTCATTTGCCTCTAGGTGTTAGCGTCAAGGTGCGAACTGAGTCTCAAGGCAGCGATAAACATGCAAGTGAAAAGTGTTATTACAAAATAGATGATGCAAGTCTTTATAGTGATATTTTAAGTGTAAACGTACTAAATGGATGTTTTAATGATGTTGATAAATTGTTGAATGATCCTGAATCCTGTGTTGATAGTATAGTGTTTGAGCTGGAAAATGCAATACCAGAGAGTAGCATATATTTAAAAAAGTAAAACGATGTCAAAGCGAGAAAAAATATAAGACATGGTATAATGGTGCATGTCGTGCTGCCAAGCTGCATGCCAGAAGGTGTCTTCGTGATTTTCGAACTTCAAGATCAGATGATAGGCTACAGATATGTATTGAAAGTAAACTAAAGTACAAACGCATCTGCAAACAAACAAGATTTGAGTTTAATAAACAAAGCCTTTATTCCTTAGAATCAAACCTTAATAATACCAGGTCGTTTTGGCAAGACATCAAATGTTATCTTGGGAAACCACGAATGGAACCCACAATACCACTTGATGAATGGTATACACATTTTAGCAACCTTTTGTCAGATAATACAAATGATGACCAGATTGATAACGTTGAACTAGAAGCTAATGAACACAGTTTGGACGATATTCAGGAGACTATTTTGAACTCCGAAATAACTGATACTGAAGTCAGAGATGGTATTAAATCATTAAATGTAAATAAACCTGTTGGAGGTAGATTGTTACCAAAACACTTAGCATATGGTCTGAATGCACTACAACCCTTTATCATAAGACTTTTTAACAGGCTTTTTGAACAAGGTATCTTTCCTGAGCAGTGAACTGTGTCTGTTATTGTTCCTATACGTAAGAAAGGTGACGTTAATTGTACAAATAACTACAGAGGAATTAATAGATGTTTTGAGCAAAGTTTATATTTCTATTCTGACAAAGCGCCTAACATTTTATACCGAAGTATACGACAAAATATGTGAAAGTCAAAGTGGTTTTAGAGCTGGTTATTCAACTATTGATAACGCCTATATACTATATTCTATAGTAACAAAATATCTGAGTATGAAAAGAAAGTCTTTATATGTTGCATTTATTGACTTTCAAAAAGCTTTTGACTCAATCGATCACAGACTTTTATATCATGTTTTGCAAAAGAATGATGTTCATGGAAATATTTTTAAAGCCATACAGTCTATATACAATGATGTCAAAGCATATGTTAAAACTAGCTCTGGAATTACAGGTGTATTTGAATGTCCGATTGGATTACGACAAGGCTGTAATTTAAGTCCAAAATTTTTGTTATGTTTATAAATGCTTTGTGCTGAAGATATACGTGGTGTGCAGTTATTTCCTGATACAGTTGAGGTTTTTCTTTTAATGTTTGCTGATGACATAGCGCTGATTGCAGATACTGTCATAGGATTACAAAAACAGCTTAACGTTCTACAAAATTATTGTCAAATGTACAAAATTAATGTTAATATTGCAAAAACAAAGGCGGTGGTGTTTAAAAGAGGTGGGAGATTAGCAAGCAGAGAACAGTGGACGTATAGAGGCAATAAGCTTGAGGTTGTTAGCTTTTTCACATATGTGGGCATTAATTTTACCAATCGTCTTTCACTGTATAAAATGGCAGAATCTACCTCTGCTAAAGCAAAAAAGGCCGTGCTTTGTCTTTTCAATTCACTGCACCAGTTTCCATGTTTGCCATTTAAAACGTTCTTCAAGCTCTTTGACTCTAAGATTTCCACTATTTTGTTATATGGGTCAGAACTCTGGGGTTTTAAAAGCATGACATGTGTTGAAAATGTACAAATATTTGCTTGTAAAAGATTTTTAAAGGTAAACATGCAAGCATGTAATGATGCTATACTAGGGGATCTAGGTCGGTACCCCATGGGAATATATGCCGCAAAAAGAGGCATTAAATAGGCTTCTATCTTTGCCAGGAAACAGATATGTTAGGTTGTGTTACGACATGCTATTGCATTATGACAGGCTAGGCTACACAAATTGGGTTACTTATTTGAGAACAAATGTATATGAGAATGGTTGGGGCCAGTTGTGCCTTTTTGCGCTGCACTTGTGCCTTTTTGCACTCGCCGGCAAACGTTGTGCCTTTTTGCACTATAATTGTGCCCTTTTGCTTTAAACTGTTTGTGCTTTTCTACATACTTTTTTATGTGCAGGAATAGCGGAGTTTCGAGTTCGGAATCGTGTTCTACGGCCAAAATGGGTCTTATATACATTTTGCCCAACCCCCGGAGTTAAAAAAAATAAAAAGTAAACAAATTAATAAAAATAAAAAAGTTCACTTCAACTAAGTGTCATTTTTGTTTGAATTAACCCAATTGAATGGTTTTTACAGTACAATAGTTTTTCACGACGCTGAATCGAATAAAAAAAAACGCGACTCTCTAGCATTTATACTTTTTGAGAACCTGGGGGTGGGGGTGGGGGTACCCCCCTAATATCCGTTTTTCAGTAATAACTTTTGAACGGGTGGGAATTTCGTGTCCAAACGTTTTTTAAAGTGTTTAGAGTCCACAAAAGCTGTCAGACATGTTGTATTACCGCTTCTTTAACAGCCGGAAGTATTTTTGTTCATTTCCTGAAGTTAAATGCGAAAGGGCACACCCTAATCTAACCATCCAAATGTGCGAATAACTTACGAAATAGTTGAGATATCTAAGAACGGTTTTCAAATTCGTTCTCAGTGTGATTGGATACATGGAAATGCACAGAAAACCAGGAAACCCAAACACATTTTGAAAAAAAACATAATTTCAGCCAGTGAGATTGTTTTTTTCGACCAAAAAAAAAAAAAAACGTTCAAACTTTGTTTAAAGCGGTGAGTTTTAACGCTGATCCCAGATCCGAAAACCGTTTTACGATATCTCGTTTGGATCTACCTAAACTGGTAGAATCCTGGCTGCCAGACATGGTGTGCCTTTTTGCTTTGCACCTTAATAACTTTTTTAATATTGCAGATATCGCTAAACCGACTTCAGATTCGTGCCCAACGCGCCAGTTTACCCTATATATCAAAGTATCGGGCGATAATAGAATCAAACAATTGAACCCATAATTTCACAAAGGGGAACAACTCGAGGTTTATCGAAAAAAATATAATTTGGACGAAACTTTGTGTCTAGCAGTTAGTTTTCACGCCGAGTACGAATCCGAAATCCGTTTGGCGATATCTGAATTCTTTATACCCGAACTCGGGAGGTCCCGGGTGTTTTTGAAATTGTGCCTTTTTGCGATGAGCACATATTTTCGCGAATTTCGGCTCCCAGCATCCATAGCTCGTGTTTTATGGAAAGAACGTTTAAATACCAAGAAAATAGAGTCAGAAATTGTCTGTAAATATTGCAAAAACAACCCCTCAGCGCCCAATATAGAGCAAAAACACTGTATCAGGGCTAGATTTTTTCAAAGTGGAGATGGAGTGCGAAATTGTTTTGCTATGGCCATTTTTTTTGCTCCCGCTAGCGACTGAGCTCGTTTATAGGTACTTCCAGATTCTTATTAATGATTTGAAAAATAAAGTTGTGCCCTTTTGCGCTCCGGGTTTTGGCGGAAATCGATAAAATTTGAATATTTTCATATAAAATCCGCTCAGAAGACCCACTTTGATGTTAGTTTAAGCGTGAGGTTAGCGCGACACGAAAACAATAAGTCCTCAACTTATGTGACCCTTTAAAAAAAAGATAGTTGGAAAAAAGGTGAAAACAGCGGTTTTCGGAGCTAGGGTTAGCTAGGGTTACGGTTGAGAGCCCGCATTTCATAAATAAGTGCCTCACAGGTGCCATTTTGCGTTCAGTTGATAGCTGACTGTCCCCTTAACAAGAATAACCCGGGTTTTAGGGGGGTTCTATGGCAAAATCGAGCGAGGTAGGGTCCACGCAGCCATTTCGGTCTCAGCAAGCTAACCCTAGCGCAGAGAAGTACCCCGGATACCAACTTTGTCTGACTCAATTTTTTTTGGGTAAAAGTTTGTGGGTGCAGTTTTGTTAGGTTTTGCATGATAAAATGGGACCATTTTCTAAGATTTTTGAGCATGTGCTTTTGTCTGGGGGTTAACCCCAAGTTGTCATTTTCGCCCTGTGAAGTGCAAATTTTACTTTTTTTGTTCCTGATTCTTAATGTCAGTCTGAGGTGAACCAAACTGTCCATTTTCCAAGAGCATCTGTCAAAACCTACAAATTAAACCACTTCCGGCCCTCCCAGGTGGTATCCATTGTATCGGAAGTGGGGGTACCTCTAGGCGTGTAGGGGGTCGCTGGTTCCTTATATGTTCACCTTGTTGATGCACCAAACACTCTACTGTTAATGTTTTCTGGTCTAAAAATACAAGCAAAAATCATTTCCGGTCCGCAAGGGGGCGTCCTTCGTACCGGAAGTGGAGCTAACTCAAAAACGGATTGAGATATCTCAATTCTGATTGCAGATTTGGCTTCAGCACACCTGAAAACCTTTATAGGAAACGTATTGCAACAATCAAAGTCTTAATAAAGAAATAAAAAAGTTCACCCTATACATATATATATGAAAAAAACAGAGGGTCAAGGGGCTAAGTTCGGATTGAGATATCTCAATTCTGATTGCAGATTTGGCTTCAGCACACCTGAAAACCATTATAATAAACGTATTGCAACAATCAGATTCTTAATAAAGAAATAAAAAAAATCGACCTAAACATATATATATGCCAAAACAAAATAATAAAAAATAACAGAGGGTCAAGGGGCTAAGGTTAGTGTGTGTCTAGTGGTTAGTTTTACTGCTGAAGTGAAATCCGAAAACCGTTTTTCGATATCTGCTTCAGTTCCGTGTGAATCTTTTTTTAGGGTGGGTGCTAAAATAGGTGCCCTTTTGCTTTAAACATTAATAACTTTGTTATTAATTGGGATATCGAAAAACGGTTTTCAGATTCGTGCTCAGCGCGCAATTTTACACAATATATCAAAGTATCGGACGATACTAAAATCCAAAATTTTAACCCAGATTTTCACCAAGGGCATCAGGAAAAATCCTGGGTTAAGCGAAAAAAAATGAATAACGACGAAACTTTGTCTCTAAAGGTTAGTTTTCGCGCTGATTAAGAATCCGAAAACCGTTTTTCGATATCTGCTTTCGTTCGATGGGAATCTTTTTTTAGGGTTAGGGCTGTGGTTACTGGTATTTTAGGTGATGAAATAAACAGTCAACGATTCTTATGTCGCTCCTTCGATCTTCGATTGGAAAACATTACATCTTTGGGTATATGAAACAACACAAATGTCTACAACTTGGAAACAGTTTATTTTAAAGTGTGCGTATTCTAGAATGTGAACCATTTAACAGATACTATTTCGATTGCATAAAAACAAATCACATTACATCAAATTGCACTTAGGGGCCACCTAGTGAAGTTGCCGTCGCGTTTCCAGGTCCAACAAAGGGAGCCCGGCTTCGGCACGGGCTCTTGGTCTATCTTTGTATTTCGAAACAAATGTTTGCCTGCGCCATGTAGGGGTCGAAGTGTATACAAGGGCGACCAGATACACATGCGGTTTAGACGGTTAGCTATTTACGTACTGAGGTTCTTATTCATTTTATTGCGACAAAACGTGCATATATGTTGAATGCAGCGGCGTGTGATCGCCGACGACTGGCGGCTCACTCAGGGACGCCCTGGGCATTATTGTTTGCTACTCTTCATTGACACGGGCGTACATCTACAGTGATACGAAACAGAATTGAGATATCTCTTTTTGTTATCGAGATAACACTTCTTCCGGTACGATGGCCCGCCACTTTGGCGCGCCGGATGTAGTTTTTTATGGTAGATTGAACGGGTGAACTACCGTGTACCTGTGTGGGGAGCTCCGCGCGGCGGCCAAACGATATTGAAGTCCAAGAATTGATCCCCAATTTTTTACAGCGGAGAATTATACAGTAAAAATGAAAATAAAAATGAACAAGAGGTAAAGGAGTTAAGGCTGGTGAGTGTTTAGTGGTAAGTTTTCACGCAGAATTGAAATCCGAAATCCGTTTTTCGATATCTGTATTCCTTCTACCCGAACCGCTGGGGTCCGGGGTGGCAGAAAAGCTGTGCCTTTTCGCTCTGAACATTATTATTTTTATTTTTATTTAAGATACGGCAAAAAGGACCTCAGATTTGTATTTAGAGCACTAATTTACCCCATAATTCATATATTATAGTCGGTATTTTAGTAGAAATTTATTTTTACCCCGATATGTGACCGAGCCCCTTTAAAAATGCTTTTAACCTTTATAACTTTTTGAATAATTTAGATATCGAAAAACGGTTTTCAGATTCGTACTCAGGGCACTGATTTACTCTAGAAATCATATCAAAAGTCGGTATTGTAGTCCGAATATTGAATCCCAAAATTTTGGCAGAGTCCCTTTAATATACTTTAAACCTGAATTACTTTGTTAATATTTGAGATATCGAGAAACGGTTTTCAGATTCTTTTTCAGCGCACAAACTTACACAACGTATCAAAGTATCGGGCGATACTAAAATCCAAAAATTTTAACCCAGAATTTCACCAAATATATCTACCATATCTCCAAATAGGTCTGTGGTTACTGGTATTTTAGGTGATGAAATAAACAGTCAACGATTCTTAAGTCGCTCCTTCGATCTTGTTAATCGATTGGAAAACATCACATCTTTGGGTATATAAAAGAACACAATGTCTACAACTAGGAAATAGTTTATTTCAAAGTGTGCGTGTTCCAGAAAGTGAACCATTTAACAGATACTGTTCCGATTACATATAAACAAATCAAATAACATCAAATTGCACTAATGCGCCACCTAGTGAAGCTGCTGGAGCTCACACGCCCGCTCCACGTTCCTCGCTACGTTCACTGTGTTCACTGCCTGTGAGGGCCCGGAACCGAGGTCGTAATAACGCCTCTCCGTTTCGCTGCTATGCCTGAGCTGGCGCGCGACCGCATCCCGCATGTCCGGCCGGAAGTCTGCCATTAGGGTGGCGAAGCGTTTCCTATTTTTCGTACTGCTGAAATCCCCGTACGCAGCCTGGCAGCCAGTCTCGCGCCACGCTTCTCGTAACTCGTACCCCACCCTACTGCTAGGAAATGGCCGTCCGGTGCTCGACACGAAGGGGTGGGTGGCCGTGGGTGTACTCTCACGGACGTAACGACACAGTGCCAGTGCTGCCAGGTGCCACCGCTCAAGTGCCGGTATAAGAAAACTCCCCAGATTGGCCGTCTTGTGGTTAGCGACGGCAATCACGTAGTAGACGGTGCCGTCCACGGCCACCTCCCGTCTGGCCGCCTCTATCTCCTCGATCGTCAAACCCTCCAAGACGCCGCTTCGCGCCCCAGAGGCGAGTAGGAAGTTTGACATAATGTATCTTCGGGCGCGGTTTACATTGGCCGGCCCGACTCCGTCGAGCACCGCGCGGTCTATTGTCGCCGTGTTCGTGCTGTGTTCGTAGAACACACTCAGGTTTCCGGGAGCCACGACCTGTTCTCTGTCCTTTGCGGCTAGTGTCAGCCTACGTCTGACCTTCTGCTTGTTGAGCGATCGCTTGGTACCCTCGAGCGAGGCGTTGATCGCGGCGAGGCGCTCGGCGGTCAGGCGACCCAGGTAGTGGAGGCAGCTGGCGAACAATAGTAGTATGGTCAGCCGGCTCGTGAGCGTTCCCGGCGCTAGCCCCTCACTTTCGCAGTGATCAAGATAGTCCTCAACGTTGTGCCGGCTCAGCGCGACCTCACCGGGGATGCCCTCCCCACAGTAGTCGAGGAACTTCTGCGTAGTCCGTGCGTACTGTTCGGCTATATCGGCTGTCCGCTGCCCCCCGGCGCGACGCTGGAGGTGCCGGCGGAACTCAAGTGCGTCCGCGCCCAGCTGCACACGAGGACGGCCGGGTGTCGCGCCTTGCTCATCGCGGTCCGGGCTGGATCCTGAGGTTGCGGCGTCCCCTTCCGCTCCAATGACTGGCTTGTCAGTACTGTCTCTAGGGCGGCCGTCTGTAGTCGCAACGGTCAGCTCATCGTGCTGGTCCTCGGATCGGTCGGCCACCTCTGCGGGCATTGGTCGCCCGTCCTGGACCATCTCCATGTCTGGCATCTCGTACCTGCCGACCGGCTGCGCATGGAGCCGGCGTATATCATCAGTGTCGAGCGCGTGCTGCCTCCGAAGGTGAGCGGTAATGAACCGTGTCACGGCTCCGCAGCCGTCCACCGGGCATATCTTGTACAGGCGGCCCCGGTAAGCCGTGCGCCCTTGGATGTTGCCGATGTTGGCGACGATCTTCACCTGCAGCTCGGTTAGCCTGTTACCGTGTTGACTTCTTACATGTGCCCTTAGACGCTGCACGATGCTCGTGCAGAGTGGGCATCTCTTCATGTTTCTATGTCCTGGCATTGTTTGTGATATGAACAAGTTCAGTGTGTGAATAGTCAAGATAAACTGTGGCTGTCTCAGCGGCAGTGTCCGATTATATACGAACACCCTAAATTGACTGGCATTGCTCATGAACAGTGGCACATGCCAGTAGGGGCCCATTGTACCCACACCGAGCGAGGTGCTAAATGACACCTTATTGGCAGGCAGTGGCCTGTGTGGGGAAGGGTCGTTCGCACCTCGCGTGTCCGCCTCAGAGGCGTGAAAATCTAGACCGACAGGCCCTTGCGCCAGCACTGACATCCTGGTGCTCAAGAATTACGTGTTGTTATTTTTTCTCAGTAACATTGTACACGGTGAATGGTTGGTACAACACCGAGAGATAACATGATTTTGTCGTGCATTGTAAACATAAGACGCTAAACTTCAGAACGCCCTTCGAGCCCAGACCCCGGGACAGTCCAAGCTACGGGGCTAGCGCGGTCGGTTCGTTAAGGTATCGTCGAGCCCTATCCAACAGTACTTCAATCGCCCGGATCGGCCCACTGGCTACTGAGGAACGGTCGTTCATAATTTATCCAGCCACACCCCCACCCACCCCCCACCCCCCAGCCTCCGTCTCGGCGACTTATTACCTCCCTTTGATTATTTTGGTTCAGGGTTTATCTCATTTTCCAGTTATTTGTCAAAACGCTACGAGAACAGTGTCATTTTTACATTTCAAAACAAATGGTGTGCCTGCGCCATGTATGAGGCGAAGTGTATATAAGGGCGACCAGATTCACATTCGGTTTGGACGGTTAGCTATTTACGTACTGAGGTTCTTATTCATTTTATTGCGACAAAACGTGCATATATGTTGAATGCAGCGGCGTGTGATCGCCGACGACCGGCGGCTCACTCAGGGACGCCCTGGGCATTATCGTTTGCTACTCTTCATTGACACGAGCGTACATCTACAGTGATACGAAACATAAGATTAACACGGTGGTCATTAGCGTTTCAGCGCGCGACTGGCGCGCACGGGCACAGGAACGCTTAGAACACGCTTGCCCAAGCACTGTTAGCTGGGGGACACGTTAATGGCTCTCTTTCTTTATATGAGCATTTAAATCTGTCGCATTCCAGTATACGGGCAGTAGCATGCGCATTCATTTGAATGTTTTAAACGCCGCCGTCTGCCGCCCCCACCTCGCCTCTCGGCTACATGCACTTTAGAAATACGGTTTTTCGAGAACGTCTTAACTGGGGACACGTCTACCTAGCTGTGTGCAAGGTTTTGTACGTGTACACGGAATAATAACGTTTTAGTGCTCAAACATTATGTCTTAATACGGCTTTCTTTCAGCAAACTGCTTATGTTGCCATTCACCAGCATGCATGGACAGAGGATACCCAGCACACCCGTGCTAAGTTAAAATTATTTCTCTGCTATGGTTACACGGGCAGTACATAGGCCTTCATTGCCTCGAAGTTTCCACACCCTGTTCGCAATAATGAATTTTAAATGAATTAATGAAACCAACACGCGCATACTATGTTATAACCCGTATGACACACGGCCGCCATCCTGCCGTCGACCCCACCTCCCGTGCGGGTACTTGGGCTTTAGAGATGAAGTTTCACGAGCACAACGTAACGGGGGACACGTTTACCTAGCTGTGTGCAAGGTTTCGTACCTGTATTCGGAATAATAACAGTTTAGTGCTCAATCCTTATGTCTAAATACGTCTTTTTCCCAGCAAATTGCTCCTGTTGACAATCACCATCGTGCTTCGCCCGACGATCCCCAGCACACCCGGGGACCAAGTTGGAATTATTTCTGTACCGTGTTAACACGGGCAGGACATTTGCCTTCATTGACCCGAAGTTTCCACGCCCTGTTCGCAACAATGATTTTTTAAGGAATTAATGAAATCAACACGCGCATTCATGTCTATGTTATAACCCGTTATTGCGAATGTAATTTAAGATGGGGGCGAACGAGCTACCGTTGTAAGGTCTCGGCGAGCTGCGTCCATAGCCGTCAAGTTCGCGGCCGGGCTCGAGCCCGGTACCCGCGGACGGACGGGTACCTGCTCGAACGCGATACCTTGACTGCTTACAGAGTTGCTATTGTATGATTTTTAGGGCATGCCGAACACAAATCTGAAATCAGAATCGTGATATCAGATTCGGTTCTCAAGATGGAGCGACATCCGGTTTGCCGCCAGCCAGCTTGCAGCGCCGGAAGTTGATTTTTTTTGGTAGATATTGACCAAAGACCATTAACAGCGGAGTGCCAGGTGCATCTGCTAGTGAAAATATGAACACGCAAAGCTCTCGGGTCAATTTACGGGCCGTTTTACCTGTGGTGATATTATGTTATGACAAAATTACCCGATATATAGCCGAGGAAACACCCATTTGTTTGAGTTATAACCATGCCCTAGACGGACATGTGAAAATCAATGCAATAAACGACGTGTGTCCGCCTGTCTGGGACCAAAAGTGCCATGCGGGCCGAGTTTCACATGTAATTATAGAAGCGTCCTGGTTTGAAATTTGTCTCGTACCTTTAGTTTTTGTGCAATGCTTTTGAAATTTCCTCATTATCTAGTTTATTCTATACCTGTTTTAACACAAAAAGAATTATGGACATATACTTGTTCGTTCGCCCGTACGAGGTCGTGGGGCGATACAGGCGAGAGAAATGTGCTCTCTATAGAGTCCGCGCGATATGTTTTTTGGCAATAACTATTTTGTCTTAAGAGGTATCTTATTAATACTTGGACAGGCGCCTAGGGAAAAAAAAACCGCGTCGAACGGTGTACGACACTTTGGTGTTTCCAAGTGCGTTCGTCCGTACGTGGGCGAATGGCCATTTTTGGGTGGCTAAAAACAACAACATATTAATCCATTTGTTCATTCTGTGAGATTTTCTTTAGAAAAAAGTTACTCGCCAGGTTTCGGGGTACTCTGAAAAGGAATCTGAAAACAGAATTGAGATATCTCTTTTTGTTATCGAGATAACACTACTTCCGGTACGATGGCCCGCCACTTTGGCGCGCCGGATGTAGTTTTTTATGGTAGATTGAACGGGTGAACTACCGTGTACCTGTGTGGGGAGCTCCGCGACGGCGGCCAAATCAACCCGTGTGTGCACGCTGCGATCATTAGCGCCCGCGCGCCGGGCACCGGGGACGCCACCGTGCCGGGCTCGGTTTAGACGGTTAGCTATTTACGTACTGAGGTTCTTATTCATTTTATTGCGACAAAACGTGCATATATATTGAAGGCAGCGGCGTGTGATCGCCGACGACCGGCGGCTCACTCAGGGACGCCCTGGGCATTATCGTTTGCTACTCTTCATTGACACGAGCGTACATCTACAGTGATACGAAGCATAAGATTAACACGGTGGTCATTAGCGTTTCAGCGCGCGACTGGCGCGCACGGGCACAGGAACGCTTAGAACACGCTTGCCCAAGCACTGTTAGCTGGGGGACACGTTAATGGCTCTCTTTCTTTATATGAGCATTTAAATCTGTCGCATTCCAGTATACGGGCAGTAGCATGCGCATTCATTTGAATGTTATAAACGCCGCCGTCTGCCGCCCCCCACCTCGCCTCTCGGCTACATGCACTTTAGAAATACGGTTTTTCGAGAACGTCTTAACTGGGGACACGTCTACCTAGCTGTGTGCAAGGTTTCGTACCTGTACTCGGAATAATAACGTTTTAGTGCTCAAACATTATGTCTTAATACGGCTTTCTTTCAGCAAACTGCTTATGTTGACATTCACCAGCATGCATGGACAGAGGATACCCAGCACACCCGTGCTAAGTTAAAATTATTTCTCTGCTATGGTTACACGGGCAGTACATAGGCCTTCATTGTCTCGAAGTTTCCACACCCTGTTCGCAATAATGAATTTTAAATGAATTAATGAAACCAACACGCGCATACTATGTTATAACCCGTATGACACACGGCCGCCATCCTGCCGTCGACCCCACCTCCCGTGCGGGTACTTGGGCTTTAGAGATGAAGTTTCACGAGCACAACGTAACGGGGGACACGTTTACCTAGCTGTGTGCAAGGTTTCGTACCTGTATTCGGAATAATAACAGTTTAGTGCTCAATCCTTATGTCTAAATACGTCTTTTTCCCAGCAAATTGCTCCTGTTGACAATCACCATCGTGCTTCGCCCGACGATCCCCAGCACACCCGGGGACCAAGTTGGAATTATTTCGGTACCGTGTTAACACGGGCAGGACATTTGCCTTCATTGACCCGAAGTTTCCACACCCTGTTCGCAACAATGATTTTTTAAGGAATTAATGAAATCAACACGCGCATTCATGTCTATGTTATAACCCGTTATTGCGAATGCAATTTAAGATCGGGGCGAACGAGCCACCGTTGTAAGGTCTCGGCGAGCTGCGTCCATAGCCGTCAAGTTCGCGGCCGGGCTCGAGCCCGGTACCCGCGGACGGACGGGTACCTGCTCGAACGCGATACCTTGACTGCTTACAGAGTTGCTATTGTATGATTTTTAGGGCATGCCGAACACAAATCTGAAATCAGAATCGTGATATCAGATTCGGTTCTCAAGATGGATCGACATCCGGTTTGCCGCCAGCCAGCTTGCAGCGCCGGAAGTTGATTTTTTTTGGTAGATATTGACCAAAGACCATTAACAGCGGAGTGCCAGGTGCATCTGCTAGTGAATATATGAACACGCAAAGCTCTCGGGTCAATTTACGGGCCGTTTTACCTGTGGTGATATTATGTTATGACAAAATTACCCGATATATAGCCGAGGAAACACCCATTTGTTTGAGTTATAACCATGCCCTAGACGGACTTGTGAAAATCAATGCAATAAACGGCGTGTGTCCGCCTGTCTGGGACCAAAAGTGCCATGCGGGCCGAGTTTCACATGTAATTATAGAAGCGTCCTGGTTTGAAATTTGTCTCGTACCTTTAGTTTTTGTGCAATGCTTTTGAAATTTCCTCATTATCTAGTTTATTCTATACCTGTTTTAACACAAAAAGAATTATGAACATATACTTGTTCGTTCGCCCGTACGAGGTCGTGGGGCGATACAGGCGAGAGAAATGTGCTCTCTATAGCGTCCGCGCGATATGTTTTTTGGCAATAACTATTTTGTCTTAAGAGGTATCCTATTAAAACTTGGACAGGCGCCTAGGGAAAAAAAAACCGCGTCGAACGGTGTACGACACTTTGGTGTTTCCAAGTGCGTTCGTCCGTACGTGGGCGAATGGCCATTTTTGGGTGGCTAAAAACAACAACATATTAATCCATTTGTTCATTCTGTGAGATTTTCTTTAGAAAAAAGTTACTCGCCAGGTTTCGGGGTACTCTGAAAAGGAATCTGAAAACAGAATTGAGATATCTCTTTTTGTTATCGAGATAACACTACTTCCGGTACGATGGCCCGCCACTTTGGCGCGCCGGATGTAGTTTTTTATGGTAGATTGAACGGGTGAACTACCGTGTACCTGTGTGGGGAGCTCCGCGCGGCGGCCAAATCAACCCGTGTGTGCACGCTGCGATCATTAGCGCGCGCGCGCCGGGCACCGGGGACGCCACCGTGCCGGGGCTCCCCTTTCATTTTTTTATATATGAGCTCACAAAGTGCTGTGAACCACACCGGCTAACTTACTGGTAGTTTAACCTGTGGAGATATAATTATTCTGACAAAAATACCTAGAATATATTCAAGGAAACCACCATATATGTTAGGTATTTAGACGGTATTAGAGAAACCTAACACATATAGTTTAAACTAAACTAAACTCTATATGTTAGGTATCTCTATTACCCTCTAAATGTTTTGCTTTATTGTGGCAATTGCTGAATAGAGGCGCTTTGCTTTTTGGGGGCAATTGCTGAATAGGGGCGCTTTGCTTTTCAGGGGCAATTGCTGAATAGGGGCGCTTTGCTTTTTGGGGGCAATTGCTGAATAAGGGCACTTTGCTTTATAGGGGCAATTGCTAAATAGGGGCGCTTTGCTTTTTGGGGGCAATTGCTAAATAGGGGCGCTTTGATTTATAGAGGCAATTGCTAAATATGGGGCGCTTTGCTTTTTGGGGGCAATTGCTGAATAGGGGCGCTTTGCTTTTCAGGGGCAATTGCTGAATAGGGGCGCTTTGCTTTTTGGGGGCAATTGCTGAATAAGGGCACTTTGCTTTATAGGGGCAATTGCTAAATAGGGGCGCTTTGCTTTTTGGGGGCAATTGCTAAATAGGGGCGCTTTGATTTATAGAGGCAATTGCTAAATAGGGGCGCTTTGCTTTTTGGGGGCAATTGCTGAATATATGCACTTTGCGCTAAAGTGGCAAATGCTGAATAGCGGCCTTTTGCTTAACAGTGTCGTTGTTGAATAGTGGCATTTTGCAAATTGGTGGCCTTTGGCGCAGTCGACCTGCTTCAGAGAGGGTTAGGGTTAGGGTTAGGGTTAGGGTTAGGGTTAGGGTTAGGGTTAGGGTTAGGGTTAGGGTTAGGGTTAGGGTTAGGGTTAGGGTTAGGGTTAGGGTTAGGGTTAGGGTTAGGGTTAGGGTTAGGGTTAGGGTTAGGGTTAGGGTTAGGGTTAGGGTTAGGGTTAGGGTTAGGGTTAGGGTATAGGCAAAATGACGAAATGGGCCACTTGAAATGGGCCACCCTGACCCATTTGAATATCTTTGAATATCTATAACTGCATGAAGACGAACATTTGGAAGATAAGTTATAGAACAAAAGTTGTGTAGAATTACCGCTTCAACAAAGTGGAGTCAAGTGTTGCGGTCCTGGACTTCCGGTTGGCTCGACACTGAGGTTCAAAAAGGTTCGAACCTGAATTTTAACTGTTTGAGAGAATAGTATAATAGTATAATATCTTCAAACATGAATAACGGCACTAAGACGTAGATTTGGAAGATAAGATATAGAACAAAAGTTGCTTAGAATTGCCATTGCAACAAAATAGCTTCAAGAGTTTGCGCCCCAGACTTCCGGTTGCTTCACTTGGGGTGCCAGCAAGATTCGAACCTGGGTACATGAATAACTGCATTAAGACGTAGATTTGGAAGATAAGTTATGAACAAAAGTGGCTTAGAACTGGCGTTGCATTTTTTTACATGCATTGCACAAAAGTCTAGAGTAGGTGGTCGTGCTGTGGGTGGTGTGTTAATATGTGTAAAAAATGTTCTGTATGCTAGTATATACATTCCACCAGAGAACTCTGCAGTGTACGAAACTTGTAGAACCTCAGTTCGTCAGCAATTAGAAGATATTTTGAGTGAATTTGACTTATGTAACCATGAACTATTCGTAAGTGGAGATTTTAATGCTCGTACTTCTGATAGTGCTGACTATACTGTATGCAATGAAAAATATATCCCCGAATTTAGTGACCTTATTGATATTCTTGATGGGGATATTGGTAATGATAGAGTGTCACAGAATACAATAGTCAATAAGGTCGGTCGTGAGTTTATAGAATTTTGTAAAACTTATGGGTGTTACATATTAAATGGCCGTTTTGGAAATAAAAGTGGAGACTTTACATTTATTTCACAGAATGGAAGGAGCATTATTGACTATTTTATTGCAACTAAATGTATTTTAGATTCTGTTGGCAGTTTTGATATAAGGTTAAGATCGGAAAGTTGTCATTTGCCTCTAGGTGTTAGCGTCAAGGTGCGAACTGAGTCTCAAGGCAGCGATAAACATGCAAGTGAAAAGTGTTATTACAAAATAGATGATGCAAGTCTTTATAGTGATATTTTAAGTGTAAACGTACTAAATGGATGTTTTAATAATGTTGATAAATTGTTAAATGATCCTGAATCCTGTGTTGATAGTATAGTGTTTGAGCTAGAAAATGCAATACCAGAGAGTAGCAATATATTTAAAAAAGTAAAACGATGTCAAAGCGAGAAAAAATATAAGACATGGTATAATGGTGCATGTCGTGCTGCCAAGCTGCATGCCAGAAGGTGTCTTCGTGATTTTCGAACTTCAAGATCAGATGATAAGCTACAGATTTGTATTGGAAGTAAACTACAGTACAAACGCATCTGCAAACAAACAAGATTTGAGTTTAATAAACAAAGCCTTTATTCCTTAGAATCAAACCTTAATAATTCCAGGTCGTTTTGGCAAGACATCAAATGTTATCTTGGGTAACCACGAATGGAACCCACAATACCACTTGATGACTGGTATACACATTTTAGCAACCTTTTGTCAGATAATACAAATGATGACCAGATTGATAACGTTGAACTAGAAGCTAACGAACACAGTTTGGACGATACTCAGGAGACTATTTTGAACTCCGAAATAACTGATACTGAAGTCAGAGATGGTATTAAATCATTAAATGTAAATAAATCTGTTGGAGGTAGATTGTTACCAAAACACTTAGCATATGGTCTGAATGCACTACAACCCTTTATCATAAGAGTTTTTAACAGGCTTTTTGAACAAGGTATCTTTCCTGAGCAGTGAACTGTGTCTGTTATTGTTCCTATACATAAGAAAGGTGACGTTAATTGTACAAATAACTACAGAGGAATTAATAGATGTTTTGAGCAAAGTTTATATTTCTATTCTGACAAAGCGCCTAACATTTTATACCGAAGTATACGACAAAATATGTGAAAGTCAAAGTGGTTTTAGAGCTGGTTATTCAACAATTGATAACGCCTATATATTATATTCTATAGTAACAAAATATCTGAGTATGACAAGAAAGTCTTTATATGTTGCATTTATTGACTTTCAAAAAGCTTTTGACTCAATCGATCACAGACTTTTATATCATGTTTTGCAAAAGAATGATGTTCATGGAAATATTTTTAAAGCCATACAGTCTATATACAATCATGTCAAAGCATATGTTAAAACTAGCTCTGGAATTACAGGTGTATTTGAATGTCCGATTGGATTACGACAAGGCTGTAATTTAAGTCCAAAATTTTTGTTATGTTTATAAATGAACTGTATACAATGCTTTGTGCTGAAGATATACGTGGTGTGCAGTTATTTCCTGATAAAGTTGAGGTTTTTCTTTTAATGTTTGCTGATGACATAGCGCTGATTGCAGATACTGTCATAGGATTACAAAAACAGCTTAACGTTCTACAAAATTATTGTCAAATGTACAAAATTAATGTTAATATTGCAAAAAAAAAAGGCGGTGGTGTTTAAAAGAGGTGGGAGATTAGCAAGCAGAGAACAGTGGACGTATAGAGGCAATAAGCTTGAGGTTGTTAGCTTTTTCACATATGTGGGCATTAATTTTACCAATCGTCTTTCACTGTATAAAATGGCAGAATCTACCTCTGCTAAAGCAAAAAAGGCCGTGCTTTGTCTTTTCAATTCACTGCACCAGTTTCCATGTTTGCCATTTAAAACGTTCTTCAAGCTCTTCGACTCTAAGATTTCCACTATTTTGTTATATGGGTCAGAACTCTGGGGTTTTAAAAGCATGACATGTGTTGAAAATGTACAAATATTTGCTTGTAAAAGATTTTTAAAGGTAAACATGCAAGCATGTAATGATGCTATACTAGGGGATCTAGGTCGGTACCCCATGGGCATATATGCCGCAAAAAGAGGCATTAAATACTGGTTGAGGCTTCTATCTTTGCCAGGAAACAGATATGTTAGGTTGTGTTACGACATGCTATTGCATTATGACAGGCTAGGCTACACAAATTGGGTTACTTATTTGAGAACAAATGTATATGAGAATGGTTGGGGCCAGTTGTGCCTTTTTGCGCTGCACTTGTGCCTTTTTGCACTCGCCGGCAAACGTTGTGCCTTTTTGCACTATAATTGTGCCCTTTTGCTTTAAACTGTTTGTGCTTTTCTACATACTTTTTTATGTGCAGGAATAGCGGAGTTTCGAGTTCGGAATCGTGTTCTACGGCCAAAATGGGTCTTAAAAACTTTTTGCCCAACCCCCGGGGTTAAAAAATAAAAAGTAAACAAATTAATAAAAATAAAAAAGTTCACTTCAACTAAGTGTCATTTTTGTTTGAATTAACCCAATTGAATGGTTTTTACAGTACAATAGTTTTTCACGACGCTGAATCGAATAAAAAAAACGCGACTCTCTAGCATTTATACTTTTTGAGAACCTGGGGGTGGGGGTACCCCCCTAATATCCGTTTTTCAGTAATAACTTTTGAACGGGTGGGAATTTCGTGTCCAAACGTTTTTTAAAGTGTTTAGAGTCCACAAAAGCTGTCAGACATGTTGTATTACCGCTTCTTTAACAGCCGGAAGTATTTTTGTTCATTTCCTGAAGTTAAATGCGAAAGGGCACACCCTAATCTAACCATCCAAATGTGCGAATAACTTACGAAATAGTTGAGATATCTAAGAACGGTTTTCAAATTCGTTCTCAGTGTGATTGGATACATGGAAATGCACAGAAAACCAGGAAACCCAAACACATTTTGAAAAAAAGCATGATTTCAGCCAGGGGGGGTATCAGTGAGATTGTTTTTTTCGACCAAAAAAAATAAAAAACGTTCAAACTTTGTTTAAAGCGGTTAGTTTTAACGCTGATCACAGATCCGAAAACCGTTTTACGATATCTCGTTTGGATCTACCTAAACTGGTAGAGTCCTGGCTGCCAGACATGGTGTGCCTTTTTGCTTTGCACCTTAATAACTTTTTTAATATTGCAGATATCGCTAAACCGACTTCAGATTCGTGCCCAACGCGCCAGTTTACCCTATATATCAAAGTATCGGGCGATAATAGAATCAAACAATTGAACCCATAATTTCACAAAGGGGAACAACTCGAGGTTTATAGAAAAAAATATAATTTGGACGAAACTTTGTGTCTAGCAGTTAGTTTTCACGCCGAGTACGAATCCGAAATCCGTTTGGCGATATCTGAATTCTTTATACCCGAACTCGGGAGGTCCCGGGTGTTTTTGAAATTGTGCCTTTTTGCGATGAGCACATATTTTCGCGAATTTCGGCTTCCAGCATCCATAGCTCGTGTTTTATGGAAAGAACGTTTAAATACCAAGAAAATAGAGTCAGAAATTGTCTGTAAATATTGCAAAAACAACCCCCCAGCGCCCAATATAGAGCAAAAACACTGTATCAGGGCTAGATTTTTTCAAAGTGGAGATGGAGTGCGAAATTGTTTTGCTATGGCCATTTTTTTGCTCCCGCTAGCGACTGAGCTCGTTTATAGGTACTTCCAGACTCTTATTAATGATTTGAAAAATAAAGTTGTGCCCTTTTGCGCTCCGGGTTTTGGCGGAAATCGATAAAATTTGAATATTTTCATATAAAATCCGCTCAGAAGACCCACTTTGGTGTTAGTTTAAGGGTGAGGTTAGCGCGACACGAAAACAATAAGTCCTCAACTTATCTGACCCTTTAAAAAAAAGATAGGTGGAAAAAAGGTGAAAACAGCGGTTTTCGGAGCTAGGGTTAGCTAGGGTTACGGTTGAGAGCCCGCATTTCATAAATAAGTGCCTCACAGGTGCCATTTTGCGTTCAGTTGATAGCTGACTGTCCCCTTAACAAGAAAAACCCGGGTTTTAGGGGGGTTCTTTGGCAAAAATCGAGCGAGGTAGGGTCCACGCAGCCATTTCGGTCTCAGCAAGCTAACCCTAGCGCAGAGAAGTACCCCGGATACCAACTTTGTCTGACTCATTTTTTTTGGGGTAAAAGTTTGTGGGTGCAGTTTTGTTAGGTTTTGCATGATAACATGGGACCATTTTCTAAGATTTTTGAGCAGGTGCTTTTGTCTGGGGGTTAACCCCAAGTTGTCATTTTCGCCCTGTGAAGTGCAAATTTTACTTTTTTTGTTCCTGATTCTTAATGTCAGTCTGCGGTGAACCAAACTGTCCATTTTCCAAGAGCATCTGTCAAAACCTACAAATTAAACCACTTCCGGCCCTCCCAGGTGGTATCCATTGTATCGGAAGTGGGGGTACCTCTAGGCGTGTAGGGGGTCGCTGGTTCCTTATATGTTCACCTTGTTGATGCACCAAACACTCTACTGTTAATGTTTTTTGGTCTAAAAATACAAAAAAAATCATTTCCGGTCCGCAAGGGGGCGTCCTTCGTACCGGAAGTGGACCTAACTCAAAAACGGATTGAGATATCTCAATTCTGATTGCAGATTTGGCTTCAGCACACCTGAAAACCTTTATAATAAACGTATTGCAACAATCAAAGTCTTAATAAAGAAATAAAAAAGTTCACCCTATACATATATATATGAAAAAAAACAGAGGGTCAAGGGGCTAAGTTCGGATTGAGATATCTCAATTCTGATTGCAGATTTGGCTTCAGCACACCTGAAAACCTTTATAATAAACGTATTGCAACAATCAGAGTCTTAATAAAGAAATAAATAAAATCGACCTAAACATATATATATATGCCAAAAAAAAATAAAATAAAAATAACAGAGGGTCAAGGGGCTAAGGTTAGTGTGTGTCTAGTGGTTAGTTTTACTGCTGAAGTGAAATCCGAAAACCGTTTTTCGATATCTGCTTCAGTTCCGTGTGAATCTTTTTTTAGGGTGGGTGCTAAAATAGGTGCCCTTTTGCTTTAAACATTAATAACTTTTTTATTAATTGGGATATCGAAAAACGGTTTTCAGATTCGTGCTCAGCGCGCAATTTTACACAATATATCAAAGTATCGGACGATACTAAAATCCAAAATTTTCACCAAGTATACATCAGGAAAAATCCTGGGTTAAGCGAAAAAAAATGAATAACGACGAAACTTTGTCTCTAAAGGTTAGTTTTCGCGCTGATTAAGAATCCGAAAACCGTTTTTCGATATCTGCTTTCGTTCGATGGGAATCTTTTTTTAGGTTGAGTGTTAAAACGTGCCCTTTTGCTTCGAACCATTATAACTTTTTTAATATTTGAGGTATTGAAAAACGGTTTTCAGATTCTTTTTCAGTGTACCAAAAGACCTGGCGGGTAATATTATAACTTGACGAATAGGAAGTTATTAAGCACTTTAACATTATATAAATGTTTTATAAGGGTTAAACATGCTACATAGCCATATTATCGTTCACGTTCAGACAGACGAACAGTCGTATAATGTTTTCAATACTTGCATTGTCTTTGGAATATAAATATCTATTAAACTGGTGAGTTTGAATATTATATCTTAACTAATAACAAAATAATAAGCACTTTACCACAATATAGATGTTTTATAAGGCTTACAAAACGCATATTGACTGGTTTTCGTGCACGTACGGACAGACGAACAGTCGTATAATTTTTTCAACGCTTCGTTTATCTTTAGAATATAAATATCTACTAAATTGGTAAGTTTCAATATTATAACTTGACGAATAAGAAATTAATAAGCACTTTAATATAATAGAAATGTTTTATAAGGCTTAAAATAGCGCCTAAAGTCGTATTATCGCTCACGTACGGACAGACGAACTGTCGTATAATATTTTAAATGCTTGCACGATCTTTAAAATATCAATATCTATTGAAACTGTGAGTTTAAATAATATATCTTCACTAATAAGAAAATAATAAGCACTTTACCATAATATAAACGTTTTATAAGGCTTAAAATAGCGCCTTAAGTCGTATTTTCGCTCACGTACGGACAGACGAACAGTCGTATAATATTTTTAATATTGCATTATCTTTAGAATATCAATATCTACTAAACTGGTGAGTTTAAATATTATATCTTAACTAAAAACAAAAGAATAGGCACTTTACCACAATATAGATGTTTTATAAGGCTTACAAAAACGCATATTAACCGGTTTTCGTGCACGTACGGACAGACGAACAGTCGTATAATTTTTTCAACGCTTCGTTTATCTTTAGAATATAAATATCTATTAAACTGGTAAGTTTCAATATTATAACTTGACGAATAAGAAATTAATAAGCACTTTAATATAATAGTAATGTTTTATAATGCTTAAAATAGCGCCTAAAGTCGTATTATCGCTCACGTACGGACAGACGAACTGTCGTATAATATTTTAAATGCTTGCACGATCTTTAGAATATCAATATCTATTAAAACGGTGAGTTTAAAAAATATATCTTTACTAATAAGAAAATAATAAGCACTTTACCACGATATAAACGTTTTATAAGGCTTAAAATAGCGCCTAAAGTCGTATTTTCGCTCACGTACGGACAGACGAACAGTCGTATAATATTATTAATACTTGCATTATCTTTAGAATATCAATATCTATTAAACTGGTGAGTTTAAATATAATATCTTAACTAATAACAAAAGAATAGGCACTTTACCACAATATAGATGTTTTATAAGGCTTACAAAACGCATATTGACTGTTTTCGTGCAGTACGGACAGACGAACAGTCGTATAATTTTTTCAACGCTTCGTTTATCTTTAGAATATAAATATCTATTAAACTGGTAAGTTTCAATATTATAACTTGACGAATAAGAAATTAATAAGCACTTTAATATAATAGTAATGTTTTATAATGCTTAAAATAGCGCCTAAAGTCGTATTATCGCTCACGTACGGACAGACGAACTGTCGTATAATATTTTAAATGCTTGCACGATCTTAAGAATATCAATATCTATTAAAACGGTGAGTTTAAATAATATATCTTTACTAATAAGAAAATAATAAGCACTTTACCACGATATAAACGTTTTATAAGGCTTAAAATAGCGCCTAAAGTCGTATTTTCGCTCACGTACGGACAGACGAACAGTCGTATAATATTATTAATACTTGCATTATCTTTAGAATATCAATATCTATTAAACTGGTGAGTTTAAATATTATATCTTAACTAATAACAAAAGAATAGGCACTTTACCACAATATAGATGTTTTATAAGGCTTACAAAACGCATATTGACTGTTTTCGTGCAGTACGGACAGACGAACAGTCGTATAATTTTTTCAACGCTTCGTTTATCTTTAGAATATAAATATCTATTAAACTGGTAAGTTTCAATATTATAACTTGACGAATAAGAAATTAATAAGCACTTTACCATAATATAAATGTTTCATAAGGCTTAAAATAGCGCTTTTAGTCGAAATATCGCGCACGTACGGACAGACGAACATTCGTATAACTTTTTAAACACTTGTACGGTCTTAAGAATACACATATCTATAAAATAGCAAAGTTTTAATGTTATATCTTGATAAATAAGAACGAAATAAATACTTTACTATAATACACCCCATTAAACATGCTTAAAAAACGCTATTATAGCCATATTATTGATCCCGTACGGACGGACAAACAGTCGTATATTTTTTTCAATGCTTGCATTGTCTTTAGAATATAAATATCTATTAAAATGATCTCGGTTCTGATCCACCACATTTATATGAATGTTTATAGACCCTGACCCTGACCACCCTGACACTGACTCTGACCACCTGACCCACTTTGATAAGAATTTTCATAGAACCTGACCCTGACCCTGACACCCTGACTCACTCAGGGTGGTCAGGGATGTCCATGACCCTGCCCCTGACCACCCTGACCCTGACCCTGACCACCCTGATCCACTTTCATAAGAATGTTAATATACCCTGACCCTGACTCACTGAGGGTGGTCAGGGGTGACCCTGACCCTGGCCCACCACATTTATATGAATGTTTATAGACCATGACCCAGACCCTGACCACCCTGACCACCCTGACCACCCTGACCCTGACCCTGACCCTGACCCTGACCCTGACCCTGACCCTGACCACCCTGACCCACTTTGATATGAATGTTAATACACCCTGACCCTGACCCTGACTCACTTTTGGCCCTCCGAGTTGGGCATTTCCCGCCAAAAAGCTTATACGTCACAACGGGAAAATCACGTGATAATTTGTTGTTGAAATTTGATTGGCTCGCTTTGAAATACGGTCGCACCGAACGGCTTTAGAAATCATTAGTGAGGTGATCGTCAAACTGTTTACACGTGGAGTTCTGTGCGTATATTGTAATCTATAAAGGATGATAAAAGGATTGTGGATTTTGGAAATAGAGGTAAGACTTTTTTATAATTATATATGGGCGGTGCGTTGACAAAACTAGTCTTATTGAAATGCAAACAGTGTAAATCTAGATCAGCACCAGTGTGCTTTTAAAATAGCATCTTATAAGCTGTAATGTGTTTTGAATGCGTATATGACAATATGCTGTTCAGTCTGACAGTCCGGAAACTGAGCAGAGCCTGATCAGACGCCGACTCTGCGACTGATCTGGATATACTGTGTTTGCACTGCAATGGTCCCCTATCAAAGTTGTTCAAATAACTTAATTTCATGAAGAACTCTGGTTGCCATGGCAACGGAATTGAAAAACTTTAAAAATCTTCTTCTCCAAAACTGCTGATCCAATTTCAAAATAATTTCACAGATATGGTCCTTGGGTGTACCTCTACCAAAATTGTTCAAAGAATTTTGATATCCCAAAAAACATGGCCGCCAGGGGCGGGGCCAATTTTTCTTATATGGCTATACAGAAAACTTTGAAAATCTTCTTCTCCAAAACTGCTGATAAAATTTCGAAATAAATTCACAGATATGGTCCTTGGGTGTACCTCTACCAAAATTGTTTAAAGAATTTTGATATCCCAAAAAACATGGCCGCCAGGATCGGGGCCAATTTTCCTTATACGGCTATACAGAAAACTTTGAAAATCTTCTTCTCCAAAACTGCTGATCCCATTTCAAAATAATTCCACAGATATGAACCTTGTGTGGACCTCTACATAAATTGTTCAAAGAATTTTGATATCTCAAAAAAAAAAATGGCCGCCAGGTGCGGGGCCAGTTTTCCTTTTACGGCTATATATAAAACTTTGAAAATCTTCTTCTCCAAAACTACGGATCCAATTTCAAAATAATTTCACAGATGTGATTCTTGTGTGGACCTCTACCAGAATTGAATTTTGATATCTGAAAAAACATGGCAGCAAAGGGTGTGACTAGTTTGCCTTATAAGGCTATATACATGTAGAAAACTTTGAAAATCTTCTTCTCCGAATACCACTTGTTAGAATCTAAATTAATTTGGCAGAACGTGTCCTTGTGTGACCCTTTACCAATATTGTTCAAATTATGTTGATATCTCAAAAAACATGGCTGCTAGGGGTGGGGTTAGTTTTCCTTATATGTTATATGTGCCTTATATGCCTCATATATCGTCTTGTCCAATACTCAGGTGAGCGATATAGGGCCATCATGGCCGTCTTGTTTCATGACACGGCAAAATATTGTGTGTATTATTCCCAAAGTGACACACATGACAATATGTGTATTACTCTGATCCCGACCCTCTCACTCATTGTGACCCACAGCCATATATCACTGACCCTGATCCTGACCCTGACCCAGCCATTCAAAGTTCTGTTAACTTAAGGTTGTTTATTTTTTCCAGGAATTTGAACAGTCTCCAAGATGCACCGGTGTCATGTTTGCGGCCGTCGTGTGATTGGACAACCTGTTAAGACCATATGCCGACACTCCGTGTGTTTGTTTTGTGCACGGCAGCTAGTTCTGTGCTATAACTTAGGCAGCGTTTTCGACATTAGAATTGCTCCGTGTTTTAGATGTTACATAGTTCAAAGACCCTTTTCGTTTAGATGGACCTATACTTTGTAATCAAAGCTGTAGAGCCAGTGTATCCCAGTGGAGAAAAGGATTTTTTGTTCAATTGCTCATTCAGTACGTCAATCGTGTAATAGAAAATGGCAGATTCTGAAGATGACGAAACGGAAGGTCTGTGTGATATAATGAAGGAAAATTCGTATTTCACAGATTGTTTCCGTAGGTACGACTGTGTTATAGATTTTCTTAAACGGGACGAACGTATATATGCTCGCGCAGTCACTCTAGATGAAGCGGAAGTTCACGTGTTTCTGAGATATACTTTAGACATTGACGGATGTGTTGTGGAAATGAGGTCCTTGCGAGGTCTGAAGTTGTATGTTCGGCATTTAAGTATGATGCGAAATGGTGTAATGAGTGTACGTGATATTCAGTCAATGTTAAACAAGCATGTGGATTTGTCGTTGTATTCCCACGCTGAATTAGCCAATTTTAGACACTCTGTGGGCTTTCAATTGTTCTACGAGTACGGATGGGAATGCTGGCTGGGACTTGTACCTTGTTTTAGAAGTGGTCAACCCGAGGTAAGAAGGGACGTACTGAAAGAACAGTCAATTCGTTACTTTACAAGTGTGAAGAATTCATTTCAACGGAAACTGCAAAATCTTTGCCTTGCCGAAGTGGCAACTAGAACCTTGATGAAAAATGATTTGAACTGCATTGACAGTTTGGTTGTGTTGCCTGATGACTGCAGTACTATTCTGGAGACTCTGCAGGAAAGCATAGAAGAATCCAACGTATTGTGTGGTTTCCGGGCGTTGATATTTTGTTTTCGTTTTGGCGAGAAAAATACTGGCGGTGTTTCTTTAAGAGATTTTGAAGAAGCTGACGTAAGTCTAGTGACGGTACATTCTGCGATGAACCTGCTATCCGATGAGATGGAATTGTTCTGGTCAGCAAGTGGGATACAAGCAGTCGTTGGAAGTAGGGGTATGCTGTACACCTGTGCCTCCTTTACAGATTGCGTGAATTACCGTAGCAATCTTGACGGAAGGGCGCTCGATATTTCAGGAGAGTTACGGAGTGTGTGTTTCCATGGTGATAAGCTTCGATTCGTGCAGCTTTATGCTGACCTACCTCATCGCAGACCTCGAGTTCGATATCACCCAGTATCCGGCTGTATTGTTGGCGGAATGGTGTATCCGAAACAGACTTCAGTAGCATTTAAGAGGGATGCAAGTCGTTACTTGTCGGCATTGGAAAGCAATCTTTACCTGATGAAAAGAGGTACATGTAGACTTGAGTGCGTCACCGAGTTAGACGAGTGGAAAGAAGAGGTGAAAGCAAGTGACTGTCTGAACGTGGATAAAGTGTTAGGTTTGCTGACTAGACAACCTATGTTGGTGCCATTTCCGAGAGGTACGATGAGATGCATTCAGAAGATTGGCCTGAACTTAACATCAGAACTAAAGAAGCTGCTTGACAGGTATTCCTGTACTGGGAATGTGGAGGCCACTTGGAAAGCCTACCAGTTGGAATTGTCGTTGGAGAAAATGTTATGGGGTCACCCCCTTTGTGGTCGAAGTAGTCAGTACTCGGTTAGTCTTGGGCCCGGTAAAATGGAATGCAGTAGGAGCCGGACAGATTACTTTGGATTTTTATCGTTGGAACGATGGACAGCGTGTATGGCATTTGAAGACAGCATACCACCTTGCAAGATATGGACCAATTCTGAAGTGGTTATCAAGAAGATTATACGAACGGCTGGAGTACACGATGTGGTACACAGCAGCAACTTTGTACTGGGACGTCGCTTATTGGATACACTAATCGGAGATTTGTTCGAAGTTGGGAAAGTGGGTAGCTGCATAAGATTTGAAGAGTATAAGAAGGAGCTCTTCCGTGACAAGCCAAAAGGACTGCCGGTGAACGGTGCCGTGACTGTAAAACAGCTCGTAGGAATTCTCAGTAGCGCTAGGAGAATGCGAGTAGCTATGGCGTACGGAAGTGTTTGCGAGTTGTTACGAAAGTGTGATATAGACGTGGAAAGTGTTATCACAGACGGCTTGGTGCAGATGGAACTTGTCCATTTCCCAGCTCTCGATGCGTACGACAGAAACCGTAATGCCATCATGAGTTGGTCTTTAAGGTCTGGGTTGTGGAAAATCATTGGAGGGGGCAAGGATGCCTCCCAATTTCGCGGGTCTCCAGGGGTGCTTACCATGCTTGTTGTTGCTGAATTGGAGAGACTTAATATCGTGTTTGTGAGCAAGTTGAAGAAACTTCCCAGGTCGTTTCCGTGGATTGAACAATGCGCTAAGAAGCTGCAATGTCTGAAATTGGAAGATGACGGTATTGTATTGGTGTTATCTTTTTTGTCATGTGTTGCGCTGTTGATGAACGGGTGGTATGTTGCATATGCTAACCTTGAGAGACTGATGAGGGAAATGCCAGTCAACCAGTGTCGCCTACGTGATATGGAGATACAGTCCAAACTGTTGTTAGCCAATTTCAACAAGTACAAGCTATTCCGCTTGCACCACACCATATCTTTTAGACTTCCTGCTGTGGATAAGAACGTTTCCATTAACGCTGAAGTCGATAAGATAGATGAGGACAAAGAAGCTGCTGATGTCTTAGAAGAAGGAGAAATCAGCATGATATCTGAGGATGTAGATGTAATGAAAGCTGAAGAGGTTTGTTTCCGAGCTCCAACCAGTTTGCCACAAAATGTAAACACTTTGAAACAACGATGGACTTCGAAAGAACTTGAACTTCTGCAAGACGTAGCAAGTGGAAGAGCTGATGAATCCACTTTGAGATCAGCGTATGATCAATTCAGGCAAAAATGCATGGAAAACGAAATTCCCTTCAGAACTTTCAAATCGTTTAAGAACAAACTTTCTAGACTATAAAGGCACCTGGACAGTAGATCAAAATGACACTGAAATAGTTGTCAACCCATATTTGTGAATAGCTGCCTCTCATAACAGTGACACTGGGGTAGTAATATTTGTGAATACGTGTCTCTGATCACAGTGATACTTAGGTATAATTAATTGTTAATTAGTGCCTCTGATCACCATGACACTCAGGTAGTAATAATTGCGAATACGTGCCTCTGATCACAATGACACTCCAATAGAGTTAGACCCATTTTTGTGCCTCTGATCACAGTGACAATCTGATAGTTATAATTGTAAAGAATTGCCTCTGATCACAGTGACACTGATTTAGTACTATTAGTGAATACGTACCTCTGACCACAGTGACACTCAGTTAATACGCAATCGGTATCAAAACAAGCAAAACTGCATAAGAATATAAAGTAGAAGTAATATATATATATATATATAATTCCTAAGCAAATTCGCAGAATCACTATGTGTACATGTATATGCAAAGAATCACTAAGCATATTTAAAGCATCACTAAGTATATCCAAAGAATCACTAGGCATATACTAAGAAGCACTTGGAACGCAATCGGTATCCAAACAAGCAAAACTGCATAAGAATATAAAGTAGAATTAATATATATATATATAATTCCTAAGCAAATTCGCAGAATCACTATGTGTACATGTTTATGCAAAGAATCACTAAGCATATCCAAAGCCTCACTAAGTATATCCAAAGAATCACTAGGCATATACAAAGAAACACTTAGAACGCAATCGGTATCCAAACAAGCAAAACTGCATAAGAATATAAAGTAGAAGTAATATATATATAATTCCTTAGCAAATTCGCAGAATCACTATGTGTACATGTACATGCAAAGAATCACTAAGCATATCCAAAGCATCACTAAGTATATCCAAAGAATCACTAGGCATATACAAAGAAACACTTAGAACGCAATCGGTATCCAAACAAGCAAAACTGCATAAGAATATAAAGTAGAAATGTGTATTTATTATTTATTCTAATAGCGTCTGACCGTTGGCCATTAATATCAGTGAAATGGCAGAAAGCAGCCTTTCGCTGCTTTCAGCCATTTCGCTGTTATTAATGTTCACCTCCGCGGGACGATGACCCCGTCAGACAGGCGGCGGATAATGATTGGAAATGATTGTTAAATAATTGGCCTATGTACATAATCAAAATAAATCACGTATGAATCACACTATCACAGTTATGCTTATAAATATGTACAAGGCCGTAGTCCTTTTTCAACGTAAATGGCCGTTATCACAGAAAGCTTTAGTAACACGATTAGAAATGATTGTCATGTAATTGGACTATGTATAAAATCAAAATAAATCACGTATAAATTACACTATCTACAAAGGCCGTAGTCCTGTCTCCTTAAATGGCCGTAGTCCTTTTTCTACTTCAATTGACATTTACAAAGGCCGTAGTCCTGTCTACTTAAATAGACGTAGTCCTTTTTCTACTTCAATGACCGTAGTCCTGTCTACTTAAATGGCCGTAGTCCTTTTTCTACCTCAATGGCCGTAGTCCTGTCTACTCAAATGGCCGTAGTCATTTTTCTACCTCAATGACCTCAATGTCTACTTAAACGGCCGTAAAATCACTTCCATTTTACACTGATTCCGTGCTTTCCAATTGGCTGCTGTTGATTTCTGAGTTACTTAAACTGGTGTCAACATACATCTGCATCCTTTCATTCCAGTTTCTATTAAGACTTTTCAGGTTTAATCGCTTTTTTTCATTTTTTAACCTATTTGTAAGGTAACTTGTGAAATCCTTTCCGGACTCTAAGCAGAAATCGTTTGGCCAAAGACGCTGGGTTAGGCCCTCTCTAATTATCTGCGCCACCAAAATGGTGGTTATTTTTTCATTGGTCTTGACAATCTTGTCTGCCTGATATTTCACAAAAGCCCTTTGACATTCGTTTAAGTGGTCAGACAAAGTGGCCGAGTTACTCTTTGTATAAAAAGGCTGTATCTGTTCCTTGAATTTAGGATCCAGGTCATCGAAATTGGTTATCAAGCTGCAAAGAAAAGAAAGAAAAATGAATGAATAATCATTGGTTAAAACATATCTTGGAGTTCGTTGTATGGTTCTTCAATGACTGAAAATGTAAAACTAATAATAAAAAAGTCTGTTTTTCAATTGACAAAAGTAGAAGATAGATCATGCAAGATATGTCGAATACACCCTACAAAATCCACATACAAAAGCTAATCTTAATGATTAAGTTAAAATGTCGTAAGAAAGTAATGTACAAGTCGCTAAAACAGCAAAAAGCTGCTTCTACACCGACATTACAATCACACTGGTTCCAATTAAGGTTGAAATAAGAACACAAAAAGGTGATAAAAGTTAAATTTATGATCAAGTATAAAAATCAGGAATGCCAATTAACAAAGAAATTTATCAAATACTACATGGACACCAAAATCCCATTAGCTCAACTTTAGTGAAGAAGAGATGTTAAATCGTAGGTAAAACTAAAGCGAATTTTTTTTAAAGCTTATCTGCCACAAAATAACCAATAGTAATGCAGATCAAAAGGTGTAATGAGTCGTTTTACATAAATTCCCCATACAAAGTCAAACACAAACAATGCAGACAAACAAGACACATATAACAAACATAAAGTTAGGGTAAAAATAGGAGTACTGCCTTGGAACAGTCAGCAGGGGAAATGCTGCTGGGGGTTTAAACCGGTTAAGGGGTGCCCAACCTAACAGTTGTCCTATTCTCAGCCTTATAGACGAACAGTGTAAATAAATAGTTACCCCTGGCCGACTTCTCCACAACATCAGTGATGGCAAAAACAGTTTTAAAACACATGTAAAACATATACTTATTAAATGAAATCAATATCTGGATCCGCCAATCACTAATGTACTCAATAACTTATATGAAGTCAGAGTAACTGTAAAGAAGCCATTCAGGGTACGACCGAATGGGCACAATACAAATATCAGACAACCTCCTTTCGTAACCGAATTTGAGAAGCTGGCATCATAGAGTACTATGTCCGTCCTGTCATCGCACAATTGAAGAGGGAAGCGTGATGACCCACTGTCGCATCTTGTTTTATTAGTTAATGGAAAATATTTGTCTTTAATGAAAATACGCAAATCAGTACATTAAAACTCAAGTATCGTTGATTGTTTAAACTTCTTGCTGTAACCACAAGGTAAGGTGGCGAAGTTTACAGAGCAAACGACTCACCTTGTCGTTGCAGTCTTTTTCGGTGCATTCCTCCGGAGGGATAGACATGTCCTCTTTGTCTGTGGCTGTATGTAAGTTTCCTGTTCTGGGATGTTACATGGCCTCTTTGTCTGTGGCTGGGTTAGGGTTTCCGTTTCTGGGATGGTCTGCAAACTTTCCATCATTTCCAACCCCCGTTTGGGTGTGCTCGTTAATGGCACAGCCCCTACATTGTCCGACACAGTTGTTGCGTATGCTGCCCAAAATGCATTTTGCATTGTCTGCATGCAGCGTGTCAGCGGAATGTCCTGTGCTGCTGCCGCGTCATTCATATGTTTGCTCAAACTTGCCACTTGATTTGAAAGTCTATCCCTGTCACTCTCCACGGCTGATAGCCTCTTTTCCAGCTCACGGTTCTTATTGCCTAACCCAACTCTGTCACTTTCCACGGCTATGAGCCTCTTTTCAAGGTCACGGCTCTTGTCATGACTGGCCTTTAACTCTTTTGTTAGTCCTGCCACTTTCTCCGCAACAAACCGTTCGCAGTTTTTAATCAACTCTGCCACATACCCACTTTCGTCTACTGAACTCATTTTTGAATTCCTGAAAGAAAGTAAAGCTCTGTTTTGATCAGGCATTTTGAGGGAATCATGTAAGAAGTGTCATGACATAGTATTTGTCATTTTTCATTTAAGTTGACTCAAACACGCATGAATATGGGTAGTTTAATAATATCAGGATTAATAATATCAGGATAATTGATAGTATGTGTTTTGGTGGATTTAAATGAATAATGACGTGGAGTGGGTCATTTTTCATTTAAATTGACTCAAACACGCATGTATATGAGTAGTTATAGTGCAATGTGTTTATATTTTATATGCCAATGTCCACAGCGCTATGCACATATATGTAAATTATATTTGTTTGTATGGGCCGGAGGCCTGATTGTACAATAAACGTTTGAAGTTTGAAGTTTGACAAATGTTATTCATCCTTTTTGGACCGTCATGACCAACCTCCCCAACAAATTTGGTGAAATTAGGTCAAAGGGTTATCTAGATAATGAATGGAAACAATATTGATACTTAAGGCCACTTTGACATTGACCTTTGACATTTTGACCCCCCCCCCCAAAAAAGGGGTTATTTTACTGGCCATTACCAACCATCCTACTATTTTTATTAAACCTAGATCAAAGGGTTCTGTAACCATGGAGCTAAAATCGGTCTACCGACCGACTGACCGACCTACTGACGGACGGACAGACAGGCAGACAGACGGACAGACCAATAAGCAAAGCAATATGTCCCCACTTCAGTTTTATCAAAATATCTCTTATACTTAATACTCAGAAATAAATTACAATGAAGCATGTTCGGCTGTATTTTGTGTATTTTTCAGCTTTACGCCCTATGTTTTTCGTCTGAGACAGACGCACGAACAGCCAAACCAAGTAGGGCAATGAACCAAAATGTTCACAATCTCTATCTCTATAAGAATATGTTGTTATTTTGTATAGTGTCTGTGATTAAACTCAATCCTTAAAAGCGACTTTCTGAGCCATTGTAGTACCTTGCACTTTTGTGCCCGTACGGACAGACGAACGGACATATTTCTGAGTTGCAAAAGGAATGGTTAATGTAAGTAAGGGCTGTACACTCGTGTTATTTTGATTCATGCAAAAACATGTATTATTTATTTCATGTTTAATGGTTTACTGGGTAAACCGGTCACAGTTCGGTTCAGTGCTCTGACCGGTTCAAAAATATTCTGACCGTTAGCGCCACTTACAACAAGCAGTTCAACTGTGCAAAGCACGTTCTCTAAATGTATCACACCGGTCCCAACAGCCTGAAACTATGCAAACAGCATGGATACATATCCGTCGTCAATTAAATGTAACTCGGCATCTAACTGTTTGAAGCATAAGTTTACTGATCGTGCTACGCCCCTTTTGCTTGCATTGTAATGTTTAAAAGTGTTACAGTAGCATATTATAATCGGCGCATGCTGCCAAATCACACATTTCCGTCGTTAGCTATTTATAATACTATCCCGGTTCAGAAAATCTTAAACCGTGACAACACTAACTAGAACTATCACTGAAGGTAATTCATACCCCCATCCCCATCTTTGACAGTGGATGTATACACATGACACATAAACTGAATGTTAACAATAGTTTTTGCTCCGGACAAAATTAAAATACCCAAAATAACAAAGGAAAATACAAAAAGGGGAATAACTCCTTTCAAAATAAATGTAGAGTTATGGTTCTTATACGCTGCATTTCCTCTCATCTAGGTCTATCTACATATGAAGTTTCATCTACTTATCATCATTAGTATTAGAGTTATGCTCCGGACAAAATCAAAAGACCAAAAATAAAAATGGAAATTACTCCTTTCAAAGGCAAAGCAGAGTTAGGGTTCTTGTGCACTGCACTTCCTCTCAGCATGGTATATCTACATATGAAGTTTCAATCCACTAGCATCAATTGTCTCGGAGTTTGTTCCGGAACAGAATCAATAGTCCAATAGTAATAAAGGGGAATAACTCCGCTTAGAGTGCGAACAGAATTATGGTTATTGTGCATGACACGTCGTCTCATCGAGGTCTATCTAAACATGAAGTTGCATTCCACTATCATCAACTGTCTCAGAGTTATGTTCATGAACAGAATAAACAGTACAAATGTAACAAAGGGGAATAACTCCGCTTAGTGTGCGAACAGAATTATGGTTCTTGTGAATTACACGTCGTCTTATCGAGGTCTATCTGCATATGAAGTTTCATTTCTCTAGCATCAATCCTCTCGAAGTTAAGCTCCTGAACAGAATCAACAGTCCAAAGTAAAAAAGGGGAATAACTCCGCTTACAGTGTGAACAGAATTATGGTAATTGTGCATGACACGTCGTCTTACCGAGGTTTATCTTAACATGAAGTTTCATTCCACTAGCATCAACTGTCTCAGAGTTATGTTCAGGAACAGAATCAACAGTCCAAAAGTAACAAAGGGGAATAACTCCGCTTAGAGTGCAAACAGAGTTATGGTTCTTGTGCATGACACGTCGTCTCATCGAGGTCTAACTGCATATGAAGTTTCATTCAACTAGCATCAACTGTCTGGGAGTTATGTTCCGGAACAGACTCAACAGTCCAAAAGTAACAAAGGGGAATAACTCCGCTTAGAGTACAAACAGAGTAATGGTTCTTGTGCATGACACGTCGTCTTATCGAGGTCTATCTGCATATGAAGTTTCATTCAACTAGCATCAACTGTCTGGGAGTTATATTCCGGAACAGAATCAACAGTCCAAAAGTAACAAAGGGGAATAACTCCGCTAAGAGTGCAAACAGAGTTATGGTTATTGTGCATGACACGTCGTGTCATCGAGGTCTATCTGCATATGAAGTTTTATTCAACTAGCATCAACTGTCTGAGAGTTATGTTCCGGAACAGAATCAACAGTCTAAAAGTAAAAAAGGGGAATAACTCCGCTTAGAGTGCAAACAGAGTTATGGTTCTTATGCATGACACGTCGTCTCATCGAGGTCTATTTGCATATGAAGTTTCATTCCTCTAGCATCAATCCTCTCGAAGTTATGCTCCGGAACAGAATCTGTGACAGACGGAAGGACGGAAGGACGGACGGACAGACGGAAGGACGGAAGGACTTTTACAACGTGGGGGTATAATAATAAGAATGAAAATTACCTAGCTTTTATCCAAATGAAATTATCCAAATAAAATAAATCAACCACTCACTATGAAACACTTTCGAAAACTGTTGATTACTTCTAGGGGCACTTCGCAAAAGTCATTGCATAAGCACTATAAATAGATTCCTTTGTTCTCGCCTTCAATTTGGCGGGAAAATAGATGATGACACTAATGGTTCACCAATAACCCTATATAGCTGTTAAGGCTAACCCTGACCCACTTTGATAGAAATTGTCATATACCCTGACCCTGACACCCTGACTCACTCAGGGTGGTCAGGGGTGACCCTGACCCTGACCCTGACCCACCACATGTATATAAATGTTTATAGACCCTGACCCTGACAACCCTGACCCTGACCCACTTTGTTAAAAACAATTATATATCTTGACCCTGACACCCGACTCACTCAGGGTGGTCAGGGGTGACCCTGACCCTGACACCCTGACTCACTCAGGGTGGTCAGGGGTGACCCTGACCCTGACCCACTTTGATAAAAACAATTACATACCCTGACCCTGACACCCTGACTCACTCAGGGTGGTCAGGGGTGACCCTGACCCTGACCCACTTTGATAAAAACAATTATATACCTTGACCCTGACACCCTGACTCACTCAGGGTGGTCAGGGGTGACCCTGACCCTGACCCACTTAGATAAAAACAATTATATACCCTGACCCTGACACCCTGACTCACTCAGGGTGGTCAGGGGTGACCCTGACCCTGACCCACTTATATAAAAACAATTATATACCCTGACCCTGACACCCTGACTCACTCAGGGTGGTCAGGGGTGACCCTGACCCTGACCCACTTATATAAAAACAATTATATACCCTTACCCCTGACACCCTGACTCACTCAGGGTGGTCAGGGGTGACCCTGACCCTGACCCACTTTGATAAAAACAATTATATACCCTGACACTGACACCCTGACTCACTCAGGGTGGTCAGGGGTGACCCTGACCCTGACACCCTGACTCACTCAGGGTGGTCAGGGGTGACCCTGACCCTGACCCACTTTGATAAAAACAATTATATACCCTGACCCTGACACCCTGACTCACTCAGGGTGGTCAGGGGTGACCCTGACCCTAACCCACTTAGATAAAAACAATTATATACCCTGACCCTGACACCCTGACTCACTCAGGGTGGTCAGGGGTGATCCTGACCCTGACCCACTTAGATAAAAACAATTATATACCCTTACCCTGACACCCTGACTCACTCAGGGTGGTCAGGGGTGACCCTGACCCTGACCCACTTTGATAAAAACAATTATATACCCTGAACCTGACACCCTGACTCACTCAGGGTGGTCAGGGGTGACCCTGACCCTGACCCACTTTGATAAAATTTTTTATATACCCTGACCCTTACACCCTGACTCACTCAGGGTGGTCAGGGGTGACCCTGACCCTGACCCACTTTGATAAAAACAATTATATACCCTGACCCTGACACCCTGACTCACTCAGGGTGGTCAGGGGTGACCCTGACCCTGACCCACTTTCATAAAAACAATTATATACCCTGACCCTGACACCCTGACTCACTCAGGATGGTCAGGGGTGACCCTGACCCTGACCCACTTTGATAAAAACAATTATATACCCTGACACTGACACCCTGACTCACTCAGGGTGGTCAGGGGTGACCCTGACCCTGACACCCTGACTCACTCAGGGTGGTCAGGGGTGACACTGACCCTGACCCACTTTGATAAAAACAATTATATACCCTGACCCTGACACCCTGACTCACTCAGGGTGGTCAGGGGTGACCCTGACCCTGACCCACTTTCATAAAAACAATTATATACCCTGACCCTGACACCCTGACTCACTCAGGATGGTCAGGGGTGACCCTGACCCTGACCCACTTTGATAAAAACAATTATATACCCTGACCCTGACACCCTGACTCACTCAGGGTGGTCAGGAGTGACACTGACCCTGACACCCTGACTCACTCAGGGTGGTCAGGGGTGACCCTGACCCTGACCCACTTTGATAAAAACAATTATATACCCTGACCCTGACACCCTGACTCACTCAGGGTGGTCAGGGGTGACCCTGACCCTGACACCCTGACTCACTCAGGGTGGTCAGGGGTGACCCTGACCCTGACCCACTTTGATAAAAACAATTATATACCCTGACCCTGACACCCTGACTCACTCAGGGTGGTCAGGGGTGACCCTGACCCTGACCCACTTTGATAAAAACAATTATATACCCTGACCCTGACACCCTGACTCACTCAGGGTGGTCAGGGGTGACCCTGACCCTGACCCACTTTGATAAAAACAATTATATACCCTGACCCTGACACCCTGACTCACTCAGGGTGGTCAGGGGTGACCCTGACCCTGTCACCCTGACTCACTCAGGGTGGTCATGGGTGACCCTTACCCTGACCCCCTTGATAAAAATTATTATATACCCTGACCCTGACACCCTGACTCACTCAGGGTGGTCAGGGGTGACCCTGACCCTGACCCACTTTGATAAAAACAATTATATACCCTGACACTGACACCCTGACTCACTCAGGGTGGTCAGGGGTGACCCTGACCCTGACCCACTTTGAAAGATTTTTTTATATACCCTGACCCTGACACCCTGACTCACTCAGGGTGTCAGGGGTGACCCTGACCCTGACACCCTGACTCACTCAGGGTGGTCAGGGGTGACCCTGACCCTGACCCACTTTGATAAAAACAATAACATACCCTAACCCTGACACCCTGACTAACCCTAGGGTTAGGGTTAGGGTTAGGGTACGGGTTAGGGTACGGGTTAGGGTACGGGTTAGGGTACGGGTTAGGGTACGGGTTAGGGTTAGGGTTAGGGTTAGGGTTAGGGTTAGGGTTAGGGTTAGGGTTCGGGTTAGGGTTAGGGTTAGGGTTAGGGTTATAGTTTTGTACGGGAATATGCAGTCTCGGACTGCATATTCCCGTCAAAACGGGAATATGCAGTCCGAAAAACGGGAATATGCAGTCCGGAGACGGGAATATGCAGTCCGAGACGGGAATATGCAGTCCGAGACGGGAATATGCAGTCCGGGTAGTAATTTATTAATATCTTTGTTATTTATGTATATATTACGCCAAAAACGTCACATATTACGTAATATATCATTGTCGACCGTTTTGACAAAAAAGATTCCCTTAGTTTTAATTAGATAAAAAATGAACAGCATATATATGGTCAGCGGTATTCGGTGTGTCATTTTTTTATTTATAAACATTAACGTAATCTGAATAGACGTTTATTGTTGACGTTTATGGCTTTTTTAAATGACGTTAATTAACATTTTCTACGTCAAAATTTAATAACCCCAAAAAAATTGTTAGACTGCATATTCCCGTTTTTCTTGAAATAAGTTGTTATAGTTTTTTGTTTTAAAGATATCAAAAAACGGTTTACATCTATGAATTCGTCATAATTATGTGTATTATATATATTATTTTTATTATTCTATATCATTTAAAAAATTATTTTTTTCAACCCCAAAGTCGGACTGCATTTTCCCGAAACCCAAACCCTAAGTATTTCAGATGCAAAAACACGAAATAAAAGCATTAAATTTAGGTTCTTTGTACTTTGCATTAATACTAAATATTATTTAAGTTATATTCTATAACATTTTGTTAGAAAAATGTGCTTTTGACCAAAGATTTTCAATTTTTTTATTTATACTATTTATATCACATATATATATAAGGGGGTATATAATAGTAAGGTATTATATCTTTCTTATTCATCGAGGGTTAACATTAAAACTTTGCTACTTTATAGATATTTGTATTCTGAAGACCGTACAAGCGTTTAAAAAATTATCAGACTGTTCGTCCGTCCGTACGTGAACGATATTTCGACTATAGGCGCTATTTTAAGCCTAAAAAAACATTAATCTCATGGTAAAGTGCTTATTTATTTCTTATTCATCGAGGGTTAGCATTAAAACTTTGCTACTTTATAGATATTTGTATTCTGAAGACCGTTCAAGCGTTTAAAAAAATATTAGACTGTTCGTCCGTCCGTACGTGAACGATATTTCGACTATAGGCGCTATTTTAAGCCTTAAAAAACTTTAATTACATGGTAAAGTGCTTATTTATTTCTTATTCATCGAGGGTTAGCATTAAAACTTTGCTACTTGATAGATATTTGTATTCTGAAGACCGTGCAAGCGTTTAAAAAATTATCAGACTGTTCGTCCGTCCGTACGTGAACGATATTTCGACTATAGGTGCTATTTTAAGCCTTAAAAAGCATTAATATCATGGTAAAGTGCTTATTTATTTCTTATTCATCGAGGGTTAGCATTAAAACTTTGCTACTTTATAGATATTTGTATTCTGAAGACCGTACAAGCGTTTAAAAAATTATCAGACTGTTCGTCCGTCCGTACGTGAACGATATTTCGACTATAGGCGCTATTTTAAGCCTTAAAAAACATTAATATCATGGTAAAGTGCTTATTTATTTCTTATTCATCGAGGGTTAGCATTAAAACTTTGCTACTTGATAGATATTTGTATTCTGAAGACCGTACAAGCGTTTAAAAAAATATCAGACTGTTTGTCCGTCCGTACTTGAACGATATTTCGACTATAGGCGCTACTTTAAGCCTTAAAAAGCATTAATATCATGGTAAAGTGCTTAATTATTTCTTATTCATCGAGGGTTAGCATTAAAACTTTGCTACTTGATAGATATTCGTATTCTGAAGACCGTACAAGCGTTTAAAAAATTATCAGACTGTTTGTCCGTCCGTACGTGAACGATATTTCGACTATAGGCGCTATTTTAAGCCTTAAAAAACATTAATATCATGGTAAAGTGCTTAATTATTTCTTATTCGTCCAGTTATAATATTGAAACTTACCAGTTAATAGATATTTATATTATAAAGACAAACGAAGCATTGAAAACATCATACGGCTGTTCGTCCGTGTGTACGTAAACGATAATATGGCTATAATAGCGTGTTTAAGCCTTACAAAACATTAATATCATGGTAAAGTGCTTATTTATTTCTTATTCGTCCAGTTATAATATTGAAACTTACCAGTTTAATAGATATTTATATTCTAAAGACAAACGAAGCATTGAAAACATTATACGGCTGTTCGTCCATGTGTACGTAAACGATAATATGGCTATAATAGCGTGTTTAAGCCTTATAAAACATTAATATTATATTAAAGTGCTTAATAATTTCTTATTCATCAAGTTATAATATTGAAACTCACCAATTTAATAGATATTTATATTCTAAAGACAAACGAAGCATTGAAAACATTATACGACTGTTTGTCTGTCTGTACGTGAACGATAATACGACTTTAGGGCTATTTTTCAGCCTTACAAAACATTCGTATTATGGAAAAGTGCTTATAATTTTCTTATTCGTTTAGTTATAATATTTAAAATTACCGTTTAATTAGTTATTTACATTCCAAAGACAATGAAAGTATTGAAACATTATACGACTGTTCGTCTGTCTGTACGTGAACGATAATAGGACTTTAGGCGTTATTTTTAAGCCTTCCAAAACATTCATATTATGGTAAAGTGCTTATAATTTTCTTATTCGTCATGTTATAATATTGAAACTTACCGTTTTATTAGATATTTACATTCTAAAGACAATGCAAGTATTGAAAATATTATAAGACTGTTCGTCTGTCTGTACGTGAACGATAATACGACTTTAGGGCTATTTTTCAGCCTTACGAAACATTCATATTATGGTAAAGTGCTTATAATTCTCTTATTCGTTTAGGGTTAGGGTTAGGGTTAGGGTTAGGGTTAGGGTTAGGGTTAGGGTTAGGGTTAGGGTTAGGGTTAGGGTTAGGGTTAGGGTTAGGGTTAGGGTTAGGGTTAGGGTTAGGGTTAGGGTTAGGGTTAGGGTTAGGGTTAGGGTTAGGGTTAGGGTTAGGGTTAGGGTTAGGGTTAGGGTTAGGGTTAGGGTTAGGGTTAGGGTTAGGGTTATGGTTTTGTACGGGAATATGCAGTCTCGGACTGCATATTCCCGTCAAAACGGGAATATGCAGTCCGAAAAACGGGAATATGCAGTCCGGAGACGGGAATATGCAGTCCGAGACGGGAATATGCAGTCCGAGACGGGAATATGCAGTCCGAGTAGTAATTTCTTAATATCTTTGTTATTTATGTATATATTACGCCAAAAACGTCACATATTACGTAATATATTATTGTCGACCGTTTTGACAAAAAATATTCCCTTAGTTTTAATTAGATAAAAAATGAACAGCATATATATGGTCAGCGGTATTCGGTGTGTCATTTTTTTATTTATAAACATTAACGTAATCTGAATAGACGTTTATTGTTGACGTTTATGGCTTTTTTAAATGACGTTAATTAACATTTTCTACGTCAAAATTTAATAACCCTAAAAAAATGGTTAGACTGCATATTCCCGTTTTTCTTGAAATAAGTTGTTATAGTTTTTTGTTTTAAAGATATCAAAAAACGGTTTACATCTATGAATTCGTCATAATTATGTGTATTATAAATATTATTTTTATTATTCTATATCATTTAAAAATATATTTTTTTTAACCCCAAAGTTGGACTGCATTTTCCCGAAACCCAAACCCTAAGTATTTCAGATTCAAAAACACGAAATAAAAGCATTATATTTAGGTTCTTTGTACTTTGCATTAATAATAAATATTATTTAAGTTATATTCTATAACATTTTGTAAGAAAAATGTGCTTTTGACCAAAGATTTTCAATTTTTTTATTTATACTATTTATATCACATATATATATAAGGGGGTATATAATAGTAAGGTATTATATCTTTCTTATTCATCGAGGGTTAACATTAAAACTTTGCTACTTTATAGATATTTGTATTCTGAAGACAGTACAAGCGTTTAAAAAAATATCAGACTGTTCGTCCGTCCGTACGTGAACGATATTTCGACTATAGGCGCTATTTTAAGCCTAAAAAAAACATTAATCTCATGGTAAAGTGCTTATTTATTTCTTATTCATCGAGGGTTAGCATTAAAACTTTGCTACCTGATAGATATTTGTATTCTGAAGACTGTACAAGCGTTTAAAAAATTATCAGACTGTTCATCCGTCCGTACGTGAACGATATTTCGACAATAGGCGCTATTTTAAGCCTAAAAAAACCATTAATCTCATGGTAAAGTGCTTATTTATTTCTTATTCATCGAGGGTTAGCATTAAAACTTTGCTACTTGATAGATATTTGTATTCTGAAGACCGTACAAGCGTTTAAAAAATTATCAGACTGTTAGTCCGTCCGTACGTGAACGATATTTCGACTATAGGCGCTATTTTAAGCCTTAAAAAGCATTAATATCATGGTAAAGTGCTTATTTATTTCTTATTCATCGAGGGTTAGCATTAAAATTTGGCTACTTGATAGATATTTGTATTCTGAAGACCGTGCAAGCGTTTAAATAATTATCAGACTGTTCGTCCGTCCGTACGTGAACGATATTTCGACTATAGGCGCTATTTTAAGCCTTAAAAAGCATTAATATCATGGTAAAGTGCTTATTTATTTCTTATTCATCGAGGGTTAGCATTAAAACTTTGCTACTTGATAGATATTTGTATTCTGAAGACCGTACAAGCGTTTAAAAAATTATCAGACTGTTTGTCCGTCCGTACGTGAACGATATTTCAACTATAGGCGCTATTTTAAGCCTTAAAAAACATTAATATCATGGTAAAGTGCTTATTTATTTCTTATTCATCAAGGGTTAGCATTAAAACTTTGCTACTTGATAGATATTTGTATTCTGAAGACCGTGCAAGCGTTTAAAAAATTATCAGACTTTTCGTCCGTCCGTACGTGAACGATATTTCGACTATAGGCGCTATTTTAAGCCTTAAAAAACATTAATATCACGGTAAAGTGCTTATTTATTTCTTATTCGTCCAGTTATAATATTGAAACTTACCAGTTTAATAGATATTTATATTCTAAAGACAAACGAAGCATTGAAAATATTATACGGCTGTTCGTCCGTGTGTACGTAAACGATAATATGGCTATACCAGCGTGTTTAAGCCTTACAAAATATTAATATCATGGTAAAGTGCTTATTTATTTCTTATTGGTCAAGTTATAATATTGAAACATACCAGTTTAATAGATATTTATATTCTAAAGACAAACGAAGCATTGAAAACATTATACGGCTGTTCGTCCGTGTGTACGTAAACGATAATATGGCTATAATTGCGTGTTTAAGCCTTACAAAACATTAATATCATGGCAAAGTGCTTATTTATTTCTTATTGGTCAAGTTGTAATATTGAAACTTACCAGTTTAATAGATATTTATATTCCAAAGACAAACGAAGCATTGAAAACATTATACGACTGTTTGTCTGTCTGTACGTGAACGATAATACGACTTTAGGGCTATTTTTCAGCCTTACGAAACATTCATATTATGGTTAAGTGCTTATAATTGTTTTATTCGTTTAGTTATAATATTTAATAATACCGTTTAATTAGGTATTTACATTCCAAATACAATGAGAGTATTGAAACATTATACGACTGTTCGTCTGTCTGTACGTGAACGATAATACGACTTTAGGCGTTATTTTTAAGCCTTACAAAACATTTATATTATAGTAAAGTCCTTATTAATTTCTTATACGTCAAGTTATAATATTGAAACTTACCGTTTTATAAGATATTTACATTCCAAAGACAATGCAAGTATTGAAAATAGTATACGACTGTTCGTATGTCTGTACGTTAACGATAATACGACTTTAGGACCTATTTTACGCCTTATAAAACATATAAATGGTAAAGCGCTTATTATTTTCTTATTAGTCAATATATCATATTCAAACTTACCGTTTTATTAGATATTTACATTTCAAAGACAATGCAAGTATTGAAAATATTATACGACTGTTCGTCTGTCTGTACGTGAATGATAATTTGATTTTAGGCTCTATTTTAAGTATTTTAAGGTCTCATACAGAGGAGATATTTTTTTACTCTATGTCTATATTGAAATAGTTAGGGTTGCAAAAGTGGGAATATGCAGTCCGGCAAAGAAAATCAATTTTATGCTATATAGGGCTGTTTCTCATGGCTGTATTTGATTTATAATATGTAAATCAATTAGATATGTATGTATTTGTATCAATACCATTAAAAAAATATCTGTTAAGGTGTTTTATTACTGTTTAAGTGTGGGACTGCATATTCCCGATTTCATTACCCCAAGTATTTCAATATAGACATATAGTAAAAAAAAATAAACCTGTAATAATTCCTGAAATGACATTGAATATTCAATGCAACCTGTATTTCTGTGCAGAGGAATGCTATATCTGTCAGCAATGTCAAAGGCATACTTATAGGCATGTCTTCAAAGTCTAAATTGGTCATTTAATATTTGTTGGTTTTATGAAAATTTGATACATCTTCATAGTATTTGACTGTTAAAAAGTATTTCAGACTTATCTCTGTCATTCAATGTGTTATAACTGGTAAGCACTAGTCCCAATCAACATTTATTCCAAGTTTTAACAAGATTAGTCATGTTTTAATAAAGTTATAAAACAAATGAAGTGGTAAGATGTACCAGTTTGATGAAAAATTCATAAAACTTCATAGTAATTGAGAGATAAAAAATATTTTAACCTTATCCTTGTCATTGAATGTGTTATAACTAGTAAGCAGTAGTTCCAATGAACATTTATTCCAAGTTTTACCCAGATTGGATATAGTTTAACAAAGTTAGGATATTTTTTAAGTGTTAAAATATACCGGTTTGATTTAAAATTCATAAGTTTTCATAGAAATTCAAAGAAAAAAAATATTTAAAACTTATCCAAGTTATTTTAAGAGTTACTAATAGTAAGAACTACATCTAATCAAGACTATTTCCAAGTTTCAACCAGATTGGACATAATTTAACAAAGTTAGGATTTTTTTTTAAGTGTTAAGATGTACCGGCTTGAGGAAAAATGCATATATTGTCATAGTAATTCAATGATAAAAATTATTTGAAACTTATACAAGTTACTCTCTGTGTTATTTATAGTAAGAACTAGTTCCAATGAAGGTTATTTCCAAGTTTCAACAAGATTGGACATAATTTAACAAAGTTAGGATTTTTTTTAAGTGTAAAGATGTACCGGCTTGATGAAAAATGCATATATTGTCATTGTAATTCAAAGATAAAAATTATTTGAAACTTATCCAAGTTATTTTCAGTGTTACTAATAGTAAGATCTACATCCAATCAAGACTATTTCCAAGTTTCAAGCAAATTGGACATTGTTTAACAAAGTTAGGATTTTTTTCAAGTGTTAAGATATACCGGTTTGATGAAAAATTCATATATTGTCATTGTAATTCAAAGATAAAAATTATTTGAAACTTATCCAAGTTTCTCTCTGTGTTATATATAGTAAGAACTAGTTCCAATGAAGGTTATTTCCAAGTTTCAATAAGATTGGACATAATTTAACAGAGTTAGGATTTTTTTTAAGTGTTAAGATGTACCGGCTCAATGAAAAATTGATATATTGTCATTGTAATTCAAAGATAAAAATTATTTGAAACTTATCCAAGTTATTTTCTGGGTTACTTATAGTAAGAACTAGTCCCAATGAAGGTTATTTCCAAGTTTTAACCAGATTGGACATTGTTTAACAAAGAAATAAAAAAAAATAAGTGCTTAGATGTACCAATTTGAAGGAAAATTAATAAATCTTCATAGTTTTACAGAGTTAAAAATATTTCCGGCTTATTATTATGTTGTAACGAAAAGGAAATACCATTTAAATGTATTAAAACATATGGCAGATGCTTATTTTTAAAGATTTTGAGGTCTTAAACAAAGTAGATTTTTTTACTCTATGTCTATATTGAAATAGTTAGGGTTTCAAGAATGGGAATATGCAGTCCGGTAAAGAAAATCACTATTTATGACCGTTTTTAATGTGATATTTAATATGTAATTGAATGAGTGTGCAATAATTAAGATATTGATATACTTTCATTAGCCTTATGTTGAGTATTTAAGCTTAAAACAACGTTTTTTTCAGTTGGCGCCAAGTCTATTTTTAGTTCGCGCACCTGCTGGTGTTTTTACCAATATTCTGGCCAGGTTGTGGTCATTTCGACCTATAATAGTTCGTAGTAGTAAGAAATAAATTATATTCTATAACCTTCCATAGTTGTTTTACTTCAAAATCATTAAAATTGGACAAAAAACAATGTTTTTCGTTTTCGCGCCAAGTGTTATACTTTGGGTACTGAAATCGGGAATATGCAGTCCGAGAATAAAACTTAATTTTCTTCATAAATTCCATATTTTACGTACATAGAAACTTGTATAAATATATTTAGAGATAGAATTAACATGTAAACGGTGGAAAATATAAGACTTAATGACAGATGTAGTAATAAAACGGATTTTATTGTCGGACTGCATATTCCCGTTTTCAGTAACCTAACTATGTCATAACCCAGATACAGAAAAAATACATTTCCAATGGTTAAATCATGAATGCGAGTATTTATTTGAATTCAGATACATTATATATCCCTACATTCTAAATTTAATTTACTAATATTTATTTTTAAACGAGTATTTTAACTTTCTACTTTTCCCCTATAGTAATATATAGTAAAGACGTTAACAAGTACCACTATGAAAACCTAATTTATTTTTCGAGTTGAGCAATGAACTTTATTTAATTTTAAAGAATGATATGTTGCAAGTATTTTTAAGTATAGACTTTTCTTAATTCCGTCCCAATTTTTTTTAATCAATGATCCAAATACCCCACCAGAAATGTATATTGACATAAATATAGCACCATTTTACCCCTATGTTTTGCATGAAAATTACATTTCAGCATAACTTTTTTATGTTAATGTGGTTTAAATCATCAGTATCTACGATCATGTGAAGATATATTAAAATAAATGCAGAAATAAAAAAAATATAATGATTTTTTCTAATTATTTACCCAAACCCTATGTAAAATGATGACTTTGAACAACCGGTTTGCAACGATATTATAACGTACAAATTTTTTGTTTATATTTTTAAATACAGCTTTCAAATATGAACAAAACAAATGGGGGTTGTGAGCTAAAATTTCAAGAAATAAAAAAACTGTGCTCTTTTATCCGAAATGTGTACTGAATCTCTGGAAATCCGGATTTCGGATATTCAGCAAAAAAATGAACATTTTTTTTATTGTGTTAATTTGATATATATCATTCAACTTAGTATAAAAATGTGTGTTTTATGTCAAAACAATATTCACTAACTAGTAAAAATAAAAAAAATATTTGCATCCTAAGTCGAAAAACTTACGATTTAGGTCCTAAGTTTGGGGGGATGGAAAGTGTCTTAAATGAAAAGACTCAACTGTAAAATGTTCAGAATCCCTACAGAATAGTACAAACTTGAAGTAATTGTTATAATACCTTTTAAATTACTTTGCAAAAAAAAGATTTTTAACCCCCAAGTATTGTTGCAATTATAGTGTGTTTTTTTAAAATTCGAATAACTTTTTTATTTTTTATTTTTTTGAAATATTTTTCATATATATGGATAGAAAACGTTAAATTCTTTTAAAATATGTGTTTAAAAATTAATTATTGTTAAAAAAAGTACCAAACCCTCGAAAAATGCCCGGACTGCATATTCCCGTTGGTGGCCCAAAATGGAAAAAATTGGATTTTGACCTTCACCTTGACCTTACAGGGGTGAAAGTGACATGGTCTTGTAGGTCTCGTCATTCCGCATCCATAGGTACCAAAACCTTCCATATCCATCAAGGAATAAAAAAGTAAGAGCTTTTAAGTCGGTTTGAGTTGCTTCAAGTAGGTTCGTGGGGATATCCCAAGACCAACCGATTTTTTGACAAATTTCAAATCTTTCTCCTAACTTTTTTATGTTTGTTATAGTAACTGTTATAGTTAGACATAAGATGTAAGCCTAAAAAAAACGGCCATAGTCGTACAGAACGCCAGAAAGGACTAACTTTTTAACGGGAATATGCAGTCCCGAAGTAGACTTGGAATATCTCGGTAAAAAGTTAGTCCTTTCGGGAATTTGTGATAATTTTGGGTAGAGGGCCACTAACTACAGCTTATGTGTGAATTTTATCACTCAAATCCTAACAATAAATTTTATATTAATTTTTTAATCTCGGACTGCATATTCCCGTGGTGAACTATAATTAGGGTTAGGGTTAGGGTTAGGGTTAGGGTTAGGGTTAGGGTTAGGGTTAGGGTTAGGGTTAGGGTTAGGGTTAGGGTTAGGGTTATAGTTTTGTACGGGAATATGCAGTCTCGGACTGCATATTCCCGTCAAAACGGGAATATGCAGTCCGAAAAACGGGAATATGCAGTCCGGAGACGGGAATATGCAGTCCGAGACGGGAATATGCAGTCCGAGACGGGAATATGCAGTCCGGGTAGTAATTTCTTAATATCTTTGTTATTTATGTATATATTACGCCAAAAACGTCACATATTACGTAATAAATTATTGTCGACCGTTTTGACAAAAAATATTCCCTTAGTTTTAATTAGATAAAAAATGAACAGCATATATATGGTCAGCGGTATTCGGTGTGTCATTTTTTTATTGATAAACATTAACGTAATCTGAATAGACGTTTATTGTTGACGTTTATGGCTTTTTAAAATGACGTTAATTAACATTTTCTACGTCAAAATTTAATAACCCCAAAAAAATTGTTAGACTGCATATTCCCGTTTTTCTTGAAATAAGTTGTTATAGTTTTTTGTTTTAAAGATATCAAAAAACGGTTTACATCTATGAATTCGTCATAATTATGTGTATTATATATATTATTTTTATTATTCTACATCATTTAAAAATATTTTTTTTTAACCCCAAAGTCGGACTGCATTTTCCCGAAACCCAAACCCTAAGTATTTCAGATGCAAAAACACGAAATAAAAGCATTAAATTTAGGTTCTTTGTACTTTGCATTAATAATAAATATTATTTAAGTTATATTCTATAACATTTTGTTAGAAAAATGTGCTTTTGACCAAAGATTTTCAATTTTTTTATTTATACTATATCACATATATATATAAGTGGGTATATAATAGTAAGGTATTATATCTTTCTTATTAGTGAAGGGTTAACATTAAAACTTTGCTACTTGATAGATATTTGTATTCTGAAGACCGTACAAGCGTTTAAAAAATTATCAGACTTTTCGTCCGTCCGTACGTGAACGATATTTCGACTATAGGCAATATTTTAAGCCTTAAAAAACATTAATCTCATGGTAAAGTGCTTATGTATTTCTTATTCATCGAGGGTTAGCATTAAAACTTTGCTACTTTATAGATATTTGTATTCTGAAGACCGTACAACCGTTTAAAAAATTATCAGTCTGTTTGTCCGTCCGTACGTGAACGATATTTCGACTATAGGCGCTATTTTAAGCCTTAAAAAGCATTAATCTCAGGGTAAAGTGCTTATTTATTTCTTATTCATCGAGGGTTAGCATTAAAACTTTGCTACTTGATAGATATTTGTATTCTGAAGACAGTACAAGCGTTTAAAAAAATATCAGACTGTTTGTCCGTCCGTACGTGAACGATATTTCGACTATAGGTGCTATTTTAAGCCTTAAAAAAAACATTAATATCATGGTAAAGTGCTTATTTATTTCTTATTCATCGAGGGTTAGCATTAAAACTTTGCTACTTGATAGATATTTGTATTCTGAAGACCGTACAAGTGTTTAAAAAATTATCAGACTGTTCGTCCGTCCGTACGTGAACGATATTTCGACTATAGGCGCTATTTTAAGCCTTAAAAAGCATTAATATCATAATAAAGTGCTTATTTATTTCTTATTCATCGAGGGTTAGCATTAAAACTTTGCTACTTGATAGATATTTGTATTCTGAAGACCGTACAAGCGTTTAAAAAATTATCATACTGTTTGTCCGTCCGTACGTGAACGATATTTCAACTATAGGCGCTATTTTAAGCCTTAAAAAAACATTAATATCATGGTAAAGTGCTTATTTATTTCTTATTCGTCCAGTTATAATATTGAAACTTACCAATTTAATAGATATTTATATTCTAAAGACGACAAAAGCACTGAAAAAATTATCAAACTGTTCATCCGTGTGTACGTAAACGATAATGTGGCTATAATAGCGTGTTTAAGCCTTACAAAACATTAATATCATGGTAAAGTGCTTATTTATTTCTTATTGGTCAAGTTATAATATTAAAACTTACCAGTTTAATAGATATTTATATTCTAAAGATAAACGAAGCATTAAAAACGTTATACGGCTGTTCGTCCGTGTGTACGTAAACGATAATATGGCTATAATAGCGTGTTTAAGCCTTACAAAACATTAATATTATGTTAAAGTGCTTAATAATTTCTTATTCATCAAGTTATAATATTGAAACTCACTAGTTGAATAAATATTTATATTTTTAAGACAAACGAAGCAATGAAAACATTATACGACTGTTTGTCTGTCTGTACGTGAACGATAATACGACTTTAGGGCTATTTTTCAGCCTTACGAAACATTCATATTATGGTTAAGTGCTTATAATTTTTTTATTCGTTTAGTTATAATATTTAAAATTACCGTTTAATTAGGTATTTACATTCCAAAGACAATGAAAGTATTGAAACATTATACGATTGTTCGTCTGTCTGAACGTGAACGATAATAGGATTTTAGGCGTTATTTTTAAGCCTTACAAAACATTTATATTATAGTAAAGTCCTTATTAATTTCTTATTCGTCATGTTATGATATTGAAACTTACCGTTTTATTAGATACTTACGTTCCAAAGACAATGCAAGTAATGAAAATAGTATACGACTGTTCGTCTGTCTGTACGTGACCGATAATACGACTTAAGGTCCTATTTTACGCCTTACAAAACATATAAATGGTAAAGCGCTTATTATTTTCTTATTAGTCAATATATCATATTTAAACTTACCGTTTTATTAGATATTAACATTCCAAAGACAATACAAGTATTGAAAATATTATACGACTGTTCGTCCGTCTGTACGTGAATGATAATTTGATTTTAGGCTCTATTTTAAGTCTTATAAGGTCTCATACAGAGGAGATATTTTTTTACTCTATGTCTATATTGAAATAGTTAGGGTTGCAAAAGTGGGAATATGCAGTCCGGCAAAGAAAATCAATTTTATGCTATATAGGGCTGTTTCTCATGGCTGTATTTGATTTATAATATGTAAATCAATTAGATATGTATGTATTTGTATCAATACCATTAAACAAATAACTGTTTAGGGGTTTTATTACTGTTTAAGTGTCGGACTGCATATTCCCGATTTCATTACCCCAAGTATTTCAATATAGACATATAGTAAAAAAAAATAAACCTGTTATAATTCCTGAAATGACATTGAATATTCAATGCAACCTGTATTTATGTGCAGAGGAATGCTATATCTGTCAGCAATGTCAAAGGCATACTTATAGGCATGTCTTCAAAGTCTAAATTGGTCATTTAATATTTGTTGGTTTTATGAAAATTTGATACATCTTCATAGTATTTGACTGTTAAAAGTATTTCAGACTTATCTCTGTCATTCAATGTGTTATAACTGGTAAGCACTAGTCCCAATCAACATTTATTCCAAGTTTTAACAAGATTAGTCATGTTTTAATAAAGTTATAAAACAAATGAAGTGGTAAGATGTACCGGTTTGATGAAAAATTCATAAAACTTCATAGTAATTGAGAGATAAAAACTATTTTAACCTTATCCTTGTCATTGAATGTGTTATAACTAGTAAGCAGTAGTTCCAATCAACATTTATTCCAAGTTTTACCAAGATTGGATATAGTTTAACAAAGTTAGGATATTTTTTAAGTGTTAAAATATACCGGTTTGATTTAAAATTCATAAGTTTTCATAGAAATTGAAAGAAAAAAAATATTTAAAACTTATCCAAGTTATTTTAAGAGTTACTAATAGTAAGAACTACATCTAATCAAGACTATTTCCAAGTTTCAACCAGATTGGACATAATTTAACAAAGTTAGGATTTTTTTTAAGTGTTAAGATGTACCGGCTTGATGAAAAATGCATATATTGTCATTGTAATTCAAAGATAAAAATTATTTGAAACTTATACAAGTTACTCTCTGTGTTATTTATAGTAAGAACTAGTTCCAATGAAGGTTATTTCCAAGTTTCAACAAGATTGGACATAATTTAACAAAGTTAGGATTTTTTTTAAGTGTTAAGATGTACCGGCTTGATGAAAAATGCATATATTGTCATTGTAATTCAAAGATAAAAATTATTTGAAACTTATCCAAGTTATTTTCAGTGTTACTAATAGTAAGATCTACATCTAATCAAGACTATTTCCAAGTTTCAAGCAGATTGGACATTGTTTAACAAAGTTAGGATTTTTTTCAAGTGTTAAGATATACCGGTTTGATGAAAAATGCATATATTGTCATTGTAATTCAAAGATAAAAATTATTTGAAACTTATCCAAGTTTCTCTCTGTGTTATATATAGTAAGAACTAGTTCCAATGAAGGTTATTTCCAAGTTTCAATAAGATTGGACATAATTTAACAGAGTTAGGATTTTTTTTAAGTGTTAAGATGTACCGGCTCGATGAAAAATTGATATATTGTCATTGTAATTCAAAGATAAAAATTATTTGAAACTTATCAAAGTTATTTTCTGGGTTACTATAGTAAGAACTAGTCCCAATGAAGGTTATTTCCAAGTTTTAACCAGATTGGACATTGTTTAACAAAGTAATAAAAAAAAATAAGTGCTTAGATGTACCAATTTGAAGGAAAATTAATAAATCTTCATAGTTTTACAGAGTTAAAAATATTTCCGGCTTATTATTATGTTGTTACGAAAAGGAAATACCATTTAAATGTATTAAAACATATGGCAGATGCTTATTTTTAAAGATTTTGAGGTCTTAAACAAAGTAGATTTTTTTACTCTATGTCTATATTGAAATAGTTAGGGTTTCAAGAATGGGAATATGCAGTCCGGTAAAGAAAATCACTATTTATGACCGTTTTTAATGTGATATTTAATATGTAATTGAATGAGTGTGCAATAATTAAGATATTGATATACTTTCATTAGCCTTATGTTGAGTATTTAAGCTTAAAACAACGTTTTTTCAGTTGGCGCCAAGTCTATTTTTAGTTCGCGCACCTGCTGGTGTTTTTACCAATATTGTGGCCAGATTGTGGTCATTTCGACCTATAATAGTTCGTAGTAGTAAGAAATAAATTATATTCTATAACCTTCCATAGTTGTTTTAGTTCAAAATCATTAAATTTGGACAAAAAACAATGTTTTTCGTTTTCGCGCCAAGTGTTATACTTTGGGTACTGAAATCGGGAATATGCAGTCCGAGAATAAAACTTAATTTTCTTCATAAATTCCATATTTTACGTACATAGAAACTTGTATAAATATATTTAGAGATAGAATTAACATGTAAACGGTGGAAAATATAAGACTTAATGACAGATGTAGTCATAAAACGGATTTTATTGTCGGACTGCATATTCCCGTTTTCAGTAACCTAACTATGTCATAACCCAGATACAGAAAAAATACATTTCCAATGGTTAAATCATGAATGCGAGTATTTATTTGAATTCAGATACATTATATTTCCCTACATTCTAAATTTAATTTACTAATATTTATTTTTAAACGAGTATTTTAACTTTGTACTTTTCCCCTATAGTAATATATAGTAAAGACGTTAACAAGTACCACTATTAAAACCTAATTTATTTTTCGAGTTGAGCAATGAACTTTATTTAATTTTAAAGAATGATATGTTGCAAGTATTTTTAAGTATAGACTTTTCTTAATTCCGTCCCAAATTTTTTTAATCAATGATCCAAATACCCCACCAGAAATGTATATTGACATAAATATAGCACCATTTTACCCCTATGTTTTGCATAAAAATTATATTTCAGCATAACTTTTTTATGTTAATGTGGTTTAAATCATCAGTATCTACGATCATGTGAAGTTATATTAAAATAAATGCGGAAATAAAAAAAATATAATGATTTTTTCTAATTATTTACCCCAACCCTATGTAAAATCATGACTTTGAACAACCGGTTTGCAACGATATAATAACGTACTGAATTATTGTTTATATTTTTAAATCCAGCTTTCATATATGAACAAAACAAATGGGGGTTGTGAGCTAAAATTTCAAGAAATAAAAAAACTGTGCTCTTTTATCCGAAATGTGTACTGAATCACTGGAAAATTCGGATTTCGGATATTCAGCAAAAAAATGAACATTTTTTTTTATTGTGTTTATTTGATATATATCATTCAACTTAGTATAAAAATGTGTGTTTTATGTCAAAAAATTATTCACTAACTAATAAAAATAAAAAAAATATTTGCATCCTAAGTCGAAAAACTTACGATTTAGGTCCTAAGTTTGGGGGGATGGAAAGTGTCTTAAATGAAAAGACTCAACTGTAAAATTTTCAGAATCCCTACAGAATAGTACAGACTTGAAGTAATTGTTATAATACCTTTTAAATTACTTTGCAAAAAAAAGATTTTTAACCCCCAAGTACTGTTGCAATTATAGTGTGTTTTTTTAAAATTCGAATAACTTTTTTATTTTTTATTTTTTTGAAATATTTTTCATATATATGGATAGAAAACGTTAAATTCTTTTAAAATATGTGTTTAAAAATTAATTATTGTTAAAAAAAGTACCAAACCCTCGAAAAATGCCCGGACTGCATATTCCCGTTGGTGGCCCAAAATGGAAAAAAATTGGATTTTGACCTTGACCTTTACCTTACAGGGGTCAAAGTGACATGGTCTTGTAGGTCTCGTCATTCCGCATCCATAGGTACCAAAACCTTCCATATCCATCAAGGAATAAAAAAGTAAGAGCTTTTAAGTCGGTTTGAGTTGCTACAAGTTAGTTCGTGGGGATATCCCAAGACCAACCGATTTTTTGACAAATTTCAAATCTTTCTCCTAACTTTTTTATGTTTGTTATAGTAACTGTTATAGTTAGACATAAGATGTAAGCCTAAAAAAAACGGCCATAGTCGTACAGAACGCCAGAAAGGACTAACTTTTTAACGGGAATATGCAGTCCCGAAGTAGACTTGGAATATCTCGGTAAAAAGTTAGTCCTTTCGGGAATTTGTGATAATTATGGGTAGAGGGCCACTAACTACAGCTTATGTGTGAATTTTATCACTCAAATCCTAACAATAAATTTTATATTAATTTTTTAATCTCGGACTGCATATTCCCGTGGTGAACTATAATTAGGGTTAGGGTTAGGGTTAGGGTTAGGGTTAGGGTTAGGGTTAGGGTTAGGGTTAGGGTTAGGGTTAGGGTTAGGGTTAGGGTTAGGGTTAGGGTTAGGGTTAGGGTTAGGGTTAGGGTTAGGGTTAGGGTTAGGGTTAGGGTTAGGGTTAGGGTTAGGGTTAGGGTTAGGGTTAGGGTTAGGGTTAGGGTTAGGGTTAGGGTTAGGGTTAGGGTTAGGGTTAGGGTTAGGGTTAGGGTTAGGGTTAGGGTTAGGGTTAGGGTTAGGGTTAGGGTTAGGGTTAGGGTTAGGGTTAGGGTTAGGGTTAGGGTTAGGGTTAGGGTTAGGGTTAGGGTTAGGGTTAGGGTTAGGGTTAGGGTTAGGGTTAGGGTTAGGGTTAGGGTTAGGGTTAGGGTTAGGGTTAGGGTTAGGGTTAGGGTTAGGGTTAGGGTTAGGGTTAGGGTTAGGGTTAGGGTTAGGGTTAGGGTTAGGGTTAGGGTTAGGGTTAGGGTTAGGGTTAGGGTTAGGGTTAGGGTTAGGGTTAGGGTTAGGGTTAGGGTTAGGGTTAGGGTTAGGGTTAGGGTTAGGGTTAGGGTTAGGGTTAGGGTTAGGGTTAGGGTTAGGGTTAGGGTTAGGGTTAGGGTTAGGGTTAGGGTTAGGGTTAGGGTTAGGGTTAGGGTTAGGGTTAGGGTTAGGGTTAGGGTTAGGGTTAGGGTTAGGGTTAGGGTTAGGGTTAGGGTTAGGGTTAGGGTTAGGGTTAGGGTTAGGGTTAGGGTTAGGGTTAGGGTTAGGGTTAGGGTTAGGGTTAGGGTTAGGGTTAGGGTTAGGGTTAGGGTTAGGGTTAGGGTTAGGGTTAGGGTTAGGGTTAGGGTTAGGGTTAGGGTTAGGGTTAGGGTTAGGGTTAGGGTTAGGGTTAGGGTTAGGGTTAGGGTTAGGGTTAGGGTTAGGGTTAGGGTTAGGGTTAGGGTTAGGGTTAGGGTTAGGGTTAGGGTTAGGGTTAGGGTTAGGGTTAGGGTTAGGGTTAGGGTTAGGGTTAGGGTTAGGGTTAGGGTTAGGGTTAGGGTTAGGGTTAGGGTTAGGGTTAGGGTTAGGGTTAGGTTAGGGTTAGGGTTAGGGTTAGGGTTAGGGTTAGGGTTAGGGTTAGGGTTAGGGTTAGGGTTAGGGTTAGGGTTAGGGTTAGGGTTAGGGTTAGGGTTAGGGTTAGGGTTAGGGTTAGGGTTAGGGTTAGGGTTAGGGTTAGGGTTAGGGTTAGGGTTAGGGTTAGGGTTAGGGTTAGGGTTAGGGTTAGGGTTAGGGTTAGGGTTAGGGTTAGGGTTAGGGTTAGGGTTAGGGTTAGGGTTAGGGTTAGGGTTAGGGTTAGGGTTAGGGTTAGGTTAGGGTTAGGGTTAGGGTTAGGGTTAGGGTTAGGGTTAGGGTTAGGGTTAGGGTTAGGGTTAGGGTTAGGGTTAGGGTTAGGGTTAGGGTTAGGGTTAGGGTTAGGGTTAGGGTTAGGGTTAGGGTTAGGGTTAGGGTTAGGGTTAGGGTTAGGGTTAGGGTTAGGGTTAGGGTTAGGGTTAGGGTTAGGGTTAGGGTTAGGGTTAGGGTTAGGGTTAGGGTTAGGGTTAGGGTTAGGGTTAGGGTTAGGGTTAGGGTTAGGGTTAGGGTTAGGGTTAGGGTTAGGGTTAGGGTTAGGGTTAGGGTTAGGGTTAGGGTTAGGGTTAGGGTTAGGGTTAGGGTTAGGGTTAGGGTTAGGGTTAGGGTTAGGGTTAGGGTTAGGGTTAGGGTTAGGGTTAGGGTTAGGGTTAGGGTTAGGGTTAGGGTTAGGGTTAGGGTTAGGGTTAGGGTTAGGTTAGGGTTAGGGTTAGGGTTAGGGTTAGGGTTAGGGTTAGGGTTAGGGTTAGGGTTAGGGTTAGGGTTAGGGTTAGGGTTAGGGTTAGGGTTAGGGTTAGGGTTAGGGTTAGGGTTAGGGTTAGGGTTAGGGTTAGGGTTAGGGTTAGGGTTAGGGTTAGGGTTAGGGTTAGGGTTAGGGTTAGGGTTAGGGTTAGGGTTAGGGTTAGGGTTAGGGTTAGGGTTAGGGTTAGGGTTAGGGTTAGGGTTAGGGTTAGGGTTAGGGTTAGGGTTAGGGTTAGGGTTAGGGTTAGGGTTAGGGTTAGGGTTAGGGTTAGGGTTAGGGTTAGGGTTAGGGTTAGGGTTAGGGTTAGGGTTAGGGTTAGGGTTAGGGTTAGGGTTAGGGTTAGGGTTAGGGTTAGGGTTAGGGTTAGGGTTAGGGTTAGGGTTAGGGTTAGGGTTAGGGTTAGGGTTAGGGTTAGGGTTAGGGTTAGGGTTAGGGTTAGGGTTAGGGTTAGGGTTAGGGTTAGGGTTAGGGTTAGGGTTAGGGTTAGGGTTAGGGTTAGGGTTAGGGTTAGGGTTAGGGTTAGGGTTAGGGTTAGGGTTAGGGTTAGGGTTAGGGTTAGGGTTAGGGTTAGGGTTAGGGTTAGGGTTAGGGTTAGGGTTAGGGTTAGGGTTAGGGTTAGGGTTAGGGTTAGGGTTAGGGTTAGGGTTAGGGTTAGGGTTAGGGTTAGGGTTAGGGTTAGGGTTAGGGTTAGGGTTAGGGTTAGGGTTAGGGTTAGGGTTAGGGTTAGGGTTAGGGTTAGGGTTAGGGTTAGGGTTAGGGTTAGGGTTAGGGTTAGGGTTAGGGTTAGGGTTAGGGTTAGGGTTAGGGTTAGGGTTAGGGTTAGGGTTAGGGTTAGGGTTAGGGTTAGGGTTAGGGTTAGGGTTAGGGTTAGGGTTAGGGTTAGGGTTAGGGTTAGGGTTAGGGTTAGGGTTAGGGTTAGGGTTAGGGTTAGGGTTAGGGTTAGGGTTAGGGTTAGGGTTAGGGTTAGGGTTAGGGTTAGGGTTAGGGTTAGGGTTAGGGTTAGGGTTAGTAGGGTTAGGGTTAGGGTTAGGGTTAGGGTTAGGGTTAGGGTTAGGGTTAGGGTTAGGGTTAGGGTTAGGGTTAGGGTTAGGGTTAGGGTTAGGGTTAGGGTTAGGGTTAGGGTTAGGGTTAGGGTTAGGGTTAGGGTTAGGGTTAGGGTTAGGGTTAGGGTTAGGGTTAGGGTTAGGGTTAGGGTTAGGGTTAGGGTTAGGGTTAGGGTTAGGGTTAGGGTTAGGGTTAGGGTTAGGGTTAGGGTTAGGGTTAGGGTTAGGGTTAGGGTTAGGGTTAGGGTTAGGGTTAGGGTTAGGGTTAGGGTTAGGGTTAGGGTTAGGGTTAGGGTTAGGGTTAGGGTTAGGGTTAGGGTTAGGGTTAGGGTTAGGGTTAGGGTTAGGGTTAGGGTTAGGGTTAGGGTTAGGGTTAGGGTTAGGGTTAGGGTTAGGGTTAGGGTTAGGGTTAGGGTTAGGGTTAGGGTTAGGGTTAGGGTTAGGGTTAGGGTTAGGGTTAGGGTTAGGGTTAGGGTTAGGGTTAGGGTTAGGGTTAGGGTTAGGGTTAGGGTTAGGGTTAGGGTTAGGGTTAGGGTTAGGGTTAGGGTTAGGGTTAGGGTTAGGGTTAGGGTTAGGGTTAGGGTTAGGGTTAGGGTTAGGGTTAGGGTTAGGGTTAGGGTTAGGGTTAGGGTTAGGGTTAGGGTTAGGGTTAGGGTTAGGGTTAGGGTTAGGGTTAGGGTTAGGGTTAGGGTTAGGGTTAGGGTTAGGGTTAGGGTTAGGGTTAGGGTTAGGGTTAGGGTTAGGGTTAGGGTTAGGGTTAGGGTTAGGGTTAGGGTTAGGGTTAGGGTTAGGGTTAGGGTTAGGGTTAGGGTTAGGGTTAGGGTTAGGGTTAGGGTTAGGTTAGGGTTAGGGTTAGGGTTAGGGTTAGGGTTAGGGTTAGGGTTAGGGTTAGGGTTAGGGTTAGGGTTAGGGTTAGGGTTAGGGTTAGGGGTTAGGGTTAGGGTTAGGGTTAGGGTTAGGGTTAGGGTTAGGGTTAGGGTTAGGGTTAGGGTTAGGGTTAGGGTTAGGGTTAGGGTTAGGGTTAGGGTTAGGGTTAGGGTTAGGGTTAGGGTTAGGGTTAGGGTTAGGGTTAGGGTTAGGGTTAGGGTTAGGGTTAGG